>NC_141148.1:35986041-36586041 GCF_053477565.2 Lygodium microphyllum
TTGAGCCCTATAAGAATCTAGACATTATTAAAAAGAAGGAATTTCTCCCCAAGAATTGGACAAATCTACATGGCTCAAAAGCCTCTGAACTTTCTTCTCCTAATATTTCATCATATTAGCCCCTTTAAAGTTTGCAATGTCAAGTTTCCTTGAGATATCTATCCACTTGATGTAGAGGCAAGGAGCTCTCACTCAACCACCAAGACCTATGGATCTCTTATTGTTCAAGCATTTCAAGCAAGTACCAATGGCTACCTCTCACATAGCCGACACACTATCCCTCCACACGAGTGTAGTGAGCTTACCTTAATGACTGATTGAGTTGCCTCCTCTCTTAAACACACTGGTAGCTCCACAATTCGTGATGCAAGCTCAAGCATCCTCAAGCCGCTTCCTCCAAGCTCCATCCTCCATAGCCACACGCAAGGTGAGAGAAGAGAAGAGAAGAAGAAGAGAGGAGATGGTGGAGGGCTTCACCTCCAAGATCCCTCACCCTCACACACACACTCCCTCACTCACTCATAGTTCCTCCCTCAAGCACTCACAAGCAAGCAAGAGAAGAGAAGAAGAGAAGAAGAAGAGTCCACTTTGCCACACACTAAAAAATGAGCTCTCATTCACTTTTTGGACTTTATATACATGCCCTAAAATCCCATGGGCATCCATCTCCGTTTTACATGGCCGGTCGTGGCCTCGTGGCCTCGTGGCCTAGGCTCTTTTTTCCATTGTCCTCCTATCTTCCTAGCTTCCTTCCTACTGCCCATCTACCTTTACAATTTGCACAGGTGAGAGTCGGCACTCTCAAAATAAATCATGATGCACCTTGCGCTCTTTTATAAAAGTATTGACTTGCGCTTTTTCTTGTGTGCCTTTGTCTTCCTTTCACTTTTTCCTCGACCTTGTCTTCTGCTTTAGATTTTATGGATTTTCTACCTTGTTCGTCTGAGGGTTAACATTACCCCCCTCCTAGACGAGTGCTAGTCCCATGGCACTAATGTGGAGTGGTTGGAAGGGGTGACAGGTGTAGCCAGATGGTTTTTTTGAGTTTGTACAAGCCCTGGTTGAGGGTGTGTTGGAGGGATTTATACCTTTGAAATTGAATATCATGTTGGATGGATCCTTGCATGAAGAGAGGCGGATGTGCGGATCCATATTTGAAATTGAAGATAAAGTTGGACAGATCCCTGCTTGGAGAGAGGCGAATGTGCAGTTCCATCTTTGAAAGTGAAGATAAAGTTGGACACATCCGTCATTTGGCCATCCGTACTGCCTTCTCCTACGTTATTTCAAATGAGCTTCTTCATTCACTTTTTGACAGGGGTTGCCTTGATTTGCCTCTACCTCGACTTGCCTTCACAGGAATGTTGTTGCATAAAATGGCCCCTCTCATAGGTGGTTGCTTGTGTCTCGAGACATTGTTGTTTTGAGGTGATGAGGGTTTGATGAGAAAGGGCAAACATGTGAGTCGATGGTGATGGGGCTACACAGGAAGTGCGGTTGGGAAGAAACAAATCATCCAGTTAAGGTGGTGGGGGCCCGGGGCGTATTGCATGGATGATGGGGCTTCTAAAGTCGGTGGTTGAGGCCTTTGTTTGTACTTGGAAAGAAAATAAGGTTCACTACCTAGGGGTGTCTCTGCCTTACTCTAGAGTGCAGGGTGGTGCATATGCTTGTGGAATTGGGAGATGGGTCTCTAACCTTAGGCAAGCCCTCGGTGGTATCCCACACTTGAGGACCCAATTTGTGTATAAGGAAGGTATGGTGCAGGGGGCTTAGGGTGATAGGTCTAACCATAGGCAAGAATTTCCTAGGTATGTTCTGCTCTTGATGTGCCCTAAGCATGTGTATTGGGGAATCAAAAAGGGACAGGGGGTTTGATTGACTGAGACCACCAAATGCACCTAACTTGAGAACCCCTAGGTATAGTGACTGTGACCCTTGTGCATCCTGTTGTGTCGACATGTGATATCTCTTTTCATTTCCATGTTCCGTGATTGCCTTTTTGCTTTGTACCTCCTTGTCTTTCTTTTTTTTTAATTCTTTTCTTTCTCTTTTTTTTTTTCTTTTGTTTTTTCTTTTGGGTTTCCAAGTTACATGGTTGTGATAGAAGTTAGTCTTCGTCATCAGAGTGAGATGGAGAATGGGGCCTAATAGATTTGTTAGCTTTGGAGGTACCCCTTGAGGCTTAGGCGGACCTGAAGGGTGGTGGTGGAGAGGAATGGATGATTGCAGTTGGGTGAAGCAACTATCATTCATATTTTCTAGAAGAGCTAAGGAAAACGAAGATAATAGAGTAGCTTGCATCATTAGTCAAGCCATCGCACAACTATCTATAGCGTTAGGATCAAAATGGAGTACTGGGAGGCCGAACTCGTGTAGAGTGGGGTCTTGCCTAAGGAGTATCCTAAGTAGTCTAAGGTAATTACAAGTAGTAATAAAGGCGAGGTCAAGGCATGAAGAGAATTTTTTGGTGAAGTGGATTAGGGTATCATACAAGTTCTTTGATGTGAAGACAAGGGCATCTTCATATGTAGTACAATGAGGATTCTAAATTATAGGGAAATTGTAACAGCCATGGACACTAGAGTCAAAATCAACTCCCACCCTTTAAAGGTAGGGTATAAAGGTTGGGTCATTTCGCTCGAAGGGTTGAGTATTGCAAAAGGCCATCCAAGTGTCTAGGTTGGTGTTGTAGACCCTTCTTCTCCATTTAGGTTAACATTCATAGCCAAGCACCGACGTTGGCACTTCAAAAACCTTATTCTCTTGAAATTCTGTATCTTTAGTGACCCATAATGTTGGGTTCTACTCTCTCTCCTCCAACCATTTTTTTTTTATCTTGCTTCCGATGTTAATCACCTCCTCCACCACCTTGATGAGCAAAACCCTACGCAAGGTGGCGGGGAACTAGAAGTTAAAGTCAAAGGGGCGGCTCCTAGACGTTTCTTGCCTCTCCCAGATTATAAGGTCGGTGTGGAAGCTTGCTAGGGCATCATCCTCGCATGGTGGAATAGGTGCTTCGGGTGCCCTTACTCCCTTGCATTCCACTTTCTCCTTGTCTCCTCTACCATTTTTTTTTGTTTTTCCCTTAGTGTCGCCTTTCTTTCTATGGAGGTGTCTGCATGTTGTTGCTCTTCAGGCCGTGGAAAGGAGGTGGTGGGACAAGATCTTCTTCATGTGGTCCCATTCCAAAGTTCACATTCACCTCCCTCTCCTGGTTTGGCTCTTGCTTCTCTTCTTCAATAAACCCAAGTGTGTCCACTTCCTACAAGGTTAGGCTTGCCAATAAGAGATAGTGGCGTTGCTCTTCTAGAGGCTTGGGCCAACTCCGCTAGGTTGTGGTGGCATTTGTAGTCCTACTTTAAATGCTCTACAAGCCATTCCCAGTTTCCTTTTCATGGCCTCTATGGACTCTCCCTCCTCTGCTTGGGTGACGTCCAATAGAGTATCCAGGAAAGCATGTTGTTGAAAGCTCACTTGGGTGGCCTTCACTTTGCTTTCAATAAGTATTTTTTCTTTTTCCACTTGAGCAAGATGGCGTGCCAAGGCTTTAACTCTTTGTTCATTTCAGTTAGCCCATTCTTCTGCTCTCATTTCCATGTCTTTGAGGACTTCCCCCTGCCTCTAAGCTAGCACTGTCAACCTTCCTTTTTGATCTTCGATTTCTGTCCTTAGCTTCTGCTACTCTTCTTGTGCTGAAAGCCATGGATGAAGAAATGGATGCCTTGGAAGAAAATGCTACATGGGAGTTGGTACCTTTGCCTAAAGATAAGAATGCAATTGGTTGTAAGTGGGTTTATAAGGTGAAGCACAACGCAGATGGTTCTGTGAACAGATACAAGGCAAGATTAGTAGTCAAGGGGTATGCACAAACATATGGCATTGACTATGAAGAAACATTCAGTCCGGTTGCAAGGATGGCAACCGTAAGAGCAGTCATTGCTATGGCTGCATCAAAGGGATGGTCTTTACATCAGATGGATGTAAAGAATGCCTTCTTGCATGGTGATTTGCAAGAAGAGTTCTATATGGAACAGCCACCACGTTATGTGCATGTTGTTCATCCTGAGTTTGTTTGCAGGTTGAAGAAAGCCTTGTATGGCTTGAAGCAAGCACCTAGAGCATGGTCTGACAAGATAGGATAGTATCTTGTCACTATTGGCTTTCAGATTTCCAAGGCAGATTTCTCACTTTATGTGAGAAAAACAGAGAAAGGTATTATGCTGCTTGTCATTTATGTTGATGACTTGATTATCACAGGTGATAGTGATGAAGATATCCTTCATGTAAAAATGCTATTGAAGCAAAAGTTTGAGATGAAGGATTTGGGAGAGCTGCGTTATTTCTTGGGCATTGAGGTGATTAGATCACCAAGTGGGATATGGCTCTTGCAGAGGCAGTATGGATTGGACATGCTGTCCAAATATGGGATGACAGGCTGTAAGCCTATTTCAGTTCCTTTGGAGTAGAATGTGAAGTTGAGCGCAGATGCAGGTGAGCTTCTCGAAGACCCTACTATGTACAGACGCATAGTAGGAAGTTTGATTTATATGACTATTACCAGGCCAGATTTGAGCTATGCTGTTGGATTGGTAAGTCAGTTTATGCAGCCTCCAAGGAAACCACATTTGGATGTGGCAAGACGCATACTCAGATATGTGAAGTCCACATTGCAGTATGGACTATTTTATGAGACTGGGGTTCAGATACAGTTGCATTGATACACTAGTGCTGATTGGGCTGGTAGTATTTCTGATAGACGATCTACCAGTGGATATGTGTTCTCTTTTGGGAGTGCTGCAGTCACTTGGAGCAGCAAGAAACAGCCTACAGTTTCCTTGTCGAGCATAGAGGCTGAGTACAGGGGTGCAGCAATGGCTGCATGTGAGGTAGCTTGGTTGCATAAGCTACTTTATGATATGCATCAGCCTACAGATGGGCCAGTTGTCATTTATTGTGACAACATGAGTAGTATACACTTGGCAAATAACCCATTCTATCATGCTAGAACAAAGCACATTGAGGTGCATTATCACTATGTGAGAGAGAGGGTTTTACTAGGTCTTATTGATCTATGACATATTCACAAAGGCATTGGGCATAGATAAGCTGCGTAAGTTCAGGGACCTGCTTGGTGTGCAAGAATTGGGATTGAGCTCGAGGGGGAGTGTTGAGATATCGAGCTCCACTCGTGATATGCCAGGGTGATCGTTGTGCATTTATGTCACCGACTTGTCAGTTTGCAGATGCGGTTGGTACACCGCCCATGAATAATAGCTAGATGACAGCTATCCTTATCTACTCTAGTTTGTGGCTCAGTTAGTATGCCACCTTAGTTAGTTGAGTTTGGTTTGAGACCCATATATAGGGTTCTTCTATTTCTATGTACTAGAGTTCTTTTTGGCTTACACAACTAAGAAGAGGAAAACTGTTTTCAGCCTCCACCCTTGTGTGTATTCCCCCATTGTGCAAGCAAGAAAGCTACAAGTGAGACTCCTTTCTTCTCTCCCACAATCTTGACATTCCTTAGCTTGAAGCTGCTCCTCCAACTCGTGAATTTCCCTTTGGGCCATGGCTATTTGACATGTTTTCTCTAACTGGGATGCAGCTATGGCATCTTTTTCGGTTTTGAGCTCTGCTACCATGATTTTTTTCTCCTCCTTGGCTTTCTCTAATTGAGAGAGAAACTCCTTGACATACTCGTCGTATTCTTCAAGTGGCCTCTCTGTTGCGGGGATAGAGGTTGTGGAGCCTGCCACCTTTTGCCTCTTTGGGTCTTACCTCAACTCGGTGTTTGCTGCAACCGGCCTTTTGGTTCCTACTAGGGGGGTTTCTTCTTCTACTTCTTGGCCCATTTCTTTATTCACAAAGTACTGGACCCAAGCCATTAAGTTACTGGTGTCCACCTTGGTTGTAGAGCTGGATGTGGACATGGCGGTGGTGGTGGCGGGTGTCAAGAGAGTGGGAATTAGTGTGGTTTACCCTTTCCTTCTCACATTGCAGGTGGCATGAACTTTGGCACATGGGCACTTGAACTCGTTCCTTCGTCTCTGATTGGGGGCTCGCGAGTTCTGGCTCATCTTACCTAGACTACTACTCAATGGACCTACAAGACTGGCGAGGGCCATGTCTTCCTCCTCCTTTTTTCTGTTGTTCAATGGACCTACAAGACTGGCGAGGGCCATGTCTTCCTCCTCCTTTTTTCTGTTGTTCAATGGACCTACAAGACTGGCGAGGGCCATGTCTTCCTCCTCCTTTTTTCTCAACTCCTCCTCCTCCTCTTCTTGCTTTCTCCTTTCTTTCCTCCTTGGACTTTTTGGACTCCATGCGAGCCTTTTGCAAGTCTGCCTTTTCTTGTTTCCTACTCTCCTCTTCTTGCTTTTCTAGTGCAATTTTCTTCTTCATCTTGTTAGCCTTTCCCTAGCTACTATGCTATTCCTGTTCCTTGTTTTCTTCTTCCTCACTTAGTGTCCTTTCGCTGGACTATGTCTCCTATTCCTGGTGAGGAGGTGACTTGCTTGGTGTTTTATCCACCCCTTCTCCTGCTTCTTCCTGCCCTTGCCCCAAGGCTTCCTTGATGATAGCGGTGAGAACCCCACCGAATCCAATGGTTGCAGCCTTTGAAGATGAAGCTTTCCTTTCAGCCTTGGTGGCAGATTCACCTTTTGCAGGCTATCCTCCCGTTGCAAAAGCATTTTCTGAGGTTTCAATGGTCTTCCTCACAAAACCATTGAGGTTCACTTCATCTAGAGACCATGCTGCGATGCTCTCTAGCAAGGGGACATTAATGCGGCTCATGATGGTGTTGTATCTTTGACTAGAAAACAATGCATGCACCATCTTGGCTTGGAGTTGGACTTCGGGATCCGTAATGTCTGCCAAGATGATGCCATCATTGGTGTGGACCTTTACCTTGTCCATTTCTAGCAAGGCATATACATATCTCTTCGGCTTCCTCTCTACTTTGTTTTCTCGGCCCAATGCCTTTTCCACCAGCCTTGGGGTCAATTCAATCTACACTTGACGAGTTTCCTCTCCCACATGCATAGTTACGATGCCGTGGTTCCTGTGGAAAGTCCTCAAGAACTCTGCACAGTGGATGTAGTCTACCCCCTAGCTTACTGCTTCCATGTATTTCTATAGATTGCATTGCTCAATGATCTACCTCACAGCCCAATGGCCACGTCTTCTAGGTTGAAGATATGCCAAAACTTAAACTGGTTGAAGGCTCATGTTTCCATTGAAAGACCGTATTTTGCTTGTTCTCCTTCTAAAAAATGCAATTTTCCTGTCATGATGGGTGCCTATCATGAAACCATATTTGCCATTAATGTTATTCAGAATAATCACAAACAAAAGGGAACAATTACATATTTGCTGAACTAAATTGCTCGAGTGCAAAAATCAACTTTTCTTCCAATTAATCTGTTGATTTCAAATTTTATTGACTTTTTCCGCACTCACAAGTTGTTCCATCCTACCAATGTGTGAATTTCCTTTATTGTTTTCCTTGTGTGTTTGGTTTGATTTACCTTACCATTACCTTTTCCTCCTCCCCCTTGGAATTGAGAAGAATCCTTCCTAGGATTGAAGGCTAGAGTGTAAAGGATGCGCTGCACATGGGTATAATGCTTTATTTATGCATGAGCCAAGCATAGAAGTTTGGATTATATTACATGTGAGCATACCGGCCCATGTCAAAAGGTCGGATGCCAAGTTGGGTGATGTAAGTTAAAACA
This sequence comes from Lygodium microphyllum, assembly GCF_053477565.2. NCBI lineage: Eukaryota > Viridiplantae > Streptophyta > Polypodiopsida > Schizaeales > Lygodiaceae > Lygodium > Lygodium microphyllum. Next base: position 35,993,781 of record NC_141148.1, read on the forward strand.
TAGAGAAAGAAGTCATTGGAGTCCATGCAACTAGCAATGTGTAGCTCCTCCTTGGTAAGGATGCGATCTAAGTAGGGGTGTCCCTAAATATGTTCTTCCATGGGGCGGTCACGAATGGTCGTTAATACCCTATAAGAGGTTGGAGCAACATAAGTTGGGTCGTATTTTGATGTTTTAATTGTGCAGCGTTGCTCAGCCTTTGACATGATTTGACATCCCTTGAGCTCCCATTGGAGGCAAAGAGTGTACCATTTTTTCAAGAAAGGGGAGTTGTTGGTTGCAAGCTATTTCAAGTCTTCTATCTCTTGATCATTGGCACAAGCTATGCACTTGTCATATGAAGTGATGAGCTGTTGCCATTGCGCTTGTTTGTGGGAAACCTCGATGGCAATCAGCTCCACAGCTGTGTCAGAAGCTTTGACAAACATGAATTTTGATTCTTCCCAAGAACAAGGGAGTGTCCATATTTTGGTTGCCACAGGTTCGGTCCAAGGGTCCCAAGTCTAAGCGGTCATAGCTTTTAGCAAGTGACATGAAAGTCGCATCGTCCAAGCATCTAAGGCAAGCAACCAAGTCATCCCCCATATTTTCAACTAAGTCCACGACCAGAGTTAGAATTGATTGCCATGCATAAGAGGGTCTAAGGCCAGTATGTGGTTGAGGTTTGAGAGAACTAGAGAGTTCAATAGCTAATGGTTGCAGCTTGGTTTGCTCCTTAGGTTGTAGCTTGGCTTCATGCTCAAAGATTTTGGTTGTGGTTGTGGTTGTCATGCCACTTGATGTTTCTAAGGCTTGAGGGATACCATCAGCTCTAGATTTGGACGTTTTGTTAGTAGCAGGTTGTAATCTTGGGCGATAGATTGGTTTAGGCGCTACTGTGGCGGTTCTATGGACTTGGTGGCCCGATTCTCTTGTGGCCCAAATGTCTCTAACCCACTGTTTCGTGTGGCCAAGCTCGAGGGTGGCATTTGAATAGAACTTTTGGTTGTTTTGGCTTTAGGTAGCCAAATCCTGGGGTTACCCTCATAGTAGCTTTACGCTTGCAATAAGGTTTTGGGGACCCATCGTGGCTTAACCGTGCATCGATGTTTACAGTTTTGTCTTGGCCTCCTAGGTTTCAAGTGTGGGCCCTTAGCTCCGAGAAGACGTGGGTCTCTACTTTGAGGTGGTAGTCCTTAACGTTTAGGTGCCCATTTGAACTGGGGTTTCTTGGCTTCAGTGTTGGGTGCAGCAAGTTGCCGACACTGAGGTTTGGCAGGTTGTGACAAGTCACACCTCCCTCCTTAGACTTGATAGTGGGGTTCTCTACCAATGGCTTTACGGACTTGAAAGAGTCACGCCGCCCTTACTGAAAGATGTAACCATTTGGATGCTGCCTATGGCTAGATGGATACATTGGGACTCGTAGTCGACATTATAATGAGCTATCTTCTTAAAGGTTTGTCCTAACAATGATTTTGTGCCTACATCTTTAGTGTTGGGCAACACATAGAAGATCATCGGCATGCTCGATAGAAATTGCAACCTTGCACTTTTCCAAAAGTATGTAGGGTTGACCTCCATAAGGATTGAGCTTAGCATTAGTGGGATGCAACTATGGTTTTCCAATTTGGGTCCAATGGTCATGGGTTAAGACATTAAAATTAGCTCCCTCATCGATCAACGCATTGATGGTGCATGCGTGCTTGGCAGTGACTGTTATGCTTAGATAAGTTGGTTCTACAACTTCCTTATCCTCATCGTCCATCTTAGTAATAGTGGCTATTCATACTTAGATAGGGGGTGCTAGCATTGGAGGCTCATGCAAGAGGGGTTCTTGGGAGGGAAGTACTTCTTTATGCAACTACCATTGAAGAAGCCTTTGCTCTCACCTTCTAGGGTTTTGAGTTCTACGTTTCCAGTTCGGCTGATGGTTTGAACCCTAAAAGGACCTAGCCCTCGAAACTTCAGTTTCTGCTTATGTCCTTTGACTGCGTATAGTAGTACTAAGTCGCCCTATTTGAAGTTGCAATGCTTAACATGCTTATCAAAACAATGTTTACGTCTTGCCTTCTTGCATATTAGCACATGGGTGGCTAGAAGCCGACGATAAGTGTTCGAGCTCAATTAAGCATTCCGTCCATGCTTCCTTCTTGTTCCATCTCTCTTGAAGGGCTATCCTGAGGCTAGATGCGAAGAACTCCAAGGGTAGAATTGCCTCCATACCATAGGTTGACCTAAAGGGGGTCTGTACAGCTACCTTGTAAGCTGTGCAGTAGGCCCACAAGGCCGCCATCGACTTGTTATCACAATCACTGTGCCAGACAGAGATGACTTTGGTCAGGACATTTACTAAGATTTTATTTGTGGATTCAGTTTGATCGTTTTCTTGAGGGTTATAAGGCAAAGATTTTCGATGGATGATTAGGAAGGAGGACAGGAGGTGAGGTATCACTTTGTTGATGAAGTGTGTGCCTTGGTCACTGACTAGTTCGATGGGGCAACTGACGAACCGTGAGATCACCTGCTCCCATAGAAACTTGGCAATGGTCCTAGCGTCATTTTTTCTGAGCTCGTGCTTGTGCCCATTTTGTTGGATAGTCGGTGGTCACAATGATGTATTTGGCTTGTGAATATTGTGCTGTGAGACTAATGGGTTTGATGAAGTCAAATCCCCCATTTCTCAAAGGGTTGTCGTGTGATAATTGGGATTAGCTCCATGTGATTTTCATGGATAGGGACTTTGGTTCATTGGCACTCATCACAATGCTTCACAAATCGTAATGCATCTCGGAAGAGAGTAGGCCACCACAGTTGGGACTCCAGCACTTTACAAGCTATCGCATCTTTGCTGAAATGTCCTCCTACGATTTTGTCGTATGCCTCTATTAGTACGCCTATTAGTATGCCATGCATCTCATGCTCACACACGCATCTACACAGTAATGTGTCTTGCCCCAACCTATAGAGTTGGCCTGCTATCAACTGATAGGGTTGGATTTTTAGGATGAGCCCCCTAAGTCAAGCTTTTTCTATTGATCATTTTGGTAGTCCATGCTCAAGCACTTGAACTATGGCATCTGTCCAATACGGTGTCATGTCGGCTCTAAATAAATCCTTTTTGCTAGACAAACGGAATAGATGCACATCTAGCAGTTCATCCACAATGCCTTGTCCAACAGCTTCTCGCGTGGACACGAGACAAATGACCAGCCATGTAATGTTGCTTCCCTTTACGCATCGCCACGGAGAAGTCAAACTCCAAAAGTAGAAGTAGCCATTTAGCGATGTGTCTTGTATCACATGGTCTGTTAACGAGATACAACAAGGCTTGGTTAAAAAAGAAGGTAAAAGGCGTAGCCAAAAGATAATGCTGAAATTTCTTTATAGCAAACACCATGGCCAAAATAAGCCCTCTCTCTCAACTATTGAGTAATTTATTTCGGTCTCAGTGAGTTGTCTGCTAGCAAAGCTCACTGGGTAATCCAGGTTGTGTTCACCAGGTTGGCACAACATAGCTCCCACGGCAAATTTCAAAGTATCAATGTGCACATGGAATGTAAGTGTCCAATCTGGAGCTCGCAAAATTGGTGGCGTGGTCAGATCCTTTTTTAGTTCCTCATACACGCGTTGGTATTCCTTGGTCCATTCGAATATGATGAACAGCTTGTATAGAGGTCTAGCAATCAATGCATAGTTCAACATGAGTCATCAATAATATCTTGTATGGCCTAAGAAGCACTGAATGCCCTTGTAATCAATTGGGGGTGGAAGATCAACAATGACTGATCTTCGAGAAATATGTTGCAATGCCATTCTTTGACACATGTGTCCTGGGATGCATCCATACTTCACCCAAAACTAGCACTTCAAGGGATTCAATGAGAGACAATATTTTTGACATCATTCAAAGACTGCTCGGAGTCTATCTAAGTGTTCTCACCAAGTAGAGTGAACACACAAGTCATCCACGAAGATCTCTAACTCCTTCCTCAGCATGTCTTTGAATATTGTACACATTAGTCGTTGGAAGGTGCCTGGCACGTTAGTCAACCCAAAAGGCATGACTATATAGGCAAAGGCGCCCCATTCAGTGGAGAACGTGGTCTTATGCCTATCGTTAGGATGCACTTGCACTTGATTGTATCCAACGAAGCCATCGAAGAAACTATAGGCCTATTTGTCAGCCACTCTCTCGAGCATGTGCTCGGTGTACAGCAATGGATAGTTATCTCTCTTTGTTACCGCATTTACCTTCTTGTAATTGACACACACTCTAATCTTTACATTCTTCTTTAATATGATGACGATGGGGGAAACCCAGTCCATGTCTTCAATTTTGTAGATGAATCCTTCTCTCATGAGCGAGAGTAATGAGACTTGCTTCATCTTGCTCAACCAAGTCATCAGCTATAAAGATAGGTCATGGGGTCTCCCCTTCCCTAGCTAAATTGACCTCTTTGACCTTGGCAAGGGTCCCTTGATTGGTTCGCTTGCTTGCCCTTGTCCTTTGGCTTCCAGCAAGATCACCACCCTATCTCCTTTTTTGAACTTCGTGAATCGCTTTGGTAGATCTTACAGTTTTCTCTGCTCTTCTGTTTGCATTTCTTTAGGTAGCTTCCGTCTTCCTCCCTTAACCATCAGTGTCTTAGGTGGATGGGTAGATCCCCCTTAGTGCGTTTAGTCTTGGGGGGTCGAGGTATTTAAGAATCACTATCTAAGCTGACTTCCGACTCAGAATCAAACTCTCTGTCTTTGCTAGAAGAGGGGCTCTCTCTTAGTGGTCCTAGCTCAGAAGGTGAGCCCATTCGTAGCAATGGTGTGTCACTCGATTGGACCTGACTTCCTTCTTGTTAACCCTCAAACGAACAAGGTGGAAAAGCTAGAAAATCTAAAGCAGAAGACAAGGCCAAGGCAAAAGTGAAATGTTAACCCTCTAACAAACAAGGTGGAAAAGCGGGAAAATCTAAAGCAGAAGACAAGGTCAAGGCAAAAGTGAAACAGAAGACGAAGGCGCGCCAAGAAGAATCTGGAAACACAAAAAGTGCAGAAAAGTCCTAAATCAAGGAAAAAGGCACATGAGAAAAAGCATGAGTCTATACTATTGTAAAAAAGTGCAAGGCGCACCATAATTTATTTTCAGAGTACCGGGCTTGACCCGTGCAAATTGTAAAGGTTGATGAGCGGTAGGGAGGAAGCTAGGAAGATAGGAGGATAATGGGAAAAAGGGCCTAGCCGGCCATGTAAAAAAGGGGATAAGGGATGACCGCCCAAAAGGGATTTAGGGTTTTGTATATAAAGTTGAAAAGTGAATGAGAAGCTCATTCTTGTGTGTGGCCAAAAGTGGCTCTCCTCTTCTTCTTCTTCTTCTTCTTCTTCTTCTTCTTGCTAGCTTGAGCTTGTGCTTGAGAGAGGGAGTGTGAGAGTGTGAGGGAGTGAGTGTGTGAGGATGAGGGATTGAGGAGGAGAAGCTCTCCATCTTCTCCTCTCTTCTTCTCTTCTCTTCTCTTCTCTTCTCTTCTCTTCTCTTCTCTTCTCTTCTCTTGCTCGCAGCAATGGAGCTTGAAGCGTGGAGCTTGAGGATGGAGCTTGCTTGAAGCTTGCACTTGGATCGTGGAGCTACTAGAGTGCGCAGGAGAGGAGGTAACTTGATCGGCATGGAGGTAAGCTCACTACACTCATGGATAGATAGTGCATCGGCTATGTGAGAGGCAGCCATTAGTGCTCGAGTTGGAACGCTTGAAGCAATAAGCGGTCCGTGGGTCTTGGCGGTTAAATGAGAGCTCCCACATTTTTGTTCTGTTGCTGGGACCAACGGATTCAAGCCTTGAGCACTTGCGCGCTTTGAATCGAGCATTGAAGTAAGGTTTTCCCCGAATCGGTGCTTGAGGTAGGTAGATAGGAAGCGAGGGAGTTTGAAGAGGTATTCAATCTCCTTAGCAAGTAGGTGTTTGGTTTTTTGACTTGGAAAAGCATAATGGAGTAGTGTAGGTATTTCCTTTATGATTTTTTCTTGCATTTAGGAAGGATAGGAGCAAAACATTGGAGCACATAGTAGGGTTTTTTGTTGCTGTATAACAGACTGAAACATGAAAAAGAAGGGAAAAAAAAGAAAATTTGGGTTGAATATTAGTAAGGGAAGAAAGACTAAGGTGAGTACAGACATGGGCATGGTAATAGGGGGCCAGGAGTGGCAAGAAAGGCCACATTTTGCATTGCAGGGTTTCGGGAGAGCTAGAGAGAGCTTCATTGCATGGACCTGCTTCGATCTTGTCATCTAGGAGTTATTTGCCTATCATAGGTAATTCCACACCTTCCCCTATATGAATAGCTTGGATCTGGAGGTGCTCAACAGGTAGGAAGGCCTCGATCACTCGACGCGACAAATTCTTGGAAGCTCGAAGAAAAAACATGTCATGCTCGGTCCATCCAAATGATGGCGATTCTGGGCCGAGTCCCAGAATCGGCCTTAGGACCACTCAGCCATTCGGCCCTCAAACCACTCAATGCATTTGTCCCTTTAGTATTCGGCCCTCAGCCAACTACACTTAGACACCTTTCATTCGGCCCGTTTGAGTGAAGCATTCGGACCACTTGATACTCGACTGCCTGACTCGGCCCAACCTGACTTGGCCCTCGGCCCACTCAGCCACTTGGCCCTCGAACTGACCGAATTTGACATTCGGACCAGTTACATTCGGCCCTTGGCCATTCAGACGGGCCGAATCGAGCATTTGGCCCTTGCAATTCACCTGTTGAGCCGAATTCGGATTTTCTCAAATTTTAACATGTAGACCCTGAAACTGACCAAGAGATCATATAGAGCTGAAACCACATCATAGATCTATCACTGGGCTGAAATCTAGAGCACGTAGTTTAAAACTTGGCTATAAACGGTCCCTCAAATCACGCATGGCATTTACTGTAATGGCCCTGCGGGCCGAGGGGGACTGCCCTCCCCCCCTGGACCCCCGTAGAGTTGCCCCCTCTACACCTCCGCACCTCCTCCAAATTAGATCCTAGTGTAGTAATGGCTCTACACAAGCATGGATTCTCACTTGCAAAGGAGCGACCAAAAGCCCAAACCCGAACAAAGACAAATAGAGACCCTAGAACCTCAATGGGCTAATCTAGCCAACAAGGGCAAAAGGGCCACACCGCAAAAACACATATGTGTTGCATTCGAACTGCATCTAGTCAAAGCGAAAATCAACAACATCAAGCTACAACTATGAGGATGACTAGATATGACAGTCCTGATGATAGATGCTCCTTGAACAGCACTGCACAGACAACCCAAGACATCAGTGGAGAATCCACATCTGGTTGTGTAGTTAGGGACTCAAGGGCATTGGTCAGAAGGCTTAAATTTATAAGCCAAGACTCGGAAGATGAAGACATAGTATTGCTTGCTTATCTTAGGGTCAAAATCACTACAAAAAGAGAGCATAATGTCGATGCTCTCATCGATGAAGGGGCATATTTTACTATCTTGTCCTATGAAGCATGGACTCTGCTAGGCCAATCAGAGCTCACACCAACTAATGCAATTATTATTCCATACGGGGGACACCTACAAGCACTCATAGGAAAGTGCAAAATCCTTGTAGCTATTGAAACTGAAAGCTTGCATGCCCTACTCCATGTTCCTCCAAATAGTGCTAGTTGTGGAAAGGAAACCCTCCTTAGACGACCCTTCAAAAGGGAAACCAAGTGTGAGGCCGACTATGTCGCACAAAGGATACACTTGATGTTACCGAGTGTGAGGATAATCACAACCTTTAGTAAGGGTGACCTCATCAAACCTCAAGGGAAAGAAAATGAACACTTTGACATGCCAAGAAAGCCAAATGATGAGAGCAAGGACTTGTTGAAAGAGTTGCTACAAGCGCAGGTTGAATAGAGAGAACCAGTGTGAGTGAGGCTAGGCTTGAAACAAGAAGGTTAGGAGACAATACCAAGGGTAGGCTTTGGACTTACAAACATCGTAGAAGACCATGAAAGAAGCCCAATCCTTATAGATGAAGGCACCGATGGAGAGCTAGCAGAACACTATGATGGATATCCAAAGTGTCGCTATGTGGTCAAGGGTATTACGCAGGTAACCGATGGATTTGGGTACCAAAACCCCCTGCTAAACCACCTCTATCAGCTGAAGGCCAGATTGCATCAAGAGCAAAGAATCATAGGAGGAAATCTAAGAGAAAATCTAGGCCTTGGGGAAAGAAACCAAGCATGAGTATTAGAAAGGAAGATCCTAGCATGCTTAATAAGCAGATGTCATATGTAACCATTAAGCGTGCACAAAGACCACTAGTGCTCAAGGAGCTTTTGACTTCCCAAGAGGATCATGAGCACCACAGGCACAACACTGCTCATAAGAAGGTTGATTTCTCAACAAAGCAAATGGCACAATATTTTAACAATCATGAGCAAATCTTTCAGTCAGTGCCAAGTCCACCTAAGAGTCCTAGATCTCCTACACCCTCTTTCCCTAAACGGACACAAGAAGCACAACAGTAGCCCGTCAAGTGCAGTTGCTCAATCCCAACCTCTATCTCCATCTAAGCTTCCAGATGTCCAAGAGGTGGGACATGACACCACCCGTAGCACTCAGCCCGAGGATATGCCTGTGCAACCTAATGTGACTAGATCAACTGATGCTCGATCTACACAAGTGAATGCTCAAAGGGCAACAAAAGACACGACCACTTCCGATCCACCTAAGGACTTGACATCGCAATCCACAATAGTAGCCAATCCATTGAACTAGCTACTACTACTTCCAATCAGGGATCACAGTAGTCACAACCCTTGGCCATGACAATGCCCCTTGTGGAATGTGTCCTTAGCCATTCACCTGTGAAGGAGGTGTCGCAACCAACATCCTTGAAAACTCCAACACTTCCAAAGCACCTAAAGCCTAGGCTTAAGGAGCTAAACAAAGGGGAATTAGGTGAAGAGATAGACTCTCCAAAAAGAGAGGCAGTTGTACCCTCACAACCTAGCAGGGCTATTCAGCAAGCTGCAGCTATGTCCCATGAGGACACACTAGAGAAAGAGAATGTTAAGGCCCAACCAAGCACATCAACGACTGACCTAGTTCAGGATCTTGAGTCGTTAAGGGATACACCTTCAATGACCAAGAAAAAGAGGAGAAAACAACGAAAACAATAGTAGTTACAAGTGGTTGTGGACACCAAGAAGATAGAGACCAAGAGCACAGAAGGGCTTGGGAATAAAGCATTGAGTCCACCCACTAAGGAACCCATTTCCATCTCCCCTACCAGTGGTGAAACCTCAAAAACATCAGTGTGTTCTGATAAGTCAAAACAACCATCACTATCATCAGTTGCTTGCAACACTCAATCCATCATCAAAAAAACTTGCATTGACCAATCAAGAGTGGATACAACACTGTCACAATAGGGTGACAAATCTATACCAGTTGCATCCAAGGAGAACCATGACGCAATAACAACAAAGCCTCAGGAGACACATGGAAACCCCGAGGACATAAGCAATCCTAGAGTTGACCAATCTTGCTCATCTAGACCTGAGCCCCCAGCTATGGTAGAACCTAGGGAAAATCCTAGAACCTTGCAGAAGATAGCAACTGAGCAAGCCCTCATTGAACATAGAACTGTTGCAGAATGCTTAACTAAGTTGGATGCTAAACTCAAAGTATTCGCACGTGTCTATGTCCTTGCAGACATGGATGCATTCCCTAAGAAGCAGCTTGATGAATACTTGCCATTTCCCCTATCCTAGGAAGAGTAAGAATATCTTGACGAGCACTATGACAGGCTCATGCATGAACGCATGCTACTCATCTCTGATGAGGAAGCCGACGAACTACGCTTAACTGTGACATTCAATGATGTGCTCTGTCAACCAAATCTCTTAGAGATAGAGCAACTAATGCAACAATCAGAGGATCGAAGTCGATTTGAAAATGTTGGTTTGAAAACCGTGTTACAATGGCAACTGGGAGCCCAGGTCTAAGAGGAGCGATTGGCCAAATGGCGGTCTCAAAGAGGCCCAATCTATGTGGCACCGACTTCCTTTCGAGTACTGACTGCCATTCGGGATACGGACTTAGCTGGAACTAGCCGAGAGAACTCTTTGGCTGATAAGGTTCTCATTGAGGAGGAGTTACATGTTGCCAGTAGACACAAACAAGGTACCATGCTACTCAATGTTGCAAAATATCTATCGTTATTGAGTAAAATGCCACGAGTACTGGATGTGTGTGCCACACTCTAGTACAATTCTAAGTTCTACAATTGGTTTTTATCCTCATGAAGTAACATGGATTCGTAAATATATACATAAATAAACAATGAGTTTTGTGACCCTATATAGATAATATCAATACACACAAGCAATGATAGTCAAGCCCAGGGAGAACAGTGGGGTTTGACAGGTTGAGCTCTTCAAGTCCTCCTCTCACCACACGTCTAGAAGTCGTGTGACCATTCCCGCCTCTAGGTGGTGGGTATGAAACCTCATTACCACCATAGGAATCCCTGAACAACATCTCTAACGGCGTCGTAGATGGGGTACCATCCCCTTCTATACACCTTTCCCCTTTCTGGTCTATCCTTCCGGGGGCGAGCCTTGCTCCACTCCACGATAACCAGTCCACGCAACTTAGCATAAGCCAAGATCTGCTATAGCTAGAATACACCCCACAGTCGAAGCAAGACGAATATCATCACGGGGGCCGTCCCTCTACAACAAGCACTGCGTGCCTCACCTCACCGCGCTCCTCCTCATATGCGCTTGATAATCCACTGTTAATCCCTTTCATGCAAATAATTCTATCATTCCTTAAAGCCTAACCTTGGTTCACATTTTACAGATTTCCCCACAATAGTCGTCATGGAGCACACAATGCAGCTAGCATGCAAGGAAGCTCTCCTCCATAGAAGGGAGCACAAGGCACTAGCGCCCCCACTAGAATGCTACGTGCCTACTCTAAAGAGATATGCACCGAAAAGAGACCCCAAGAGACACTGCCCAGGACGCAGGCCAAATACTCCCCAAGCCAAGAGGATAAAGGCTCAAGGGAGCACCCAGGGTGTGGCAACACCGGTCATGCAAGCCCCACCAAACACTTGGGCACCAGGTGCTCGAAAGAGGAGAAGGTAGCTAGAGACAAGTGAAAATTTGATGAATTGTTTAAAAGCATTCTTGAAACAACTGCGGCCAAGGACTATACCATTCGGGCCCCAACCAATATCTTCCCCGCCCAACCTAATAGGAGCCCACCACCGGCACAGACCCAATTGTCTAATCACCCAAATTCACCACGCCTCATACAAATAGAATAGGCCCTATGTGTATAAGCTGCTTGCCAAATGCCATTTTTTAATGACTTTTTGTCCTTAAGTGGTTAAAGGGGCAGGCTCCCCAATTGTATAAACCTCCCTTACCTACTACTAATATATGTCACATCTTTATCAAGCGTTGAGGATATGCATCGCATTCAACACCATAGGATTTTGATAAAGTAATATCTTTTTGTGTTGCATCTTTTCATTATAATTGATGCATGTGACTTGCATATACTCTCACAAAGTGTCAAGTGGATGCAGGATGATACAAGTCTTTGTACGAAAATGTTCAATGCCCAAGTCACCGCAAGACCACCAACCTCACAAAGAGCCATGACAAAGACACATTGTCGAAAGCGAAAATCACCCTTGCCGATCGCCAACATCGCATGGCCCAAAGCATGATCAGTGGTGGCCACTATTTTTTCTGGGTCAAACTCTACACCTAGCACTCACGGCAGCTGTTACCTCAATTTTATCAACATCGCACGTTACAAAGAGGTTTTGCAAAATCTCGAGTATTTTTTTTTTAAAGAAAAGTGTGGGAAAGAAAAGGAAAAAAGAAAAAAGAAAAGAAAAGAAAAGAAAAAAGCACTCACAATCACAGCATGACACTTAGGGGTCCTCAAATTAGGTATGCCCAATGACCTTGGTCGGCTGGCTCCGTCCCTAGTCCCCTAGCCCTCTACACATCCCCCACAATTGTTCAGGGCACATCAAGGGTAGGACATACCTAGGGAGCTTGTCTTGCCTATGGTTAGACCTGTCACCCTGACCCATTTGTATGATTCCTGTTTGCACACCGCCTTAGTATCACTGCAATCGATCGTGGTAAGCACCGCACGAATAGCCATGAAAAGTACACCGTACTCATCGAGCAAGCCTAGTAGCTACCAGCTACTACCGAAAATTCGATATCAATGTGTTCGATTATGCTACATCGTGCTGTCACAATGCAAGGGATGTCTCATACACCTTCATGTGTACTTCTTCTCAACATGGACAAATTTGCTTCATCCACACATTGTTTCAAGAAACCAGGCCGCGATCTTCTAACTACATAATATCTAAGTATGCACAAGCACTCACAGAATATCTGTACCAAAATATATACACAGTTTGGGTCCTCAAGTGCAGGACAATACTCTCAGCTTGCTTAGAGTTTGATATGTCTCCCACACTAATTGAACTACGTCTTGTGCACGATAAAGAAGACTAGCACTACCCTGAGGGAGAGACCACATATGAGAGGTTTTCAATTGCAGGTATTGAAGACTCCAACAAAAGTGTCGTTTGCTCTTCATCGACACTCAACTCTGAATTCTTATCCTTTATCATCCTCCAAGCCTGCCACGAATCGTCATGTGCAGAATCCCCAAAAACCAATACCCGTGCCAATCCATGAGTGCAACTCCCAGCACTATCACCAATCACATGCCCCTAACGACCTTCATCCGCACCACCACCAAAACTCCTCCATGACAAACCACAGTTATCCCTTCCACCCACGTCTTCATTGCATGCCAAAGCCTGCTATCTACGACAATGAGTGCCATGGGACTGGCACTCGCCTAGGAGGGGGTTATGTTAACCCTCAAACAAACAAGGTGGAAAAGCTAGAAAATCTAAAGCAAAAGACAAGGCCAATGCAAAAGTAAAATGTTAAACCTCAAACGAACAAGGTGGAAAAGCAGGAAAATCTAAAGCAAAAGACAAGGCCAAGGCAAAAGTGAAATAGAAGATGAAGGCGCACCAAGAAGAATCCGAAAACACAAGAAGTGCAGAAAAGTCCTAAATCAAGGAAAAATGCGCATGAGAAAAAGCGGGAGTCTATACTGTTGTAAAAAATGCAAGGCACACCATGATTTATTTTAAGAGTATCGGACTCGTACCCGTGCAAATTGTAAAGGTTGATGAGCGGTAGGAAGGAAGCTAGGAAGATAGGAGAACAATGGGAAAAAGGGCCTAGGCCACAGCCGGTCATGTAAAAAAGGGGATAAGGGATGACCGCCCAAAAGGGATTTAGGGTTTTGTATATAAAGTTGAAAAGTAAATGAGAAGCTCATTCTTGTGTGTGGCCAAAAGTGGCTCTCCTCTTCTTCTTCTTCTTCTTCTTCTTCTTCTTCTTCTTCTTCTTCTTCTTCTTCTTCTTCTTCTTCTTCTTCTTGCTAGCTTGAGCTTGTGCTTGAGAGAGGGAGTGTGAGAGTGTGAGGGAGTGAGTATGTGAAGGTGAGGGACCGGGGAGGAGAAGCTCTCCATCTTCTCCTCTCTTCTTGTATTCTCTTCTCTTCTCTTGTCTTGCTCACGGAAATGGAGCTTGCTTGAAGCTTGCACTCGCATCGTGGAGCTATTGGAGTGCGCAGGAGAGGAGGTAACTCGATCGGCATGGAGGTAAGCTCACTACACTCGTGGATAGATAGTGCATCGGCTATGTGAGAGGTAGCCATTAATGCTCGGCTTGGAATGCTTGAAGCAATAAGCAATCCGTGGGTCTTGGCGGTTGAGCGAGAACTCCCACGCTTCTCTATTCTAAGGGCGCTATGCTTGCATGGTCTGGAGTCTACCCATATTTGTTTGATTATACGTCCCCCAACGTCGTATTCTATAGTATCGATTTTCCTTTCGCTCTCATCTCACTAAAGGAGCAGCAGTCCTCGTATTCATCATCAGAGTTGTCTTTGTCCAGTTGCTCGTCTTCTTACTGGTCCGAGATCAAAGCCCAATTGTACCTCAAGTTTAAATCATGCACCTTGGACCATTGCCATGCAGGCTCATCCAAGAGATCTTTGAGTGGCTTGAGGTTAGTAATTGGATTGCTAGTGAGCTTGTTGGTCAAGTATCCTAGGATCTCTAGGAGCTCTCGTCTATTGTTCATGACTTGGGAATGTAATAGGGTTGGGTCTTTCAACTAGGCTTCCAGTCATCATGCAGACTGGTACTAAGGGTGTGTCCTTGGGCTTGCCACATGTCTTGATGACTTGTTCATACTCCTCATTGTTCGAGAACAAAAGGTTGATGGTAGCACAAACATGCATCCAGTCTCACTTGTCCTCAAGGCACGGGATATACTTGGTTAAGGTCCCATAGGATTTCCTAATCTGGCCGTCACCCTTTAACATGGTGGAGATGGCATCTAGGTCAACCAGCACAGTCTTCTAAGTTTCCATCTCCACTCTTATAGCCTCCATTCGATTGCCTAAGAAGATGAGACCATTTCCCCAATCTTCTATGAATCTAGCATTGCACATCCAGGGTCGGCATAGCAGGATGTCATAGTCCACTCCCTTCATGACTATAAAGTCAACAGAGAATTGGATTCCTACAATCTTTAGTGGCCAATTTTTCAACACTCCGAATGGTCTCACCTTCATTCAGTTAGCCAATGTGATGTTGAACCTAGCAGTTTTGATTGGTGGGTTACCCCAAGTTTGGAGTATTGCATGGGTTAGCACACTCACTTCTGCCCCCGTGTCTATGATTCTCTTTCTTGTGACATCCCCTAGAGCTAGGACTAGTAGGACTCCATGCATTTTTGTGACTTCCCAAAAAGCATTGACGTGCAAGGATTTAGGCATGGAGTGCAGTGCCAAACTCGATATTTGCATTTATGCGTCGTGCTCAGGCAAGTCTGTGGTAACTGGCTCATCTGATTCCTTGACCCACTATTTCAGTTCCTGCCATTGCGTTGGATGCTGCCTAAGAAGATTGCCTAAGCTTAGAGTCATAGGGGTGGTCACGAGTGTATTAAGTAGGTTGCTAGCTGCTTGCATTTAGACTTTGTCTAGGCGGCCCTGCTTGTGGTGCCATCGCCTCCCTTGATTTTGGTCGTGGGAGAGATACTAGCATGCTTATGCTTGAGAGATCATTGATCTCATCTTCTAGTATAGGCTCAACATCTTTTAGGTGCTCTTAGGCCTCCTTCACCCACTCTTTCTTGATGGCTTCGAGTTGGCACTTCAAGTTGGGGTACTCCCCGACCTTAGCACTTCCCTTTTCAGTCGTCCATGGAGCCGACGTTTCTTCCTCTGCATCAATGACTTTCCTTCCAACAAGCAGTGTTGTGGCACTTTTGGTTTTGTGGGTGACCTTAGTGTCTGGCCTTTTCTTGGCCTTTTCTTCATCCATCTCTGACTCTTCTTTTCAACTGAGATTGCATCAAGGTTGCTAGGTCCTGGCAATGATATGCCAGTCTTCTTTTTCTACGTGTGGTTCATGACATGCAAAGGGATAGGCATGGCCTCCCCATCGAGTGTCTTAACACCGAACATCCCCAATGGAACCAATGGCTCATTTGCCGAACTAGAGGATGGCCTTTGTCTAGGGAAATCGACAAAGAGATGAGTGATTCCACACTCAATATATCTCAGGTCAACCTTATCTCTATTTGCTTGCTCCCTCTGGGGACAGCGCAAAGAAATGTGTCCTAGGTGACCACAAGTCCAATACACAATTGGCTCTTGGGTTTGTACTCCTAGGTGACCGCAAGTCCAACACACGATTAGCTCTTGGGTCTGTGCTCCTAGGCCTTTGCCTCTACCTCTACCTAACGCTATCACCGACACTGGCCGGTAATCCATAAGGACTGTGTTGCCTTTCTCATCATACAATACATATGGGTTTACATAAGGCTCGTTGATGCTAGGCTTGTCCACATAGTGGACTGGAGTATCACTCAGTGGATGGGTCACATAGGGTCCAGGTGGTCTAGGGATACATGTAGGATTTATCTCCATCCTAAGGATGGACGGCTTAGCATCATTAGATGGGGCTCCCCTTCCAAAGAAGTTTGGTGGCCTTTTCGCAAGGTAGGGTTGATTGTAAGGCTGCGGGTATGGGAGTCTCCGAGGTAGTCGACAATGTATGGCATCATGACCAAACCTACTATAATTAGTGCAAGGTCGTGATCTAGGGTCCTGACACTCAGCTGGCAAGTGGTTTCCACCACAATGCACGCATTGGATATGTGGGTGCGTTGGCTATCTCATCATCTCCTGTAGTTTGGCTATCTCCATGCTAATCTTTGCTAGCCCTTGTCCTGAATCAGTGCCCTTCCCTTTGTCCTATGCGCTTGGGCCTACTCTCTCACTCAGCATTGAGGCCCTCTCAGAACTTCTAGCATTGGACTCTTCTCGATTCAAGCCTTTGGAGCTTCTTTCCTTGAGCTAGTCGTCCACTCTAATAGCTTCTTCAAACACCCTTGCCAGTGCCTCTCGCTACAAGGTCTTGTTGGCCAAGGCTTTGTAGAGCTCTTCACTTCGTATTCCATTGATGAATATAGTGGATACCGCTCTTTTGGTTGGTCTCTTGCCCACAGGGATTCTCTTGAAGAGGCTCCTCACATGGGTTACATAATCTCGAATATCCTTTCTCTCTCTGCTTGACGTTCATGAGTCGCACTAGCAGGTTATCGGAGTACCCAGGTTTAAAAAATCTCTTAATGAAGAGATCTTTCAAGCCATTGAAATTGGCATGCTCTGCAGCATTCAAACTCATGTACCAGGTCCGATCCTTGTCACCCTAAGTACAATCTAAAAGCTTGGGAGTGTTGAGTAGGATTGGTGAGACTATTGGCCTCGCTGACCTGCTCGAACTGCTCTACAAAGTTGTACAGGTTGTTGTTTGCTTGGTATTTGTCCAACTGCTTTGCCACCACATGAATTTTCGATTGGCTCTTAGAGCCTTGGTTGGCTCCTAACCCCGCTAGTAGTGATGTTGCTTATGCTACAACGCTTTACTCTGCTTGCCTTGTTATCTAGTAGCCGCTTCGTCAGAAGCTCGCTAAGTGTGAGGTTTCCTTCTAGCACTCTCTCGCTCTCCGACCAATTTTTGCATGCTAGGGCTAGCACTCTCTGGATGTCTCGCATTTCCATGCTCTAGCGCAAGCTCCTAGTTTGTTGATCCTAGTTGTATGTAGCTAGGCCTTGCAAAGCCCTATGTGTGCCATATTTCTCTCCTCCTCAAGATCTACCATGATGTCCAAGTCTACCATGATGTTCTAGCTGGGTTTGAGCATCGTATTTGTTCACAAACTGTTGGACGCCCTCATGAAAATATCCTAGGTCAAGTTCTTCATTGCTCCTACAGCCTGAGCTGCCCTCTTCCATGTTCGAGGCTTCCTGCTCTACCAAGTTGTCGATCAAGTTGATGAGTCCGGGTAGATCCACTTCCACAATAGTGTTTGTCCTTGTTGTGTCTGGCGTTTTAGCTGTGTTCTTTGCTTGGTCCTACTTTTGGGGATTTGATCACCCTTCTATGTCTTGGGATCTTCTCTTACTGGTGGGTTCCTTTAAGTTTTTATGCCTAAGTGAGTTCCTTGTTAATTGCAACCAGTCCTCAACTTACCCTCACTTTGTGCATGTGTATGTGGGTGTATTATTTTCAATGCACTGTGCACAATCAGGTTCTTCACTCTCTTTAAGTGTGTTTGGGTGCTAGAAATCAAAGTGAGTGAGAAAAAAAAGTGTCTATGCAACTCTAGTGCTCTTGTCTATGGGTTGGCTTGATAGGGTTGTGTGTTCGGTTTCTAGCTGTCCTTGTCGGCTTATAGGGTTCTTTGCCACACTATTCTGTTCAGCTCGTTCAGGGTCAAGTTGGGGTCTTACAACCAGGCCACAACACCAGACATGTCAAGCTTATGGAAACATGCTATTGCACCATTCTAGATTGTTTAGTCATGATTTCTAGGTCTCTAACTACCAGTGAGGCGTTTGGTGGGTTCTTCCGATATGGGTCACGCTTCTCGTTGATCGGGTTTTTCAAAATTCTAGATTTTCTTTCTCATGATTCACCAGGGTCTGATTTACTAGTGTCCGATTCTAGAAATCGGGCAGGGTCAGGTGTCCGATTGTCATAATCGGACAAGGTGTGTCCAATCGGATGGTGTGGGTTGGTCCGATTGGGATATGTTCGATTCTGCGAATCGAACGGGGGTGCTTGGTTTGATTTGAATGTATGTCCGATCAAATAGGTCACTGGATCCGATTCTGTGGTCCATTTGTCGCTATTGGATGGGTGAGCGGAAGTGGTGTGTCTAATTCTACGTGTTTGATTCTATGTGTCCGATTCTACATGACCGATTCTACACATTTGATTCTATGCATGCGATTCTTGGAAATCGGACAAGGTCTTTGGTTTAAGCGTCCGATTTTGGGGAATCGGATACTGGGAAGAGCGTTCAATTTCGTCGGCTGAAAACGTGTGTCGATCACAATTTGGTAAAAATATCCACTCTAATGCCGCCACCATCTACAAGAACTTTCAAAAATCAAGCAAGGGTGTAGACCAAGGGCATCCTATACCTTAATCTCGCATAAAGCTCTAACACGCTCTGATAGATCCAATATGGACTCATGACCTGTAAGCTCTCTCTCTCTCTCTCTCTCTCTCTCTCTCTCTCTCTCTCTCTCTCTCTCTCTCTCTCTCTCTCTCTCTCTCTCTCTCTCTCTCTCTCTCTCTCTCTCTCTCTCTCTCTCTCTCTCTCTCTCTCTCTCTCTCTCTCTCTCTCTCTCTCTCTCTCACAAAGCTAGGATTGCAAATGAGACTTTCCTTGGTCACCCAGGACCTTAAACCTTTGCTGAGTACCACCTTAGTCTTCCCGATCACTCCCCTTGCGACCCCGACACATCTGACTCTTTTTTTTTTCATTTTTTCCCTATTAGTGCCCTGTTCAGGCTTGTTTTACAGCAGCGAACCCTAAGCTTTCCACTCCAAT
This sequence comes from Lygodium microphyllum, assembly GCF_053477565.2. Classification (NCBI taxonomy): domain Eukaryota; kingdom Viridiplantae; phylum Streptophyta; class Polypodiopsida; order Schizaeales; family Lygodiaceae; genus Lygodium; species Lygodium microphyllum. Next base: position 36,012,810 of record NC_141148.1, read on the forward strand.
TTCTCCCTCCTATCCTACTCTAAATGTAACAAAAATCAAAAGCAAAGTACTGAAATGATTTCTCCTACTCAACTAATCATCAAAAACCAAAAATACTTACTTGTAGCATGGATTAAAAACCCTAAATCTCCTATCTATCTCAAGCTACAATTCGAGGATGAAACCCTTACTTTTATGCTCGATTTGAAGCATGCAATCACTCAAGCTTGAATCCGTTGTCCCGACAACGGAACCAAAATGTAGAGGTGAGCTCTCGCTCAACCGCCAAGACCCATGGACCGCTTATTGTTCAAGAGTTTCAAGCGAGCACCAATGGCCTCCTCTCACATAGTTGTCGTGCTATCCCTCCCTACAAGTGTAGTGAGCTTACCTTTATGATCGATTGAGTTGTCTCCTCTCTCAAACATACCGGTAGCTCCACGATTCGTGATGCAAGTTCAAGCATCCTCAAGCCTCTTCCTCCAAGCTCCATCCTCCATAGCCACGCGTAAGGTGAGAGAAGAGAAGAGAAGAAGAAGACAGGAGATGGTGGAGGGCTTCACCTCCAAGATCCCTCACCCTCACCCTCACACGCTCACTTCCTCACTCGCTCACACTCCCTTCCTCAAGCACTCACAAGCAAGCAAGATAAACAATGAAGAGAAGAAGAAGAGTCCACTTTGACACACACCAAAAAATGAGCTCTCATTCACTTTTGGACTTTATATACATGCCCTAAAATCCCACGGGCATCTACCCCCTTTTTACATGACTGATCATAGGCCCTTTTTTCCATTGTCCTCATATCTTCTTAGATTCCTTCCTTCCTACCACCCATCTACCTTTACAATTTGCACGGGCGCTCTCAAAATAAATCATGATGCGCCTTGCGCTCTTTTACAAAAGTATTGACTTACACTTTTTCTTGTGCACCTTTGTCTTCCGTTTCATTTTTGCCTTGGCCTTGTCTTCTGGTTTAGATTTTTTGGATTTTCCACCTTGTTCGTCTGAGGGTTAACACTTAAGTATAGTAATGTTTTCCCAAGTAGAATCTTCTTTAAGTTTGTTTTTTTGGTTGACCAAAATTTGTTTACCAACATTATGATGCTATTTACGATACATATGAAATCCAATATTTGTTTTGAGTCATAATGTTGTATCTATGGCACACAACACACTCCTTGGTCCACTAAATTATCATTATTACCAAGTTCTCTTTGTGCTTGACTAGCATGAAAGATTGGATGGACTCTACTTGAGAATGGTAAATAAAATTTGTAGGCAACTTTACCAATGCTATTAAGAATTGTGAATGGACCACAATACCATGGAGACAACTTAAGAACCAGCCTAGATATCAAACTTTTTGAATATTCTAGAACCTATAAATAGACTTCATCACCCTCTTCAAAAGTGACCATATGTCTATGCTTATCTATATACTTCTTATAGTGATCTTGCGCTTGCTTAACATTCAAGCATGCTACTTTAGCATATCAAAATGAACTTGAAGAAAGTATTTACATGTTGCATTTTCTCATTGGCCAATTCCATCGAGTGAGTAATGATCAAGGTTAGGATCCATATATAAGCATGAATGGACTAGAACTTATAGTCATGTATTGTTATAAATAAACTCTAAGATGGGATAGCTTTCCCAATCAAATTGGCCTTTGCTTACTTATGATTTTACATATCTTCTAGAACTTAGTTTATCCACTCAATTTTCCCATTTGTTTAAGGATGATCTCAGGAGTACTTAAATTGAGCATTGTATTTACTCTTTGAAATATGCACTCCCAAAATGGCTAAGAGTTTTAATCATGATTGCTTATGAATATTACTTGAAGACCCTTATAACTAATACATATTCTCCAAATTTAGCCATGCTAATTTGGAAGGCTTAACTAATACCTTTGTTGATAAATCTATAAACCTTAGAGAATTTATTCACTACTATCCAAATGGCATCATGACCATGATTGGTAGTAGGATGTCCAACAATAGAATCCATAGAGATACTTTCGCACTTGGCATTAGGAAGCTTTAAAGGATGCAAAAGCCCACCTACCTTCAAGTGCTCAACTTTGTTCACTTGACACTTTTGGTATGGAATAGCATATTCTAGATCCTTATGCATTCAAGACCAATAAGAGTGTCTACTTACATGTGCATAGATAGTTCTTATCCCTAGATGACCTACACTAGGACTATCATGACACTCATAAAAAATTTTGGCACCATGTTTCACATATCCAACCCTCGTGAAGCAAGCACCCATCCAAAATGGTAAAATTTATCCCCATCGATTGAGCTTATTACTTATAAGAGATGAGCTCTACGTGGAATTCACGTATTGGGCATGGTGAGAAATCCCTTCTTTTAACCACATTTCACACCTTTGTATAAGACTAGCTATGGTCACATTTTCCTTGAAAGACTTGATTAAATCACTCTTCAATACTTGAAATTGAGAGATATGAAATCTCAAGAAATTTACATAAAGTATGAGGCACAACATTGTATATTGACCTTTATGATAGTGTAGCATGCAATGTCAAACTCTTGCAGAATTTTTGTAGATCTAGCCTTTAGTCCCTCTTCAAATATTTGGGTAGGAGACTACTTAATCAAACATGACTTGATACTCTCTTAATCAAATACTATCTCGAATGTAGCACCTTACAAGTGATTGTGCTAATTTTCAAGCACAAATAATTATATAGAACTCACATTCATTAGCAAAAGAAATCACATTCCTTAGCACTCATATTCCTTAGCAAAGAATTCTCCTTAGCAACAAATCTACCATGTTGGAGTTTTATGGATCCAATGGTTATGGCACTACCATGAGTTTCCACTATAAAATGTTTGTGTGGATCCACTATAACTAGCATTGGTGCAATAGTGATAGCTACTTTAAGTTTATCAAAACTGTGTTCTTGTTCCTCAACCCAAGAGAAAGCGTGACCTTGATATTTCAATTGGTTTTGTCATAAATCCAACTATCTTATTATAATTGTTGACAAATATATGATAAAATCCTACCAAACCTAGGAATACTTATAAGTCATCAAGATTAGTAGGATAAGGGCATTGTTGGAGCTTATCTACATGTATCATGATACCTTCTTCAAATATATATGGCAATGATAGTGAATTTTGTATGAGAGTGTCCCAACGGAAGAGGAACATGAATATGGAGAGAAAGGAGAAGAGAAAAGATAGCACGAATGAAAGAGAATTCTACACTAAATTTGGAAAGAATGTTGAACACAATGATGGACTGATCAGTCCTTGCACACAACCCAAAGCATTAGTGAGGGTATCCGATCATACTATAAATGATGATAGCACTAGACGAAGATAGAGATGGAGACGGTGATGAAGATGAAAACAAAGTGTGCAACCAGCAACCCCTACAAGAGATGGAGGAAAATGTTGAAGTTCAAGTGTGCACCTATAGAAGAAGAATGATCTACCCCAAAGGTACATTCCCCCTCCATTAGAAGAAGAGGGCTACTCCTGAGATGGCTCAACTCCCTCCCCTAGAAGATGCTTTAAGGAATGGGAAAGGAGTGGAGATACTTAATGAAGAATGAATAGAAGAAGCTATCAAGGGTGCAAGAGGACCAGAAGAGAGAGAAGGAGGGGATGAAGTGGAGAGAGGTCAAAGACGAAGAAGGGGTGCCAATAGGTAACCGAGAAGGAAGGGGTGGAGCTAATGGTTGCAGATCATAAACTTGCTCACATCAATATTTCGTGTCAATGGTGTCGTAGAGTTTGTATCCCTTTGTGGTCATGCTATAACCCACAAATATAAGCTTCTTTGATTTAGGTGAAGTTTGTTGTCGTGTTTCATCTTGTCCACATGAGCATAAGTGTTACACCCAAAGATGCAAAAGTGGGAGATAACAGACTTTTCCCAAAGAAATCCTCATACAAAGTCATGTCTTGAAATGTGAAAGTCAGAGACTTATTGCGGATATGCACCACTATAGCAAATGCCTCACCCCAAAGAGAGTGAGGTAGACTCCACCGATGCTCAAACAATCTCAAGCATAGCCTGACTGGCATGCTCCACAACACCATTCTCTGAAGATAAGCTCCAATAGGAATACTCTACTTGAATTTTGTGATCCCTACAAAACATAGAAAAAATATTAGAGCAAAACTTGTCACCATGATTATTGTATTCCTTAAATATTTTTTGCATCTTAGCAAAAACGTGTCATAGGGAAAGGAAAGAAGATTCCATGAGAAAATGCTATAATGAGGGAGGAATTTTCTTTTAGAGAGAGAGCATATACTAAATTTATCACTAGATTCCATTAAAGAAATATCCACATCATCATTAATACACAAGATGACTTGTGTGAAGAGAAAAAGGAGATGATAAATGACAAAAATAGACCTTTTCTACTCCATTATATTTAGCAGAATAATAAAGTTCTTACACATATAAAAGAGTATGGCGAAACATTCCATTCACCAGCAACAAGATATGCACACCATTTTCCTAAAATAGAAAAGTGCTTTTAGATAAGTGGGGATGGCTGAACATTTCACTCACCCACTAACAAAACGTGCACACTATTGTCCTCAAATGCAAAGAGTGTTATGCTCACAACTACATTGTAGTGTGCTACCCAAGTTGTACAACCACTCTTGCTCTTAGACCACACCTATTCTAATCATGTGCATAATTTGGAAGTTTATTTTCATATTATACCCTTGCACTTCTAATGAAATATCACATACTTCCATATCCCATATATCCTTGGGACTCCTGAAACGGCATGAGTATTGCACACTTGGAGCAAATATAGTTTCTTAACTCTTATCTGTTGATCATGCCATGTATACAAAACAACTCATAGGTGCGGAATGTGAATTGCTATTGAAAGGCAAACAAAGAACACTCACATTCATCTACCTAGTGGCTATATTGTATAGTTGAATACTTAGAACAAGCTTGCAAAGAAGCACATGCATAGCAAGCATTGCTTTTTCTTTTCTCTTGCTCTTCTCAAGCTTATTATCCTTGAATTGTGGACAATCCTTGTGTTTGTAAGGACCTAAATTGTTGAAACACTTCTCCTTACATGCTCTTGCAAGCTCTTTGCTTGAGAGTGGTTCTCTAATCCCCTTGGGCTTCTTAATAGTATCATCCTTTGGCGCAACACTAAGTTTCATGCTCCTTATTGTACTAGTAGTCTCTTGTCTAGCAAAATAAACGAAGGTCTTAACACCTTGATGCGGCCCTCTTAATGGAGTAGCTCCAAGAGCAACTTCGTTAATAGCAAAAGGCATACATAGAATACCCAAAGTGTATTTGCATATAAGCTATTATAAAATATCTGATATCTTTGTCATATTTTTATTGAAAATAGCAATTTTTTTCTCCAATATCACTATGCGAGTCCCTAGAGGATTAAAGTCTCTTCTGTCTAGTAGTTCAAGTGCATCTAAATAGATTGTTCATTATTTCATCCTCATGCATGTGTGTAGGCTCGTCATGTTGTGTATATGATTGTGAGGATATGATGTGATGCTTGAAACTGGGAGAGAAATCATCGCTTATCCACAATGTCTTCAATGTGGGAATAATTTACAAAGATGTAGAAATGATGCGGTAGCACTCTAGAGGCATATGCTGATTCGTAGGTGGAAGTGGGTTGAAGAGCTCTTTGTCTACCCCAAAACAAGCTTTTGAAAACTTTATTTGTGGTATGGAATAACAAGCGTATGCATATTCATAGGTGGAAGGGGCTTGAAGAGCTCTTTGTCTACCCCAAAACAAGCTTTTGAAAACTTTCTTTGTGGTATGGAATAACAATAAGGTTTAATTTGATGGCAAGTTCCCTTGTAGTTAAAATGTGTTTAGGTGATGAAAGTACCAAGATGGGTAATCTCTCAAGAAGTTTTTCCTTTATGCAAATTGTCAATCCTCAAGCGCAGCTAATGGTGCCAATGAAGCCTTTGTAGCCTTGTTGCCAAGTATGTGTGCAATTGTACATGATTGTGAAGGTGTGTTGTTTGCTTCTCAAAGGCTCTCACACCCTCCTTGATCGTTTGTTGCAACCTCGTTCTAATACGATTTTCATGCATGTTCGGAAGCCATAGTCTCTCTGAGCATAGTAGTCTAGAAAAGCTTGGTTAATCTCCCAACCACTCAAGCTAGCAGCTTGTTTTAGCACCAAGTTGGTATCTTTCAGCAGATCTATGGTCTCTATGTTTAGAGTGATATAAGTCCATTCACACTGATCACACATCCTTTGACCCTTTTGGCACATATACCTTTGAGCTCATCTCTTGGTATCCGATACCTTAACATAGGCTATCCTTAAACCCAGGTAACGCCATCAATGGCTTAGCATGCCAACCCATTGCCCGCTTTCAACATTACAGTCGAGGTTTTTTATGAACCATGTCCACTCAAGATTCTTTACCTGACAATGTGTCACCCTTTGAGGAGTGAAAAGGTTGGCTATTGCATTTGAGATCGGTTACCTATAAGTTCAATTCCTTGATAGTTGCCTAGGACAAGGTGTGCAATCCCTTAAAATGCACCCAGTCAAGGACTAGAGAGCTAAATCCTAGGTTACCAGTGTATTGTTTTTTGCCAGTGGAATTGGAAACTTTTTAAGATGATTATGTTAATGAAATGTTTCTTTATTTGCTAGTGAAAAAATGTGTATTATTGGTTGACATGTCATGCTTAAAGGAATCATGTACCAAACCTTGTGTAATGGTTTAATTAAGGAAGTTGTTTGTGTATTTCAAAACAATGTGGTGGCATAAACTGCTTAGAGAACTGAAGCTCGCTAGGTGGGTGGGTGAGAAGGAAGTACATGGAGGTGATCCTCACTCAAATGGCTATTCCACTTAAAACTCATAGGACATTCGATAAGTTTTAGAGCCAGAGCTAATTGCATGGCCAGAGCTAATTGCATGCTAGGGAAAGAGTGTGTGACTATGGTATGTGAGAGAGATCTTGCTCCCCGGGGTTTTTCACATTTTCTATGACCCAAGTATGGGAGTAGTTCATCAGGACGAGGCATCAGCTGGGCATAAGGGTGGTACAACACGTGCTGACTGTGATTTTCCTATGAACCGAGTGGGGGACTAGCTCTTCAGGACGAGGCAACAGCTAGGCCTAACGGTAGTACAATACAAGCTGACTGTGTTTTCCCTACAAGGTAGAGTTGGATCCTCCAATCGTCCGCGATAATCCGAGATGGGTTGCAGCGATAGATGGTTGGTCATCATAGGATTCATCCAGTTTCTAGATCGAGCACCATACACTTAGCATACACGACCAGCAATCGAACTCAGAGAATATGGGCTGCTATAGAGATGTGGAACACAGCTGGAGTGCTCAGCGAGCAGAATGCTGCCTGCCCAACAGCCACTATCTCTAGAAGTAGGCCGAGGGATGCTTAAGGAGAGTGGCACCCCCAACGAATCCCAAATGCAGGAGATCACCATCACTTAAAGAGTGTCAGTGGCAGATAGAACAAAACAACTGGCATCTGAAGAAGTAATGACCTTAGCAAACCAGTTCTTAGCTGGATTTGGTATGAATAAAGTTGGATCTGGACTTACAGATCTGTCAGACAGGGATGCCTTTCGAGCAATTTGCTGCTTGGATGTTGCTGCAAATATATGGAAGTGACTGGTCTTAGATATGCTCCGCAGAATCTTTGGGGACAATCTTATGCTGATGACACTTAATAATTCTGGAACCTGAACAATCAAACCTTGACAGGGCCATGGACATAGTTTACTTGTTCTTGCTTCTGATGGACTGGGGAGAGTCTTCTCTCATAAGTATCTGTAAAGAGTTGAGTTCATAAAGATCTCCTATTAATCCTTGCATGAATTGCCAACCTTTAGATATATACGCTCTTAAGGATGTGCCAAACACGCACTGATGCAACTCGTGTAAACATTTCGATTTGAGCATTTGAATTTGGATCCACCGAACATGCCTGTTTAGCCTGTTCAAGTCTATAGTGATATTTGTCTCCCTGAGAATTGAAGTTACTTGGCTCAATACTCTAACAGCAATTCCATGCTCTGCTTGCTTATAATATTCCTTGCAAAAGTCCCACTGGACTCCAAAACCTACTAACAGTACCTTTACAAATGGTGAATGAAGCATTGCATAATGAAATGCCTCTGGGTTTCCCACCAATTATGAGATTTTAAACTAGCCAAATCAGCAAAAAGATATGGAAAAATACCATAAACGACAAAAGCAATCTTAAACTTCGATATTTCAGTTTGCAAAGCTGATGAAGCAGAGACGTGATCATAGGTCTGGAAAGGACAGAGCTAGAAGAAGACTGACAGCAGAAATAACAAACATGAAGGGGAAAACCCAAGCAGCTCAATGCAAATGCGATGACTACGATTGATATACTTAACATGTTGACTTCATATAAACATGCAACAATTCAACTTTAGAATTCAAAGTATCCTCTATCAAATAACTGAGCAGACAAGACAACTACAAAAAAAATTCCTCCTAAAGCTTCTTCAGAGTTTATTGAAGAAAATGGCACTATACACACTAGGGAGAAGATGGATTAAATATACACCAACCAATATATCTCGACACTGTCGTGCCATCCTGTGCCCCTCTCATTGTGTCTGCTCTGGTCTCCCTGGAACCAGATCCTCACAGTGTCCTCCTGACAATAAAGCCAGTAAGCTTCCTCTATGTACTCTTCCTCCATGCACTCTCTCTTCAGGTAGAGACAGAGATGACATATTAAAATTTGTGTCATCATTGGTATGAAAGTCCCCTGACTGCATACTATCATCCCTCCTTTGGGAAGCCAGAAAACCTTCTTTTTGCATAGATAAGGGCACTAACACCTGAGGTGGAATCAAGGGACGATTAAACACTGGACTAGAAAATGATGGCTGCATTCTCAAAGTTGGTACTCCAGCTATATCATTCAGTTGAGTTCCAGATGGGACGCACGCCTTCCCTACTTGCATGCTATTCTGCATAGCACCTGGCCAGGTTGTAAATGGAAAACCAGCACCCACTCTACTTATGGGCTGACTCAATTCGCTGAACAGATTGAACTCAGATTCAATAGAAGTTGAACTGATACGGCTTTCGCATATTTTTCCAAACAATTGAGTCACTTCTTGAGTTTGAAAGGCCTTCTCCTCCATGGGGCCAACTTCCCCTTCAGAGGCTCCCCAACTCCCACCAGATTGCATGAATGAGTCAGATCCTACACACTCAGAACCACGATCTGCATGATCATCACTGCTATGGCTACCTTGTTTGCTAGCATCAGTACTTAGCTCGAAATTTTGAGCTTGCTTCTTTGGCCCTAATACTAACCCTCGGAAAAGGCCAGGCCCAATCCCACCAGGTAGGGCATTTCCTATTGTGCCAGCTCCATGCACTCTCCGATCCTGCACAAGGGCACTGTGCGCAGCACAAAGGCCTATCTTCCCTCTTGCAAACCTATCACAAGGGCCTTTGAAAAGGTCACCTAGTTGGTTTTTGAAGAGCTTCCCATACGGAGTATTTTCTTGTCCCCATGTACATCTCTTTCCACCACCATGGGCTTTACAAAAATCAGTGCTGCCCTGTGCACTTTTTATACAATTTTCAAATTTGCAGCGCTTGCCACCTCCATGTCTCACACAGAAATCTGTCCGTCCTCTTGCACTCTTCGTGCATTCTGGCACTGCACATCTCTTACCACCCCCATGGGCAACACAGAAGGAAGTCCCTCCATGCACACTCTTTGTGCATATCCCTCCACCATCAAACATGCATCTTTTTCCGCCTCCGTGGCCCTTGCACAGAGGTGTACTTCCTTCTGCACCCTTATTACATCCTTGAATCATGCACCTCTTCCCACCCCCGTGAGCTTTGCAGAACATTGTGCTTCCTTGGGCCCCCTTTGTACAGTCAGGAAACTGGCAGCGCCTGCCTCCACCATGGGATATGCATAGACCAGAGTAGCCCTCTGCACTTTTTGTGCAACCTTCCTTTTGACAACGTTTCCCTCCACCATGCTTGATGCAAAGACCAGATCGACCTCTTGCAGCCTTAGTACAGCCATCATGACTACACCGCTTACCTCCTCCATGTCCAATGCAGTGATCTGTTTTTCCTTCTGCACTTCTTGTGCAGCCCAAAGTCGTGCATCTCCTGCCCCCTCCATGGGCCTTGCAAAAGATTGCTCTACCTTCCGCCCCTTTGCTGCATCCTGGCTTTTGGCACCCCTTTCCGCCACCGTGGATAATACACAAGCCAGAAGCACCTCTTGAACCCTTCCCACAACCTTTGAACCTACAAGTCTTGGGAGCTCGATCTACTGAACTAGTAGATAAGGAATTGACAGGCGTGCTCTTCAATGGCTTAGGATTTGCAGAACAATCCACCTCAAAAGCTTGGTTCTCTCTCTGACCATCGCAGTTTATGAAACTGTCCAATGTGCGGCCCATAAGCAGAGAGGGTATATAACCCCCTGACTTGATTGATCGGGCAGAGGTAGAGCCTTCATCAACCAGAGGTATATCTGGCTTAGCTTGCTGACACACATCATCATACCCAATAGCACACATTGCATCTGATGATGGATTGTCCAAGTCGGTAACGACGACAGAAGTTCCAGAGGGACCAAGTTGCAGCTGCATTTCAGAATCACTATTCGTGGGAATGCCAGTCATGGAACATGGGCCGCTCTTGAATCCCGCGTTACTCTCATTCTTTCCTTTGAGTAAACAAGGCCAAGGTTGAAGTCCGAGCAGCACATCTGGCTCCACTACAGTAGTATCCCGCACGTTCAAATATGTGCCGGCATCTGAGTTTAACGAGGTTACTGATGACCTTCCTTCGGAAATTGCAGGCATCACAGAGGGATACAACAAACAATCCGAGCTAGGTCCCATTAGACCCAAACCCAAGTCTATGGGGGATCCATCATCCACCATTCCTTTCATGACCATTCCATCTGCAGTCATACTACTAGAGCTTGACAGAGCCAGCATTGGTCCTGAGTCACGGTCAAAAGTCGAGCACGACAAGTCTGTTTTGGTGACAGTGTGGTGGCTAACTCGCTTCCGTTTCAAGCCTTTGGAGGTATTGCAGTTTCCAATATCCGGAACCTGTAATTCTCCTCCCCCCTGTGGCCTGCTCGTCGACACTGCGGTTGCTTGACCTTGTGCCATTGACAGACACGAATCCCCTGATCTCCCCGGGAGGCAATTCACCCTGGCCAGACTTGTCGAAGCAGAGGGACATGATGGGGTTGTCAGAGCTGGCAGGGTCTAAACCAAGGTCTCATGATGTGAGAAAGGAGGGAATGAGAGCCCAAACAAATGGTAAAATTTTGAGTGTGAGGAAGCGAGCTTGAGGGTTGAAGGCAAAGCAATTGGTGATGGATGGATGGATGGATGGACGGAATGAAAGCGAGTGCTTTTGATGATGAAAAGGCCGAAAGCAAGCGCTTGGAAGAGATTCGGATGGAAGGAGAGAATAAAGCAGGGAACCAAATAAAAGGCAAGGGAAGGTTAGCGATGGAGGGAGAGCCGAGATGGTGGCCAGGGAGATGCAATGCCAGATACCTTATAATATAGTGAAAGAATTGGGGGGTGGGGGTGGCACTGGAGGGGAGGGAAGAGATTCCAGGCAAGAGCCTCTTCTTGCGCTCTCGCACACGACCCCACGCGCTCCGTCCTTGGCCCCAGGAAGTCAACGCTCTCTCTCTCTCTCTCTCTCTCTCTCTCTCTCTCTCTCTCAAGCAACAAGGCAGGGCAGCCCATCTCCCCCTCTCAAAACAGGGGAGTCCAGTCTCCCCTGTAAAAACAGAGCAGCCCATCTCCCCCTCCCAAAACAGGGGAGCCCAGTCTCCCCTGTAAAAACAGAGCAGCCCATCTCCCCCTCTCCAAACAGGGCAGCCCGATCTCCCCTGTAAAAAAAACCCACACCTTCCCCTGCAGATTACAGAAACACTGTGAATCATTCCATATTTTCCATATTGTTATTATTTACGCAGATAAGATTAGTAAGCAACAAATATTGCTGTTTCCATCCGGGAGCGCTTGCCGCTCGTAGCCCGAAACCCCCTCTTCCTCCCGCAATTTCTTTTTGTATTTTCTTTTGTTTGGTGCGATGATTTAGTATTTTTTGTGGTCGATGCAATTTCGATAAATTTGCTATTTCGTTAATTGAATATTCGGTTGCTTTCATCACAAGTGCAGCTGATTATGCCACCATATTTTAATTTCAATATTTTCCAAGTGTAAATGATCGTATCACTAGCAAATTAATTACCAGTGGTTTCAAGTGGAAATAATTATATATCACTAATCAGGCAGCCCATGAGCAAAACAAGAGAATCATCATCCCATCCCTTCCTAATTGCACTTGCCCTCTGACACCTCTAGAAGGTGCCATAGCCAACACCCCACTCTATAATGTGACTCTTTGTCAAGTCATGGGCCATCTTCCCCTAAAGTTTAAACAAGCCAGGGGCCATCTTCCTCTAAAGTTTAAACAAGCCATGGGCCATCTTTTATGGTTTCCTAAGCCTCATATTTAGGCTTACGCTAACTTAGACATGCAATAACTTTTATTCTATTCGCCTATTTATAAAGGAAGACGAATTTTGAAGTTTTCTACTTTTGTTGAGTGCAAGACTTTTTTCTTGAAAAGAAAGAAATAAAAATATATTTAAAAATAGACTTTTTTTTAATATTTCCTTTTTTTTTAAATAATCAAGTGGCTACCCTAGTGATAAGCCACCTATGTTATTAATCCACTAACTCAAGTTAATGACTATGTGGAGTGTATAACAAACACTCTCTAAACTTTTGAAATTCGAGGGGTATTTGGAAAAGCTCCACAAAAACAAGGGTATTTTTTAAATAAATGTGTACACACGTGTGTATTAGCTAGATTTTAGCTTTCTATACTACTATATAAGGAGCAATTCTCATTCTATGCATCTCGCTATCAACTTAAGCTTAAGTTACTTTCGATTTCAAAGTCAATCTCAATTTGCATAGAGTATCTTTGTACTCCTTGTGTGAGTTTTTAAATGTGATGGAATAGGAAGGGTCTCCCTTTTTAACCATTATTCTTTCCATCGCCCCTTTGTGTGCCCCAACATGAAAAGAAACATGAAGCACATTACATATAAGAGATTGATGTTGGGGATAAAGATGCATGTGCATACGCTACCATGTATCTACTTCACACACTGTGACCACATGCCTATACATTGCAGGTGGTGGCACCCATAAGTGTCACATTATTCTTTATTCTTTTAGTGACTCTTGAATAAGGGAAGGCCAATCACACATTGTGACTATTAGAAGTCCCATATCTTATGTCTCTCTCTCTTGCTCCCTTGCTCCATTCGCTATAGCTCTTACTTCCTCTTATGTGCTTCCACTCGGAATCTACCTTTTAAGTGGTATCAGAGCATTGCTCATCCTTTGCTTTAGCCTAGATTCAAAGCTTTAGCTCAAGGTTTCATGGTAGCCATTGTTTCTTCCTCTCGAGGTATGCATTGAGTTTTCCCTTCTCTCGGCTTGTTCCAACTTCCTTAACTTGTTGAGGAGCTTCCCAAGGATTAGCTAAGCCTTGTTGAGTACTTATTGAGCTAAAAAGTAGCCACTCTATCCATTTTGAGTGGATACAGAGCATGTTGCAAAAGTCATGGATAACTATGGCAGCTTGACAACACTTTCTTGTTTTGGCCATAACTTTTGCATACCATATCGGAATTATATGTTCTATAGCTAGAAATAAAGAATATGACGAGATATAAAGAGTTGATCTTATGAAGTTTTCAATTCTTTGTTTCACACAAAACAAAATAGGTTTGGTTTGGATAGTAAAGTGTAAATTCTATAATCTATGTTTAATGCTTCGGGGATGCTATTTTGGTACCTGGATAGTATGGTTATGCTTTGGGATGTGACTTGGATATTTAGAGCTTGATTAGCTCAATTTTGTAGAGATTTATTGCTATCATATCAGTTTGGACAACAAGCATACAATAGTTAGGCTTGTGCTTTGAATACCTATTATGCTAGAATCTTATAGATCTGCTTACTAAAATCTCTCAATGGAACATTCTACATTCCTAGAAGATGATAGGTGTAGGATGAGATAACATCTATCCCTCATCCCATTGTACTTTGTCACTTTCTTCTTATTCTCTCCTCACTAGAGACACATTTTCCATTAAGTGGGGGTTGGTTGTAGGTAAAGGTACATGTGCCTACACTGCCCTATATTTACTTCACACATCGTGATTGAACACCTGTACACTACAAGGTGGTAGGGGCCCATCACTATCACTTTATTCATTATTCTTTCAGTGGCTATTGAATAAGGAAGGCCGGTCATACATTTTGACTATTTTGTTCCCACATCTCATATCTCTCTCTTGCTCTCTTGCTCCATCCACCATAGCTCTTGCTTTCACATTTGTGCTTCCACTTAGGCTCTCTCTCTCTCTCTCTCTCTCTCTCTCTCTCTCTCTCTCTCTCTCTCTCTCTCTCTCTCTCTCTCTCTCTCTCTCATTATTAATAATTAATAACATATATATATATAATTTATTAATTAAATATAAAAGTACATATATAATTGATAATTAATTGGTATATTAATAATTAATTACTAATAATTAATTGATTATATTATTGTATCATTGCATATATTATTTATTATACACATAATCAGGTATATTAACGTACAGATAGTTACAATGTATATATTACAATTATCTTTAATTAAAAATACTACATTATGAATAATTATTAATAACAATAATTACTATAATACATTATATCTCAAATTTTATGTATATACATAATATGTAATACATATATAGATTAACCTATTTATTAATCATTATATACATATACATTATACATATTTTATCAACAATTAGTTAATGCATTAATATTTAATTAGTACTTATACTATTGAATTAACATACAATCATATCATATATATCATCATTATTATCTATTTTATATATATATATATATATATATATATATATATATAATTTATATTGATTATTATATATTTTAAAATAATTATATACCAATTAATCTAAATAAAAATTAATGGTAATTAAACATCATAATAATTAATCATTGTTATATAATATAAAAATTAATTATAAATATATGTATTAATTATAGATCAAGTATAATTTATATATTAATAGTTAATAGTTAATAATTAATATATAATTAATTATGTTAGTTTATATCATATGTGTTTTTTTTGTTATTGTTGTTGTTGTTGTGATTGTTATTATATTATTATTAGATATAATAATACAAATGTATTCAATGCCATTTGAATGCACGTTATATAGAGGGTTAACCTAATGTCGACCGCTCACGTAACATCTCTAGTAATCTGTACCATGTCTATTATCAATTGTGGCCAACATCATCATCCTCATCTGTTGCTCCTTATATTACCAATTGTAGGCAGCAAACTTGTGCCTCACTATCATTTTTCCTATTGCATAATCATGGATTATTTTGACATCATAATGATTGAATGGGTTATTGTTCCTCTGATGATAGATAATCATGGATAGCAATTTGTCCCCATAATTTTCTACAAATCCAGATCTTGCTACCCATGTGTATCAACATAATCATCATGTATATGTCATATGTTCAATAAAAACAAAAATTCAACTCTTTTTTTAATAGTGTATGCGTATTTGTGGATTTATTAAGACTCAATATGTACACATTGCAGGTACATGTTGAACCATTTAAATATCATATTGTATCATGTGTCAAATGAAAAAAGAAATTCATCTCTCTCTAGGAGAGAGAGAGAGAGAGAGAGTGTGTGTGTGTGTGTGTGTGTGTGTGTGTGGGTGTGTGTGTGTGTGTGTGTGTGTTCCTCTTATGCCAAATAGGCTTGGGAGCCTTCTAGTTGGTTCAGGATCCCCAAGGCAAAGCTTTAATATATAGAATTGATAGATAAATAGGTGTTTTCTTTTGAAGGATGATATGCTGAGGAAAAGAGGAAATGAGACTCTTTGAAAAGTTATCTCTCTCTCTCTCTCTCTCTCTCTCTCTCTCTCTCTCTCTCTCTCTCTCTCTCTCTCTCTCTCTCTCTCTCTCTCTCTCTCTCTCTCTCTCTCTCTCTCTCTCTCTCTCTCTCTCTTGGAGAGATGAATTTCTTTTCTAATTGAAGATATGAGATGAAATGAAATTATATTGTAATGGTTGAACATATGCATACTAGGGCATTGACATGATAGATGGAAAGGAAGGGATTAAAGGAGCTTCTCTTGACTAAGGACCAAAGAGAGTGGCATGATGGTGGCCCATTATATGGGTCACTAAAGCATTAAAAAGGTATTAAGGGCAATAATTGTCATTAAGGCTCATGCTTGCTATAGTGACACATGGCAAGAGTCCATGCAACACCATGCCCCCAAGAAGAGGCTATCCGAGGATGGTGCAGATGTAGAGATGCTGAAGAGAAAGCCAACCAAGAACAATGACTTGATGGGGATGGATTTTCTTACTACTACTGCTAAGCAACACGAGTTGGATATGACCGAAGTGAAAACCAACCAAGGAGGAACATCAAGGAGTTCTCTAACCGCAAACACAAGATCATGGAAGAGGGAGGAGCGAAGGTGCTCAAGGGCCCTACCAACTTCTCGATTCACAAGCTCAAAAGTAGGTATGCAGAGTTCACTACATGTGGCCTCTATTTTTTCTTCATGGGGAAGATAACGGGAGAAGATGAGTTTGCAAGGTGGTTCATGCAAACCTACCATGGGAGGGAAATGCTTAACCATGATACTGGAAGGGTACTTAGAAGGACTGCCACCATTCATGTTTGATACAATTGTTTCATAAGACAAAAGACTCATTAAGGAACTAGGACACAGATAGTTGGAGGTTGGTAGAGGGATGGCAAATCCTTGCAAGAAAAGGCAATCCAAGCCATCAAAACCATAGAGGTAAGCAAGAGATATGGTTGTGCTAAAGCTAAGTGTTAGAAGAAGGGATTATGATGCAGTTCTTAAGAGTAGAGCTAGTGTGCTCACTAGTCCTAGTGTGCCCTAATGATCAACATTTGATTTGGCTCCTACAAAGAATTTAGGATAACCTTAAGGTGGAAGAGGGGAAGAGAATTGCAGTTGTACAAATGCAATTGAGAGGGACATTCTTTATAGAGAGAGATGCACCAACTCCGACCTTTTTTAAAGCACTTCAACTCAAACAAAGGATCGAGTTCATCACAGTGATAGAGGATGAAGGGAGGGCACATAGAAATGAGGTGTCTATAGCAAGAGTCTTTTTTGTAAGAAACCTTTCTAATATAGTGGGGGTAGCTAATAGACAAGGTGGTCGATGAAGAAACAACCAATATATTGGCAAGCCCATTCTCTTTAAAAGAGCTCCCATTTGTAGTGGGGAAAATGAAAAATTGAACATCCTTGTGACCTAATGGGATCTCGATAGAAGTATATTAAGCATTATGGCCTATATATAGTAGAGATATTACAAGCTTCGCTAATGCATGTATAATATCATTTACTATCAACCAAGGTGGGATCAAGCTACTACCTAAAGCGGTGGTCAGGAACAAGCCTTCCCAATGGAGGCCACTGACTATCCTCAATGTGTCATGTAAAATCTTGGCCAAAGCATTGGAAATGCAAATGAAATTCCTACTTGGAAGGTTCCTACATAAAGCCCAATATGGCTTTGTGCATGGGTGTAAGATTCTAGACACAATCTTAAACCTACTAGCCATTGAGGATGCAATGGAATTTGGAGGGAAGTTTATATTGATCAACATGGACTTGGATAAAGCATATAACTGGCTAGGGTGGGATTTCCTACTAGCAGTAATGGATGGAATGATTTGGTACTCTCTTCTCAAATGCCATTGCAAAGGTGGGGGTCAATCAGTTTATGTCACATTTTTTTGACTTGCAAAATTTTGTAAGACAAGGATGCCCTTTGACACTTTTATTGTTTGTCATTGTATTTGACCTATTGTTGAAAGCTCTACAATAGAGGATGAAAAGGGGAGTGTTGAAAGGGTTGGTGCTTTCGAAGAGCACCCAAATGTGTACATAATTGTTTGCATATGACAATTCAAATACTATGAAGGCTGAAAAAGAAAATGTGCATAATTTGCTATAGGTTTATGACATGTAATCCCAAGTCTCAAGAGCCTTGATTAGTAAAAGTAAAACAAAAATGATATACTTGGGGGTGGAAGATGCACTAGCTAGAACCAAGGTGTCTAACCTAGGGTTTAGACTCATTAAGATGTGGGAGATATTGAGAAACCTAGGGGCCACCAATAGGCCTAGCGATATCATGGTTTAAGAATATGGATTGGATATTAGATACAAAAAATGGGCATCACAACTCTAAGAAATTACAAGGGGAAGGATGCATATTGGGGCTTAACACAAGACTAACAAACTTGAAACAAGAGTTAATGAAAATAAATGAAATTCTAAATTATAGGCCAATAGGAACAATACTTCTTTTATCCACTATGGTTACATCCACTTGCCATCAAGAACCTAAGCAAGAGCCTAGGTGAAGATTTTGCTCCAATTATGGGAGACAAGGTCATGATGCAACAGTGTATTGTGTTGCTAGAAAAAATTCATATTTAAACCCATATGCAAACAACCTTTATCAAGCCAATAGAGGATTGCCATATGTCAAAGGTGCGCCAATTGCTATACTTGCACCATATGATTATAGATGTGTGGTGCCAAGAGGATACATTAGTCCCACAGAGATTACCAGGCCTCCTAATGCCATAATCACTTACCCACCAAGTGACATTCTAGCCCTCTCTACCACTCAAAGACAAGCCTTACACAAGGCCTCATGCTTCTTATGATAAAGAGGACACGAAAGAGGTGGTTAATTAATGAAATCAGGTGAAGGAATCCCTTGTTTCTATAGCAATCAACATGAGTATGTATTACCTTGATGCCATGTGAAGTACGAGTTTAACAAGGATAACAAAATAAAGCCATGATGCATTGAGTGTGGCATCACTCACTCTTTTCTTCATTGCCCGAAATTTCAAGCCTCAATTGTCTCTTAAGCCTATTTGGTATTGAGTCATTGGATACTAAGGCTCAATTCAAAGGGTGAGACTTAGCATCCCAAGACCCTCAATGCTAGACAATTCATCTATCGTGAGGAAAAATCACTCAGAAAGTGAAGAATATGTTCTACCTATGTGGTATTTAAAAACAAAGGTGCAACAATGATAATATTTGATAAGTTAGTCATTGAAGTTAAAACTACTAAACCAATACCTAAAATAAAAAATATTGAAAGCACAAAGGTAGGAGAGTATCCAAATCCAAAACACCAACTCAAGGTCATCAATAAAGAGAAGGCTAGGTCAAAGGAGGCTCAAAAGTAGTTTCAAGGCAAGGAACTAGAGTTGGACATGACCACTTAAGAAATAATGAGCACCATGCCACAATTGGCCCTGATAGGTTGGGTACCTTTGAGAAATTTGAGCCCAACTTGAAAAGTGATGAAGGGACACTATCAACTAACTTGAAAGACAAGAATAAATAGATTTGAGGACATGGATCTTGAAATGATTGCATCCCTAGCCTCCATGCATGTGTCATTGACTATTGGACTTCTATTCAAGAAAAAACCATTAATTTAGGGGTTCCTAAATCTTGGATAGAAGGGACCACTAAGCATATTCCTATTGATGTAACTTTTGAATATCTCAATCTAAATACTTATATTCCATGCATTGTATACCAAGACCCTAGGAGATCTTGGAACGGACACCTTCTAAGAAGGAGTTGGGCACACTATGCTTCTAGTACTTGCCCTATGTGACATAACTAGAGATAGGATACTTGATAGGGGTGTTGATTGAGCATTGTGAACTCGATGGGATGCATGTACTTGCTAACAAGTGACTAATTGTTTAAAAAGTACCTGCAATGGCTAATCAAGCCAAGCCTAATGATCTACAAAACGATAGACTTCTAAGAATGCCAATGAGACCCCATGAAACAAGTCTGAGCTAATTAAAGAATTAGAGTTCCTACATGGGAGGCTTAAGCATAAATGTTAACCCTCATAAGAGAAAGATTGTTTAAGGCAAGCTAAAACAAAAGAAAGAAGGATTAGAACATAACAAAGGATATTGAGTCGAATTTTTTCGAATTGTGATCAAGTTTAAGAAATCTTAATGGGTTAATCTAGTCACCACATATCCACAACATGCTCATGTGATATTTTCAATTCATTACTTATACATGATTGCATATTCTTTATTGCAAATATTTAGTGAGAGCTAAGCTCACTCTTGTGCAAATTATAATATCACCTACATTTACATTTAGAAGTATTGCAATAGATGTGAAGTTTTGGGCAACCTAAATTATGACCATGAAAGCCAAAATGCATGTAAAAGAGAAAGGACCAAACCATGAACTTAGTGGAAAAAAGGGTGAGGGTTGCCTAGCTTAAGTGGGAAACCCTAAACCAAACCTTGATGCATAGAGTGTGTAAATTTTAATGGAGAGCTCACTCGTGTGTGTGCAAATTTGGAGCTTCCACTCTTCTTCCTTTGTGTCTATCTTCTTGTGTACCATTGCTTAAGAATGAGGGAGAGAGAGAGTTTGAGTTAGAGACTTGGAGATTGAAGCTCATTTTCTTCCCTTGCTTCTTGTCTTTGCTTCCCCTTTGGGTTATGTAGATTGGAGAGTGAGAAATAGAGTAAGAGGTTGAGAGTGATAGACCATTAGAGAAGCTCTTCTCCATCCTTTTCTTCTCCTTCTTCTTTTTTGCCTTCTCCTCTCAATTGTTAGAGATACACAAATTGAATTATATATGGAGTAGAGGAAGTGGATTGAGACACCACATGGATTGTAAGGCCACTATCAAATCTTTGAAGGCATTCAAACTATAATGTGGCGAACGTAAGATGTGAGTCTAATACAACTCTGAATCTATTTGGTTCTCTTGCTTGCATAAGGAAGTGAGGAGAACCAGATGGCTTCACACTAGAGTATGAGCCAACTAGGTGAGATATAGTTATCGAGAGAGCATGTCCAACTCTTGAAAGAATAAGGGTCTCTATCCAATGTAATTCTATTGAGCTCTTTTGGAGGCCAATAGTGGTATCAATCAAGTACCTACTTTTACATATATGCTAGTCAAACTAATTGAGAACTCAACCTTGAAAGGCTCAAATGGATTGAGGAGTTACATAGTGTGTGTTTTGTGGATTTTGAAGTGTTCTTTCAAAACCAAAATATGGACAAGTAGATCCAAACAATAATTAGGTGTATTATTAGGTTATCAGGGTTGTCCTTGGCTACATATCAAGTTGTTGTGTCTAGAAGGCTAAAGAGACATCACTATGGGCATGAGGGAATTATTGTGATGCTAAATAAATACATGGCCCCTGAAACCTTCTACAACACTAACTAGACTTACTGATATTTGGATTGAAGATTATCATCTTTAGGTGTACTAAAAAATGTATACTTATGGAAATTTTTTGCCTTAGTAGAAAATCTTGTATTACACACTCACTAGCTTACTAATATTTGGATTGAAGATTATCATCTTTATATGTACTAAACAATGTATACTGATGGAAATTTTTAACCTAAGTAGAAAGATTTGCATTCTTATACTCCACGAATAAAATCTTGGTTTATCTTTTTTATGTACTTACCCTTATATTGGCCTAACTTTAGCTAGTTGTATACTTAATGTTGTATCAAGTGGCCACCAAGGAAGAGAATTGTTTCAAAAAAAGAGGAAAAGGATGCTTTCAAATGAAGGAAAAAAGAGAGTGAGAAATAAGAGGGATCTAATTCATCAAGGCATCTGCCCATAAGGCAAAGTCTCTCCCTAGACTCTAAGGGGAGTGGTAAAGAGACCATGGACAAAGAAAAGAACTCCAAAGTGCTATCTTTGATTATTTAAGAACAACAAAACCCAAGAATACTTTCAATGGATCCCTAGATCCCACATGCAACAATTTCTCAAAATTGCCCATGCAACAAAATTCACCAATCTTATTGCTACTTTCTCCCAACCTAAAGTGGAACCTGAATAGTTGTGCCCCCCCAATTGCAATTAAGAACTTTGGTTAGGAACAACCCACTAATGTTGCAATGAAACAAGATATAAACATGAATAATAGTAGCATCACCAACCTTACTCTCGTGAAAAAATGCTCTTCTTGGCTAAAGCCTCCTATAAATTTGAAGCCTAAGCAAAACAAAGATATGTTATGGAAAGGGACAATAAAAATATGCAAAACAAGAATCAAACAATGATTAAATGCTACAATGAAATTGAGAAAATGATAAAATTATTTGGATATGCAAAACAAGAATCAAACAATGATCAAATGCTACAATGAAATTGAGAAAACTATAAAATTATTTGGATATGTCATTATCCATGTAGAGCTCAAAACACTAGTCTTATGATTATCACAAATACCTACAATGGCCACTAATATGGGACAAGCATGAACACTTTTGTAGGTATGCCCAAAAATGGTCACCATGCTCATGCATCATATGGCTAAAATTGATGTAGAAGAATTGTGAGGGATCCCTTTGTACCACATTAAAATGGTAAAAAAAGCATGACGTACATGTGCTTGAGTTGAAAGCCCCAGCACAAAGTGAGTTTGATAAAGAATGGTTCACCAAGCTCAAATAATGACTCTCACTAAGGAAACACAAGAAATATGGAATTCCAAGAATGATCTAGCATACATAGCTTCCACTTTCCTCTGAGCACTTATGGCTATCCGAGACATCAAACTACCAAAACTAGTTCTCAATCACCCTTTTTTTGAACAAACTCCTTCATTGAGAAAGAGTTGCATGTTGCTAGCACTTCAACCATATAAGCTCAACATTCATTTGATGCATGTCAATGCATGAATAGTATAAAGAGGCTAAATCACCACCAAGATCAGTCCTCTAATTCTAATGTTTTCCTTTCAACTTGTAAGGCTAGAAGCATCAATGTAAGGCACTTATACATTCATTCACAAAAAGAGAGAGAGAGAGAGAGTGAATATGCACATAAGATCATTAGATCACATCTAGAGGTCCTCAAATTAGGTATGCTCAATGGACTTGGTTGGTTAACTCCAAGATTGCTTGGAGTTTGTCCCATCTCCTAGACTGATAAGATGTGTCTTGTGTATAGGAAAGAAAAATGGCACTTTCCCAAGGGGGAGAATGCACGAGAGGCTTTCTATTTCAAATATAGCAGATCATGAAGACTCATTAACCACCACCATTTCATCAATAATGACTCTTTCACCTTCTATAATCTACAATCCCATGCTATAGAAAGGTCTAATCCACTAAAAGATATTCATTCTTAAAGTTACCACTGACATCTAAAATCTGTTCAATAACTTTGTCACCAACAACAACCTCAACCACCACCACCAAGTAACATGAAGCATCCCTTGTATCAATAAATGTCAAAACTCTTTTGAGGACAATGTTTAGATGTCCTAAGCATTCTCCATCTTCAATTCAAACTAAAGCATGCTACCTATGACAATGAGTGCTATATGGCCAGCACTTGTCTATGAGGGAGTAATGTTAATCATAAATGGCAAGGATGGTTGCAAGTGAAGCAAAAAGTTAAAGGTGTAATGTACACCAAACTGCTTTGGAAGGATTAATTCCTTTGGATTGATATGTGCTAGAACTTTGGTTGCACTATTATTGTAATATCATTTGAGATTTGGGCTTGCTCTCCCACACAAATTGGAGAATACCTCAAAGTTAGTGGGGAAGACCCACAACAAGTGACATTATGGGCACTTAGCTTCTATTCACTTGTAGTTATAAAATTTACACAACATAGTGAATAGAATCTAAGCAAGGATTAGAAAATACACACAATAAATATAAGAAGAATAGAAACTTATTTAATTGAAAACAAATTGATACAAAGATGGCTCTATCCACCCATGTGCTTCCATTGTGATGCTTTTGGACAGATGATAGCAAATATCTTAATGCTAGTTGGAAGAACTCTAACTGCATGAAATATAGATTGGTGATGGCTTTGGAGGGGCTTCCTTTTATAGCTCAAGAAGGTAGTTTAGTTAGTTTGTTTGAACATAGTATAAACCTTCCCTAGTTGGCTAGGGAGTATTCCAAGAAATGTTCCCTTTACCATTAGCTCAAGGACACACACACGCACACACACACACACACACACACACACACACTCTCTCTCTCTCTCTCTCTCTCTCTCTCTCTCTCTCTCTCTCTCTCTCTCTCTCTCTCTCTCTCTCTCTCTCTCTCTCTCAATCCTTCTCTTCTTTCTTTCTCAATCCAATGGCAATTTAGTATAATTGGAAATGAACAATTAAGATCACCAAACTGAGTGTCACATGCCTACCTAGCAATTTCCTCTTCTTCAAGCTCTTTAAGAATTACAGTAGATGCTTTTTCTTTTGCAATTGAAGCTTGGTTCTGACCTTTGTACTATCCTTGGCGAGGAATTTGGCCAAGCTTTGGGTACAATCTTTTAAAGTGGCATGGCTTATTACAGTGGAAACACCTAGGTACTCTTGAATTACTTCCCATAGGTATGAAGTTCCCGACTACATTTGTTTTAGCCCTCTTTCCTTAACCAAGAGGACGCTAACCTTGGACTTGCTTAACATAGCCCCGTGAAGTCCCTTTGTTTTGATTCCAGAGCCTATTATTCCTTGGCTTTGACTGAATCTCATGAACAAGAGGTGCTACGCAAATCAAAGCATCCTGCAGATCAATTGGATGCTTGGATTCAATGTGTGTGTTCAGAGGAGCATTCAATCCGTGATAAAACTTACACACTTTTGCTGAGCAATAGTCATGGAAGGTGCTAGGCAGTGAGATAGACTTTGAGTAATATGCCTCCAAGCTCATTCCCAGTTGTCTTAAGTTAAAGAGCTCATTCATTTTTAGTGTGCGATAAGCTGGTGGCAAATATTGACCACTCACAGCTTCTTTTAGCTTTTCCGAGGTAATAGCTGTCTCAGGGAGTCCCTGATATTTATACCATTGTTTCCACCACCAAGTGTGCCTCACCAGTCAATTTCAACTTGGCGATCATAGCCTAATTAGCAAGGCTAGTTCCTGTGGCAATAAAGTAGTCCTCCATGGTCTCAATCCAAATCTTTGCCTCTCTTTCAACGTCTTTGCTCTTGCCATCGAATTCCAGTGGTTTAACTTGCTTAAGGATATACTTCGTCTCTTGAATTTCAGTCAGGGGACTAGTGATAGCTGTATTACCCTAGGTTATCATATGTTTCACGAATTAGTTTAACGCTTAAAATTTTCAACTTCGTTTTCACATTAACATATCTTACTAGTTTTGTAAAACAATGATGGGCCAAAGAGCACAATATTTTTACAAAATCTAGCCATTTTTATCTTTTATTAACAATAGCCATATGCTACGTTTTTTTTTTCAAGTAAGGGATATTTACAAATGGCAAATGTTTACAAGTAGAATGATATAATGATATCATATTTTGAAAATTGTACATAGCATCCAACCTATCCTATCGATGTTGATGGGATGGATATCAGCTACATTCATGTAGAAAAAAGTAGGCCAATTGCTATCTACGTCCATGTTGAGAGTGGAAAAAGACTGAATTTTTGATTGATTTTTGTTGTTTTTGAGGTCTGAATGGTTGATTTTTTATGGATTTAGAGTGATGTATGGTTGTTAATGGAAGTGTTTGAGAGTGTTTTGAATGATATTGATTATTTTTTAGAATTTCATGATAATTTTTAGCGGAAATATGAAGCGCTATGATGTTTTGGTAGGTTCTGTTGAGGTTATGATTGGTTATGATACTTTCTGTATAGCTTTTGTTTTGTTCTGATTTTCTTCTGTATGAAACATGGATTGATGATTGATGAAGGTTGAAATATTTTGAAAGCTTATTGAATAGTTTTTGAAAGTTTGGAATGGTTTTAGTATGAGTTATGAGGATTTGATGTTCTCTGATGACCTTCTATAACCCTCTGTAAACCTTCTGTAGAGCCTCTGTCTTTGCTCTATTCCTGTTCTATTCTGTTCTAAAGATCTTCTGTAAGTGTTCTGTAGAATGTATGTGTGACTTTGAAAAAGTTTTCTAACATTTGGAAAGGATGAATCTAAGTTCAAAAGAGCTAAAACAAATGGAAGAAGCAGCTGCTGAAGACTGAAGAGAAGACTGGAGAGACAGTGACAGTAGTGAGCTATGAAGAGACACTGTAGTGGCTCTGGTGCCTCTTCGCATTAGACATACCTCTTGGGAGGTGTATCCACGACCTAAGAAGGATTATTGAGAGTCATTATTGATTATTTTAGTGAGGAGATGATGTACTATTGAGAGAGAGAGAAAGAGAGAGAGAGAGAGAGAGAGAGAGAGAGAGAGAGAGAGAGAGCCAAAGATAGTCAATTCTATCAAAATAGTGTATATGTATATGAGAGATTGAGAGAGAAAACTATGAAGACATTGAAGATGAATACTATGTGATTGATTTCCATTCAAAAATGGTGTATTATTTTATGTTCCTTGTTCCATTGAAGGATTCTGTGAAGAAGTTGAAGATTATGGTTGATTCTATCAAATCCGTGGGAGATATCTACTATGATGTTGCGTGAATATTTGATGTTTTCCTTGTTTTGGTCATCAAAAGAATGAAATAAAAGTTTGTTGATGTTAGAAGATAGATTTTCTTGCATTAAAATCCATTTTTCCTTGGTGTTCCTCTTGGGGATCCATGTTTTTGGTGTGCAGCCGGGGAAGCTTGCCATCAACAAGCATACTAAGAGGCTGAAAATGAAGGAAGTGGCATTGCCAAGAAGAGGAGAATTCAATGGATGTTTGCAAAGTTCCTTCTTCCATTGAAGAGTTGGAGATTCTTATTGCCAAAGCCACTTTCCACAAGAATTCATCCCACAATGGTGGAAACATATCACCATCATGATGCAAGCTCTATGCGATGGACTGTTTCCTCTTCCTGTTGAAGCAACAGAAACATGCATCTTGGTGGCAAATTGTTTAGGAACAAACTGAAGAGTAGAAGCAGAGAGAATGACTATCCATGGAAGATTTGGTATTCATTGAGAAGTTTCCAAACATCATCAAGTGGGAGATCGTGAAGAAGCTTCAGGAGTCGTGGTCTGTGGAGGTTCACAAAAACAAGAAGGAAAAGAGTTGGGATTTGTTCGTGGATGCTCAACGGCAAAATACGTGGGATGCTTGGTGTTCTGACAATCTTCTATTGTCCAATTAGCAACCCATTGGAAGTTGGTAGACAAAGTGTTTTTCACAACATACACTATTGAAACCCTTAGAAGCTGGCATTATTATAATGGCACAACAATCATCCTAAGAAGAATGAGTTTTGATACTTTCAGAATGGAATATCTCCCCCTGTATAGTGGTTTGACAGCCGAATTCAGAGATGTTGAAAAGAAGGAAGAAGAAGAGATATTGGCTAGAGAATCCCCCAGAGACTGATGCCCCTCTCTGATTTTATTCTGTTGAGTATTGAACAACTGGTTGGACCAAGCCCTTGATGAATTATGCAATTAAGAGGCAAGCGTTAGAACGAGTCCAGAGGTATGTGAGAAGAGAGAAGGCAAGAATCAAGGCTGAGAACGAGCTCGCAAGCAGAAGCCTTCTTTGACGCCCTAAAAGCACTCTTTACAAAAGTTTCCACAAGGTCCCCTTCCTAGTCAGATTCGTCCTGGAAATATTGATGATAGGCCAACAAATGTAGTCCCATTGCCAATTTTTAAGGGAGAGTACAATGAAGACCCTGATCTTCATGTAGCAGAATTTATGGTAGCATGTGTGGCTAGCAATGCCAAAACCCCTGAGCATTGGTTAGCAATATTCCCCGTCACTTTCAAGGGTTCGGCATTTCAGTGGTATGAGAGACAAGCAATAGAAACTTTTGGCACATGGGATGACCTGAAGTTGGCCTTCCTCACTAAATTCAAGTGTGAAGGTTTCGAAGAGTGGATGTGAGAGGAGTTCATGAACCTAAATCAATCCTCTGGAGAAAGAGTAGAAGCTTATGTCTCGCGAATGGAATCTATCCTAAAGAGATGGAATAACCATCATTTGGGCGAAGGAATCCAGAAAGGAGTGTTTCTCAGAGGCCTACAACCAGAAGTTTGCAAGTTCGTGGAATTCAGAAGACCATTCAATCTACAAGCTGCAATGAAAGGTGCAAGATTGTATGACGAAGTTGAAGCAATGTTGTCAATGACTCCAGGAAGAGGAGTCTTACCTCCTCCCATGCCAGGAATGGTATATCCACCAAATGCAGTCCCAGGGACAGTTCCCTACCCCTATCCCCAGATGCAAATAGTGCCGCAGTATAGTGCACCTAATCCACTGTGGTCACCACAGACGATAGTGCCTCAAATGATGGTTCAACCACAACAACAGTGGCCTCAAACAGTTCCTCTAATGGCGACTCAACAACAGTGGAACCCTACCAAATGGAATCAACAATCCCAAGTCTCAGTAGGAGCTCTGAATTAGAACTAAAACAGAGGACCTTCTGGATCAACCCAACCAATGTATGCAGTAATTACAGAAGCTTCCCAAAACCCTACTACAAGTACTTCAGGAGGTGAAAATCTGAAGGACTACTTATCCAACTCAGTTGCAAGTATCAAGAAAGAGCTTATGGATGTGATTATAGAGTAGCTATAAACGCTGAAGGTGAATACCGCCAATATATCCACCCCTACGGGAGATGGGAGAGATGTGATGTGCTCTAATACATGGTGCAGAAAGTGTCATCAAGCGGGACATTTAGCCACTTAATGTACCAGAAAACCAACCATTCCTAGAGCGTTTTGTTCCTACTGTTTGCGGAAGAACCATACAGAGGATATTTGCTCTCTGAAAGAGATGCACGAACGAAGATAGAATGATGAAAATGCAAGATTCAACTTGCTAGAGTCCAAAATGACAACACAGGATATTGGACCAAAGCCTAGGGAGTTTGGTCCTAATTTCGGTCCAAGGAGGTTTCCCTCTCAAAGTTACAGAGGACGATAGTCTAGCGGTGGTCAGAGATTAGAAGTGGAATGTTACAGGTGTGGAGAAAAGGGTCATATCTCCCTGAATTGTCCAAACCCTAGACAATCTGTGGATTACAAGCCCTTATGCAGCCGGTGCAAAGGAGAAGGCCACACTACAAAGGGCTGTCCAAGTCTAGCCCCTATCAAGGCCAATACCACTGATAGCCAACAGAAGGCATAAGAGCCTGCCTCCAATCTGGTAGAGTTGGAAGTTGCCGCTTCACGCATGCCAAGAAGAAGGAACCAGTTGTTCAGAACGAAAATAATTCTCTCGCTAAGACTGTGAAGTTCAACCTGTCAACAGAGGGACAGAGCAGTACAGGACAGAACAATGCAGTACACAGAGCACTGTAGTGCCACAGAGAGTCATAGAGACTGTCCCAAAAACAAGACCAGAGGTCCAGGAGATAAACGATACAGAAGCATCTCCGAAAACAGAGGAAGTGCCGATGCTACCATTGCTAGAAGAAAAAGGAAAGATGAAAATGGGTGTAGCCCCATTCCCTAGCAAGCTGGAGAAGCCCATGGATCCTATCAAAGAATATGACTTGGTCAAAGACCTAGACACTTTTAAACCAAACCTAACATTCTGGTAGTTGCTGATGATGTCTCCCAGCTGTCGAAAGAAATTCAAAAGCATCTTGACAAGAAGACATGGACTAAGGATTGTTCCTTCAACAGCGACCAAGACCAATAAGGCCCCAGAGCCTGTAAAGGAAGTAGATGTGGCTAACGCCTTCCTAGATCCTGGAACCCCAGAGATTAGTATATGGGTAGAAGGATGCTTTATTTCAAATGCATTGATTGATGGAGGCTCATCAGTAAACATAATGATGGATGTAACAATGAAGGACTTAGGGTTGCAAGGAATTCAACCTACATAGTGGCTTATTAGATTGGCAAACCAAAGCAGAATTAAACCGTAGGGCATCCTCCCATACGTCAAAATAAGCCTTGCAGGAAAAGATTACTGCTGACCTATATGATGGTCAAAACAAATTCTTATGGGACCTCATACCCTCTGCTATTGGGAAAACCTTGGCTTTTTGAAGCAAGAGCCAGGACGGACTGGTTCAAAGGAACCCTAATCCTAGGCAGAGGACCCAACAAAGTGGTGTTGAAATTGTATGGATCTCAAAAAGGTAATGGATCCACATCCATCGACTCCTCCAACGAAGTAACAGATGGTACATTAAGGGGGATGAAGAGGCTGTTAAACAGATATTTCCCAAGAAAACAAAGGCATAGTCCCTAACAAGGGGCTCTGTAAGCTAACTACCAAAGGAAACCAAGTCCTTGTCCATGGGAGAATACCTCCTACAACTCGAATTGACTTCTGAAATCACCTCTGACAGCGAGATAGAAGCATGGATGTATTGTTCTCCTTATTACATGTCAATCGCAGAGACAGTAACATAGACAGATCCAGAGATAGAGACAGAAGCAGAAACAGACACAGAGGTGGAGGATATATTCTTCTCCTACAGAGACTCTACAGAAGCAAAGACAAAGCCTCTAGAGGAAGAGGATGAAAATGATGAGGAAGAAAATGAAGCAGGTTATGAAAGTGCAGTTGAAGAAGATCCTCTAATAGTGGATGATCTTGTTGATGTCCCTATAGAGACTTCAAAGGCCGAAGATCTCGGGGTATTGGATGGAATGACCATGGTTCCATTTGGGTTGACCAATGGACCACAAAGTATGCAGAATATGCATAAGCAATGGATTAAAGGCATAAAAATTAAGTTCACCAGTGGCTTCTATCGCCCTGACTGTTCAATTCGGAGAAAAGATGATAATGATGTCCCCCTGCCAACATAAGCCAGAGCTATCAAAGCCTCGGCTTCTAGAAGGTCCGTGCTATGTGACATTCCTGGATGCATCCTCTGAAGATGAATCCCTAAGTCCAAAAGAAATCACCACTCACACAGAAGCAAGCAAAGCTCTGATACCCTTCTAGCAATTTCAACAGACAAATGAGCCATCTGTTCAGAAGGAGGACATTGATTCTAGTGGAACATCAGATGATGACACTACTCCATTGAAAGAGTCAGACCTCTATCCAGAAGCAATCCGTGGGACATTCATCCATGAAGTGGAAGGTGAAAGGCAAGTAGCATTCCTAGATATTGACGGTACTGAACGTCACCTGAAAGTGGGCCTCAATCTTCCAGAAGAAGAACTAGTGGTCTTGCGAGAACTACTCAAACAAAGAGAACTTGGACGTGTTTACTTGGTCATACAAAGACCTAAAGGGGATTGGTCCCACAGTATGCCAACATCACATTGACCTAGAGCCTAATGCCAAACCTGTAAGGCAAAGACAAAGGCGTATGAATCCTAATTATTCTGCTCTGGTGATGAAGGCTGAATTATTGAAACTTCTTAAAGCCAAGTTCATTTATCCCATGGCTAACAGTGAATGGGTTTCACCCATTGTGGTAGTACCCAAGAAGAACAGGAAACTTCGAATATGTGTAGACTTTCGAAAGCTCAATTCGAAGACAAAGAAAGATCATTTCCCTATCCCTTTTACAGACCAATTGTTGGACACAGTGGCAGACCATGAGCTCTATTCCCTCTTGGATGGATTCAGTGGATATAACCAAGTCCAAATCGCAGAAGAGGACCAATCCAAAACAACCTTCACCATAGAATGGGGGACCTATGCCTACAGAGTGATGCCATTTGGGCTCTGTAATGCTCCTACAACGAGTAATGATGGATGCCTTCCAGAATCATTTGCATGATTTCGTTGAGGTGTATCTTGATGAATTTTTGTGTCTATAGTTTGATCCGTGAACACTGGGGACATCTAAACAATGTTTTGACAGCTGTCAAGAGTATGGGATTTCTCTCAACCCCGACAAATGTGTCTTTGGCATCTTATCAGGAGTTCTTTTGGGCCATATTGTCTCTGCACAAGACATTGCAATAGACCTGCAAAGATTGAGAAGATTTCCGCCTTAACAGCACCAACAAACCTCAAGCAATTGAGAGGATTTCTTAGCCATGTGGGTTACTACAGAAGATTTATTGCACATTTTGCAACCAAGGCAGCCCCTCTGCACAAGATCCTAAGGAAAGATGCAGATTTCCTTTGGAATGATGACTGTGAAGAAGCCTTTAATACCCTAAAACAGTGCCTTATCCAAGCACCTATCTTACAACGTCTTAACTGGATGAAGGAGTTCCATGTGCACACAGATGCATCAGTTGAAGGGCTAGGTGCTGTCCTATGTCAAAAGGGCCCCTCTAAATTAGATCAACCAATTTATTATGCAAGCTGGAAGGTCACTGATAGGAAATGGAACTATACATTGAAAGAGCTTGAGTGCTTGGCAATGGTATTTGCACTAGAGAAGTTTCGTGCACTATCTACTGTCAACACATTTCAAGTTCTACGTGGATCATGAAGCCCTATCCTTCCTAATGAACAAAGCAGATGTTAAAGGACGGCTGATGAGATGGTTGCTCCTATTCTAGGAGTTCGATTTTGAAGTGGTCACTAAGCTTGGCCGTTCCCATGTCCTAGCCGATCATCTGTCACAAATCCCTCAAACTGCAGAAGAGGAACAGGATGATCCAGACCTTCCTGATGCTTCCTTGTTTCTAGTTGAAACAGTTATTCCCTGGTATGCAGACATAGCCAACCTCCTGGAAACTCAATACTATCCTCATGGCATCTCAAGCCGTGAGAAGAAGAAGCTTCTGTTAGAATTAGCCCCCTACATTTTGCTAGGCGGTGCACTGTACAAGAGAGGCAAAGATGAAGTGCTACGAAGATGTGTTGCAAGGGATGAAATCAGCATAGTATTGAAAGCATGCCATGACAAACCATGTGGTGGACACTTCGCAAGAGTGTTGCAGGGGATGAAATCAACATAGTATTGAAAGCATGCCATGACAAACCATGTGGTGGACTCTTCGCAGGAGAAGAGACAGCCAAGCCAAGAAGGCTCTGTTAGGTAGGATACTTGTGGCCGACCCTCCACAAGGATGCACATGACTACTATAAAAGATGTGATGCTTGTCAGCGAATGGGGAAACCCACCAAAACAAGTGCCATTCCACTGCAACCTATTCTTCCCCTAAAGCCGTTCGAGAAGTGGGGGATTGATTTTGTGGGTCCCATTGATCCACACACCAGATGAAAGCAGAACAGATACATCTTAGTATATACAGATTATGTCACAAGGTGGTGTGAAGCTAAAGCTCTGAAGTGTGATGATGGTAACAATGTAGCGCTGTTCATATAGGAGAATATTATCACCCATTTTGGCAATCCCCTCAAGCTGGTAAGTGACAGAGGTACTCATTTCCTTAACAAAATAATGGAGGAGCTGACAGAGCTGTATAAGATCCGCCATCACAAGTCCACTCCCTATTACCCCAGAGCCAACGGCCAAGTTGAAGTCACCAATCACATCCTTTGATCGATCCTGACAAGAACGATTGCTGCACATCGTCGCGACTAGGACGATCGACTTACAGAGGCCCTCTAGGCATACCGAACCTCCCATAAGGCAACTACAGGACAGACCCCTTTCTAGCTGGTGTATGGTATAGAAGCCGTCTTCCTTGTTGAACTGGAATTGTCCTCTTTGTGAGTGTGGCAGTTAGAGAATGCTTGGGAGATGATGAGTCACTTCAATGCCACCTCCTGCACTTGGAATGCTTGGATGAGATACGATGGATGGCCCTACAGTGTATGGAAACCACTCGAGTGTGATGCAAGGCCTATCATGATAGTTTCATCAAGCACAAGGAGTTCAAAGAAGGCGATCTTGTCCTAGCCTATGATTCGAGATTTGGCAAATTTCCTAGCAAGCTTCAACAACAGTGGATGGGCCCATAGAAGGTACTTATTGTCAATCCTAATGGCTCTGTTCAGGTGCAGACCGTTGATACCTCTGATGATTATTTCTTGATCAATAGCTATCGTATGAAGAAGTACTTCCCTCCCTGGGGATCTTGATAATCACAGTCGACCTATCCTCTCCCTTTTGGGCGTCGCACTGTCCTTCTCGTCGTGCTTCTAATAGCCCTTATGATTCTTCTCATGAGGCGGTCTCGTTCTGCCAGCCCCTCACAAATACCTCTCAACCGGGCCTTGTTCTCTTCTCGTCTGATCCAACAACAGTGGCGAGGTTGGTCTTGACACATGGTATTTCTACCATTCTCTTTCTTAATGAAAAAAAAGGGAAAAAAGACAAAGAAAAAAAAATTGTTATGGGAGAAAATGAAGAAATTCCCTATCATAACAGGCCTCGTTCCGAGAAAAGGTGGCAACACCCTTGGGCGGGAAGCTGACTGTGGAAAAGGTGGTAACGCCTCGCAGTTCAGGATAACTGATTCACTAGCCGCACCTTTTCAGCAAGTAATTTGAAGCCACCTCCCTTGGTGCGTTGTTTTTGCAATATCAGTCCGTCTACCCTCTTAACAGACGACCTTTCTTACAAATCATTGAAGTATCAAACTTGTTGGCTGCCTCCCTAGGTATGCCTCATCTTCAAGATCTTGATGACAACAACAGCCGACATGATCTTTATCACCAACCCTTTGAGTAATGTGAGCTTTCATCCTAACAGGATGGGGACGTGAGTATGGGCTACCCTCTGTACCTATCAACGAGTACGATAGAGGGTGGGGTGAGTGACCAGTTTTTCCCTTCAAATCAAATGAGAGGTGAGATATGTGAACGGAGTGTTGCACGCACAGGTTGGGCCTCTCACTGCACAATGCATGATCTGTTCCTGTGCAATGCATTATAAGGCTCTCTGGCCTTCCTTCTTGCACTATATGTCGGCATAGGGGCGGGATGCATAGTTGCACCATCAAAAAGCGCACAAGGCATACAACCTCTGCACAAGTGATAGTGAGGATTACATCAATGGGTTTTAGGAATGGGCTACCCTTTGTATCTTTCAACAGAGCGTGAGACAGAGGGTGGGTTGAGTGTGACGGATGGTTCTTCAATCAATTATTGAGAGGTGAGGCTTGAGGGACGTTATGACAATTGGAGTCAGGTATGTTTATGTTTTTCTCTATACCCACGGGATGGGCCTTTGCTATCACCACATGACACGTCACTCTGTTCTGTACACTGCACTACAAGGCTCCCTAGCCTTCCTGCTTGCACCTATGCCAGATGGGCAAGATGCACTGATGCACCATCAATTGTGCACCCTAGTATACTCCATGTGCCCCATTCCCTTGTTGATTCCCAAATCGGGTGTGAGATCTGGGTTTCCATCAATATTAACTCGAGTGATATAAGTTATGGGGCGAGCGACTATTCTCTCATTCCATCTGAGTGCTAGTGAGTTGAGTGACTATCCTTCGTCCACGACACCTCCCCCGATGGACTTCATCAACCAGCTATCTTCTTGGGTGTTGCTGCATGGTCCCTGCCATGCTGGTTGATCGCTGGAGCGAGCTGTGGTACCTCTCTTGCAGCCGACTTCAACCCTTCTGTAGGCAGTGATGGTTCATTCAACCATATGCGAAACAAACCAAGTGTTCCTAACCCTACTTTTCTATTTGCAAGTGTATGTAATGTCTTAAGTGTGGGGACACCAGTGTCCAGTCAGTTGACAAGTTTGTGGCCGTGTCAATTAATCTACTCTGTCTGTTAAGGTTTTAAGTGTGGGGACACGTCCCTACGCGTCTGATGTGCATACCCCCTGCATATGCCCCAAGTTGATCATGCATGTATGCCATGACCTCTTTCTTCCCTCATGGGGTCCCTTTCCCACCCACTCGTCTAACTTTACCGAACCCTTTGGGCCATTCCTTCCCTCTTTCCCTTTATCTCTTGTTTTGACGTTTTGCATATAAATGTACCCTACGTTCACTGCTACTCACATCCAATCTTATAGCCTTGTTCGTCCCTTCAAACTGGCCATTTTTCCTTTTTATACACCCTTGTTCTGATTTATGATTCATCTGCTATCCCATTTTGAATAGTTTTATGTTTTTCCATGTGAACGCATCCTACATTCACTCGACCTAATATCTAATGTCATAACCCTTCCCTTCAACTGCCACACTTTTCCTTTTTACATCCCCTTGTTCCGGCTTACTGTTTTTGAGTTATTAATTTTTGAAGCAATTCCCGCTCATTTGATATATTTCCATGTGTGAACGCATCCTTCTTGCTTCAAAACAATAATCTAACGTACCAGCCATGTCCTACGATTTCCCTTGGGCACATTTCCTTTTTACACCCTATCATTTCGTTGTATGGGTTGTCCGTTATTAATTTTTGCGAGTTTTCGTGTCTTTTTCGTGCGTTGTTTTGCCCTTTTTTCATGTGAACCTGCCCTAATCTTTTTGGAATTCCATTCTGACTAGATCGCCTTGTCCGGCCACCCTTCCTGCACAATTTTTCTTCTTTCTCTACCCTGTTTCGCTATCTGGATTTATTATTATTAATTTTCCTTGGTGTTTCTTAGCATCATTTTCTTGTTTCTTCCATGCGAATGCCTTTTAACCCCATCCGAACTGAGATTTGATGTGCTAGCCCTGATGATTATATTCCTCCGGACATTTTTCCTTTTTACTGTCCTCTATTCCGGTGCACGGATCATTCCATATTAATTTTCGAATCCCTTTTCGGGTACGATTTTTGGATTTTTCCCATGTGAACGCATCCTCTCTTGGTCAAAATTGTGTGTTGATGTGATAGCTTTGTATTTTTCCTTCTTTCCACTCTGCATTCCGGCGAGCGGATTTTTCCATATTAATCCTCGTATGTATTTTTAGAGCCGTTTTTCGTGTTTTTTCCATGTGAACACCCTGATTTTTCCCTATAATCCATGTCGCATTTTTCCATTATCTTCCCCTCATCTCCCGGCACATTTTTCCTTTTTATGGTCTTTCGATCCAGTGTATGGTTTGGGTTTTATTAAATTTTCTTCTTCTTGATGTGTGATCGCGTCTCTCGTGTCGCGCGTGTTATGCACATGTTTTTGGTTTTTAGCGCCTCAAGACGCCCCCGTGGTTTCCGTGTCTCGCGTGTCACCGTCCTCACCCCGTCTGATCTCGCCGTTGCAAATTTTTTTACTCTCGCCCTGCGCATGTGCGCGGGACAAGGGTGCGCTCACTTTTTCATGGATTTCGCAACACCAAACCAAAAAAAAAAAAACAAAACAAAAACACAAAAAAAAACAACAAATGACAAAAAAGGGGAAAAAAACCACACATATAAAAAAAAACAAAAAAAACCAACCCAACCAAAATAAACAAACCAAAATCAACAAAAAAATAATAAACAAGGAGAACAAAACCAAAAAAAAAACACAACAAAAAAAGAAGAAAAGAGAGAGAGAAAAAAAAACAAACACACCAAAAAAACCAAAAAAAAAAACAAACAACCAAAGAAACACCAAAATAAAACTTACCAATTAACAAAAAAAAAACACAAATTATTTTAATTTAAAAAAAACTACCTTACCTGTTTGTCGACCGCTCCCTCCTGTGCCCTCTCCTCTCTCCCTCCACCCTCGCCTCTACCCTCCTCGCCTTCTTTCTCCTCGCTTCGCGACTGTCGCCTCCACCGCCTTCTCATTTCCTTCGCCGCCACCCCTCCTCTTCCTCGCCCTCCTTGCCACGCCTTCCTCCCTCAGTCGCCATCATCACCCGCAGCCTTCTCTCCTCCTCTCCTTCTCTTCCACCGCCCCGTCATCATCATCCTCGTGTCCTCCTCCTCGCCACTCCCGCCGGCGGCCGTTGTCTTAGTCGTCTCCTCCTTCCGTTGCCGCCACAGCCTTCCGTCCTCCTCTCCTTCCTCTGCCTCGCCGTCATCATCCTCGTGTCCTCCTCCTCGCCACTCCCGCTGCCACCCGTCGTCTTGACCGCCTCCTTCTTCCGTCGTCCCACCGTCATCATCCTCGTCTCCTCCTCCTCACCACTCGCGCCGCCGCCCGTCGTCTCGGCCGCCTCCTCCTTCCACCGCCATCGCAACCTTCCCTCCTCCTCTCCTCCGTCGCCGCCGCAGCCTTCCCTCCTCCTCTCCTTCCGATGCCTCGCCGTCATCATCCTTGTGTCCTCCTCGCCACTCCCGCCGCCGCTCGTCGTCTCGGCCGCCTCCTTCTTCCGTCGTCCCGTCGTCATCATCCTCGTCTCCTCCTCCTCGCCACTCCTACCGCCGCCCGTCGTCTTGGCCGCCGCCTCCTTCCACCGTTGTCGCAGTCTTCCCTCCTCCTCTCCTTCTCCTCCGCCGCCTCGCCGCCCCATCTCCTTCCTCTTCCTTCCTCATCCCCCCTGGTTAGTTAACTAACCTCATTTCCTTAACTAACCTAATTACCCTAATTAACCTAACTTACTTAGCTAACTTAATTAACTTAACTCATTAACCTAATTAACTTAACTCACCTAATTAAGTTACCTAACCTAATTAACTTAACTCACCTACTTAACTTAACTCACCTATTTAACTTAGCTCACCTAATTAACTTCCCTAACCTAACTTCCTTCACTTACCTACTGTACTTAGTTAACCTACCTGACTAGCTCACTAACCTAACCCCGATTTCCCACGTTCTAGCACCCTTTCCTACCCCTACCCCACTCTACCCCAACCCTCCACATGCAGTGCGGGTGTCCAGGTGCGCCTGTGCGTATGGAAGTGGCTAGTGGGGTGTTCACGCGCAAGGACGCGCGTTTGGTCTTTTTCGTGCAGTGGTGCGTGACGTCCCCGAGCACACATAGCTGTTCACACGCAGCCCAAGTATCTCTTTTGATTTTCCACAAACCCGAGAAAAATACTTTAAAAATACCTAAAAACACTTAAAAATATTAAAAAATTAATGAAATTTCAATTTAAAAAAATTAATGAAAATTTCCCTCCTCAATTGGGTAAATTTTTGGCTGATCTTGCTGAGTATAATACATAGAATTAATTGTAAAAATTATAATATTTAAAATCCTTTTAAAATTCACTAAAAATTGAGAAAAATCATTAAAAATTCCTAAAAATCAGAATTAAATTAAGAAAATCACAAAAAAAATCATCAATGCATTTGATTACTTTTGAAATATTTTAAAATAAAAAATAAATTTAAAAAAATATAAAATACAAAATTAAAACACACCTAAATTATAATTTAATAATAATAATAATAATAACAATCTCACCCAAACACTAATGAACATTGCCTAAACCAAATGTAATCCCACTAACATCGCCTTGATATTTATTTTGTCTTAAAAATAAAAAAATAAAAATTAAAACTAAAAGACTTAGGTGTTTTATTTTTTCAAGTCAGTGGTTTTTACTTTTTTGATTGGATTCCTTGCATTTGGGACTACTCAGTGCGCCCTCAGTCTCTTGCATACACACCCCTACCAGGTATCTATTTTTCGTGCTTTATTTATTTTTTGTCATCCCTTAATCACAGTTAATTATTAAAATAAACTTTATTCACCCACTTTTTCATGCATGCTCGCTCTAAATACACATTTTTCTAATAATTTAAAATCAACCCGTCGTTCACTTTGCATGCACTACGTGTGCTTCAGAGGCACTTTACTTTTTAAATAAAAACGAACCAGTCATCACAAAAATGCACGTACTAAAAAAGAAGAGCGCTTCAGACACATGAAAGTTTTAATCAATGAATATGCATTTAGAGACCTGAGTCTGGGGATCGCACTCCGGGTTTCGTTAAAAGCACCATTTCACATTAATAAATTGCAACTAACAATTTAAAAACGAACCTTTTTTTTTCTTATTAAGGTTTACAACCTAATAAAATTCAACCATTGTTAATAATATCTTAAAACGAACCCTTCACTAAATCATTCCCCTCACTGCACTTTTTTTCCTTTTCAATAAATACGCTTCATGGGATGGGCACATATAGTCCTTTAAGTTGATATTGTTTATCAAAGTTCTGGTTATGTCTTGATTAGGTTTTTGAGGTATTATGGTTTGATTGTGTGATACGATTATGGGTGTGGTTTGTAGTTTTCTTCTTTTTTGCATGATATGGGTCTTGGGTGACTGCTTGTTGCATAGCATGAAGCTTTCGATCGCATATGTGTAGGGGTCATGCCGAATTTTTTCTAGGATGTGGGTTGTTTGGGGTGGTCAATTGGTTAGTTACGCCTGCGTGTGCTTCTTTTGATCAATTTCTTTTTTATAGCTATTTTGTTGTTTTGCAGGCATTCTCTGTGATTGTCTTTGTTTGTGGTGTGTGTGTATATTCCATCTGAATGGCACCTCAAGCTCCTCCTCTTGTTCAGTATGTCCCATTGATCAGTAGGGATTATTCTTCCCTACTGACTTTTGAGCCTATTGCGAAAACTGGCCTTGCAACTTTTGTGGCTGCTTCACTCCCTTTGATTCCAGACAATCCAGCCCTATGTGATGAGTTTCTTGCATCATATAGTAAGAAATTGAGCTTGGTTTGTGGTACTTCCATGGTTTTGACACCTAGAGGGTTAGGGAAGGCTTTGTCTCTTCCCTACAAAGGAGAACCCTTTGTTACATCCATACAATTATTCTCAAATGATGAGATTCTCAAGCTATTACAGAAGCAGACCAAAGAGGTCCTTGATGTCAACAAGGTGATTAACACTTCAGGAGTGTCTTTCTCAATGATCATTGATCCTCTCTAGAAGCTAGTCTGCCAATTTCTCTAGGACAGGTTTATGCATGCCAAGACACCATCCCACTATTTGTCCAAGGAGCTCTTCACAGCTTCCAGGATGGTGTTAAAAGGGGTTGCCATTGACTAGAGTACTTACCTTCTTACGAAGATGGACCAACATTTTGTCAAAGTGACCAGAGGGAATGTTACCAATGTAACTTATGGTTCATATTTATCTTGACATATTTAGGCCTTAAGAAGGGTGTGCTACCCCCTCCTCCATCTGATCAAGTCCCTCTCCCTCCACCTTCAGAGGATTCAGAACCCATTGACATAGAGGATCTTGATTCCCCTCCATTGGTCATTCAGCGGAAGCGCTTGAAGCGTGTAGCAGAGAAAGTTCCACCAGTCATTTCTTTAGTAACAGTTCCTGCTACCTCTAGAAGTGACCTCCCTGCCTACCTCACATGCAACAACTTATTCAGGGCACATCGAGAGGGTTATTTGGAAATATCAATTCCTTCGCTGAACAGCTTAGTGTCAGGGGATGCCATTCCTTTCCTTTGTAACAACATCCAGAGTTCTATTGAACTCTCAGTGAGAGCCTGTGTTCAATAGTTATATGCTTCTTTCTATGAAGAATTGATGTAATCCAAAGACCAGTTGCATAAGGCAACCACAGAGTTAGCCTCTGCTAAAGACACTCTTACCGATCTGTTTAAGAAGATGGAGCAGCAGACACAAATGATTGAGACCTAGAGAGAAGACATATCTTCTTTGAAAATTCAGTTAGCAGAAGCTCAATCAGAGGTCACTAGAGTTTCGGAAGAGAAAGAGAAAATGTCTAAAGAAGCTCAAGAGTTTAAAACTCTTTTAGATACAAAACTGTCAGCTTTGCAGATTGCTCACAATACATTGGAATCCCAAGCTTCCCAAATTAAGTAGTTGCAGGACCAACTGGCACAGTCACGGTCCATTCCTCCAAGCCCCAGTGTTCCTATGATTCCTTCTATATCTCAGTAGGACTTGGCAATTCTCCAGAGACATGCCACATTATGTTTGTTGTTTCAAGATGAAGTGGAAAGATTGCAGTCCAGGATGGATTTATTATGGTCTACATTTGAGCACTTTCAGGAGTATGTTCCTCCGGACCATTCCTTTTTTGTCCACTATTAGTTGCAGAAGTTGGCCTTCTATATTAAGCTCTCAACGATGGATCTCCCTCTTCTAGAGGATGGTTGGGCTTGGTCTTCTGATTTGTTGATAGAAGTTGTCCGTGTGGTCTTTGAAGATTCTGTAACGACGAATACCATGCTGCTGTCTTATATGTATCTACGAGGTGATCTGTTAATTTTAGATGATGTAGATCTGGCTTGGTATGTGGGGGATGTGGTCTTACAAGCTGCCTTATATGTCAATCATTTGGAATTGAGGATAGATGACATGTTTCAGTGCTATTCTTCTAAAGTGGCTACTTGCCCTGACACTTCATGGCATTCAATGATTGATTCTGTAGTCCTAAACCAATGCCAGAATACAGCTTCTACTTATGTGCAGAGCACTAACCAACTGAGGGTGGATCTCCTAGCTTATCTTTCCAAGAACCATCCATTTGATTCATCCTTCTTTGATGTCTACCATCGACGATTTGTTTTAGATCCCTTTATTCCTAGCTTATTGTACTACCAACAAATGGCCCACCACTATGATGCTTATTTTTCCCTTTATCAATCCAACTCAGTAGCTATCTTACCTCTCCTTTTCCAACCTCAGGGTTTTCCTCAAATTCCAATCTTTACCTATTTATCTTTCATTGAAGATCAAGTCTTTTCCCCTTCTATGTCATGTCCTTCTCCATCTATCCATATACCTTCTACTTTTCCTGCTTATCAATTTGACACCTTTCCTAACTGATTCGCTTAAATTTTCAGCCACTCCTTCTTTATCTTATTCCTCATTTTATGATTTTGCCTACCCATCTCTTCATCCTCTTTTACTTATTCCACTTCCATCTCCTGCCACTTCTATTTCTCAACCCCCTCAGTTGGTTAGTGGGTATGAAGGATTTGATTAGCAAATTCCGAGAAGAAGAGGATGGAGCTCAATTGATTCTCTCATGGGACCACAGATTAATTCGCCATTAATTCCAGGGGATTGGACAACTGCTAGTCAAGCATACCAAAATTACCTCAATTTTTCCCAACAATATTCACAATCTCTAGATCCTTCAGTGAGATTGACAGCCCATTTTGCTTGGTACTTAGCATATATGCATAGGCATTCCCATAACGATCAAAAGGCCATTCCAAAGCTTTGTATAAATGCTAATGTGAACATTGATTCCCAATAGTTGGATGTCCTATATTTTCATGCCCTTTGTCTACTTAGCAGATACCTTGTTTTGCTAGAACGGATGTGCTGCCTTTAATTCTTTCAGAATCCTCCAAAATCCTTCCCTAGATCGCTTTCGAAATCATCAAGCCTTCAAGAGGGATCATCTTCATTGATACCTGTGGATGTATCTTCTATGCTTCTTAATGAGACATTTTTTAGAGGTGCCATTCAGATGGTTGTGTTTGTGTGTGTGTTGTAATAATTTGTATGTGATGAGTTCGTGCTGGCTGAATAATTTGTTCGAGAGCTCTCTTTTCAACTATTGATGGTGATGGTGGATGGCAAGCCTACGATGGAAAGCTGAAGAACCTCTTATATCCTTTACAAATTTGTTATGACTTTTTATTGTTTATCAGATGTGTTAATGAATAAACGAAGTTTTTCTTTAGTAGTATTCTTTTCTAGAGATACGGGTGATAAGTTGGGGTCGTGGTGGAGTAATTGTTGACGATATTACAGAAAATCAAATTGAGATCTTTACTGAACTTACATTCTTCTTTTCCTTAGGTCGCGAGGGTGCTTCCTTTCTAAGTGTGGGGATATGTTGAGAGTGGAAAAAGACTGAATTTTTGATTGATTTTTATTGTTTTTGAGGTCTGAATGGTTGATTTTTTATGGATTTAGAGTGATGTGTGGTTGTTAATGGAAGTGTTTGAGAGTGTTTTGAATGATATTGATTATGCTTTGGAAGTTCATGATGATTTTTAGTGGAAATATGAATCTCTGTGATGTTCTGATAGGTTCTCTTGAGGTTCTGACTGGTTCTGATACCTTCTGTATAGCTCCTGTTTTGTTCTGATTTTCTTCTGTATGAAGCATGGATTGATGATTGATGAAGGTTGAAATATTTTGAAAGATTATTGAATAGTTTTTGAAAGTTTGAAATGGTTTTAGTATGAGTTATGAGGATTTGATGTCCTCTGATGACCTTCTGTAACCCTCTGTAAACCTTTAGTAGAGCCTCTGTCTCTGTTCTGTCTCTGCTCTGTTCCTGTTCTGTTCTATTTTGTAGATCTTCTGTAAGTGTTTTGTAGAATGTATGTGTGACTTTGGAAAAGTTTTCTAACTTTTTGAAAGGATGAATCTAAGTTCAAAAGAGCTAAAACAAATGGAAGAAGCAACTACTGAAGACTGAAGAGAAGACTGGAGAGACAGTGACAATAGTAAGCTATGAAGAGACACTGTAGTGGCTCTGGTGCCTCTTCGCATCAGACATACCTCTTGAGAGGTGTATCCATGACTTAAGAAGGATTATTGAGAGTCATTATTGAGTATTGTAGTGAGGAGATGATGTACTATTGAGAGAGAGAGAGAGAGAGCTAGAGATAGTCAATTCTATCAAAACAGTGTATCTGTATATGAGAGATTGAGAGAGAAAACTATGAAGACATTGAAGATGAATACTCTGTGATTGATTTCCATTCAAAAATGGTGTATTCTTTTATGTTCCTTATTCTCTTGAAGGATTATGTGAAGAAATTGAAGATTATGGTTGATTCTATCAAATCCGTGGGAGATATCTACTATGATGTTGCGTGAAGATTTGATGTTTTCCTTGTTTTGGTCATCAAAAGAATGAAATAAAAGCTTGTTGATGTTACAAGATAGATTTTCTTGCAGTAGAAT
The DNA here is from genome assembly GCF_053477565.2 of Lygodium microphyllum. Lineage (NCBI taxonomy): Eukaryota > Viridiplantae > Streptophyta > Polypodiopsida > Schizaeales > Lygodiaceae > Lygodium > Lygodium microphyllum. The sequence goes on from NC_141148.1 coordinate 36,057,581, forward strand.
CCCTTTTTCCTTGGTGTTCTTCTTGGGGCTCCAGTCCAGAAACCTATATTGTGGAAATGGCATATTTGGAAAACCATGGATACAATAATCTTGATACTTGCGACGTCCTTGGATTATAATCCTGTTGGATGGGATTACCTTCAGTACCTTGTCATAGACATAACGGTTTAGACGTATCTCGTTGACCACTGGTAATCATAAGTGGATTCCTTCTGGATGGACAAAAGATAAAGGCCTCAATTACTTTTAGATTTTCCATCCATTCAAGGCGTTTCAAGTTATTTTGCATGTTGAAGAATCGATCGGGCTTGATGTAACAATAACAGTCATCCTAGAACCATCTTCTTTTGTGATTCACAGGGGATGGATCGTATAGGCGATCGAGAATCATCATCATTTCTATTCTCCACTCGTCATTCATGGAGTTCAATGCAAATGTGTACATTGCTCGAAAAACAAGGAAGGCTTCATTATTTGCCAAAGTTTATCCCTTAACAATTAGCAGGCTGATTATTACTTAGAATAGTTAGTCTTAAAAACCATAGATAATTTTAATTTCAATTATGTTCTGATACCACATGTCACATAACTACCTAACAATTCCTTGGTAGCAGCATGTTTTAGTGGTCCATCGGGGAACTATCTTAGATGGCTTCGCTTGCAAGAATGCACAAGTTCTATCGTGCCTAGGTTTCCTAGAGTCCACCCCATAAAACGGAAGGTACCGGTTGTCCCCATGAGGATCAACCTACAAGCTCAGCGTCCTAATTTTACTACTGAGGTCTCAATGCATTAGCTAGCTCCATTGGAGTTTTCCCACAAGGGCTTCTCGTCCGACTGGAGTGATCTTAGTTACCCTTGGTTCATGGAGTGCAACAATTTTTTTTCCAGGAACTCGTTAGGATTCAAGGAACCTTGACGGAGTTCTAGCACAGTTGCCGCACCTTTTCCCTAAGATGATTTCTGATCAAGGTTTTAAGACTTGTCCCTAGGTAAGCCAATGCTCAGCTCTACCTAATTTTTCCTGATTAACGTTTTGTTCAATCTCTTGAGAGAAGCTCCCAACTTACTAGGACCACCCATCCGTAGGACGGATTTTGTTAGGGATCTTGCCCACATGCTTTCCACAAATGGTTTTCTTTAGTTTTCTAATTACCTATCACATTAAGTTATGCCATATGAAAGCAGCTTCGTTAATTAACCCGTTATCACAGGTTCCTTCGCATAATTTTACGGCACAACACAAAGACAAAGAAAACAAAACATATTTCACAAAGTTATTTACAATGCTTTTCCCCTTCTGCCTACGCAAAAGATAAACCTCTGTTCACTGGAAAAACCCTTCTATCTGTGTAGAAGAAAAGAAACCCTCCAAGATTTTTGTCCCTTCACTAGTACGGGGACTCCAGGATCCCATCCTAATTCACGTGAGGGTCAAGCAGTTCCTAGGAGCGGTCGAGAGATTTACAGCCAGAGCCCCCTGGTACTTCTGCCTCCTCTTGCCTAACGGATTTCTCATCGAGCGACCTCTCACCATTGAGGCCAGTCCAAAGCTCCTCACGGTGGTACAAAACAATCCCCTTTAGAGTAGGGTTTCGTGTCTAGTCGTGGGGGAGGCATAGTGAGATCTTTCCTCTTATTATCTTGATTATATATTTACAATCAGATCTAACTATTGCAAGCACAATCAATCTTTCATGTGCAACCATCAATGCATGCACAAATAAAAAAAGAAAGAGCAGCAAGTGTTTTTAGCATAGGAAGCAGCCGCACTCAAATCTAGGGTTTCTCTTTTATGGTCCCACCTTATTCTTAGGGTTTCACTTCCTAATTGCAACTCTTTTTCGAGATCCACAAGTTATTTCGCGAATCTAAAGTCTATTTTATCCATATGAAAAATTTGGTATTTCTATCCTAAAAGATAATATGGACATTTATACCTATGACGAGCAATTCATACGCTACCTTGTCGTAACCCGTACTTAGCAGGATTTCAAACACTTTTCCAAGTCTGTTTAGACTTTAGAGTTCGTATCGATAAATTCTTTTCAATGCTCAACAAATCTTACAGACTTCGGATATTTATTTAATTTCTTGATACTTATAGTTTTAAGGTTATCGAGTATTTCATAGTTGTTTTTGATTCAATATTCTTGATATTTTAGGTTAGGTTATCTCGCAAACTCATACATGGGTCAACTCGTGATATTGATGCTCTCGCTAATATAATCATTAATATTAACATTGCGTGAGTTTTTAGCAAGAAAATCATTTTTATTTTATCCTACTCATGACGATGTCGACCATTTACTAAACTTCAATGTTTTCTAGAAAGAACAATTTTCATTTAGCTATGTCCTAAGTGCAATGCTGATTGTTTTTGTGAAAACTTTATTCTAGACAATGCAAAAATCATAAGTGCAATTTTTCTAGACATTGAATTATATTACTAGGCAGCCAATTTATGCACATCTAGTATATATTTTCTTATACAATTTTATATTGATTTAATGCATTGATTATTTCATGATATTATCTAAATGATTTTCTATAAATTATTATAAAACTCATATGCATCTATTTATCATTAGCAAAATGAAATAGAGATAGTCACTTTCAGGGAAAAAATATTCCCTTCCCTAACATCGTCTACCTTTTTTTTGTTATTATGATCACATGTGTCTTTAATGAAATAACAATAAATATCACGAAATAAACCATAGTTGAGATATTTTCTTAATGACATGCATAGAATCCTCTTCCAAGTGAAAGACTCGTTTTACTGAATAGTTAATTATTACATTACTTAGGCTATTTTTTCCTAGGCAGTAGTTTATATGTATTTTCTTTGTAATGCGTTTGCAATTGTTTGAAGCCAAATATAGCAATAAGCTGATAAAATATTATTTTTTCCCAAACCGATGAGATGTTACCTCTCTCAGATTTGTTGTAACAGGGGTTTTCACCAATTCCTACCGTGTCATTTTCTCCATCGGTCGTGTTCTTTGGTTCCCTTGCTTCAAAAGGGATTTTTGAATTTGTGCGACCTCATGGAGCCATGGATGTCATGTGTAATTGACATGATAGTTCAGGGAGAGTTGGTGGTTGTCCAAAAAAATTCGTTAGCATTTTGCTTAGCGATATGGCTATATGGGAGGAAGGCATAACAAGGGGTAGAGAAAATGAAAATGAGATAGAAGATGTGTATTTTCCTCCTTCAAGGCTCAAGCTACAATGGAAAAGAGAAGTAGAGAAATTTTTCCATCATTAAGAGGTCTTCTTTCTTGCTTTCTTTGTGAAGGAGAGGGGGTTGTATTTATAAGCATGAGGGGGAGCATGTAGTTGACTCATTCTTTTGGCTACTTGTCAAGAGCCAAGTGAGCTTTATTAAAAATGCATTTTGATTGTCTACTTGTTGGATGGTGGCATGGGGATGATTTTGAAATGCTTTCTCTTTCTCTAGGTGTCAAAAACTTCATGATTTTTGACATATTTTTTCAAAAACATCTTTTTTTCTTCAAAAATGACTTCATCTGGTGGTTTTTGGCTGAGTTACTTCATGACTTATCTAATTTATAAAGTCATGCCATACTCTTTGATACTTAACTTACTCAATATCATGCTTGTTCTTGCATGTTCTTTGTCTACCAATTAAGGCTTTTGTGATTTGTCTTGTGGTTACAAAATCAATGTGATCTTTGATGCTTAAATGAAATCGGGAATACTAAATCAAATATAATGCGAGAAAAATTATGATCAAGCCGTTGTAATATTATTTATGAGGTGTCTTTGCTTCTTGTTGGCTGGGAACATTGAGGCGTCTTCTCGTGACGGATTGCGGAATTGATTTAATGCAAGACTCGATATTAAAAAAATTAAGTGCGGTCACTTATGTGATAACTCAACGAGTAGTTTTTAAATCATTTCAAGCCCAAATTTGTTTCTTGATATGAAGTGTTATGGCGGGAATATTACAGTGAGAGCCTTAAATTAAAGGCATGTCGTATCCTCTTTTCTCTTGCTTCATTCATGGCCTCATGATAGTCTTTGTTATCATCATCAAATGTCATTTTAGTTTCCATGAAGTCCCTAATTAGTGGTATGCAATTCCTATGATCTCATTGCAAGATTGTGACAAGGATAGTGATGACTATACTAAACATAATAGATGGGCATTGGAATTGTGTTGATAATGACAAGGGTGTGCAATGATGATGAGAATAAAGCTAATGATGTCTAGTTTGGAAAAAATAGCATTGATATATGAAATTATTAAGGTTTATCTTTACTAACCCCCCCAGTCTTCATTCACATGTGAAAATTTTACATTCTCTCTCCCTTAGATGAATCAAGATGTCCTCATCTCGAGAAAAATTAGGGTATTGTTTACATAAAGCATCCTTCTCAATCCAAATGGCATCCTCTCCACTCATGAGGTATTCTCTAACAATTTTACTTGTAAGGACTCTTTCTTTTACATCAAATATTCTATCAGGTTGAAGCTCAAGGACTCCATGTCTTGATGTTACAACTTGTTCATCATCAATAACATGATCGAGCTTTTGTACGTAGGCTTTCAGCAAACCTAACATGGAATACATTATGAAGTGTCAAGTGCTCAGGGAGTTGCAATTTGATTATTTTATAGGGTCCACTGTACTTGGACTCAAATTCTTGAATTCTCCCAATTATAGGGAACTCTCCTTTGGATGAACACGAAGGAAAACTGTGTCTCCTTCCTTGAAGGTTTGTTCTTGCCACCCTAGACCAATGTAGGCCTTTTGTCAATCCTTGGGTACTAGAATGTCTTTTCTAATGGCTTTCACCTATTCATCCATTTCATCTAGCACCTTCTCATAGGCTTCTACTTTTAAGGTAGGATCTGAAATTGTAGGGAACTTAGACAACCTTGCTTTCACAATGCTTGGAAAGGGGTCATCTTGATGCTTTGATGATAGGATACATTGTAAGAAAATTCTATCGGTTTGGGGATGATAAGCTATATTGAAACAAAGCTAGGTCCCAATGGCTTCAAATAGGCTCTTCCAAAACTATAAAGTAAAGAGGGAATCATGATCACTGGTGATCCTCTTAAGCAATCAAGCATAGTACTTGATAAACGCCCTATACCATCCAATTATGCCTAGAAAGAAATAAGCATCCTTGATAATTCCCAAACCTTGCAACTCGATGCAATATGCCTCAAGTTGTTACCAACTTAACTAATCTATATAACCCAATGGCTAGACCCATTAAGGTCACCTTTTTGCTATCTAATCACACAGACCTTATCTAATATACAAGTCGAGATCCAATCAATATTTGGTCTCATACATGGCTTCTCCTCATAATGGAAACCTTAACTTAGACCACCACTGATCATTGGTAGTACCTTATGTGGGTGGGATAATGAACAAATTTAACATTAGGTTGGATGGTCTAATTAACATATGTATTCATGTATTATAAGGGACCAATCAAGAATCCAAAAAGTGGGAAGGGTGCCAACTTATGGAGGGAACCCTAAATCCCAAACCCATCTATAAAAGCCAAAAAGTAAAAGAAGTACTTAGTCTTATGGATGTAAACTTCAGAGCTCTCTTCTTTTTGCTTCCATCCTATCTTCTTGTGCGTCACGTGGAGATTGAGGGAGAGTAAGAGTACAAGTGAAGGACTTGGAGAATGAAGATTCTCTCTTGTCTCACATTTTTCTATTCTTTTCCTTCTTCTTCCATAGCTTGGATGGTGAGAGGTAGATTTGAGGTGGAGGTTGCCACATTCCTTTTTCTCTACATTTCCTCTCTTTGTTGGAGTATTTGAGATAGGGATTGGTCGCAACAAAGTAAGGAGTGGATCAAAGGAGTCAAATTTGAATTATGAGACCACTATCAAGACTTTGAGAGCATTCAAATTATTACACATGATGGTGAGAAGGTAAGTCTATTGGGAACTCTTGGTTATTTTCTTTCTTGCTTGCTTGGGAAAGTGCGAAGAAAGTAGATGGATTTGAGAATAGAATATGAGTAGATCATGTGAGATGCAATGGAGTCCAATAGTATTGAAGCTCTTGAAATAATAGAAGTTACATCCAGGTCTTGCATGTCATGTGCATAGCTCAACATGTGCTAATGCAAAGTATGCTCCTTGTTTTTGAATAGCAAATGCTAAATCCTTTTGATGGTCTCAACCTCCTATTCCACCACAATAGGTTGTCTCTAAACTAGTCATGCATGTTTTGGATGAGCCACACCTTCTCTAATTAGAGAACAAGATGGCTCAATCCTTTCAAGCACTCAAGGCCTCCTATTCATGCACACACTAAGAGTATGAGTAACCACACAAGAGAGAGGATTCCTTCTTGGCTCAAGAAATAAACTAGCTTTGAATCATTTATGCTTCTCCACTCACTCCCTATGAATGAAAGAAAGGCATACAAGATCCAAAAGTTATAGTAGAATCATCAATCTTACCTTTATAGTTACGATCTCACTAGCACAAGGAAGCCAATCAACATCTTCCACTTTAATCAAATTTTTTCTCCCCATTTCATTTTCATGCTCTCATTGTCAAACAAGTTACTGCAATAGGTTAATTTCACAAAAATATTAGTACTAAGTGTCTAAATACATACATGCTTGCATACATACATGCATAACATATATACATAAATAAATATACATACACAATAAATATATATTCACACAAACTAATCATATCTAGAGCATTACAACATGTACTGACTCACACAACTTAGTGCATACATGACACACATGCACACATAAACACAAAATTTATATTCATTAAGAAAACTAAATATCACCAAATGTAACCCAATTGAGTGAAGTGTAAAGGGGTCTTGATACATGTTTTCCTATTTGACATGTGCCCAAAATGGGTCTAGCTCTTCATCTATCACTTAACATCTTAATACATGTGCTCAAAATGGGTCTAGCCCTTGATATATCACTTATCATCTTAATAGATGCTAAAAATGTGATGGCATTGAAGCTTTATCCTAGCCATTTTATAGCTTTAATGCTGTATTGTGTAAATTTTCTTCTAATTATTACATTTAGGATTGGTACTTTACTATGTACAGTTGATCTTGATGTATTATATTCACCATTGATATTTGTCTTTCATCATTAGTGTTTTGCTTTTATTAAGCTTTTTAGCCTAACCTCTTCTCTTAGCTTAGTAGGCCCTTGTAACTACATTGCATTGTTTAAATAATATTAGGCTTTTCTAGATGTTATATCCAAAGCAAGTCCTAACCAGCAAGACCCACACTAGTCATCATTGATAGTGCAAGAAAGAGGAGATAGGACACCCATAGATTAGAGCTACAAAGCAAGTCCTTACTAGCAAGGTCCACAATAATAATCATTGACCATGCAAGAAAGAGGAGTTAGGATGCCCATAGATTAGAGCTATAGAAGCTATAAAGGATAGCACAACATATGCAATCTCTAATTGTAAGGATCTTTGATTGCATATGGTGTGCTATCCTTTATAGAAGCTATAAAGGTTAGCACACCATATGCAATATCTGATTGTAAGGATCTCACGTGAGAACTTTAGTGTTGGCATGCATTGAAATATATCCACAATATTGTGTCTATAGGAAGCTTATGTGGATAAGTTGATTCAAATTTTTTAAGATTCCCACTTCCTCTCTATCAAGTTTGTTTTGTGAAACCATAATGCATCACAACTTTGAAAGTCTTTACATTCTGCAATACGCAAGCAAATATCATGTTCCAAAGCATGATTATCAATCCTTAGGTGAGAAAACTTCTCATGATGGTACCACTTCAACAATGTGGCATACAAAGCAAAATTCAAATTCTCCACGAAAGGGACATGTGCTCTCGAGCAAGGAGAAGAGCAATAGATGACCTTCCACCATGCCAGGTGGAAATGGTAATATAAATGGAAGAGGCTGAGGTAGAGTTATGCATGTGGGTGCACTATAGACAAAGACCAACGTGGAGTGCATGTGAGAAGCGAGCTTTTACTTCTAAGGGCTTGACTCTTTTGCCTTGGACACTTATGTAGAATCATCCCATTAACATCAAACATAATATGCTTCCTAGTTGTGGGAAACAATTGTAGATGAATAGTAGGAAAGGTAAGCATGCGTGTGTATTAGTATGAAAAAAAGAGAGCTCTATTACAATTTGATATTATAGATATTTATGTATACATGTTAGCTTCACTCTTAAAAATCTCCCCTCTTTGACAAAGCAATACAAGCATAAGAGTTGTCTTTGAGAATCCAATGCTATTGATGCAAGGTCACTACACCCTACATTATTGCAATCTAATATATTGTCCCTTTCTTTCATGTATGTTTGCAAAAATGAACTCCAAAAATTCTTACCACGTTGCATGCTACCTATAGCACACGGTACTTGTACGAAGGTATTAGGAATTTACTAAAAGCCCAAACAGTAGCTCAATATTAGTTTAACAATGGATTTCATATCGACCTCTCATTGGACTCTTGGTGTATCTCACATCCCTTGATCCATAGTTACATCATCTAACGTGATGTCACATGCCATGTAGTGTTTGTGGTTTCTTCATCATCCTTGACCATTTCACATTGCTTGACCTTGTCTAATACCTCCACCAACTGGGAGAACACCTTAGTTGATTGATCACTTCATATAGCATTTCTTATTTCAAATGGGTCATAGAGAGTGGTATGCCACTCCACCTTTGTCATCACAGAACTGTGGGAGACAATGTCTTGCAAGGGTTCTTCCACATGAATACCAATATGGCCCTCTACAAGTAGAGCTAACTATTAGTTGCATGTTTCCTTTTTTGAATATTTCCATACATAAAATTCATGAGTCATGGTTGTTTTGGCCACAATCAACCAAATACATTAGTGTCGGGATTTAATGGGCCACAATCAACAATTTGTAAGACCCAAATGGCCTAAGTTCAACCTTTAGAAAAAGACCTAAAGTGGCATTAATTGGCCTAAAGGCCTTATATGGCAGTACACGACCTAGTGTGTCTACACACACACGCACGCACGCACGCACGCACGCATGCCCACGCCCACGCCCACGCCCACGCCCACGCACACGCACACGCCCACGCACACGCACACGCACACGCACATGCACACACACACACCCACACACCCACACACACACACACACACACACACAGAGTATAATTATTATTTTTAATTTTTTGTTTTGTCTTTTTAATTTAATTGAATTAGTTCTTAGATAGGACTAAATGGGTGATTAATAATTGCATTAGATCTTTTAGAGGCCAAAATGACCCAAATCAACCTATCATAAGTTATGTTAGACCTTAATAAGGTTGAAACATCCCAATTGGTTGTTTATTAGAGATTAAGCCTTTATAATGGATGGCAACCCCTAGTGGCCATTTTCTAGTATGCCTTGACAAAGGCTTTTAGCCTTATGGCTAAGTAAGGTATATTCAGCCCTTATTATGGGTGACCTATGTTTGATCTCGCAACTCCTCCAACAAGGCCTTATGGCCCTATGTAGCCTATACTTAGTAGCATGACCTAATTAAAAGTCTTCAATACCATTTTGGCTTGTTGTTCACAATCAAAATGGCCTTTGGTCTTAAGTGGACTAATTTGGTCGTTTTTTTTTAATTATTAAAAAAAACGTCACTATAATCAAATCGGCCTTGAAGGCAACAAATTGATAATAGAAAGAAATATCGACCTTGTTATGGCCTTGGGCCTTATGGCTTGGCAATCGATCACCTTCCAAGCTTAAAGCCTTATTAGGCTTGTATTCAGTCACTTGCCTTTATAAAGGCTTTATAACATTATAATCTTGTGAATTCAAGTACAAGCTTTCACAAAGACATTATACCCTTGCGAATTTCGCCACAATGGTAGTAGAAATGGAAGAAGTTGAGGTAGAGTTATGTATGTGGGTGCCTTATATATAGAGATCAATGTGGAGTATATGCTAGAACCGAGCTTTTTCAAGAACCTCCAATTCTATTCCACATAGTCCACTTGGTCCTTGTTTTCTTGTTTGTACATACCCAACACAAATGGTACTCCTCCATTGCCACCACCACCTCCTCCTCTATCACCACCACCTCCACTATTGCTCCTCCACCACCATGACATCTTACTCAAACCCTCCTCACATCAATATCACAACCAACACCACCACCAACACTTAGTATTTTTATCCCCCCCTTTTAACTACCTCAAGTACCAATTATCCTCTGTGTGTGTGTGTGTGTGTGTGTGTGCATGCATATACAGGGAACCCATGGCATGTATATCCCTCTCCTCCTCCCCTCCACAACACCTCGTCTCCCTCTCTCTTTTTCATCCCCAACTCTCTCTCTCTCTCTCTCTCTCTCTCTCTCTCTCTCTCTCTCTCTCTCTCTCTCTCTCTCTCTCTCTCTCTCTCTCTCTCTCTCTCTCTCTCTCTCTCTCTCTCTCTCTCTCTCTCTCTCTCTCTCTCTTTTGTTGCCGTTAAATTTGTCTATTTGAAAGTTTTTGTTACCTGAATACAATTAGACTAAAAAGTCACATTTAGACTATTACTTTAATCATAGAAAAATTTTCTCGCTTTGATAAGGTCTTTGTTTTCTCAAATACACAAAGTAAGAAAATAGCCATCATATGATATGCCAATTTTTAGTTTTCTATGTTTTTAAAAGAGGGTGGTTGATTTTTTTTCATCATAAGGTCCAAACATTTTAATGCAGCTCATTCTTCATTCACAAAGTCTGAATATACTATATCTCACATTAAGATAACATCACATATACACACAATGTGATTCTCTTAGCTATTTTTCTCTCTTCTCTCTCCTCTTCTCTCTTATTTGTATGTTTCTATGTGTGCACACATATGCACACGCACATATATATGTACACACATACACATATGCACATGCACAGATATATATCCTTTGTGAGTGAGTGAGTGAGTGAGTGAGTGTGTGTGTGCGCGTGCATGCGTGCATGCGTTCATGTGTGCGTGTGCGTGTGCGTGTGCGTGCACATGCATGTGCATGCGTGCGTGTGCGTGCATGCGTGCACGTGCATGTGGGTGTGCGTGTGTGCATGTGTGTGTGTGTGTGTGTGTGTGTGTGTGTGTGTGTGTGTGTGTGTGTGTGTGTGTGTGTGTGTGTGTGTGTGTGTGTGTGTGTGTGTGTGTGTGTGTGTGTGTGTGTGTGTGTGTGTGTGTGTGTGTGTGTGTGTGTGTGTGTGTGTGTGTGTGTGTGTGTGTGTGTGTGTGTGTGTGTGTGTGTGTGTGTGTGTGTGTGTGTGTGTGTGTGTGTGTGTGTGTGTGTGTTGGTTCTTTGCCCAACCAAAAGGACTATTTGCAAGTAGAGAGAGAGAGAGAGAGAGAGAGAGAGAGAGAGAGAGAGAGAGAGAGAGTTATAGGCAAGTAAGTAGAGAGACAACTATTTTTTATGGGTAGAGAGAGAGAGGGAGGGAGAGGGAGAGAACAAGAAGGGGTGTGTGTGTGTGTGTGTGGGGGGGGGGGGGGGGGTGATGGTGGCAGTGGTGGTGGTGGAAGTGGAAGTGAAGGTGGGTACATGTAAAGGTAGAATAAGTGAGCTATATGGAACAAGAATAGAAAATCTCACTCAAAAGGCTCACTTCTTGCCCTTCCCCCCAATGCGGAGTATGCCTAAAGTATAGAAGGATGAGGATGAACATAAGTGGAGGGTAAAGTGGTTGATAAGTAAACACCAAATTGTCCAAATGCATTGCGTCTCTTATATCATTTTCTTATATAAAGAGGCACCAAGTAATGCAATGTATTTTTCTTGCCTTATCTCAAAACCATGGCTTACTTTGTGTATCACCCATCTAAGTATTATTCATGTGGTATCAAGGCCATGCACACTATCATCCTCTCTTGTATTTCCTCCATACCTCACTCATCTTGTAGAGCTCTAGCCTATAGCCTATAACACTCATTTCAAAGCCTACACAAAGGACTTCAATAATCATTGATATTATCCTCAACATTGCTTCATTTGACTTATCATTAGAAACATCTACGTGGGAAAATTCTCAATGGCAACTATAGATAGAAAGTACATACTCTTGTCTTTGTAGATCTCAAAAGATAGATTGCACCATATCGTGAGCATTATAGCTCAAAATAAGTGCATTTCACAATGCCAAAAATATTATAAAATAGGTAGGATATTTCTTTCATATGAGTATAGTAGATTTGTTCAATATTAAGATGCAAAAAATGTGTATCTAGTAGTTGTACTATAATAGTATATTAGCATGGGAAATTCCTAAGAATGCCTTAACTTGTAACAAGGCTAGGACCTGAGGTATCTCCTTTCGAATTCTCTCAATCTAGTTTTAGTTGTGTAGCCATTGTTCCTCTATCAAATAGTTAAAATACTGCCTTAAGAAGTTCACAATTCAATCTCTTAACAAAGTTAGGGTTTCTTAACCCTAGTTAATCCCATATTGAAGTGTGTATATGAAGTGTATTTGAGAGTTAAAATATGTGTTGTTGAACACAATCATTGTAACCATTAGAAATCCTTCACCTTGCAAACATCAATCATCTTCATTGCCAATTTATAAGGGAGTCATCCCTAGTTTTGAAGTGGGAAGTTCAAGATAAGACCACTTCTAATTGGCATCATCCAACATCACATTTTGCATTGAAAAGTTAGAGGGAAGATAAATTTCATACATGGAATACACAAAATCAATTTCTATTTATGCACAAGAAGTTTTGGATGATTATTAGGAATGAACCACCATCACAAATCACAAGTAAATGTGTTGAAAGAGATGAGCAACCACTAGTGGGATGAGCTAAATTTTATCTATGAAATAAAGGCTAAACCCACTTTTCACCTTATCAATTATGTCTAACTATTTCTTGGGATCAGGGTATTCTCCACCCTAATGGGTTCAATGTCTGGGAGATGCATGCAAGCCCCCTTTATCCAATTTCTCACCTTATCAATTATGTCCAACTATTGATGCTATCATTCTCCAACCTTGGTGCTACCCTTCTCTTTCATTTTCAAATGGTTGATAAGTAAACACCAAATTGTCCAAATGCATTGCATCTCTTGTATCATTTTCTTATATAAAGAGGCACCAAGTAATGCAATGTATTTTTCTTGCCTTATCTCAAAACCACGGCTTACTTTGTGTATCACCCATCTAAGTATTATTCATGTGGTATCAAGGCCATGCACACTATCATCCTCTCTTGTATTTCCTCCATACCTCACTCATCTTGTAGAGCTCTAGCCTATAGCCTATAACACTCATTTCAAAGCCTACACAAAGGACTTCAATAATCATTGATATTATCCTCAACATTGCTTCATTTGACTTATCATTAGAAACATCAAAGTGGGAAAATTCTCAATGGCAACCATAGATAGAAAGTACATACTCTTGTCTTTGTAGATCTCAAAAGATAGATTGCACCATATCTTGAGAATTATAGCTCAAAATAAGTGCATTTCACAATGCCAAAAATATTATAAAATAGGTAGGATATTTCTTTCATATGAGTATAGTAGATTTGTTCAATATTAAGATGCAAAAAATGTGTATCTAGTAGTTGTACTATAATAGTATATTAGCATGGGAAATTCCTAAGAATGCCTTAACTTGTAACAAGGCTAGGACCTGAGGTATCTCCTTTCGAATTCTCTCAATCTAGTTTTAGTTGTGTAGCCATTGTTCCTCTATCAAATTTAAAATACTGCCTTAAGAAGTTCACAATTCAATCTCTTAACAAAGTTAGGGTTTCTTAACCCTAGTTAATCCCATATTGAAGTGTGTATATGAAGTGTATTTGAGAGTTAAAATATGTGTTGTTGAACATAATCATTGTAACCATTAGAAATCCTTCACCTTGCAAACATCAATCATCTTCATTGCCAATTTATAAGGGAGTCATCCCTAGTTTTGAAGTGGGAAGTTCAAGATAAGACCACTTCTAATTGGCATCATCCAACATCACATTTTGCATTGAAAAGTTAGAGGGAAGATAAATTTCATACATGGAATACACAAAATCAATTTCTATTTATGCATAAGAAGTTTTGGATGATTGTTAGGAATGAACCACCATCACAAATCACAAGTAAATGTGTTGAAAGAGATGAGCAACCACTAGTGGGATGAGCTAAATTTTATCTATGAAATAAAGGCTAAACCCACTTTTCACCTCATCAATTATGTCTAACTATTTCTTGGGATTAGGGTATTCTCCACCCTAATGGGTTCAATGTCTGGGAGATGCATGCAAGCCCCCTTTATCCAATTTCTCACCTTATCAATTATGTCCAACTATTGATGCTATCATTCTCCAACCTTGGTACTACCCTTCTCTTTCATTTTCAAAGCTAATGTCTTTGCTTCTGCATCAGGCACATGTTTTCATTTCATTAATGTTGTAGCATGTCGGTCTTAAGCATTAGTTTTGCTTCAGCTCTCTTCTCCTTTTCTTCTGATTCTTTTTGCCTATGGATGAGGCATCAAGGTTGCTAGGTCCAAGCATTGAAACACCCACATGATTTTCTTGGGCCTTATTCATGACAGTTTGGGGGATCAGTGCGGCCTCATCATCAACCATTTAGACACTAAAGAGCTTGAGGGAGATTAGTCTTGCCTCATCATCAGGTGTTTAGACTAAAGATTTTGAGGGGCACTAATGGTACAATTTCCAATCAACTAGAGGGTTTTCACCTAGGGAAACCAACAAATAGGTGTGTGATGCCACATTTCAAACATCACAAATCCACTTTTTCTTTATTTTCTTATTTCTTATTTGGGCATCTGGATGAGATGTGTCCTAGTAGGTCACCACATGTCCAACAGGTTAGAGGTTCTTGATTGTGGGTTTCTTCCTAATCCTCGACCTTGTCTCCTACGCAAAGCCATGACTAAAATCAAGATCAGATATCCCTCTTTGTCATGAGTGGTGTAAGGATTTAAATATGGTTTCTCTTTGAGCAATTCTTCTACAAAGTGTACTAGAGCATCACTCAATGGATGGGTGACTATAGGTCCAAGTGGTTTGGATATTCCAATAGAATTGATATCAGCCCTAAAAGCTATGGGTTGTCATTTTGTTATCTGCCCGACAAAGCGAGTGGAGCTCCTCATCCATAATTAAACTACTTATTTATGGGATAGTATGGATGTGGGTAAGGTTCAGGATATGGTAGTCTTCTCAATAATTGGAAATGTACAGCCTCATGACCCACTCTTCCACAATTTGTACATGTGTGTCGTTACAAATCCAAACATTTCAACAGAATATGGCTGCCATTGTAGTAGACACACTAATCATGTGGTCTTATGGGTTGTCATAGTGCATCCTAAACTTTTACAAGCTTCAACTTAAGCCCTACCATTACTGGTGTGACATCTATGGTTTTACTCTTGTCCTATATATCTATGGGAGGATGGTCACTCTGGATTGTTGCTCTTTTGCTATGAATGGTAAGGTTACCCATGTGTTGAATAGCTTTGGTGTTTCTCTTCTTTAATAGGTCATCCACATAGATTGCTTCTCCCAAGACCCTAGCTAGTATGTCTCTTTGCAAACTTGAATTTCTTGCTAGCTCTCTATAGAGTTCCTCATCCTTGATCCTACTAAAGAATATAGTGTAGACCTTTTTCTAAGTGGGGTATTAAACTATTGAAATCTTCTTGTGTAGAGAATCTGGATGTGGATAATGTAATCACAGATCTCCTCTTTCTCCTTCTAACTGACATTCATCAATTTGACAATTAGATTATCTAAGTATCTTACTTCGAAGAGTCTCTTAATATAAAGAGGTCCTTCAAGATATCAAAATCATTGTGTTTGGGGTTGTGGAGACTATTGAACTAGGTGTGTCCTTTTTCTCCCAAACACATCCCAAATACTTGTGCATGTTGGGGAGCATCATAGAGGTTGTTGGCTTTATAGATTTGCTCAAATCTCTCTACAAAGCTATAACAATCATCCCCTGCCTTCTTTTTTTCAATTTGTTTTAAACTATTAGAATTTTAGTTTGGTTTCTAGTGATGGGCACAACTTCTAATCTAGCAAGGATTGAGGAAACTAATGTTGCATTACTTTGTTCATTGGCTAAATTATCTAGCAATCGCTTAGTTAGGCATTTGACTAGAGTGAGATTAGCTTCAAACACTCTTTCCATGTTTACATTGGCTCCTAGTGTAGTGCACCTAACAAACGGATGTGTTGCACTTGGTTAAGCTCGGCCTCTTTTCTCTACCAACCCTTTATGCTTGTGTAAACCTTGCAACATGATGAAGTAGGTATTTTCCCAACCTTCTCTCTTCTTCTAATCCGGTTATGATCTCAAGTGTTGATCTATCCACGTGCACTATTCATGCTTTTTGTTTGTATTATGCCAATAGTTGCTAGTTTTCAATTAGAAATTCTCTAGGATCAATCCTTAGGTCATGAACATTTGATCTTAATGTTAACATGGTTGCTTCCTCTTCTTGTGCAACTACGATTTCAATTATGCCAATGAGATCAGGCAAGGTAGCAAGTGACCCTATTATAGAAGACAACTTTCTTTGTTACTAGGATTTACCCCATCGATGATCAATGTGCTGGTCACTTAGGGTTGGTTGCTTAGCTAACCCTCATCAACTACTAACAAGACCCATTTGACTCTCATATCCTTGTTGTACATCTCTCTCTCAAATTATCTCAATAGTTTGCTTTACTCTTTAATAAGTGTTTTCTTTTCCTCATGGTAGGGTAATTTGCAGGGCTAATTATATAGTTTTGTAGTTTCATTTTCCTCACTTGGTCTTTCTTGTTTGATCAATTTTTTCATATTGTGACTCCTTTCAAATTAACCTCTTATGTGTTATGCATTTTTTAAAGCAATACAAAGTCTTACTAACACTTTGTGTAATTGATAGCGTGTGGTGGACAATCAAGCTTTTGGTTTTCTAGAAACAATGTGACTAAGTGCTTATGCAATTGTTAGAGCAGCAATGGTGCTTCAAACAAACCTTTTTATTTAATTTAGAATAATGCATAGACAAATATTAACCCTTAAAAGCACAATACATTTAAACACTTGACTTCAATTTCAATGGTTTAAATACCTGAACAGGTCGCATGGGTCAAACTTGACACTCTCTCTTGGATTGAAGTCATCAAATGTACTTGTGGTAACTTCTTAACTCATTATGTTTACATTCACAATCCCTATACTTCCAAATTTCTCTTGAGACTGGCTCTAGTTATCCACAATAGATCCTTGCATTGTTCCTCCTTGAGTCTCTCAACAAGCCTCAACCTTTAGAAGGTCATTCTCATGATGCAAGAGGGGTGGATCTCTTTTGCTGCTTGTTTTAGGTTGCCTTGAGTTGCAAAGGTTTCAAACACTATGCTTTCCACTCCTAGTCTTAGTTATATTGAGAGTGGTGATATGTCCCATGTTGAGCAAGGTTTTGCAATTTGTGAAATGTACTACGTCTTGCACTATCTTGACTTTGTAGCTAGAAATGTAGCCTTGTCTTGCCTTCATTCTTCTGAGGCCTCTAGTTAATCTCTTTGCAACTCTCACTATAAAAGCTTGTGGTGTTGCATGGAGGTTGATTGGTATGGTAATCTCAAGGTCGAGCTTTCAAGGTGATGATGGCTCAAATGAGGTAACCTCCTTGGTATTGTGACAAGGAAAGTTTTGGTGAGGTTTAACTCAAGGCGGATGCAATCAAAGTTGTCCCAATTACCTTGCAAGGTTGTAGCTAGACTCCAGATATCGCATTCACTCAGGAAGGTGTGGCATGCAATTGTATTTCGTCCCTTATCTTGAGTGGTTCATAGTCCTTTGTATGGTCTTTATTCTAGCATTTTGTAATTCCCCTAGTTTCTTTAGCACAACCACTTCGTTTGAGCTTCCTATCAGTTGCATTCTTCTTGGGCACTCTTTGAGCCTTCTTGAGCAAGTTGGAGCAATCCTCCCATAACCCTCACCCTGTTGGTGCAACATCACGTTGTATGAAACATGCCTACACAAGATTGCTATGTTTCTCAAGAACCTGCCAACCTTGTCAACTCATCAAGTCTAGGTTTCATGTGAAAAGTTTGAGAGTTGATAATGGTGTAAAGACTACACTCACAATAGGGTACTAGAGTCCCCTTATGATCCAAGAGATTTCCTCCTAATAATACCATCAATTCGAAGAAAATGGGTTCTTTTCATGCTAAGTGTTGGCAAGTATTTTTGAACCCTTGTGTTTGATCCCCCTTGTAGAGACATACTCTCTCTCTCTCTCTCTCTCTCTCTCTCTCTCTCTCTCTCTCTCTCTCTCTCTCTCTCTCTCTCTCTCTCTCTCTCTCTCTCTCTCTCTCTCTCTCTCTCTCTCTCTCTCTCTCTCTCTCTCTCTCTCTCTCTCTCTCTCTCTCTCTCTCTCTCTCTCTCTCTCTCTCTCTCTCTCTCTCTCTCTCTCTCTCTCTCTCTCTCTCTCTCTCTCTCTCTCTCTCATTTTATGTTGTCACATAACCCTTGGTTTGCTCCTGCTAAGATCATACTTCCTAGAATCTCTAGCCTATTTACCTTAGTCATGTCAATGTCCTTTATACTCTAGTTTTTTTACTATGGGATACTTACTTGAGGGTAATGGATTCCTATTGCAGAAACCAACTATGTTCCCTTTGGTTCTTTGCATGAGTAGGTACCTTTTGGGTGCTATCATGACTTCTACCGACACAAGTCTTGCTAGATGGTGTGAAGGCAAGGAGTCAGGGGAAAAGGGCTTAATCTCTAATAAACATCTGATTTGGCCATTCCATCCTTATTAAGGTCTAAGACAACTAATGATAGGTTGATTTTGGTCATTTTGGCCTCTAAAAGGTCTAATGCAATTATTAATCACCTATTCAGGCATTCCTAAAGACTAATTCAATTAAATTAAAAAGATATGCCAAAAATTTAATAATAATAATTGTGTGTGTGTGTGTGTGCGTGCATGCATGCATGTGTTTGTATAGGGGCCATAGTAGGTCATGTAAGGCCATATAAGGCCTTGAGGCCAATTAAGGCCACTTTAGGTCTTTTTCTAAAGGCAGCGAACTTAGGCCATTTGGGCCTTAAAATTTTTCTGAAAGGATATTGGACCAACATAAAGGCCACTTAGGCCTTGTGAATTGGTGACCATTTGGGCCTTGCAAATTGTTCGAAAGGCCCTTTGCCCAAAACAAGTCTCCCTTGGGCCTTTTTATTGAATGCCAAGGCCATTGGCCCATAAATTGTTGATTGTGGCCCATTAAAGCCTTACACCAATATATTTTGCCAATTGTGGCCATGTACTTCTTGAGCTCAGTGACCCCACATCCCATTAGACTAGCCACACACCATGTGACCTCTCACTCATCACAATGACCACTTATGTAGTCAGCTGCCAAACTTGATGGAACACCTATTGTTTCAAGTGTTTCAAGCAACATAGCTATGGCTACCTCTCACATAATCATTGCAAACTCTCCAAACGAATGTAGTGAACCCACTAATTTACATTTTCATTGTAGTCTATCCACATAAGGCTCATCGATGGCCCTAGGAACCTTCTGCAATGCACCTCAAGTGAGCTCCGCCTCCTTTGCTTTGATCACTACACAAGCTCCAAGAATAATAATAATAATAATAATAATAATAATAAGAAGAAGAAGAAGAGGAGGAGGAGGAGGAGGAGGAGGAGGAGGAGGAGGAGGAGGAGGAGGAGGAGCAGGAGGAAGTAAGAGCTTCTCCACACTAGTATCTCACTCTACCTTACATACACACGCACACATACTCTCTCTCTCTCTCTCTCTCTCTCTCTCTCTCTCTCTCTCTCTCTCTCTCTCTCTCTCTCTCTCTCTCTCTCTCTCTCTCTCTCTCTCTCTCTCTCTCTCTCTCTCTCTCTCTCTCTCTCTCTCTCTCTCTCTCTCTCTCTCTCTCTCTCTCTCTCTCTCTCTCTCTCTCTCTCTCTCTCTCTCTCTCTCAAGCAAGAAGCATGTAAGAAGTAAGACGAGAGCTCTCAAGTTTGCACATCACAAGAATGAGCATATCCCTTCAATTTTTCTAGTTTTTATACATGGAGTCAATTTTGTGGGCACCCTCCCATTGCATTAACTTAATTCCCCTTATCTTATCTTGCACGTACTATTTTACATTTTACAACTATTTTTTTGACATGCTAGGCTGAATTCTTAGAGCCTAGCCTCACTTGGGTTATACATTTTGCATGGAAGTGTGCTTTGCTCTCTTTTACAAAAACGATTCCAAATAATTTCCTTGTTCAGAAATTGCATGCGCTAAACAATTGCTCTATTTCCACTTTTGTTATCCTTTTGTATTTTTAAAATTTTTTTCCTACTTTTGTGTGATTTCTTTGTTTCACCTTCCTCAAGGGGTTTAGAACCAAATGCAAGGTACAAATGGAACAAGAAAGAGCCAAGGTAACGATGATGATGAGGGAGCTTGCAAGTAATGATCAAGTTCTTACCTAGCTACAAACTACATTTTCTCTAGACAACAAGCTAACTTAGAAACGAGTCTCATTAAGACAAAAGGCACTGTGAAAGGAAAGGCCAAGCACTCTGATGTGACTATAAGTCCAAAGAATGAAAATATTAGAAAGATCTATCTATTGTAGTGTTTCACTAGTATGCATACAAAACACTAATCGTCTATCTTCTTGAGATGTTTAGTCACTTTGGCAACCTGTCAAGGTGTCTTTACACAATTCTCTAGGAATAGAATTGGACTCTAAAATAGTATGAGTATCCAAGATTAAGTTGTAATGACTTAATGAAAAATTTAGGTGAATCTAAATACATGTAAGGACTTATCTTGAGTTGTACAAGTAGTCCAAGATAAAAAATATATATATAAAAAAGTGATGCGTTTACAAAAAAGTAGTGCTTTCAACTATTCTAGGAGGACTTTCATAATTCTACTCGCTCTGGCTTATTAAATAAGTTTGTTCACTTTATTTTGAGTGCATGGATGACCCTACTTGGAGTTCTATGATGACATAGTTATGGTGAAAACAAGTAGCAGCTAGGCACATGGTCTGCACAGAAAATCGGAACATTGGGAAAGCATTGAACAAAGGAAAAAGAAGACTAATTGATGTGTGTGGATGTATGCATGAAGAGGAGCTGAATTGAGTATTCCAAGTTTGTTGTGGACTCATTTCTATAGAGATTATAGGCTATCTATTGATGTTCACTACCTTGACAAGGAGCTCTACCTTCATTTGGGTGTATTCTATTGCTCTTAGATGTCCCAGCTAGAGCCATGTTGTGGATAGATTTGAGTATTACCTATTTCTCTATAGAGATGAACCAAAATAAGGATTTTGGGCAGAGAAAAGGGTCTTTTTGAAGCTTCTATATAGGGTTTTTTTAATATATGTGGGCTATTTTGGATCCAAACTATTATGCATGTTTGAGGCCTGATTTAGGACATAGTTATATTGTTATGTGCTTGAACTCTTGTGTAATAATCACTAAATATTTTGGGCTAAAATAACTTGGATTTCTTTGAGCCATAGCCTTAGGACTATTGGGTTTTCTCAGAGCCACAACCTCAAAACTCTATGCTTGTCAAGAGACAACAGAGACGAGTCAAGATGCATGTTGGGCCTATGCTTTAGGCCACTAGCAAGGTCATAGAGATGCAGTAAAGTAGCATGTTTCTTCAGTTGCTTGAGTAAAAGAGGATGTAATGGATGAAGTCGTTAAGGCTAAGCATGACTTGCAACAACTGAAGTTTGCAAGAATGGAAGAAAATAATTGATCTATTACACCAAGGGCCTCAATTTGGAAGGCTTTGTATGATTATGTATTTGATGTGATAGAACTAAGCACAAGCTCAAGGACTATGAAATCTATAAGATAGCATTGGAAAAGAATTTGATTTTCTTCAAGGATGGGAAGATTCACCTTTGTGAGATAGGTTTGACACTTGATCCAAACTCTGGAAAGGGCAGAATGCAAAAGTTGATTGATGACATGGCTGTACGAGAAATGTTTATGCTACAATGGAAGCTATTACCTATGGTCTCTAGATTGAGAAAAATCATAGATGTGTTACTATGTCTAGTAAGTAAACTGAATCTGATCTCATACTATGTACACTACAAAGAGGGGAAAGATCCTAAGAGTTGAATTTCATGATGTAGGAAGGAAGAATATCCGAGAGATGAAGGATGGGAACTCCAATGGATTCTTTTTCTATCTATGTGTATCTTGCTAGGCAACATGTGATTGTTGAAAAAAGGAGAAAGAGGGATGAAGGTAATCTAGGTACATTTAAGAGAGTCACTAGAAAGATTGGTAGATCATACCTAGATCAACCACCAATTCCTACTAGGCCTACTCTTGAGCATACCATGGAAGATGTTTCAAAAGAGAAAAAAGTAAGAGACTTGCTTGATGTATTGTTTGATGTTGCAAATGTGTTACCTCTAAATGCTTTGACTAAGGATACAAATGATACATTGACAAAGGTTACTCGTGTAAAATATTACACGGTGCAGCGAACAGAATCTGAGAAAGATATAGAGAGTACACAACAGATAAGAGGAGAATCATTAAATTCTTTAACTTCAAACAACTAATACAAAGATGGCTCTGTCCACCTGTGCGCTTCCACTGTGTGAAGCTTAGATGGCGATCTAGACAGAAGATAGGTGAAGAGCTTAAGGCTAGCTGGAACAACAACTCTGACTGGGTGAAAGATGAGTGAGAGATGGCTGTGAAGGGGTTTAGCTTTTATAGCCCGCGAAGGTCGTTCGGTCGGCCTGCTGACCGACCTACCATATGAGCCTCCACTAGTCGGCCAGGGAATATTCTAGGGAATATTCCCTTTACCATCAGGCTGGGGACGCTGCCCCTGGACCCCCGCCAGGGGGGCCGCTGGCCCCACTGGGACCCCCCAGCCAGGGGCCACTTCTGCGGCCTCCGGACACCACAATAGGGGCCCCTTTTAACTCCCTTACACTGCAACTCGATGCAATGTGCCTTGAGTTGCTACCAGCTTAACCACTCCGTCTAACCCAAAGATTAGACCCACAACAACCACCTTTTTGCCATCCGGTCACATAGACCTCATCTGATATACAAGTCAGGACTCAACCAATGTCCGGGCTCACATTTGGCTTCTCCTCATAATGGGGGCCTTACAACTTTGAGCACCATGGATCATTGGTAGCACCTAATGAGGGTGGGGCATTGATCATATCTAACACCCCCCCTCAATGTCCACCCATAGGTGAACTATCTCCTCGGCCCAATGCCGAGTCTCTGAAGATGAACTTGAAGCAGATCCTTTGTAAGTGCTTTGGTGAAGATATCTGCTCCATTCTCCTCTGTTGGACAGTAGATCAATTCCACTATCCCATCCTCCATCAAATCACGCACATAGTGATACTGGATCTCTATATGTTTGGTGCGTGCATGAAACACTGGATTTTTGGCAATGGCGATGCAACTCTGATTGTCACATCTCAGCACAGTTGGTTCTTCATCCTGCACTCCCATATGCCATAGAATCCTTCTCAACCATACGGCCTCACATGCAGCAAAACAAGCTGCCTTGTACTCTGCTTCGGTAGAAGACAATGCCACTATTGGTTGCTTCTTACTAATCCAAGAGAAAATTCGTGAACCCAAAGAGAAACAATAACCAGAAACTGACTTCCTGGAATCAATGTCTCCTGCCCAATCTGAGTCACAGTTCCCCACAAGAGAAGTTCCGAAACTGTATGTGATACCATAGTCAAGAGTTTTTTTCAAGTATCTGAGCACCCGCATCCCAGCCTTCCCATGACTCTCGTGAGGTTTGTTTGAGAACCTACTCAAAACACCAACAGCAAAATTGATATCTGGTTTGGTGTTACACAAGTAGAACCTCCTATACCTCCCAATGTCTGCTAGTGCTGATGTATCCTCGACGGATAACTTTGCATTCAACTCCATAGGTGTAGCTATCTCCTTGCACTCGGTCATGCCAAATGCCTTCAATATCTCCCATGCATACTTCTTCTGAGAGATGAAGATCTTTCCTGGCTCTTGCCAGACTTCAATCCCCAAACAATAGTGCAGCAAGCCCAAGTCTGTCATTTCAAACTCAGAACTCAAAGCCTTTCGAGTTTGGTTGATCATATCTTCATAGTCACCTGTAATAAGAAGGTCGTCCACATATAGGACAATTACTACAGACTTTTTACCATCCCTGTAAACATACAAGTTAGCATCTGAGGCACATCTTTTGAAGTTTAGGTTTAAAAAGAACCTATCTATCCACTGGTACCATGCTCTGGGGGCTTGTTTCAGCCCATACAATGCCTTCTTTAGTTTACACACTTTGTTCTCAGAATGGGGGACCTCAAACCCTGGTGGCTGAGCCACGTACACCTCCTCCTTGAGGTCACCATTTAAGAACACTGACTTAACATCCATTTGGTACACTGGCCACTTCTTGTGGGCAGCCACTGCAAGTACCGTGCGAATAGTGGTCATTCTGGCAGTTGGGGCAAATGACTCTTGAAAATCAAACCCTTCAACTTGTGAAAATCCTTGGGCAACCAGTCTAGCTTTGTACTTTTCTAAGGTACCATCAGCCTTGTAATTTACCTTCCAGATCCACTTGGTGCCAATAACCTTCCGCTTTACTAGTCGATCCACTAGCTCCCAAGTGTCATTCTTCATTATGCTGTCATACTCCGCCTGCATAGCAGCCTTCCATGATGGATCTGCAAGTGCTTCTTCTAAATCAGTTGGCTCCTTTACTTCTCTCATAATCTCAACCATCAAGGCCATATTGACTATGTGAGCAGAAGCCCTCCTTTGCTCCTCTATTCTCTGCACCTCCTTGGTCCGTCTGCCTTCTCCTCAATAGATGCAGGCATAGGATTATTGTGGTCATAGAGCTGCTTCACCCAGCACGGCAATGGCTTTTCCGGTGGGGTGATGTCAGGTTGGTGAACTTTTTCCTCATCATCTGAAGATGATGCTTCCTCCTCCTTAAGGATAGGGATAGCTCTCGGGACAGGTTCATAGTGGACTACTTCTTTGCTTGATGATAAAGTGGAAGAACTTGCCTTCTCCTCCTCCACTGTATGCGGCTCCTCCTTGAACACCACATCACGGCTCGTGATGATCTTCTTTGCCTCTTGGTCATATAACTTGTAAGCCTTCTGCTCATCACTATAACCCAAGAAGATGCATTTTCTGCTTTTTGGTTGTAACTTGTTTCTCTTCTCATCTGGAACATGTGCATAACATTCACATCCAAAAATTCTGAAATGTGAGACAGATGGTTTCTTACGAGTGTAAGCCTCATGAGGTGTTTTTCCCTTGAGAGCCTTTGTATAGCTCTGATTTAGAATGTAGACTGCAGTATTAACAGCTTCAGCCCAAAAATGGTTAGGCAATCCCTTGCCCTTTAGCATGCATCTTGCCATCTCCACAATGGTGCGATTCCTACGTTCCACAACACCGTTCTGCTGAGGTGTGTGAGGCGTTATCAATTGACGCTTGATCCCTTTGCTCTTGCAAAAGCCTTCAAACTCCTTTGAGTTGAACTCACCACCACCATCTGTTCTAAATTTCTTCACACTTTTCCCTGTTTCATTCTCAACAAGTATTAGCCATTCTTTAAACTTACCAAAAGCTTGAGCCTTATCACGAAGGAAGTACACCCACATCTTCCTACTGTCGTCGTCGACAATCAACATAAAATAAGAAGATCCCCCCAAGGCATGTGTAGGCATCTTACCACACAAGTCAGCACGCACCAACTCTAGAGGAGCCTGTGCTCTATTCTTGCTTTCTTGTGGAAATGCCTTTCTCTGTTGCTTGCCCATCATACAAGCTTCACATGGTTCCTTCAATGCAGTTATTGTAGGGAGATGAGCAACCATACCTTGCTTTTGCATCTCCTTCAATACTGCAAATCTGATGTGTCCAAACCTTTCATGCCAAAGCTTACTTGTGCCCACTCCAGCGGTGGCTGTAAGAGCACTTAGCTCATACAGGTTGTTCCTTCTTTCTCCTTTGCCAACAATTGTGCCAGCACTATCAATAATTTCTGCACCTGTCTTCTTGAACCTCACTTCATGACCAAGATCAGTTATGGCAGCAACTGATAATAGATTTCTCCTGATTTCGGGAACATACAACACATTTGAAAGCTTTTTGACTTCACCATTTATAGCAACAAAAGAAATAGTACATGTGCCCACAGCAGGGCATTTAGCATCATTTCCAGCCGTCACAGTGATGGATTCTTGTAGAGGCTGCATAGAACTGTATAGACCTTTCTTGTTGGTCATGTGACGGGAGGCCCCACTATCCAACACCCATGAGTCAGTGGTAGATTCTTCTTGCGCCGAGGAGCACACTTCCTCAATGGTCGCCATGAATAATTCCAACTCTGCTTCAGTCGTATTGGCTTTCTCTTTCCCTTTACTTTTAAGGGTACCATTCTTTTCATCTGCCTTCTTGACACGACAATCTGCAATTGCATGTCCTTTCTTCTTGCAGTAGAAGCACTCTCCTTGAAACTTCTTCTTGCCGCCCTTCTTCTTTTTGTCACCATCATTTTTGGTGGAGGAAACACCTTTGCCTTTTGCATTGGCAGAGAATGCAGCATCTCCATTGTTGCTTCCTTCTCGGGCTTTCGGCCTCAACTCCTCCTCCATTAATAATGCACAAAACTCCTCAAAATTCAAAGCTTGAGGTCTCACCTGAGTATTAAGGGCAGTTACTAGTCCATCAAACTTTTGTGGACAAATCTAAAGACACCTCCGAGCTAGCTCTTCGCTAGTCTTTTGTATCCCAGCGCCAGCCATCTGGTTGCGCAGATTCTTAATCCGAGTGATGAATGCTTCAACCGTCTCTCCTTCAGCAAACTTCTCCGCTGCTAGTTGATTCTCCAAGTTTTGAATCCTTGTTTGGTTTCGTGTTTCATACTAACTGCTTAGTACATTCCAAGCCTCTGACGCTTTGGTTGTATGCTGAATCAGAGTCAAAACACTGTCAGAATAGCTTGTAACTAAGGCACACAATGCATCTGCATTCCTTCGTTTCCAAGCTCCTAGAAGATCTGCATTCGGAGGAATCATCACACTAGGATTTGATGGGTCGAGGGTAGGCTGTGGTTCTGCGTCAGTCCCCACTACAGTCTCCAAAAGCTCATAAGAATCAAGGATAGTTGTAATTTTGAACTTCCACAAGGTGTAGTTTGTACCCATCTAACTTGCCTTCGCTGAAGGTTGGTGGACGAATCCTCAATGTTTGAATAGCCGGTACAACAACACCACCTCCTGCACCGCTTCCGGAAGTCGACATAGTTTCTCTTTGCTATTGAAGCCTTTGCCTCTTGCACGCTCTCCGATCTCTAGAGCCCCCTGGGCTTTGATACCATGTAAAATATTACACGGCACAGCGAACAGAATCTGAGAAAGAGATAGAGAGTACACAACCGATAAGAGGAGAATCAGTAAATTCTTTAACTTCAAACAACTGATACAAAGATGGCTCTGTCCACCCGTGCGCTTCCACTGTGTGAAGCTTAGATGGCGATCTAGACAGAAGATAGGTGAAGAGCTTAAGGCTAGCTGGAACAACAACTCTGACCGGGTGAAAGATGAGTGAGAGATGGCTGCGAAGGGATTTAGCTTGTATAGCCCGCGAAGGTCGTTCGGTCGCCGACCTACCATATGAGCCTCCACTAGTCAGCCAGGGAATATTCCAGGGAATATTTTCTTTACCATCGGGCCAGGGGCGCTGCCCCCGGACCCCCGCCAGGGGGGCCGCTGGCCTCCCTGGGACCCCCCAGCCAGGGGCCGCTTTCGCGGCCCCGGACCCCACAATAGGGGCCCCTTTTAACTCCCTTACACCGCAACTCGATGCAATGTGCCTCGAGTTGCTACCAGCTTAACCACTCCGTCTAACCCAAAGATTAGACCCACAACAGCCACCTTTTTCCCATCCGGTCACATAGACCTCATCTGATATACAAGTCAGGACTCAACCAATGCCCGGGCTCACATTTGGCTTCTCCTCATAATGGGGGCCTTACAACTTTGAGCACCATGGATCATTGGTAGCACCTAATGAAGGTGGGGCATTGATCATATCTAACAACCGGTGATACATAAAATTCACAATGCTACTAGTACATATTTGTTGGCTAATGATACAAAGATATTAACTAAGGTGTGGATGATACAATGATTGTAAATGCAATGGATACACTGATTAAGGATGCAGAAGATATGGATGCTTTGTTGTTGATGATGATGATGATGATGATGATGATGATGATGATGATGATGATGATGTGATGGTTGAAAATGTTGTCCAATCTGATGTACGGGTGGAGTGCATTAAAAATTTTGATAGTTTACCACTGCTCATGCTCCTTTCAACTATAGAGGTGTTGATTCTTGCAAGAAGATGGAAATGATGATGAAAAGGTAGCCAAATATATGAGAACTATGCATGGTATATGTGATGATATTCATTTGTAGGTTGAGGAAACCATAGAGGGGATTTGTGCTTCACATGATGAGCTTCAGCCTATCTAGCTATTGCATATGTAAGATAATGATGCTTTTCAAGGTGTTTTACTGGTTTCAAATACTATGGACTTTCCTTCCCTATGGATGCATAGTGTGAGCTATAAATCTAGAGGGGGTGAAACCACTTCACTTGTGTTTCTATTTGTATTGCAGGGCATAGAGACAAGGATGTTGGATATAGGGATAGTATGCTTTTATGTGTATGATGATGGGACAAGTGTGAATACGTTCTATGAGAATCTAAGCATATAGTAAAAGGGATGTGGGAATACTCGATGCTATCTTATGATCCAAGGGAATTTATAGGCTATGAAATGCTTCAAAAATATTATGGCTTCATTGTGTCATTTGATCTAAGTAGGTCTAGGGATTTCATTTAGGAGGATGCATATGGATGCATGCTATTTGAGCTACATGAACTAGGAGGATGCTATGATGCTCAAGCCCTAAATGAAATGACTATCTAAATTTTTGAACTCAGAGGTGACAGTATGTTTGTGTGCATGGTAGTTTGGGTGCTTACTTTTTGGCCTTTTAATCCAGGTGGATTTGAGTGGTTTAGCACATGCCACAGGATGTGCAAGTTTAGAGAGGATGGATGTCGTGTGACTGTAAGTCTAGATAATGAAATTAATATAAAGATCCATCTACACTTTTGTTTCACTGATATATATATGGAACATTAATCACTTGTCTTCATGAGATGTTCTGTCACCTTGGCAACATGTTGGGGAGTCTTTACAAGGTTTTCTAGGGATAAGAGCTGGACTCTAAATAAGTCTAACTATCCACTTAATGAGATCTTTAGGTGAATTTAAATACATGCAAGGACTTATCTTGAGTGGTATATGTCTTCCCTTTAAAATAGAAAAAAAAACAATGCACTTACAAAAAAGTAATGTCTATGATTATTCTAAGAGGATTTTTGTGATTTTTTCCTACATGTAGTTGTCAAACAGGTTTACTCGCTTCATTTTGACTATTTGGATGAGCCTATTTGGAGTTTTCATGACAAATTGATGGCAAAAACAAGTAGTAGCTAGGCACAAGGGCTGCAAAAGAAGATGAACCCATGGAAAGCACTGAAAGAAGACAAAAGAAGACTGATTGATATGTGTGGATGTATACATGAAGAGGAACTGAATTGAGTATTCCAAGACTGATGTGGACTAAACTGCGCAAAGATTATAGGTTGTCTACTACTTTTCACTACCTTAACTATTGTGGAAATATTGTGGAAATATTTGAGGTTTATATATTATTACTCTTGGATGTCTTGATTAGAGGCATATTGTGGAAATATTTGAGGTTTATATATTGATCTATTATATATAACCAAAAACAAGGATTTTGGGTTGAGAAAAGGGTCTTTTTGAAGCTTTTATGCATGATGTTTTAATGTCTGCAAGTTGTTTTGGATCTAGATTTTTTACACATGTTTGGGGCGGCCTAATTTTGGGGCATACTTACATTGTTTTTGCTTGTAACCTTCTATAGCAATCATTAAATGTCTTGGTCTAAAATAAATTGGATTTCTCTAAGCCATAATCTAAGAACTATTGGGTTTTCTCTAAGCCATAACCTCAAAATTATTGGGTTTCCTTTGAGCCATAGGCTCAAAACTATTGACTATAAGTGGATGTATAAGCTATATAAGATTTAAGCCAAAGCTTTGTCATGAAAAATACAATCTACACTTGGATTTCTTCTATTTCTTGTGTTTTAGTTAATTATTGCCTTTATATGCTACATAATTGCTTTATCTCTCTTCTGTAATCTCTTCTTGCAAGAACCTCATTGGTTTTAGGCCAACACAACTAATCTTAATAAAGGTATGTCTAGCATTATTATAGGAAAATTTTAAAGTGTAGGATACATGACTCCACTATGCTTCAATGGAGATGCAGGTTAAAAGAGAGAAGAGCAAACACAACATATGTGGGTACAATTGGTTGTACTGGTTTAGGTTTTTCAGATAGATATATCAAATATGGTACAAAACCTCGAAGGATATGATTATACCCATACACAGGTGCAAGCATGTGGCCCTTCATTCCCAATAACCTCCCACCTAAAGACAACATGCCTGAAGGTAGAGAAAAGAATCAACTAAATCTAAGTATGTACAAAGCTAAAAACACTATGTCTATCCAACTCCCATCATGTAGCAACAATGTGCAAACTGCTCTGTTGGAAGACCCTTCATGAGAAGGTCTACAAGGTTATCATCTGTATATACCTTAACAAGCTCAATACTCTTATTGTTAAGTACATACCTCATTAAATGATACTTCATGTGTATGTGTTTTGTCTTTGTATGAAAGATAGAGTTCTGTGCTAACATGATAGCACTCTGACTATCACAGTGGAGGACAGGAACCTTTGTAATGCCAAGCTCTCCCACCATACGTGAAAGCCATAAATCCTTCTTGCATGCCTTTGTTGCAACCACATACCTTGCCTTTGTAGTAGACAATACAACACACTTTTATAGCCTAGATATCCATGAGACTACTCCCCCTGTGAAGGTGAATACATGCCCTAAAGTAGGACTTCCTATAATCAACATGACTAGCATAGTCTGCATTCGTAAAGCTAATGATAGATGCCTTCTTCTTTCCAAAGTAGATGCACAAATCCTTTGTGTCCTTAAGGTATCTCATGATACTGCTTCCCAATGCTTTTTACCAGGGTGTGATATGTACCTACTAACCACTCCCACTGCAAATGCTATTTCAAGACATGTAGCAACCATAGCATACATCAAGCTGCCAACAATTGAAGCATACAGAAGCTTGGCCATTGTAGCCTTTTCATCATTAGATGTAGGGCTATCCTTTGTACTGAGTTTCACATATGGAGGCAATGGTACACCAATCGCTTTTCCCCCTCCATATGTAAACGTTGCAAAATCTTGGATACACAATCCTACTGTGACATTGTTAACTCTCAAACGAACGAAGGTGGAAAATCCGGAAAAGCTAAAGCAGAAGACAAAGAAAAAGGCCAAGGCAAAGAGAAACGGAAGACAAAGACGCACAAGGAGAAGAGTCCTAAATAAGGGAGAAAGGCGCACAAGGAAAAGCGCAAGTCAAAACTTTTGTAAAAGAGCGCAAGCGCATCATGGTTTAATTCAAGGAGTGCCGGGCTCTCACCCATGCAATTTGTAAATGTAGATGGGCGGTGGAAAAGAAGCTAGGAAGATAGAAGGACAATGGGAAAAAGGGCCTAGGCTATGGCCGGCCATGTAAAAAAGGGGAAAAGGGGATGACCGCCCAAAAGGGATTTAGGGTTTTGTATATAAAGTTGAAAAGTGAATGAGAAGCTCATTCTTGTGTGTGGCCAAAAGTGGCTCTCCTCTTCTTCTTCTTCTCCTTCTTCTTGCTTGCTTGAGCTTGTGCTTGAGAGAAGGAGTGTGAGAGTGTGAGGGAGTGAGTGTGTGAGGGTGAGGGACCGAGGAGGAGAAGCTCTCCATCTTCTCCTCTCTTCTTCTCTTCTCTTCTCTTCTCATGTCTTGCTCGCGGACATGGAGCTTGGAGTGTGGAGCTTGAGGATGGAGCTTGCTTGAAGCTTGCACTTGGATCGTGGAGCTACCGGAGTGCGTGGGAGAGGAGGTAACTCGAACGGCATCAAGGTAAGCTCACTACACCCGTAAGGTATGCATTGCGCGTCGGCTATGTGAGAGGTAGCCATTAGTGCTCGGCTTGGAACGCTTGAATCAATAAGCGGTCCGTGGGTCTTGGCGGTTGAGCGAAAGCTCCCACATTTTAGTTCCGTTGCCGGGACCAACGGATTCAAGCCTTGAGCACTTGCACGCTTCGAATCGAGCATCAAAGTAAGGGGTTTCCCCTAAACCGGTGCTTGAGATAGGTAGGAAGGGAGGGGGTTGGAGATGGTATTCTATCTCCTTAGCAAGTAGGTTTTTTACTTTCTTGAGATTTATGTTGTGGAATGAAGTAGTGTAGGTATTTACTTTGTGATTTGGATGCATTAGGGTAGGAAAAAACAAAGAAAAAAGAATAAAAACAAGCATCAGGGTTTCTGCTATCATAACAGGACATGAGGGTTTGATTCGTTTGTCGATTTGTATTTTGGAGTTTATTGGCTATCCCAGGTAGATAGATCTCTTCCCCATCACTCCAGCATCATTCATGTTGAATCTTGTAGCTTGTAATAATCAATATCTTAAGATTTTGGACGATTCCATGCTCGAAAGTGCGTTCGGGTCGACGGGATCGGACATTCGATCCAGTGTCTGATTCCCAGAATCAGACGTCTGATTTTGACAATCGGACGCTCGGACAACCTACCGATCGGACTAACCCGTCCGACTCAGACCACTCAGACTCAGACCACTCGGACCGGTCCATAATCGGACGCTCGGACTCGGACCACTCGGACAAGTCCATAATCGGATGCTCGGACCATCCTGTCCGATCGGACCACTCAGACCAGCCAGAATCGGACCAGTCTAGAATCAGACCGTCGGACTACTAGAATCGGACCACCCTGTCCAATCCGATTCCCAGAATCGGACCACTTTTTTGATCCGAGTCCTAGAATCGGACGTGACCAAAATCGGACCACTGGGCCAATCGGACCAACCCAAAATCGGACGTCTGATTCTGATAATCGAACTCCTGAAAATTGGACATCTGAGAATCGCACAAAAGAGTGTCAAAATCAGACAGGTATCTAGAACACAAATTTTGACACATCTAAACCCCGAGATTGACCCCAAAGGCTACCTAGAGCTAAAGGCACATGATAGATCCATCACTGGGCTAAAATTTAGAGCACTTAGTTCAAAATTTGGCTATAAATGGTCCTCCAAATTGTGCATGGCTTTTACCGTAACGGCCCTGCGGGCGGGGGGGACTGCCCCCCTCGGACCCCCGCAGAGGGGGCTCTGCCCCCTCTGCACCTCCCCCGAGTAAGTTGGAGAGAAAACGCACGCCGTGATAGGTCTTGCAAATTGGACCCTAGTGAAATAATGGCTCTACACGAGCATGGATTCTCACGTGCAAAAGAGCAGCCAAAAGCCCATACCCGGACAGAGAGAAACCGAGACCCTAGAACCTCAACGGGCCAATCTAGCCATCAAGGGCAAAAAGGCCACATCACTAGAACACAAAGACATTGTGTTCATACCATGTCTAGTCAGAGCGAAATGCAACATCAACAAGCTACAAATGGCAAGATGACTAGACATGACACTCTTGACGAGAGATGTACCCTGAGCAACACTGCACAGACAACCTAAGACATTGGTGGAGAATTCACGTCTGGTCATGCAAGTGGGGACTCAAGGGCATCTGTCAGAAGGCTTAAATTTACAAGCCAGGACCCGGAAGATGAAGACATAGTACCATCGGCTTATCTTAGGGTCAAACTCACCGCGAAAAGAGAGCATACTATCGATGCTCTGATTGATGAAGGAGCAGATTTTAACATCTTGACCTATGAATCATGGACCCTACTAGGCCAACCAGAGCTCACACCGACTAGTGCAACTCTTAGCCCTTACGGGAGACAACCACAAGCACTAATAGGGAAGTGCAAAATCCTTGCAACAATTGAAACGGAAAGCTTGCCTATCCTATTTCATGTTCCTCCAAATAGTGCTAGCTGCGGGAAAGAAACCCTCCTAGGAAGACCCTTCAAGAGGGCGACCAAGTGTGAGGCCGACTATGTAGCACAGAGGATACACCTGACACTACCAGGTGTGAGGATAGTCACAACCTTTAGCAAGGGTGACCTCATCAAACCTCAAGGGAAAGGCAAGGAAGGTGCTGACGTAATAGTCAAGCCTACTAACGAGAGCAAGGACTTGTTGGAAAAACTGATACAAGCACAGGTCGAACAACGAGAACCAGTGAGTGAGGCTAGGCCTGAAACAAGAAGGTCAAGAGACAATGCCAAGGATGGGCTTTGGACTTACAAATATCGTAGAAGACCCCAAAAGAAGCCCAAGCCTTATAGACGCAGGCATCGATGGAGGGTCAGTACAGCGCAGCGATGGATATCCAAAGCGTTGCTATGTGCTCAAGGGTACTACGCAGGTAACCGATGGATTTGGGTACCAAAATCCCCTGCTAAACCGCCTCTATCAACTGAAGGCCAGAGTGCATCAAAAGCAATGAAGCACAGGAGGGAATCTAAGAGAAACTCTAGGTCTCGAGGCAAGAAACCAGACATGATGGTTCGAAAGAAAGAGCCTCAGCCTAGCATGCTAAATAGACAGATGTCATATGTGGCCATTGAGCATGCACAAAAATCATTAGTGCCCAAAGAGCCTTTGATTTCCCAAGGGGAGAACAAGCACCATAGGCACAACATTGCTCAAGGCAAGGCTGATCGCTTAACAAAGCAAATGGCACAATCGCCTAATAGCCTCGAGCAAATTCTCCAGTCAGTGCCAAGCCCACATAGGAGTCCCAAATCTCCTACATCCTCTTCACCTAAATGGACACAGGAAGCACGGCAGCAGCAGCCTCGTGCCGCTACTCAACCTACACAAGTGAATGTGCAAAGGGCAACAAAAGGCATGACAATTTCTGATCTGCCCAAGGACTTGACACTGCAGTGTACCAATGGTAGCCAGTCCAGTAAACTAGCTGCTACTACTTTCAATCAGGGACCATAGCAGTCACAGCCCTTGGCTGTGACAATGCCCCTTGTGGAATGTGTCTTTAGTAGTTTACCTGTGGAGGAGGTGGTGCAACCAAATCCCTCGACAACTCCAGCACTTTCAAAGTGCCTAAAGCCTAGGCTTGAGGAGAAACCTCTCAAAGCTGTGGTCAGGGAGGTGGCGCATCGAACCACTCAACCTAACACGGCTATTCAGCAGGCCCCGGCCATGTCCCATAAGGACACAATAGAAAAAGAGAATGCTGAGGCCCAACCAAGCACATCAACGGTTGACCCAGTCCAAGGTCGTGAGTCATTGAGAGATACACCTTCATTGACCAAGAAAAAGAGGAGAAAACAACAAAGACAACAGCAATCACAGGTGGTTGTGGACCCCAAGAGCGATGGAGAGCTGGGGAAAAAAGCATCGAGTCCATCCACCAATGAACCCATTGATGTCTCTCCTAATAGCGGTGAAACTTCAGTCACATTCGTGTGCTCTGAAAAATCAAAGCAGCCGTTGCCATCAACACTTGCTTTCAACACTCAATCCACCGACAATGGAACTCACATCGACCAATCAAGAGTGGATACAATGTCGTCACAACAGGGTGACAAATCTATACCAGTCACATCCGAGAAGAACCATGACAAAATAGCAACAAAACCTCAGGAAAAACATGAGAACCCCAAGAGCATAAGAAATCCTAGTGTTGACCAATCTTGCTCATCTAGGCCTGAGCCCCCAGCCATGCTAAAGCCTAAGGAAACTCTTAGAACTTTGCATGAGATAGCAACCGAGCAAGTCCTCGTTGAACATAGAAGTGTCGCAGAATGCTTAACTGAGTTGGAGGCTAAGCTCAAAGTGGTCGCGCGTGTCTACGTCCTTGCGGACATGGGCACGATCCCCAAGGAGCAGCTTGGAGATTACTTGACCTTTCCTCTATCATGGGAAGAACAAGAACATCTTAACGGGCACTACGATAGGCTCCTGCATGAACATATGCGACTCATCCCTGACGAGGAGGCTGACGAACTGCGCTTAACCATCACATTCAATGAAGTGCTCTGCTGACCGAATCTCGTAGACATAGAGCTACTAAAGTGACTGTCAGCAGGCCAGAGTCAATTTGAGCAGTGTTGGTGCGAAAGCCGCATTGTAATGCCCGAACTAGGGGCTCAGATCGGTCTCAGAAGAGCGATTGGCCAAATGGCGGTCTCAAAGAGACCCAACCTATGTGGCACCAACTTCCCTTCGAGTGCTCACTGACATTCAGGGTACGGACTTAGCTAGGACTAGGCTACAGGGCCCTTTGATTGATAAGGTTCTCACTGAGGAGGAGTTACATATTGCCAGTAGACTCGGTCAAGGTTCCATGCTACTCGACGTGGCAAAATATCTATCACCCAATAACATTCCTTGAAACATGGACCAATGGTAGTATGACCCCAAGTGAAGCACTTTATGAGGCTTCCAAAAATCTCATAGATTTATTTGATCCCTTTCTGCAAATGAAATGAAATGCTAGTTGTTTTGAAAGCAATGATATTCTTTTCAGGTGCACAAGACCATCTTCTTCTCATTAGAACGACATGGATAAATCAGCTAGGAAAGCTACATCAAAGAATACATTCATTGATCAATTAGAATTGCCTGTTAGAGTCTATCATTGTCTCAAAAGATCCCATATAAATACATTTTTAGATTTACTGGATTACAATAAGGAGGATTTGCAAAAAATTAAAAGTTTCGAAAAGAGATCCGCTAACCAGATTGTGAAATTATTATGGGAATGGTTTACGATCGAATTTCCTAGTAAAAGGTTATAGAAAAAGAATAAGTGATTGACAAATCACTAATATTCTCAACTAGTAAAAAATAGTTTTTGTGTTTCTGAGGTTCTAATCAATGAATGATCACGAAATAGATAAGATGGAAAAATTAATTTAGTCCAACTTGAGAATTAGAGTTTTCTAAGGAAAAAGAATTAGTTTCTAACAAATATAGAGAGTTCTTGTACTAGAACAAGAACTCTCTAGACTGTTGTGAATAGAATCACTTACTTGTTGTGTGTGACACAAAAGAATAACTCCTAATTCTTGCTAGATTAATTTCAAAAGAGTCCTAGAGTTAAAGACTTATCAATGGGTAAAGTTGCTCCAATACTTAGCCAAACAGCTACTTCTTGACAAGTTCTCTTTGACATACATGACATCGATTTTGGGATACATGATTTGCGGGATTTATTTGGCTTGATGGACAAACAATCACTAAAAAGGTTTGACATGGCAATGGATTTTGGAGAAGTGTAGGTGTGAATAAGTGTGGGAGAGATGTCTGCACTGGAAAAAACCTCTATGGGGGGCTGAGAGACCAGATGGATGTAAAGCTTTTAGAACATGATGTTTGTTTGCATTCATAAGCCTCATTTTATCTTGTGCTGAATTTCCCACAGCAAAAATACAACACCAAATTTATGTTGTGCCACTACCGCAATGGCAACATCTGTGAACGTCTCCCATCCCGTCTTGGCATGAGAATTAGCTTGGCCACCATGGACTGTAAGAACAGTATTCAGCAACAGCACTTCCTGGTATGAGCTTGAGATTGCGTGTGGCACGTGCAAAGGCCTTATTCAGCTCCATTCTGATTTTTCCCTCCTCGCTTAGCTCCATCATTGTGTGGCATTGCATTTGCACGTCCTCTCCCGTTCTTGAGGGGCCATGCTTAGAAGCAAGGAGACTCTCGCTCGATTCAAATGCCTGATCTTGAATGCAGGGCTTCTTCTCCTTGTGTACCTTTTCTTACACTTCTTCTTGCTCAATTCCTTTCAAGGTTGTTGTCATCTCCGTAGCAAGCCTCTTCTGATTTTCGAAAAGACCAACAATAGTTTTCATCTTTATGGATTTACACACACACACTCTCTCTCTCTCTCTCTCTCTCTCTATATATATATATATATATATATATATATATATATATATATATATATATATATATATGGCAGCCTCTAATGGAAGCTATTTTGTTGTTGCAACTAAACCATGAGACAGTGAAAGTAAAATATAGGGCAAAGGCATAAGCACGAACATAGGGTGTCTTCTTCCTCTCATTCACCACAGTAGCTCTTCGGGAGGACCTG
The DNA here is from genome assembly GCF_053477565.2 of Lygodium microphyllum. Taxonomy (NCBI): domain Eukaryota; kingdom Viridiplantae; phylum Streptophyta; class Polypodiopsida; order Schizaeales; family Lygodiaceae; genus Lygodium; species Lygodium microphyllum. The sequence continues at coordinate 36,095,959 of NC_141148.1, forward strand.
ATCTTGCCACCTGTGCCTCCATCTAAGGATCCCCCTCCCTCTCCATAGGCTCTTGCCCTTCTTTCGCTTCCATACGCTTGATATAGGATGGCTTTAGAGATTGGAAGGAAAGTAAACTTTTACAAGGAGAAGAATGAAGGGGGGGCATATTATAGAGCTTGCAAAGAAGAAATCACACCACTAGCTACCTAGCTCAACCGTGGCTCTGATACCATGTTGGCCACCATGGACTGTAAGAACAGTATTCAACAATAGCATTCCCTAGTATGAGCCTGAGATTGCGTGTGGCACGTGCAGAGTCCTTGTTCAGCTCCATTCTGAATTTTTGCTCTCGGCTTAGCTCCATCATTGTGTGGGACTACATTTGCACATCCTCTACCATTCTTGAAGGGCCGTGCTTGGAAGCAAGGAGACTCTTGCTCGGTTCAAATGCCTAATTCTGAATGTGGGGTTTCTTCTCCTTGTGTACCTTTTCTTCCGCTTCCTCTTCTTACTCATTTCCTTTCAAGGTTGTTGTCATCTCCATAGCAAGCCTCTTCTGATTTTCAAAGAGACCAACAATAGTTTTCATCTTTATGGATTTACTCTCTCTCTCTCTCTCTCTCTCTCTCTCTCTCTCTCTCTCTCTCTCTCTCTCTCTCTCTCTCTCTCTCTCTCTCTCTCTCTCTCTCTCTCTCTCTCTCTCTCTCTCTCTCTCTCTCTCTCTCTCTCTCTCTCTCTCTCTCTCTCTCTCTCTCTCTCTATATATATATATATATATATGGCAGCTTCTAACAGAAGCTATTCTGCTGTTGCAACTGAACCATGAGACAGTGAAAGTAATATAGGGAAAAGGCATAAGCACAGACATAGGATGTCTTCTTCCTGTCATTCACCATAGTAGCTCTTCGGGAGAACCTGATCTAGCCACTTGTGCCTCCATCGTAGGATCCCCTTCCCTCTCCATACGCTCCAGCCCTTCTTCCGCTTCCATACGCTTGATATAGGATGGCTTTAGAGATTGGAATGAAAGTAGACTTTTACAAGGAGAAGAATGAAGGGGGGACATATTATAGAGCTTGCAAAGAAGAAATCACACCCCTAGCTACCTAGCTCAGCCATGGCTCTGATACCATGTTGAGAATCATGGACCTAGAACTAGATGAGCTATGGTGGGGACACAAGTCGAACACACAATACATGTTAAAATGAAGAGATTGGAACTCAAGTGAATTAGGTTCCAAGATAGATTAGCTTGGACTCATAAACACAATCTTGAGTGACTTAAACTGAATGTATCATTACCATTGAAATGAGTGTCAAGTACATGCCTTTATAGCCTTTTAAATAGTACCACTCTCCTCACTGTGCATATGGGATTATGAACCCTCCTCCTAGAACATACATCATTTGTCTATCTTCTAGCGTCTTCAGGGCATACATCTAGCCTCTATGGGCAACCATCATTTGCTATTCTCAACACCCCCCCTCCAATGATGATTCTCTACCCTTGCTGGCTTTTTGCCCCCCCTGCATGTGAACATGGACCAAGAGACTAGCTCTTTGGCAGCCTAGTCAAGTTAAGGCTTGAATCTTTACATCTTGGTAGGGTTTGTTACATCCACTATGGGAAGCAAATTCACTACAAGAAATAGAAAAAAAAACATGATCCACTAAGGGAATATTCTTTGTTGTCAGTTAGCGACGGAGATTTCTTTATCTTCTTCATACTTCTTTGGCATCCTTTGCTTTTCTCAATCTTCTTGGTCTTTGTTGGTCTTGGTCTTATGCTTTCGTCTTTCACTTGACAAGTTCTCTTTGGCATACATGATATCGATTTTGGGATACATGATTTGCGGGATTTTTTTTGGCTTGATGGATAGACAATCACTATAAAGGTTTGACATGGCAATGGATTTTGGAGAAGTGTAGGTGTGAATAAGTGTGGGAGAGATGTTTGCACTGGAAAAAACCTCTATGGGCTAAGAGACTAGATGGATGTGTAGCTTTTAGAACATGATGTTTGTTTGCATTAATAAGCCTCATTTTATCTTGTGCTGAATTTCCCCATAGCAAAAATACAACTCCAAATTTCTGTTGTGCCACTGTCGCACAATGGCAGCATCTATGAACATCTCCCATCCCTTCTTGGCATGAGAATTTTCTTGGCCACCATGGACTATAAGAATAGTTTTCAGCAACAACACTCCCTGGTATGAGCCTAACATTTCATGTGGCATGTGCAGAGGCCTTGTTCAGCTCCATTCTGATTTCTTGCTCCTGGCTTAGCTCCATCGTTGTGTCGGATTGCATTTGCACATCCTCTCCCGTTCTTGAAGGGCCGTGCTTGGAAGCAAGGAGACTCTCGCTCGGTTCAAACGCCTGATTCTTAACACGGGGCTTCTTCTCCTTGTGTACCTTTTCTTCCGCTTCTTCTTCTTGCTCATTTCCTTTCAAGGTTGTTGTCATCTCCGTAGCAAGCCTCTTGTGATTTTTAAAGAGACCAGCAATAGTTTTCATCTTTATGGATTTACTCTCTCTCTCTCTCTCTCTCTCTCTCTCTCTCTCTAGATGACATTGTGTTGGTCTCAGACTCAGCTCAGGGATTACAGCAGCATTTATTAGCATTGGATGATTTTTGCATACAGAGAGGCATGACAGTGAACCTTGGTAAAACCAAGGTTCTTATATTCCATACATCAGCTCAGATACGCAGACAGAGTATTTTCATGGCAGCAGGAGGGAGTATTGAGGTCACTGGATCATATGTATATTTGGGAGTCACCTTTACAGCAGCTTCAGGGACTTTCTCGATGACACAGGCAGCTCGTGACCGCCTCACTAGAGGATACTCGGCATTGGCTCTTATGGAGCGATAGTGTTATCAGGCACATTTCTAGGAGCCCCGCACCAAGGGTTGGCTCTTTGATACTCTAGTCACTCCAGCACTGAAGTATGGAGCCGCTATATGGGGGCCAGGCCTTGCCGATTATGTATGGACATTGATGGAGAGACCTCAAGTGATCATGATATCTAGATTGATTTGCAGCAAGGCCTCAGTCCCACATAACATTGTGCGAGCAGAGCTTGCCACACCGCCCATGCTAGTCGAGACATTATTTCAGACAGTCTGCTTCCTAATCAGATTGTAGGATATGGACAGAGATCGCATTGCATATAGAGCATATATGGCATCTCAGGAGATGGCTCGAGCGGGGGATACCACATCATGGTATGCACAGACTAGAGCTTGGTTTGACAGACATGGGCTGGACATTGATAGACTCCCACCTCTTCTATATGATACTCAGGCTCCCACTTACACCCTCTCTCTCTCTGAGAGGAACAAAGTCATCAGACAGGAGATATGGCATATTTATATACAGAGGACATGGGTCAACCCTGCACAGCCGCTGCCATCGAAGATGGCACATTATTATACAGAGTTCTTGAGCATATCAGAGCAGGGATTCATAGAGATTCCGAGATATATGCAGATCTATATGCCACATCGATTGAGAGTTCTTATTGGACAGCTCAGGGTATCATCACATCAGCTTACGATTGAGAGTGGCAGAGCCAGTGGCATCCCACAGGAGGAGAGGATATGCCCCCTTTGCAGATCAGAGGTGGAGAGTGAGGAGCATTTTGTTCTCAGATGCCCGGCATACTCAGAGTTGAGATCTAGATACACATTGAGCAGCTCACTTCAGGGATGTATGACTGATATGGATCAGAGATCATTTGGCCGTTTTCTGGGAGAGGCATGGCACATCAGAGAGCAGAGCACACAGCGGGTCCCAGTCAGAGAGGGGCCCACCCAGACGACTATTACACAGTTCTTTCAGACAGACAGAGTGAGAGCTACTATACCAGCCTCCAGCCAGACCTCCGGGCTCACACTACAGCAGGCTGAGGACCAGCGTACCCGACGCCGCACGAGGATCCGGGGGTTTCGAACCCCACAGCCACACCGACATGAGATCCGGAGGATTCTTGATCTACATCGATAGCAGACTGAGATCCGACGACACTCGACACATTGGATCTCAGATCTCCAGTTTGCTCTTTCTCCACCGTCGATGTACCACATCCTGCATCCAGGAGGGATCACCTGCTATTAGCGACTTCGACGACTGCTACTACATCCCAGGATAGTATATCTCCCTGCATCTGTTACATATATACATCGCACCACTTTATCACAGCCGACAGTTGTTCCCCTATCACAGCCGACATTTGTTCCCCTTTTGTAGCCATTATCTGGAGTACCAAAGCTACATACGCACATACACATATACGACACTTATCACACTCACAGCATCGTATTTTCAGTTTCCAGTTTTTAGCTTTTCATTCAGCACTTTTATTTTGGATAGCTGGACCTCATCAGTTGTATCACAGTTTGTCTCATAGGCCAGTTTTGGTCTTTAGAAGACGTTAATATAACTTTCTTTCTTTCTTTTCTTTCTCTCTCTCTCTCTCTCTCTCTCTCTCTCTCTCTCTCTCTCTCTCTCTCTCTCTCTCTCTCTCTCTCTCTCTCTCTCTCTCTCTCTCTCTCTCTCTCTCTCTCTCTCTCTCTCTCTCTCTCTCTCTCTCTCTCTCTCTCTCTCTCTCTCTCTCTCTCTCTCTCTCTCTCTCTCTCTCTCTCTCTCTCTCTCTCTCTATGGCGGCCTCTAACAGAAGCTATTTTGTTGTTGCAACTAAACCATGAGAGAGGGAAAGAAAAATATAGGGCAAAGGCATAAGCACAGACATAGGGTGTCTTCTTCCTATCATTCACCACAGTTGCTCTTCGGGAGGACCTCATCTTGCCACATGTGCCTCCATCGTAGGATCCCGTTCCATCTCTATAGGCTCCAGCCCTTCTTCTGCCTCCATACACTTGACATAAGATGGCTTTAGAGATTGGAATGAAATTATACTTGTATAAGGAGAAGAATGAAGGGGGGACAAATTATAGAGCTTGCAAAGAAGAAAGCACACCCCTCGCTACCTAGCTCAGCCATGGCTCTGATACCATGTTGAGGATCATGGACCTAGAACTAGATGAGCTATGGTGGACGCAAGTCGAACACACGACACATGATAAAGAGAAGAGATTGTAACTCAAGTGAATTAGGTTCCAAGAAGGATTAGCTTGGACTCATAAACACAATCTTGAGTGACTCAAACTGAAAGTCCCATTACCATTGAAATGAGTGTCAACTACATGCCTTTATAGCCTTTTGAATAGTACCACTCTCCTCACTATGCACATGGGATTCTGAACCCTCTTCCTAGAACATACATCATTTGTCTATCTTCTAGCCTCTTCAGGGCATACATCTAGCCTCTATGGGCAACCATCATTTACTATTATCAACAAGACATAGAGTGTGGTTGAGTAGGTTGAAGGGATCCATATTAGGCACTTGCTCATGCATATTACCATGATAATCTTGTGCTGAGCTAAGTTCATCGTTCATTGAGGTCATGGAGTCCCTAATCTCCCTCTAGACCTCTTCATGGTCCTTACTTTTGCCTATCTGGTGGGGCTATTAGTAAATGGGGTATAATGTTTAGTGGGAAAATCCAATTGATGAGATTTTTTATTTAAATTGAAGGGGAGGAACTCCTCTTTGAGATGAGTTATTAAGATTTGTGATAGAAAATTATCAAATAATTTTGCAATTGGATTTCTATGCGTGTCTTGGAGTGGTCTATACCTTGTCCACAGTTACCTCAGTGCACAAAAATAGCCATAACTTTTATAGTATGGCTTTGATTGGGGAGATTTTTTATTCAAACTGAAGGGGGAAAAGTCCTCTACCAGAGGAGCTATAGGGTTCACTCCCAGGTGAGTACAAAATTTTTTGTAATTGGATCTTTGTGGCTATTCTTGAGTGATTGTGGCTAAAATATTGTTAGTCCCATTTCCCAATTGCACTATATAAGTGGCTCATGGGCCGAGGGGCCTAAGCGTCATCATGAATAACATCCTTGGCATACTGAGCATAATCCCAAGTACATTTACATGTCCATTTGCTCTATCATCACTACATAAGTAGATCTTAGTGCCATACATCTCCTTTGACCACATATATGTCAAGTGTCATACATGGGCGCCATGAGCACTGAAAGTATGTCCAAATGGGAGTATTTCATCAGAAGTGGGGTGACCTTGGAGTGTACCTACCCCTACATAAAAATATTGGGCTCCGAATCACTAGGAGGTGGGCAAAGTTTCCCCCTAGGCTGGGTTAAGCACCCCTTCAAGGTCTTAAGTGGTAAGGGAGGGTCACCTCTCTTTTGGCTTACCACCTCGCTTGGCATTGGCCTTTTTCCTCGATCGAAGTATATACGGTAGGCATTTTTAATTAAGCAACTAGCATGAGCTGCATTGGAAAGTAAGCATTGGGTCTTTTGGTGAGATACAAGGATGAAACAAGAGCTTGGGTAGGCCTTACCTCGATAGTTCAATGACTTACGGGCTACTACTTACCCTTTTTACAATGGCTTACTATCCACTTGGGATTAATTCAAGGCATAAAAGATCAAGTAAGAGTTAATGTCAGCAAAAGCAATTGATTGAGAGTTAATCATGATGCATTGGAAGGCAAATGGGTCATTGATTTCAAGTGGGTAACATGCATACAATGAAAGATTTAGCCAAGATTAAGATGAGAGACTAAGATTGGATTGACATACCTCTTCAATGTTTGGAGAAGATAGATGAAGCATGATCCAGCATGATGCCAATTTCACCATCAAGCAAGCTGGTTGATTAGAGCACTCCAATGGATGAAGCCTTCAAAGATTCGATGCTTCCACTGATGGTGGAGACTCCCATGCTTGTCTGAGCTTAATCTTCAATAGTAGTGGAAAGCTTCAAAGAAAGCTTTCATGGCTACCGACACGATTCCTTCATATGTTGAGTTTTATGCCTTCAATTCAGGGAAGAGGGGTCAAAAGGGGCTGAAGGATCTCTTGAGGGTTGAAGTTCTAAGGATTGCGGGCTGCTTTGAGAGCTTGGGTTTGGCTTTAATGGCTATTCAAGGTAGGGTATAGCAGTGAGCTGAGATTTGCGGGAGGTGGGAGCTCAAATGTTGAGGAATGAGGGCCAAGACCTGATCAAGGTAGGGTACAATAGTGAACTGAGATTTGCAGGAGGTGGGAGCACAAATGTTGAGGAATGAGATCCAAGACCCAATCAAGGAGGTGAAGGGGAATTGTGAGAGCCATGGGGGAGCTCCAGGAAATTTGATCATAGCTAGGAAAGAGCTAAAAGACGACAAGGGTAGTAGTGCAATTTGTGCCACAAATTATGGGTTGCTTCCTGATGGCTTTTGTCACGGTCTCACCTAGCCTATGGGGTGCTTTGCCAGTTTGGTGCCAAGGATCAAGAGAAAATGGTGGTTGATGTCCTAGATGTACTTGAGAGGAGATCTTGGAGCTTCTTGTGGTTGGCAGCCATGGCAGCTTGAAAGAGAAGAGAGAGAAGTGGACTGTAATGAAAAGTAACTAAGATTTTTGCCCTCTTCTAACTTCTGAGTCTCCAACTTTGGTCTTGGAACCCCTAAAAATTGCATGAAAAGAAGTGACGACCTGCTAGGTTAGCCATTTTACCTCCAGATATATATATTAGTCTCCAACCATAGCTCCTTCTTGCTCCAAAAAGTTATAACTAACTGTGGTCATTCTTGTTGTACCTATACCTGTGACCTGAGTAACTAGGGTTTCATATTTGAAAAGGAAAGTAGATGGAGAAAGAGGAAAGAAGAAAAGGCCCAAAGCCTAATGCTCTGATACCACTTGTAATGAATGAAGCTTAGAAGAGAGAGGAGAATGAGATGGAGAGAGAAAGAGAGAAAAAAGACTAGAAGAGGAGAGAGAAAGATAGGAAAGAGGGAAGAAAGGAGGAAGCCATGGAAACTAGAGATGAAGGTGAAGAGTATGTTCTTGATAATATCCGGACGCCCTAACTAGGATTCCTTACACCATATATACCCTGTTGGTGAGATTGGTATTTCCCATTCTGACCCCCTTGTCTATCTCGTTTATCCCACTCTTTACATATAGCTTCTCTTTTAGAATTGGAATTGAATATTCAATATCTTCTAGAATCTTGTCTCTTGTAGTATGCCCAATATATGCTTAACCTCATAAATGAATATCTTTGAGATCAGATCATGTGTTGTCCACTTGTAGTTCATGTCATTGCACATTCTCTTGATATCCTTGGCCAATCAATTGTTATATGAAAGTCTCAAACGTATCAACACTTTGAAAGTGTCCAACAAGGTCTACTTTTTGCATATTTGCCATTCTTATAATGGCTTCACTAATGAAAGCTTTACACTCATGTTTTGTGAGTGTCTCTCTTTGCAATGTTCACTCATGTATACCTTGGAGATGTAAAAATATATTCACATAATAAAATTAGTTTTTGAATTACATAATCTAACTATCTATTAAAATAAATATTTATCAATAAACATTTTATCATCATAATCATTATCATATTAAGTTTTATTTTTAGTAAGCTAATTATGGTACTCTAATACTTCATAATCTCATAAGCAAGTTGTTGGGGATTGTTATACACTTTTATGATAGATACTAAGCACTAATTCCTAAAATGTTTCTAACTATGCACACTAATACATAAAGAAAGCATGTTAAATCATGAGTACAACACATTATTGTGCAATATAGCCATACAAGCATACTAAACATGATTTGTAAAAGAACTTTCACTTCATTTTAAACAAGGTCTATAGAGAAATTTTCACCTCATTATTTACATGGTACAAGGTGCAAGCATATTGCATCAATCTAAGATTTTTCCTCACCTTCAAATTATATTTTTTCTTATTCTAAACATGTTGGTGTAAGATGCATGTAATGTGATACCAGGGTGTTACTAACACATTCGTTTCTAACCTTTAATATGTTGCTGCAAAATCCATGCAAATTGGCTCCAAGGTGTTACTAAAATCTATCATTTTTTGGTTCCTAACTTATATTCATTCCTAATCCTAAACACTTTGGTGCAGGATGCATGCAAACTGGCACAAGGTGTTACTAATATCTAGCATTGTCATTTATATTTTTTATTATTTGTTTATTTATTTATTTTAATCGCTTTTAAAACATTTAGCAATTTAAAAAATGCCATGGAGTAGTAGATTTACTAGGTACTATAATGATATAGAGTTAAAATTACGATCATTTAGCTCTTTCATACAAATAAACTATCAATCTAAAGCTTTTGTTTATATAAAAATGTTTATCTTTTGTACAAAATAATTATTTCACTCGAAAGATTATTTCATACGAAAGAATTCTTTTGTACAAAAGATTAGAGAAAAAGTACAAAAGATACGATATGAAAATTAAGAAGTTACACGAAATCTACAGGGCTATTGAATATACAAAATGTATTTTTGCATGAGTGAGCGAAACCAAGTGATCATGCATGCTTGTGTTCAATTGGACAAGTTCAAGAATTAGCAATACCATGACTATCCTTGGGGACAAAGATGACCGTTAGCAAGACCATCTACTCTCTTATACTCTTAACTACTACTTCATGTGATTGAGATACGTATATGTGCAATCCTATGGTATTCAATGTGTGATTAGCCACATTCACACATCTACACACTCCATGTTGAGACAACTAGATAACTCTAAAGGTGTATGCTAGTGTTCCAACTCTACCAAGAGGATGCAAAGTCAAAGAATCATTACATGTGTTGTCTCTTGTGATACAAGAGCCTCCTTACTAAAAGGGTCTCTTTCACACACTTCATGAGACCAATGGACCAACACCAACTCTATCTACATGACTTTCAAAGCACAAGGACTCCCAACTATTGGCGATTGAGCAGACATAGGAAGCATCCTTTTCACACTTGATGAGAGTACCAAACCAATGCCACCTCAATCTCTACCTACTTGAGTTTTGCCAACATAGAGACTCCATGTTGTGCCAACCACTAAGGCAACATCCGAGGCCCACATAGTGTCCTTATAAACTTCTTCCACCCCTTGGGACCATTGTTAAATACCAACCATACTAGTAACATGATTGTTATCCCTCCCAATCTAAGGACAACACCCATCCTTGGGTGGTGATAATAGATAGAGCGATAGAGATCATCAAGGCCCGCAACTCACATTCCAAGAGGAGAGTCAAAGGCTACCATTATGAATAGGTCCAACACATCATCATGCATTTCTAAGGGCACCCTAACTACAACATCAATAAGTACATCTTTGCCATATATTTTAACGGCTCCCTACTCAAGCCCTTTTCCCTAGCATTGTTATACTATCTTATGGGACACATGTAAACCACCCTAGTATTGGATGTCATGATTGTAAGATACTACATAGTCTAGCATGCTTTTATCAATTAGCACTGTTGTACTATCTTACAAGACACATACATACGCCCTAGTATTGTTTGTCATGATTGTAAGATCCAAAGTAGTCTTGAGCCCTTTTCCCTAACATTGTTATACTATCCTATGAGACGTATGCAAACCACCCTGCAATTTCATTGGAGGTGCTCTATTGTGCATGCATGTTCCATGAAATTCCTACAAAACAAGCTGGTAGAGGTATTAGTTGTAACTTTAAGTGTAAGCAGTTTATGTTAAATGCATTAGCAGTTTAAAGATGCCCTTAATCTCTTAGAAAACATACTAAGCAACAAGCGAGAAAAATGCAACCTCAACATAGAAAGCATCAAAACACACAAAGGCCTTACAGAGCGTGTTTTACAAGAATGCAAAAAGCATACATCTTGATGCAATGCAACTCAATGTTACAAGGGATTGGTACACTTGCCCATGGTCGTTCTTGTGGCCAAAAAGTGGACGTGGTTGATCAAAATGATTGGGGTATATAAAATACACATGACCACAAGAATTATGGTTTGACTGTAAATGTGGTTGTGCGGATATTTGCAGGCTGCAACTAATTGTCTCATTTTTTCTAAGAGTCCTCCATCTCAAAAGAACACCTGTCCAACCAACGGCTTTGTTGGTTTAAATTGAATCTCGCATTAAATACCAAAACTGCCACTAGCATCGGGAAGTATTTTGTGGTATTAGAGTTCCTTTTTCCATCTGGAACCTGCCCCTTCTGGTGCTGTGAGAATCTTGATCAACTTGAGCAATCCTTTGATCCTTTCCAACCAACTCATACTGTACAAGGTCTCCACTAAGGCCTTTTCAAACTCAAAGGCATTGTCAGCAACAGGGTACTGAGAGACAGAGATAAGAGTTTTTAATATTCTTCAGAGCATGAAAATTTATAGGGTCACCTTTCTGAACAATGAAAAAAAGGAAACAGGGTACAGTAATGAACCATGAAAGAGTTCTAACCTGGATAGGCTTTGGAATAACTGTCTTTATAAACTTGAACCTGTCCTCAACGACTGCCTTGACCAGGCAGCATGCTCGCAGACCTTCAATTCCTGCAAATCTTCCGAAACCGCTTTCTTTGACACCACCAAAAGGAAGAGACTGTCCATTAAGAAAAGTATAACATCCTGAGACATTCAAACTGACGTATTTTTTAAGATGTACGAACAGAAAGGCAAATGCTTGGGTGATTAAAAAGTGATGATGACGATGCAAACTTTGCCTTGTATTACAGAAAAACATAGCCAGGAGCCGGCCACTTTAGATCTTCTGTTTTAAACATTTAAATAAGAATCACATGGGCAGCCCATGCTATAAGATTAAAAAGGACCAGCTGCGATTATTATCAAATCATTTGCCTTAGCACAATCTCAATCTCACAATATGTGACATCATGTCAGAAATTCCCGTTTGACAAAGCAGAATACCTAGAGTAGGATTGTTCCATCCACTACAGATTTCATTGGGCAGTACAAAGGAATGGATAACTGTGATCGAACAAAGTCCGTCTAACTAAGACATGACGTTTTATCCCAACAAGAAACAGGTGTCGATACACTCAAAGTTGGTATGGCTCTTTGCAAACCAGGTTTCTTGACAAATAGTTTGTGCTAATAGCATCAATCAGAGTGCATGATTCAATAGTCACTTTTGAAGAGTTGTTTTAACTGTTTAGATACAACATGTAGCATGATTATAGACGTTCAAGGTGGTCAAACACAAAGAGAGAGACAAATATTGATAGATTTGTTCCGAGTGTCAGAATCAGATAAATGGACTTAAACGTCTGTCTCTTATAAATTCTACATGAAATACTTTGCAACAGACTTCAGTCAATACATGTAAATGTATAGCTCAATCTCCTGTAGGAGTTGAGTTCGAGAAAGCAGACATTTATCAAGCCAAGGATAAGATTTCAATGTTGAAAGTAACTTAACTGGCCAAACTCAAGGTTCCATGGGCAGATCTAACTTTGAAGAACCCTGCCCTATTGTTTACATGTTCCGAATGGACCACAAGGTCTCTATCTATATAGGTCACAAAGATTCACTAGCTGTTGCATATGATCCTGTGTTGACTGCCAAAACAATTGGGTGATCCCACAACTTGCCAATCAAGATGCTTCAGTAGACTGGATCAAGCACCTTTCTTTTCTGAATGAGTCCCCCAAGACCTTACATAGTAACAAGAAACATATTTGCTATTCACCTTATCCAGAGTGTAGGTGAAACTTCCACTTGGAACTTCATCACTACCATGCATAAGGTGTTCCCTAGTTTTCTGTTCAAGGATCAAAACGATTTTTTGGGATTTCACTGGGTCAGGACATCAGGAGCTTCAGCCAAACAGCTGGTATGCGTACCAATTTACTGAAGCTCTCTTTAGAGATGGCCCTTGGCCAAGCATGTAGCTACACAATCCCTTCTTTGAGTTCTCAATCTGCAAAGCTTGTGTAAATTCACACTTCCAGAGCTTGTTCAGTTGGAGTTAAGCTCACTTCACGTTTAGGAAAAAGAGTAAATAGATCTGAGTACAGACAACATGCTTTGAATCACCTGACACATATAAGTGACTGCAAAGTCATTTATGGAAGCAAATCCACAATGCACTCTAGCAGCTATTTGGTTGGCACGCTGCTGGTTGGCAGAAAAAACTGAACAACCAAGTCCAAACTTTGAATCATTTGCCAAACGTACTGCCTCATCATCAGAATGAAACTTCATGATCGCAATAATTGGTCCAAAAATCTGCAAAAGAGGTAAAACGTTGGACGTCATCTCACGTCAGATCAACACCCATACAGCTAGGTTGAAAACATTTTCCCATGCCATTTGACATTATTACCTCCTCCTGCATTAGTCGCATTGAATGGTTCACATTTAATATTACTGTGGGCGGAAAGAACTGACCAACAACACTAGTATTAAGGCTACCAATATAAAGCCTCCCACGAACTGCTATTTCTGCACCTTTCGCTATTGCATCATCCACAAGGCTTTGCAATGAGTCTGTATGCTCAGGTAAACAGATTGCTCCCATGTCATATATCCCATCAAGTGGATTCCCCTATTTCACACAAACTTTAGTGTCATAGAAGCCTGAACTAAAAACCTAGGCAATAGAATCCAGAGACCCCAACCAAGACATGCAGAGGTGTTACGTGACGAAGCGTAGTACAATCACTGATTGAAACAAACATCTAGACGATAACATCATGGCATAATCAGGAAAAATTATGATCTTAAATGGTTGGACACAGCTTAAAAGTTTCCAAAAGAACACAAATGTGGGACGTGTTAACAGTTAAATTGCTATATCAAACTCATAATTCATATGTCTGAAGTATAAAACATCATATTTACAGTATGTTTATAATTTATTGATCTGCAGTAATAGACAGTGCATCTTCATGCTGTAAACTTAAAGATATCTCAGTTAATCAGACTAAGATTGGTTGCTTTGAGGGATTATTTTGTGGAGAATGAGCTGACAGTGACTTAGGGAGAAGTTGCAGGTCATTCACTTCTAGGCCAAGTGAATATGTCAAAGGTTTCCACAGCAGAGAGCATCTGAGGTATTCAGCTAGATATCATTCACTCCATGAGAGGTGAGAGAAAACTACAATGAGACTCAGAAAATTTATGAGAAGTGAGACCTTTTTGTGACTTTAACAGCCAGATCCCTTTCACTAAGACAGAGGAGACATGAAGCAGTCGTCAAAGCCACTAGCGTGCCTCCCAACCCCAAAACCAAAACAAAGGGGAAAGGAAGTACTAGAATGTTAGCCTAGGAGCTCCACTTTACCTCTCTCACTTTGTACCTGTTGGAGAGTATTATCGCCCTCCATCTAACACATGTATTGGGGAACTTTTGTAGCTCAACGGGCTTTTCTTCAACAACGATCGGACTGATTTCTTTTGTTGTTTTCATCCAGTGAAAAAAACCTACATTGTACTTTACAGACATTTTCAAATTCTGACTAAGATTGCCAAATATATCTATGCGTTTGCCTATTGTGCTGCCGCAACCCTCTTTTGATGGACTTCCTCCCTATTCTCTCTAAATCTGAAGACCTCTCTTTTTTCAGTCCCTTTGTTCTTCACACAATAAGAAAGGTGTTCAACCCATGAAGTTTAGAGCACTTGAAGAGCTAGACTAGCGAAGTCAAAGGTGTAATACAATAGTTAGGGATACAAGGGTTGGGTAAGGATGCTTCCCCTTAAAATGGCCAGCGTGGTAGCTCTTTGACTCTTTCACTCTACGCTCATGTTATCCACCAACATGTACCCATGGCAGTTCAATATTTATGCCCAATCCGTTTTCTGCATCTTCTGGTCTTGCATAAGCATTGACCATGAAATTGTGTGTGCCTGTAGGGCTGTACAAAATCCTCCTCTTTACATGTGGTGGTAGAGATGGAAAGAATGTTGTGGCTCCCAAAGTATACAAAGCCAAACAGGAAGGAGATTCAGTAGTGCCAATACGTTGAGAGAAGACATGCTTGCCAACAATTGCAGTTGTGCCAAAATGGATGCAAATCCAATTGATGATTGCCTAAATAGCATGAAGAATGTTTGTCCAAACCCAAGATTATTGTGAAGCATTGTCTAGGAGTGAACTGTTATATTACTGAAATCAACATGTTCTATGACTTTCCTTACATTGACACTCTCTATTCGTTGCATAACTTTATTTTTTATGCAAATGAAACTCCTTTGCAATGGCACATATTTTATAAATCATGCAGATAACAAGGATCCCCGTAAATCCCCTCAAAAAATAGTTTAGTAATTCTACAGGTTTGTAGAATTCCCAAATAGCAAAGTCCCTTTGCAATTCCCAAATGATTCTGTGATATTTTAAAAAAGAACCCTAGTAAAATTCCAACTTAGCCTTCCAGAATGACCATCATGACCTAACTTTTTTGACAATTACAGACCTGCCCCATTGTACATATTGTCCCACGTTGGCCAACTTGCCATCCAAATTGAGTTAAGTGCGCTGATAAGAGAGATTTTATTATACTTCCCTTCTACCACCAATTTGACTAGCATGAAAGTTCTGTTTAGATATGCTTTGTCTTTGATGACAAATTAGATGTCGAATTGTGCAACATTCCACCTCTGATTGAGGGCCATCAAGGCTATTACCACTTTGGTAATTCATTCCTTAAAAGGAAATAATGTGAGGGACTTCGAGTCAGAAGGACAAAGGTGTCAGCTTGATTACTCCAATAATCAAGAATGCTGATGCCTCTGGGTACATTTTGGAACTACTCTAACAATAGCAGAAACATATTGCCCTCGTGCAAAGGTACATTATCTCCTGAATATGCTGGGCTAGGGCAAAGCACACAGAAAACCGTCACTTTCTGATATCCAATATGTGTAGCATGTGTTCACCATTAAAATGCTCGCTAGTAAGTTTGCATTACAATAGAAAATTGACTGAATAAAGTAGTGTAAAGACAGAAAAGTATTCAAAGGTGACGTCTCTCAAGCATACCACTCTGACTGATTTAACTATCTTTGTAACATGGTTGACAAATTCTTGGTAAACAGCTGCATGTACATAAAACCTTTCTGCACCTGCACAATTTTGGCCACTTGACTGCAAAGCTGCTCTTACAGCAACCTGAGCAACCTGGCATCAAAAGATTGCTATGTTCAGGAAATGAAGAAAATGGGCTTTCAATCTACCCTATAGATACTGAAAATGTATCATATCCAAAGTAGTATCCTGCAAACTATCTCAGATCTCTCATGTATACTCAGACAGTGATCATCTTAATGAATTAATTTTTACCTCAGAAGCATTTACATCTTCACAAACAATAAAGGCATCCTTCCCTCCAAGCTCTAAAGTAACAGGTGTCAATGTCTGTGATGCTTTTTGCATTACCTGCACAAGATCAGACCAAAGAACTTAGAAAATGAAAGCTCAAGAATATAGAACAATTTATCAACCTAAAATATCATGAAAAAGACCAGAGCAGTTGCTGTACAAAATTTCTGACAGATGACTTTCTCCTCTAGTCTCTCCTCAAGCTGTGTGCCCAAGTCTAATAACTAATTAACAATGCAACAGATAACATGGCAACTGTCAACATGTCCAGGCCGGCAGATAAAACTAGTGGCTGAGAAAAATGCCTCAACAGTACATGCAGGGATTTCATCTGCATAACACTGGAGAATGCTGAAACAGCAATTTTGATGCCTGCTGCAGCAGCTTGCAGCAGAAAATAGTTAGTGTTTCACCTTGAGCAGTGCATGGGATGCAGAGCAATCACTCACAGCAGTGACAAGTGACAGGGAATGGGGAATGGGGACAGTGACAGGGATAAGGACATGACAGGATGAGCAGGGGATTGGAGCAACACTAGTAAAAACCATATCAGTTTTAAAATGCAATATTCAAAGAAAGAACTTTAAATTTTGGAAAATGGACCATCAAAATATCATGTTACCAAATTACCAGATCTCATTTAACCTAGAGAGAGTACTGACCTGTGACGGCAGGCTGTAGCTAGAGGACTTATCACTGGCTTCAAAGAACAACTAGCAGCAGCTTAACAAAATGTTTCCTCCACCTTCCCCACCCCCCCAGCCCAACAACGTCGAAGATTTTAAGACAGCCACTTATGTCACATGGAGGGACATATGCCTTGTCTATTGGGACCCTCTATACCTACCCAAAAAGCCGAGTTGGGCCAAAGATCGAGTATGAAGAGGAGGGGAGATGGACCTCATGGGTGATGGTTATTGTGTGCAGAAATATTCCCAATTTTTTATTTTTGTCATTTTCCCAAGGTCTTGCGATGTGATGATTGATCTCACCAATGTCCAAGAAGAGTGTGATCTGTTCTCCTTGATGGGGGATAGTTAAGACATCCGATGTTAGTTTGTGTGCTCTTGAAAACCTAAATGTTCTTAGTTAAGGACACCGATGCTTTGATACCATGTGAGGATATGAACTCTAGCCTCGTAGGTGAGAATACTAGGGCCAAGATAGAGTGCACAAAGATATACAAAAAACATGAATAACAAATGAGTGCTTAGAGAAATGGAATGAAATAATGCACCAAAATGAAGAGGAAACAAAAGGAATACAAAAGTATGGGGCCAAGTGTAATGTGGCCACAGCACAGATGGAAAAGAAACCAGAATAAGCCACCACCTCTCTAGAAGCGGGCTGAAGGGGGGACTGATGGACTCTTTGATGACTTCACAAACAGCAGGAGCATCGTATTTGTACAGACCCCGAATGTAGCAGCAGCCAGCCAATGTCAATGCCAGGCAACCAGGAAACAGAAAAAAACAGCAGATCAGGTATGTGGCATTGAATGACAGCCAACATGCAACTGTTTCTGTTAGCTGTGATGACAGTGAAAGCTGCATTTATGGCAGCATAGCCGGAGGACCTCCAACACAGGAAAAGGGTAGCAGATGTGGCACCTCCCAGGGCAGCAAGCCTGGCAGCAAAAACACACCTCTAGGGGCTTGTAGCAGTAGTTGTGCAGCCATCCTTACATTTGGGGGCAGGCACAGTACATGTGGCAGCAGATGATGATGGTGAGGAAAGTAGGACAGTAGTGTATCTATGTAAGAGCAGTCCAGAGGTCCACAGATGGAGAAGGATGAAAATGTAACAGCTTGGAAGGAGCAGAGGGCTGATGACGATGGCAACAATGATGGCCATGGTAGTATGGCAAAGGAGATGGGATGAAAGTGGCATGCCCAATGAGAATTGATTTTTATTCCAAATCAATTCCTTTTTGGGGCTCTACAAGAGCTGAATAAATTGGCCAATAATTTAAGGATTAATTTAGGCCTATTAATTTGTAGCTTAATGGGACCCTTCTAACCTATCAATCCAGTGTCCAAAGTGGTCTCCTCATGTTAGTATTGACCCACCCAAGACACAAATGGAGGGAGGTGCACCTCACTCAAAAATACCAGTTGGCAAGGATGGCCACCTCCCAACTGGGGGAGGACAAACCACTTTCAGGATGATTGGCAATCAATCCAACATCTTTATCACATCTAGACCTGGTGTTAAATTTGTACTATACCTATCAGTTTATATGAGCCAAATCCTCTCATGTTGCTCCTTTTTGGATATGGAGGTAATGGCTGTAAGTTACCATGGAGACCCAAGTCCCATACTACTGTGTAAAAATCACTAGAGAAGGCTCTTAAGGCAAAAGATCTCCATTAAGTGTACCTATAGCTCCTCGAGTATTTACACTCTGCTGTTAGTCCCCCTTTCAGCCTGCTCCTAGAGAGATGGAGAACTGTTATGGTTTCTCTTTTGACTTTGCTTTAAAACTCCACCTCCATTCCATACTTTGTTTTTCATTTCATGCATTATTTCAATTCATTTTCTATGAGCATGCATTTGTTAATTGTGTTGTGCACACATCTCTGTGCACTCTTTGTTAACCATAGTGTTCTCACTTACAATAATAGAATTCAGATCATCATAGGTCCAAAGGTACACGCAGGATAAGAGTAGACATAGAGCAAAGTTGTTCTCTTCCCAGGGTATCTACTTGCTTAGATCGGCTGGATATAAACTAGACCAGAGTTTTCAATGGATATGAGATTAGACAAACCTATACAGATAAAAGCTGACTTTTGATGTCATGCTAAATGACTTCAGAGAAAACAAAATTCAAAGAATAATGTGGTCACCATATGCAGAACTTACAAAATACCTTGTGAATGAAAATAGTGGTGCATATCAGTGATCAGACATGCATTGGCTGAAATGACAAAAGCTATGAACGTTGAACAAGCCATCAATTACAAATGAAACAAATTATAAAGAGCATGAAATGTAATTTTCTCTTGCTCACATCTTTTTCATTAAATATCCCACAATAGTAGCAAACTGGGTTTGCTTAAGCATGCTGAGGACAAATACCTCATAACCAAAGGTTGAGCTGCTAGAATGTTATAGAACACACTAATACCATGTAAAATCAAGACTGCTTAGGCTACATAGAGTAGTTACCATTCTTCCAACTCCCGTTGATCCAACAAAAATAACTTTGTCAACACAAGAAACAAGTGCTTCACCTGTTTCTGCATACCTGGCATCAAACAAATAAATGCTTCTATGACTAATTTTTGACTATTTTCACACTCCAACCTTACTTTTTTGCTTACAAAGCATGTAAACTAGATCCCTGTTACAAGCAGACCATCAAATCTACAAATGTCCACTCTCTAAAAAGGCTAGGAGCTAACTATCTTTTGGGCAAAAAGCCGCCAAATCCCATTCAGGAAAAAATCAAGTCTAGACGATACAGAAAAAATCACAGTAACCACAAATCATAATTAATACCATAACATAACCCCTTAGTTCAATAGGAAAATTCAAGAACTTCCAATGAACAAACACCTGCATTTTGCTCTTCTAGAGTTTGGATTTGTTGGCACAAAAAAAAAAGCACAACATACCCGGTTATCACATGGACAATGTCCGCAGGAGCATCTACAGCCTGGAGAGCTGATTGGATGATTTGCTGGTAAAACAAGGCTGACCAAGTTGCATGCTCTGAAACCTTTAATACCATATCAATGAAATAAACTTGATACAGTATTCACATGTCTTTTAACACGAGTCAGCATCAGAGATGAGAATTTTAATAGCAATGAAACAAATCAATGTTTTGGTGACAGTTGTAGAAGGATTTGTTTATGATCTATCTTCTGGAGTTCCACACAACTCTTGGCTAGTACATATATTCACATCATAAGCTATGATTGTTTGAAGCAATAAGTGTATATGTGCTTGCTAGGGACAATGCTGCGTATCCTTGGCTGCCTACTAATCAACCAACCTTTGCCTTTCTAAATTGTAAGTAGACTTTCATGTGCCATGCCTGATTAATAATTCATGATTACCACATCACCAAACTGAGCATTTACAAGTGTGACTCTACTTCACCCAACATCTGCGATCATGTAATGTTTGTCCTCCCAACAAGCATCAAGAAGCACCAATGATACTTTGACATAAAGAGCTAAACTTAAGTCTAAAAAAAGAGTAACAATGCAAACACAACTGCAAGCTACCTTTATGATGATAGAGTTTCCTGCAAATATTGCTGAAAGCACTGGATTAAAAATGTTATGGAAAGGATAATTCCAAGGTACAATTGCACCAATGACACCCAAGGGATGGTACTCCACCCTTGCCGTCTTATGTAACATCGACCGCCCAGTAGACCTGTGCATTTCAGGCAGTGTTCAAGAAACATGACATCAAGACCACAGCAGAAAACAAGCATAGGTTCAATATTTTTGACTTATGATTTATGAATATTACAAGAAACTTTGACGATTTTGTTATAAGTGATCCAGTAAAAGGGTGCAGAGCTCAGAATCCAAACCTGTACTCAGGCTTCAGCCAGCGCTCTCCCTCATCTAGTAGCCAATGAATCTTCTCACAAGTAGTCATTATCTCACCCAAAATTGCATCAACCATTGTTTTTCCGGAATCTCTGCTTGACACCCTGGAACCCCCAAAAATAACATTACCAACTTGTTTCGAACACACATCTCTAATAGCAGTAAGTCTGCATTTCTCAGGTAACCAAATTAATAATCATGTGATTAAAATGAAAGCTGGAAAGTAATGGATTGTTGCACTTGGTGAAAAATAGGGATGGCATTTGATCCGACACCAAAAGTGAAACTAGGACTACAGCAATATCATCATTTGATTTCTCAAGCTCCTCTGGAGGTTTATCTCTTGGCCGCATAGTCAAACGAATAATAAAATTTCTACATATTTTGCTGCACACCTTTTCCACAACATCGCAAAGAAATTCCATTGATTAGACTTCTAAAAATCAGCATGCTTCTTGTTGCACAGAATATCGAAATTAAACGTGTTCCCCTCTCTTTTTTTTCATGAAGGTTTACTCTCTTTCTCTCTCTTTTTCATGAAGGTGTTTCCACCAATCTTGACAAGGAGCAACTAGATATACGAGTATCATTCAGCTACACAGCTAGACACGTACTATCTCATCCTCCCACTGTATCCCTACATGAGCATTATTTTGTATTGTACACCACCTTAGCTTCTTTTACAGTATATCACTGACCATACTCCAGAACATGTCCAGTAATGATCAACATTGTACATGATTTTGTCTCAAATCGGCCTCATAAGACCTCTCTCTCTCTCTCTCTCTCTCTCTCTCTCTCTCTCTCTCTCTCTCACTCTCATTCATGCAACCACCTATCATCCTCGCAGCACCATCATCAAAGCATATGGTCCAAACACTCTCACTAGGACAGTTGTCACTGTGGAAGTAGGTCCAAGAAATGGTCATGGTGGGATGAGGTGAATGTTGAGCGTCCTGGGAGTGGCAAAGAATCTCATGTGTGGGCATGCAAATTGTGATCACATCATCACACAAGTGGGATCAGCAACATTCATGCTCACTTTTTGCTTTAGTCAGAATATGAGGTGCACTTTGTAAAGTCTTAGGATCAAAAGCTGTGAAGGCCTAGGCTGAGAGCCAAGTGTTGTACTCAAATAGAACGAGCCAAAAGGCTAAAGTGAGACATAATAAAGGTTTAGAGTTATTTGTGCTGGAAAGTTTCTGATTAAAATGAAAGACATAATAAAGGTTTAGAGTTGTTTGTGCTATATTTCAGCTTCCATTCTTGCTGTCTCTATCCCTTTTCTTCTTGCACGAGGGTGATGAGGGTGAGGGAGTGAGCTTGTGAGTCTTCTTGAACTTGAGGGTTGACCCCTTCTCATCTTTTGCCTATGAGTGTTCTCTTCTATGCTATTCTCTTGCTTGCATGCATGCATGGGAGAAATGAATTGAGGAAGACAAATCGAGGAGAGTCACAAGGTGTGCACCATGGATGAGAGGTTATTGGTGTAAGCGTGGGCAATGGAAAAGAAACACGAACACAAAGAGAAGCACAGAGAGAGAGAGAGGAAGCAGAAGATTAAGGAAGAATACTACATTGACTGAAGAAGAATGCTGATACAATGAGGATGGACTGATGAGTCCATGCACGCGACCCAAAGCATCAGTGAGGGGGGCAGCACCAAGCACAGAGAGTTGGAGAGTCAGAGTGTGCACCTACAAACAAAAGACTAAAGACCGAAGAGTGTGTGTGTCTGCCAAGTGGGGGGTGCGGCTATAAATGGCCAAAACACCAAAAAACTGGCCAACCAGAAATAAATGCTGGTCACTGAAGAGAAAAAATGCCAAAAAATAGAGACCCCAAAAAAATCCCAAATGATAGTGACAATGTCCGCAAGTGTAGGCAAATTGTGGAAAGCAAAAACTAGCCTAGGAATGCACACAAGAAGTCGACAAATAAAAAGAATGCACCTAAGTTGCCAGAGCTCCTATGTCTCCATCAAACTCTGACAAGAGCTCACAGCCAAGAGATGACAAACTGACATGACTAACATAGGCACGCTAACAATTGGAGCATCCTTCCACAACCATCGAGACTACAATGGTGAATGTCGAGGCTTCCATGAGTATTCATATTTCTTGGTAGCATCCATCTTGCTCTAGTTTGCATCCTTAAAATAGAAGGGAAGTAGGATAAGAGGGACTACAACACTTGGATATCAAGCAATCTAGCCATAAGAGAGTATCACCATGGGTGTGTGGAATTGCTTTAATAAATAGGTGGTCCATTGAGTCCCCAATGTTGAGCTAGCTTGCCTCAACATTTTGATTCTATTGTCAAAACCATAGTCGCAAGTTCCAAGCAAGGACAAGCCCATGGGAGGCTAGGATATCATCCTCATGATGAATGTATTGAAGAACGTGCCACAACTCGAGGGGGGCATCACCTACCACATCAATCACAATGTAATACACATCCTCGAGGCTCGCATAATGTGATGGGATGGGTTTTTAGTGACAGACTAGAACACAACGAATTAATCCAACACACCTCTGACTTTCACTACTACTAGTGGAAGAAGATCCAACAATGGTCCTTGTTGGATGAGGTGAGCATTGAGCGTCCTAGAAGTAGTGTAGGATATCATGCGTGGACATGCAAATTTTGCAAGTACCAACCCACAAGTGGCACCAGCAAAGTTCATGCATTGGGAGCAAAAAAAGTTTGACATTTTTGAAAGGGAATTTACTCCTAGGATGGCAAAATGCAAATCTATTTGTATGCAATATGGGGATTGGATCTACAAGAGGATTATCTTCACCACAAGGTGGGACATTGGACTATGTAAAGCAGATTTTGTGGAGTTTGTAGGCATAGGGTTGAGGAGCTCAACATTTGATGGGGGCCTTCAGGTATTAAAGCTCAATTTTGTAACAGCCTTAGTGAGGCTCTATTAAGGTAATATGGCCACCTTGAAGGTGTGAGACAAAAGAAGAGCCATTGAGATGGGCCAAAATGAGTTCATCTTGATCGAGAATAGTAAGTCTATCTCTTATATGGCCTAGCAATGCCAAATTAGCAAACATATGAAAGATTGGAAAGGTGGATTGGTGATTAGATGCTTTGATATCTTACAACTAGAGATGCTTTTTGGTGCAGTCAAGAGCTACAAACAAACTTTTGTTAAAAAAATTAAGAGCCTTGAATGGCTTGCTTTTGATTAGGTGATGGGCCACCATGATGCATCGTTGCCGTCTCTCACCCTCTTGGAGTTCAACGACAGTCTGGGACTTTTCCCTCTTATTTCCCATCTTCTTTTCAAAACATACAGAAAAAGATTAACCTTTGAAGGCTTTTTTATAAGGCAATGCACATTCATAGATGAATGTCAATGATTTGAAGGGCCATAAGTGTGGTTTGAAGCTAAGCTTTACAAAGCTCCTCTTGGAAATTTGTTGTTTGTTGTTAAGCCTACTTGTTTTTGTGATTGAAGGAAGAGATTGGTGCTTGATTCCAAACTTGCAATTATGATGATGGCTTTGGGAGGTGGAGTTCACTTCAAAATCTCATAGTCTTCTCATAAAGAACGGCTCAAAGGCTTGTTGTGTCACTACAAGATCTAAAGGATCTGATCTCGTGGCCACAACTAGTTTTGTAAAAAGCAAGTTCATGTTCTATGTGGTGCATTTGGAGCCGTGGGTCCAGGAAGTACAAGTACAAGTACAAGGTGTCTACTTTGAGATTCTGTTTGAAACTTGTTCTCCTTATGATACATTCATTGTAATCAAAACCCTTGCTCATATTGGAATTCCTTCTTGTTTTTTGCAAGTAAAGTGTGGCTAATTATATTACTCAGAAGGCTGAATACAACGAAGTGCACATGCTCAACAGACTAGCTGGAGCTTATGCAAATCACAAATCCATCATGTATACAAGCCTCTCAATCTACTTTGAGATTCTGTTTGGAACTTGTTCTCCTTATGATACATTCATTGTAATCAAAACCCTTGCTCATATTGGAATTCCTTCTTGTTTTTTGCAAGTAAAGTGTGGCTAATTATATTACTCAGAAGGCTGAATACAACGAAGTGCACATGCTCAACAGACTAGCTGGAGCTGATGCAAATCACAAATCCATCATGTATACAAGCCTCTCAAGGCGGTCTGGGGGGGGGGGGAGCAAGAAGCCATGGAGGGGATCAAGTGTGCAAAAAGTGAAAACGGAGTTCTTGACGGGCTCGAGACTTGCCCTGGACCTGATCCCGCTGACAGCGGAGGGAGTGGATGATGGAGGTCCAAAGCTCTGCCAAAGTCACATATACTGAAAGGCACTCCCCGCCAAAAACCACCTAACAACATGCCTTCCAAATTTTCCATCCTATAAGACTACCTATCATCTCCTATACCTCTAAGCGCTCTATTGTGGACTCCAATACTTTGCAGATGAGTAAAGCCTCCAAGCCAACCACTGCACAAGACCCACCCTCGATGAGAAAAATCGTATCCTACATCCCAACCTCATAAAAGAGGTGACTGTCACAAGGACATGAAAATTTGATGCTTTGCTTATGTTTAATTGACATTTGATTAAAGGATTAATCAAATGTGCAATTAAAAGATGCACAAGTGAGGTGCAAGCTACTTTTTTTACAGTTGAAGGCCCAAGTACCCTGTGAAAAAGATGGGTGTCAAAGGCAAAAGTTGTAACAAGTTACACTTGTTAGATTCTAGGTGAATTTTGGTGTCAATTTGCCCCTAGGACCATTGGTTGGCCATTAAGTGTCAGTGGTGACACTAGGGACTAGGCATTAATTAATGGATTAATGCTTGTCCAAGGGTCAATTAATGCATGGGACCACTTTGGGTTGCAAATGGCCTAGCCAATTAATTTTTGGATGGGCAAGGTCAATTTTCTGGGCATGGATTAGGCTGAATTAATTTTCAGAATTAATTGATTCTGAAAATTAATTAAATGGCTGGAAATTGCTGAAAATGGATTAAGAAAGCTGCCACTTGGCAAAACTTTCCCATGCAAGTGGGGGAAAGGCTAAATAGGGCTGAAGGGAGCGGGAAATCTAGTTTTTTCATTTTGGAGCTGTTGGAAAGAGGTGTTGGATTGTTACTGTCAGCTTTTGGGGCCAATTCCCAGCCATTGGAGACCATTTTGGTAATGGAGATTGCATATTCTTGACCTTGGGAAGCTAACAATTGCTGCTGATGCACTTTCTCTTGAAGATCACAATCTCTGATGTTCCTATTGTTGTTGGTGCATCCGTTTGGGGCTGGTGCAACAGGGCAGCAGCTGATTTTGATCAGTTCTTCGCGACAAATCTCAGAAATTTCTCTCTCTACAGCATTCTCTCATCTCCTTCAGCCTATGCTCAGCCATTCTCAGCAATTCTCAGCTATTTGGAGGAGATTTCAGCCATTTTTGGTGGGCTGATCTGTAATTTCTGCAATAAACCCTAATTTACAGCAGAAATTAAGGTTTAGCAGCCACCTTGGGATCCGTGCCAAAGATTGAAGGCTCAAGGGACTGAAATCAGCAGCTGATAATTGAAGATTATCAAGGAATTTCAAGAGCCAGCCCATCCCGAATTGATTTGGGGCAGCATTTGGCCAGCCAAGGGTCAAATTGGAGAAGAAGTCCTAGGTGAAACAAGGGGCAAATGACCTAAAAGGCTTGCTGGACATTTATGACAGCAAGAGCAATTGGTTAGCAGGAGGAGATTGAAAAATCTCAAGTTGTACTCCTTCCAATTGAATGAAAGCTAAAGAAATACCGCAAGGGGCGTCAATTTTGGGGCCAATAGGGTGTTGTCTACTGTCCAAGAATGTTATGGTAAAGTGTGTATTTCATTTTATGTGCATTTATTTATTGCTGTAATTAACTCTTAAATCAGGTTATCACCACCCATTCCAAGAAGGAAGGCTGGTTTCATGGTTCCATTGCCGGGATACATTAAATCTCTTGATTTGGTGGGCCCGAGGCACCTGATTGCAAGCCAAAGCTTTGTGATAGTGTTGATCTTTGTGCTCAGCTGAGAAATTGCAGCAAGATGTCTTCATACAGTGGGATGCAATCAAGCAGTAATGATGCCTCTCATGATGCACATTCACATGGGGAAGAAGGAAATGCAATGCCTGATCTTGGACAAGGCACGAATCATGGACAGCATGCTGAAAACATGGTCGAAGGCCAAGATGTTGGACCCTCAATGCAGAAAGAGGATGATGATCAACAAGGGGAAATGGAATTTGATGATGCATTCAAGAATCGAATGAGGGCAGCAGCCAATATCTTTGCTGAATTGGCAAAAGATCCTCAATTTACTCGGTTTTTGAACACTTCTACGAAGGACAACAAGGGCAAGAAGAGAAAATCCTCTTCTAGAACTTCGGGACAGCAAGATGCACCAAAGAACAAGCCAAAGCCTTCTCAAGATTCTCCTAAAGATGCTCATGGTGAAAAGCAGTTGGTGCCAGTTGGGCAAGAAATGCAAATGCAAGTTCATGATGTAAATGCTAATCCTATGGTTTTTGGACAGCAAGATTTGAATGAGAATTTAGGGCAGCCAGTTTACTTTGGTGGTATATCGGCTGAAATTGCCTCTACACTAGCGGATACACTATGCCTTTCATATGAGCTTGTTAAGGCCTTTATATGGTGATGTGCCTAATTAGTAAGGATGTATCTGCTGAAATTCAGTCCAATGTAGAGGAGCTGAGTAAGATATTGGTATCTGAGCAGATTTTGGAGCATAAAGAGAAAAGGTCAAAGGTAAAGCTTCCATAAGCTATTGGGTGAAGTTTCACAACTGTTCACCAATGGATGCTAAATGGATGGAAGAGGATGACTTGGCAGACCATCCTCAGTTGTTGCAGCATTACCTTGATGCCTTTCAGTTAGAGCCGACTTTGGATCGAGCTCTTTCAGGTTCAACAAGGCAAGGGTGCAAAGTACCACCTGATACTCAAGGGGGAGGTAGCACTTCCACTCCTCCAGGAATAGACTACTCTCGTGTATAGTGGATCTCGAATATATTCAGCATGCATCCAAGGTATTGTGCTGACAGTATGTCTGCCATGAGGTCACTATTCAATGTACTAGTCACAATGGTATGTATGCAGATGGGTATGGTTTTCACTGCAGCTCTAAAACTGTATATTTGCATCAGGTTATGATCATGAGAGACTGATTACCGAGTGCTGGTTTTCAGTGTATGATCATTAGTTTCAGTGGTATTCAGCCGATTCTATGGACAGCAACCTGTGTATTGAATGCCATTGACAATTCAGCCATGGTTTCGGCTTGGTTTATGCTTTACTATGGTTGTGTAGTCAACACTGTTGACAAACAAGAGTTTGGAATGCATCCGATGAGTTTCTGGCAACAGTTATGGACTATTGTTGAGCTTTCTGCTATGTTTATGCTGGCTGGAAATTTTCAGCAAATGGTGGGCATACGAGATAGTTAGCCAACAGTGGCCAATGTTGTGTTGACTACGATGCCTTGTGAAAATTCCAGTGCAGCATGGTTTGCTTTGGCACATTACAGTGCAATCGAGGACGATTGCAAGGTTTTCAAGGGGGTGGTCTGTCACGAGGACGTGAAAATTTGATGCTTTGCTTATGTTTAATTGACATTTGATTAAAGGATTAATCAAATGTGCAATTAAAAGATGCACATGTGTTGCACATGTGAGGTGTAAGCTACTTTTTTACAGTTGAAGGCCCAAGGACCCTGTGAAAAAGATGGGTGTCAAAAGCAAAAGTTGTAACAAGTTACACTTGTTAGATTCTAAGTGAATTTTGGTGTCAGTTTGCCCCCTGGGACCATTAATTGGCCATTAAGTGTCAGTGGTGACACTAGGGACTAGGCATTAATAGATTAATGCTTGTCCAAGGGTCAATTAATGCATGGGACCACTTTGGGTTGCAAATGGCCTAGCCAATTAATTTTTGGATGGGCAAGGTCAATTTTCTGGGCATGGATTAAGGGCTGAATTAATTTTCAGAATTAATTAATTCTGAAAATTAATTAAATGGCTGGAAATTGTTGAAAATGGATTAAGAAAGCTACCACTTGGCAAAACTTTCCCATGCAAGTGGAGGAAAGGCTAAATAGGGCTGAAGGGAGAGGGAAATCTCGTTTTTTCATTTTGGAGCTGTTGGAAAGAGGTGTTGGATTGTTGCTGCTAGCTTTTGGGGCCAATTCCCAACCATTGGAGACCATTTTGGTGATGGAGATTGCATATTCTTGACCTTGGGAAGCTAACAATTGCTGCTGATGCACTTTCTCTTGAAGATCACAGTCTCTGATGCTCCTATTGTTGTTGGTGCATCCGTTTGGGGCTGGTACAGCAGGGCAACAGCTGATTTTGATCGGTTCTTTGCAACAAATCTCAGAATTTTCTCTCTCTACAGCATTCTCTCATCTCCTTCAACCTACGCTCAGCCATTTGAAGGAGATTTCGGCCATTTTTGGTGGGTTGATTTGTAATTTCTGCAGTAAACCCTAATTTACAGCAGAAATTAGGGTTTAGCAGCCACCTTGGGATCCGTGCCAGAGATTGAAGGCTCAAGGGACTGAAATCAGCAGCTGATAATTGAAGATTATCAAGGGATTTCAAGAGCCAACCCATCCCGAATTGATTTGGGGCAGCATTTGGCCAGCCAAGGGTCAAATTGGAGAAGAAGTCCTGGGTGAAACAAGGGGCAAATGACCTAAAAGGCTTGCTGGACATTTATGACAGCAAGAGCAATTGGTTAGCAGGAGGAGATTGAAAAATCTCAAGTTGTACTCCTTCCAATTGAACGAAAGCTAAAGAAATACTGCAAGGGGCGCCAATTTTGGGGCCAACAGGGTGTCTACTGTCCAAGAATGTTATGGTAAAGTGTGTATTTCATTTTATGTGCATTTATTTATTGCTGTAATTAACTCTTAAATCAGGTTATCACCACCCATTCCAAGAAGGACGGCTAGTTTCAATGGCAGCCCTAGCTGACTGTCTGCCAACAAAAAGCCCCCCCACGAGATACATCCAAGGCTGGGTGCCACACGGCGGAGAATACAGCAAGCTCCTCTCCACACGAGCTGTGCCGCCTTCCAAGACCACAGGCAATGCTTTGGAGTTTCCAAATGCTACTGTGGGCAACACTTACAACCTTCATCCTGCTACATCTAGGCCAACCAACTCCCAACAGCCAGACCCCCATGTGCCAAAAGCCAAAGGAAATACGACACCCTCCTTGGCCTCCAGCTGTCCCACAAGCGACATCAGAAGGTCCGACGAAAGGCATCTGTGATGCTATGCTCCGCCCAGCATCTACATGAAGGCGCCCAATCCATGTCTTCCTGCATCAGTACATGTCTACAAATCCTAGCTATGTACTCCAAGAACCTCAGAGGCTTCTTGGTGACTGCAGTGGCCAGTCATAGCCACTCTCTAGGATCCCACTCCAACTCATCAAGTGGCCTACTCTCCCAAATCCAAAGGTGCCACTCCCGAAACTCCTCCCAGGGCACATAAGGGTCCAGTCGCTAGGTCTTCCCCGGAGTCCGACCACACGAATCCTCCTCCAGGAAAGGATAGCAATCTTCTCATCCTGTTGTCCTCTGTCAAGAGCCCTTTCAAGAGCTAGACGCCCTCCATCCTGCACGGTAAAGAAAGTCCCGCAAGGGGCACCACCCACTCTACTTGCCACCTGTAAGGGGATACCTACCGGTGAAAATCTAGCAGCCCACACCTCCCCTGACTCCATCGCCTCTTGAATCGAGGGATCTAGCCACTCCTAAGGGATCGTTGAGTCAATCTTCCTCCTCCTCAGCTCAGCACCTCGTGACATCCTGATGCCCGCTGCAACACCTCCTAATCTACCATCATGTATACCTCCATCCACAACCTGATAGTGCGAGCAGGGCCAATCTGCCCATTGGATGTGGGATTGCTCACCTATCTATATCTCGTCCGGATCTTTGACCTGGGGGTTCCAAACCACCGGCTGGCGGTCTATCTCCTCCTAGCATCCTGGAGGCCTTTGAAATAGAGCCTTGCGAAGGCCCTGCCACACTCGAAGTAAACTGCGAAGGAAGGAAGATCTGGGTGGCGTGATCTGGGCAGTCATGAAGATCCATCTCAAGGATGGCCTCCAACCCCCGCCAAGCCTTGGTCTACACTCCTAGAGACCCTCCTGCAAAAGGACCTTCTAGGTCTGTCTACCTAGTGTGAGACCACAGACCACTAGCTTGCCCAAAAGGACCAAGCTCTGGAACTCTGGGTCAATGATCCCAAGCTCTCCCTCAGACCGATACCGGATGATGGTCACCCACGCCACCTTGGCCCGAGTCCCTAGAACCGTCTGAGCAAGCCCAAAGAAAATTATGCACTAGGCAGCGAAGCTGAACCACACAAGACAAGGACAAACACCAACAAGAGGCGATGTACCAAGCCGTCGCTAGAAGGACCTAGTTGACCACCAAGGCTCGGCCCACTAAAGAAAGACGGGCAGTGCTCCAGTAGGTCAATTTCCACCTAATAGAATCCAGAACTAGAGAAAATTGATGGGCAAGAGTGATATCGAGTCCCATTTGGAACCTTAGATATCGAACGGTATGTCCCTTGCACACCCATCCGAACCCTAGGTGGACACCCCACTCCGTGCTTGAGTCTCGATCTATAAGAAAACCAAGTGACTTTTGCCAATTGATTTTCGCTCCAACTGCAGTGCAAAATACCTCCAGCGCTAGTCTCACTCTCTCCAACATCAGCTCATCATCCTCTACAAAAAGAGCCGTATCATCCGCATACTCTGAGTCCAACAACTCGGTCTCCTCCCTCACCGGAAGTCGCAAGCCACGTAGCCTGCTCACTCGTAAGCAAAGGAAATAGGATATAGCCTCTGCAAAGAGTAGGAACAAATATGGGGCAAGAGGGCAACCTTGCCGAATAGATCTCTCTAGCCGAAACTCCTCCCCCCTCTTGCCACCAATGAGAACCCTACTAGTGACCGATCTGTAAAGTGCTGAAACCCCACAGATCCAAGCCTCGCCATGGTGTCCTCTAAGAAGTCCCAGTCAATCCTATCATAGGCCTTCTCGAAGTCCAGGAGTATTGCCAATCCCTGACCATTGTGTTGAGCCCACTCGGTCGCCTCGAAAAAAGTGAAGACATTTTCTAGGATGCTCTTATCTTGGACAAAACCTGTCTGGGTGTCTTGAATGATGTCTGGAAGCACGGGGCGAAGTCGACTCCCGATCATCTTGGCCAAGGCCTTGTAGGCCACTGACAACAAGGTGATCGGTCTCCACTAGGATAGCTCAAACCGATCTCCCCCTTTGGGGAGGAGACTAACAAGACTTCCCGATAAACTCCCTGGCATCCATCCTGAGCGGAAAATCTCTTGAAAGGCGAATAGTAGGGGGTCCTTCACCACCTCCTAGTAGGTAGTGAAGAAGGCTTTAGAAAGACCATCCTCTCCCGGGTATTTTTGCCCGTCCTATGCATTGAAGGCCTTAGATAGCTCCTTCTCTATGAAGGGGTCTAGGAGGGGGCATCCCATCTCCTCTGTGACCAGGGGTGGAATACAATCCCAAACCTGTTGTCTACATCATTGTACTCTCGTTGAGACTACCTCCTGCTGAAAAAGCTGTCAGTAGAAGTCAGTGGCAATCTCCAACACCTCATCTCGGCCAGAGCGAATCCTCTCATGCTGATCACGGAGGCTACGAATCTGGTCTCCTAAGGTGCGAGGCTGATGCACCTGAAAAAATTCCCTGCACATCGTGTCCCCCTTCCGTGCCCAAAAAGTTGCTAAGTGCGGAAGGAGAACTCAGAGTGCCTGTCCTCAAGGCCGGTGAGGGCTGCCCGTGCGCGCACCTCCTGCGTGTGGAGAGTGGGATCCCCTAGTGCCTCCTGGAGTAGTCTCTGCATGGCTGCTAGGTCTCGCAACTCTGCTGCCTAGCCTGTAGGGCTGCCTCTTGGCAAATCCTGCTCAACTCGGCTAAGGCCTCTGCAACCTCCTCTGCAATCCGATCCCCCCTGGCCCACTCCATAGTCCAAAGCTGCTCAATCTACCTCTTCCCTCTTGTAGGTCGAGTCTAGGAGATCTGACAGGATCGTGTGCCATGGGCTAAAGCAGAAGCATCAAGAGTGAGGAGAACCGGGCAGTGATCAGACAAAGTGGTACCAACCAACTGCCCTACCTTGCCTCCGCGAGAGCAGCCCACTCTCCCACATAGAACCTGTCCAGCTGCTCCAAAAGAGCACCGCCCAACCGCTTGTATCCCCAAGAGAAGTCCAGTGACCTCTCCCTCTTGTGGAAAGCTGGGTCCCACCAAGCATCACGAGCTTCTATTGCGAGGAGGAAGACCTCCCATGCCTCCTACTCCTCCCTTGCCATACCCTCGTAATCTCTGCCTCTACCCTACTCGTCCTCTAAGGCCTCCAGGTTGTTGAAGTCTCCTCCAACAATCCAAGAGTCCACCTCTAGGAGTCCTGCTACGATCTCCACCCAGAACCTACTGCGTGTCCTCACCTTAGTAGAAGCATAAACATTGAGGATTCCAAGGCACGAGTCCCCTATATCCAGTCTGATCCATAGGACCCTCCTTGCCACAATCGTCCCATGATCTCGTACACAGGCAGCCGACGGTGAGGCTCGGGCCAATAGAGGTGCATACGCCTCCACTCCTGCCGTGGGCACCGACGAAGTACTCCTAGTAGCTGTGTGAGCTGCCTGGAAGTACCTTCTCTACTCGATGGGCCTGGGAGGAGGTGAGCTTGTGCTCCTGAAGAAGTAAGATGTAGATCTGTCCGGCAAGAGCAAGCTGCAGTTCTTGCCGGGCAATCAATTTCCTAGAACCACGTGCCCCACTGTAGTGGAGGCTATTCACGTTCCAGGATGCTAGGTGTATACTCATGGGGAAACCTATGACTAGCCAGACAAGCATCTGTTCGGTGTGGAAGCTGTTGATGAAGAGGAAGAGCCATGGGCATGCGAATGCGCTTAGCCGCAGGCTTAGAGGGTGAACTCCGTTCCCCCGTGGTGGCTCTCGGGCAGACCATGGGGGTGATAGATGCTCCAAGCAATACCACCAAGGCATCTATCAACCAGGCTGAGAGGCGTAACTCTGTACACTGGTAGAAGCGGGCAGCCTATGCAAGGGGCCACTCGATCGCATCTATCGGTGAACTCCATTATGGAGGGGCTTGAAAAATAATGCTCACATGTGGGACCTCGGCTCCAACCCACCAATTAATGTCTATCATGCACCCTGGCCTGCTGGGAAAAGAGTGCTAGTTCTTCTCCACTTCTATCTATGTCATCGTCTATTCTCCTGAATGAGAGGTCTGAAAGAAGAAAGCATAGTTTGGTCCAGCTGCTGGTGGTGCAAGTAAATGGACCTTGCCGCTCCTTGACTTGCGGACCACGAAGATCCCCACCTCCAAAGATAGTGGAAACTCTCCGCGCTCCGCAACTCTCAAATAAGACCACAGACCATTGCGGAAAAACTCCTGGGGGAGCAATTGCGCCTGTCGAGGGAAGGTGTGACGGGCGGCTGGACCAGATGAGCTGGTGGTTGTGTTTTGGGGGGGGGGGGGGCGCCCCGGCACATGTACTAGGTGAGGATCGGGAGGGCTGATCGGCAAGGGAGAAGGTGGGGAAGAGGACAAGTAAGGGGTGGTGGGGTGTGAGGGGGGGCGAGTGGCCCTGGAAGGGGGAGGCTATGGGATAGAGTCGGAGGGGGATCCATGAGGGGGGGGGGGCATGGGGGATCTCGAGTGGGGGGGGGCCGAGATGCCTCAGTGGATGGTGGGGGTGGAGGCTTGTGATCCTGCTGGGTGGGACGAGTTGGGGGGGGTGGTGATGCAGGGTGTTCTCATGGGGACCCGTCGCCCACCCTCCAGCTCTCTGCTGCCATGGTTATGTCTGAGGGGTTGGCTAAGGCCCACCCTGTCGTCTCCCTCCCTGTCATCACTAGACCCGTGTGAAACCGTCAGCATCCACATGTGGTTCTACCAACTCAGCCGCCTTGGCTCCGAAACGCGTGCAATCTGCTGCCTGATGCCCAAAGTCATGGCATCGCAGGCACTAGCCAGGCTACCCTGTCACAATAACCTGCTGCAAAGAGTGTCTACCTACCTCAATCTCAAGAAACTTAGGTATGTTCTTTGTATCTTTTACAACCACCCATACCTTCGGGACTCCTACAGCTGTCACTACATCCGCAAAGGAGGGAGGAAGAACTGTGCCGAAAAGCCGTCCAAAGTCCACTAACTGACGATACTCTACCGCCAGTCTAGGGAATAGATGGGTGACCGGGTATCTAGGAAACCTGTTATGGAGCACGAACTCCTCCACTATGAAGCCACTATACCAAGGAACCATGTAAATGACCCTCTTCGTGGAGGCATAAGGTGAGCTATCCACTAGCTCACGGGTTGCATCCACAGAGGTGAGTCAAACCATGAAGATTCCCCTGAACCATGAGAACTACCTTTGCAATGTGCGTTGTGCCAATGCGTAGCGTGGAGTAAAGCCAATCTTGAAGCTGGGCCCTGGATGGAGAGTGTCCTACAACCTGTCCATAGATTGTTGTTTCTTTTAGTTTCAACTATGTGGCACGGACAAAAAGGAGCTATTCCTCAGAGAGGACGACGCGCAAGGTGTTTGACTGGGGGCACTCGCAAAATGCTCCGACGTCTGACCAGAGGTTTCCATTGCGCGTCACTACTGGGGGCTATCAATCTAGCTGCTATGATACCAAGGGGAAGTTGCTATAGATGGAGGGAGCAACGAATGCTAGTGGTATGAACCTACAACATAGGATGGAGGCATCGGAGCAAGTCGACTGAGGAGGTCTTTCATGCATGAGACAGAGGGCTATTGGAATTCCTTCTAAGTCTCCTTGATGGCATAATCAATCTAACATATTACCCCAAAGAAGTCTAAACAGCAAGTTCTTTGTACCTGCCACCCTAAACTCAATGATCCTTTATCTAATCTTGGCTCTTGCTCTTATGGTTCGACCGCAATCATGTATGGATGCCCATGCAAAGAGGTGAATTGATGGCCTTTTTCAAATGAGTGGACTCTCATTTTAGAGTTGCTCTCCTATGTTGAAAGTGTTAGGATTCCAAAAAAACTACCAAATGTGATATATGGTGTGTCTATTGTTTCAGAAGAGAAGTTCGCCCTCTAAAAACTTCATGTTGAAGATACTTTTACTTTGTACAAGTTGTTAAGGCGAATAAGGGGTTCATAAGAAGAATTTCATGGTCTCAATTGAGGATTTTCTATTCTTGGGTGGGTTCTGAGCTTCGGTTTTTAAGTGCCTAGTCTGCTATTCTCAAGTGCATCTCTAAAGAGATTCTTCTAGTGGTTACTTCTTGTAAGATAGATTCAAAAGTGTGGGAGAAGTTACAGATGTTGTACAAGGCTACATCGACCATGTGAGTTGTAGCATGTGACCCTCTATGGTCAACTTCAGCAAGTGAAGCTCAAGCCAAAGGATAATATTCAATCTTTTCTACTTCATGTTGCATAGGTGCAGGATCAACTTTGGCACATGCAGTCCGCCCTTCCAGAGGCTCATCTTGTGGTGATTATGCTCTACAAGCTCCCTTCAGAGTTTAATG
Organism: Lygodium microphyllum; assembly: GCF_053477565.2. NCBI lineage: Eukaryota > Viridiplantae > Streptophyta > Polypodiopsida > Schizaeales > Lygodiaceae > Lygodium > Lygodium microphyllum. The sequence goes on from NC_141148.1 coordinate 36,132,397, forward strand.
GAGTAGCCAATGCTCTATGGGCCCAGACATCGCCAATACTAGTTAGCCTTACTCATATGTCCTCTATGCTACTTGAGCATGAGCTATCTTTGAGGTTACAAGGGAGGCTTCCATCTCACTATGCTGGCCATGATGAGGCATTTGCCACTTCAGAGAGGGGTGGCAAGAAGACAAAGGACTAGTATTATCAGTGTCGAAAGAAGGGACACCTAGGCAAGGATTGCAAGGAGCTAGCAGCATCATAGGAGGAGGAGGAGAAGCAACAAAATACAAACTCGTCTCCATCCAAGGAGCAGAAGGGGTTCTCTTCTTGAGAGAAGGGAAGGGCATGGCTGCATGTATCTCTACTACTTTCTAGTGCTAGTGATGTGGTCATCCCTCACGACTCTCCTGTGCTAGAGAAAGAGTATGAGAGAGTAGTGAGGTGGGGCAATTAGGCTTCATTTATATAGGTATGCAGATGCAAAGGTCCCAAAGAGGAGCTTCCCTTTCGCATCCACAAAAGTCTAGTAAGTTTTGAAATCCTGTAGCTACGATTGACATCCAAGTTCATGATGGGCTACTTTTTAACAAGAAGTGGGATTTGCTCCTAGGTCAAGCTCACGTGAGAGGACACTTTGGCATCTAGTCAAAGGAAAGGATTCCATGGTCATGTATGCTCAAGATCATTGCTAACAAGATAGTCACGTATGCTACTAGAGAATCAAGATTCATTGTTGACAAACATAAAAAGCTGCAATGATTCTTCTCTATTTTAAGGAGTTGATATGATCATCATCAACATCAGGTCGGTGGCTTGCAGACCTACTATTTGGGTGTCCATGGTACTATTTGACTATCATTGTTGTCTGCACTATGATAGATCATTATCATTGTATATTGTATTGTACCAAATCACCCATGATTTAAGAAAGGGTATTAGCAGATTAGTCAGTCCATGTGTGAGTCTACATCTATATAGGTAGACTATGCATTTTTTTTTTCAATGTTGATCAATGTAGCGGCTAGCCAACTAATTTATTTACCCTAGAATGTGACAAACCGGTCATTTTTTATCTCGCCAACTGCATATTTTAGGCCATTTTCAGCTGGCGAACTTTTCCCTACTTGTTACCTACTTATAAGTTGGGCTCCCTCCTTTGTTATTCACTTCATCATACTTTGCGAGTTTTGTTATAGAGAGCAAGTCAATGCCAATGCCCACTTGGCTAGTGATTTATTATATTTAACTCTCTCATGTCTTGGTATATGGATTCCATTTCCCAAGCATTCTTTTGAGTTCTCTTTGCAATGTTCTTCATTTCTTTGAAATCTCTCTCCTCTCGTGTTGAGCAGTCTATTACAACAGATTTGCACGCTTCCATCACTACACCCACTTACGAGTCATGATATGGATACTTGCTATTGTCAATAGCTTTTTTGGACTTTTCTATTTACTATTCAGCTTGCCCCTAGGCTGTAATTTCTATGCTGTTCTTAGTATGCATTAGTGACACCTTCATCATTTGCAACTTTGGCATTCAATGTAGAAGTTTTATGCATGGCTTTCTGTTAATGTGATACTTTGATGATCCACATTCTACATGCCAAATTCAATACCATGCTGGTCCCCCGTCCCCGCCCCCCAATCACTTGTGAGTAAGGCCGAGAGAAACAGAGCTGTATGCACTCATTGATTCGCTTAATATCCTTACTGTTGTGGCAAAATAGACTAATTAAATCTTCTCACATTAAATCAAAGCATTCAGTTTCTTCCACCTTTCCCCTACTCTCAGTATTGTGCAACTATCAAAACCTAAATTGGACTTGCAGAATCCTGATTCTTGATCTGAAAATCCTAGCATCTGCATACAATAGAGAGCTTCCCACAGTGGTCAAGGTCAATCATCGACAAATTGGAGAATAAAGCTGAGTTACTGTGAGTTCTTGGTTTCTGCAGATTCACTTTGCAGAAATAAACCCTTTCTAGTTGGGAAATCGACAAGTAACCATTAATAGCTTGGCTGTAAGCACTCAATAGTCACGAAGGGAAATAGGACAGAGCAGGAATGGCCAATTTTTCCTCTTAAATGGTAAACCCATTCTCAAGCATCATACATACTGGCATACTATGGACTATGAATCCGACTCCAACACACAAGCGCATTGGTTCACATTTGTCATCATCACTCGCAGAATGAAAGGTTACTCTGAAGAAGAAGAGTCATTACCTATCCAACAAAATGAACAATTATCTACAAGTGCTGGTCCACACCATCATCTTTACTAGCTTAACTGAAAGAAAGACTAAACTGAAAAAGTCCCCTGCACACCCATACTTTGCTGCTGCTGCTGTTTTTCCCCTAATGACCAGCAAACCATCATGTATCACATGGTGATTGTCTCGCAATCATAATAAGAAGGTGGGAACAACATGAAGCTCATCCACTTTTATCTTTCTGTGTCTAACAACTTGGCTCATTCCTTCTTTTTATCTTTAGTCACAAGCTCTTGAAAGGCTGCTGCTTCAGTTGTCATTAACTTCTCGTTGCCATCTTTTAATGTGCCAGGATATTGTCTCAATAAGTGTCCCAATGACCTACATCCGTAGCAATTGGGAAAAGAGGAGATTTGTAATTGTAGGTGATAAGGATGTTAATGTCAGAGTGTCATTAGCTGGCAACAGAAAGCCCCACTTGAAGCATGAAGAATACAAGCTAATAGTGCTACATCCAATGAAAATGTGGGGTAATATGCACTCGTAGTGATTCCAAGGTAATCCAAGCCCAACAGTAAGGCATAAGACCCTTAGCAATATCAAAGAGAGGGTCTCACGGCATAGCATAAGCAAAATAACCACCTCCCTTAAGTGTTTGACACATGCACAAGTTGATGTATAGTTTATTGTCTATCCTTTAATGTACCAGAATATTCTCTCGCTAAGTGTCCTGTAGGTGATAAGGATGCTGATGTCCCTACCTGGCAACAAAGCCCCTCTTGGACATGTGGGATAAGATGCATTCCTAGTGATTCCAAGGTAATCCAAACCCAACAGTAAGGTGTAAGACCTTGGCAATATCAAAGAGAGGGTCTCAAGGCATAGCATAAGCAAAGTAACCACCTCGCTAAGTGCTTGACACACTCACAAGTTGGTATATTGTCTATTGGAGAAAATTGTGCGTAAAAAACTCCTTATCACTGAGAATAAATAACTTTATCATCATCCACAGCATCCTGCATCCATGCTTAAAGCATGGGCTTTCACATGATTTGTGCCATAAAATAGAGCCAAGCAACCATTGTTGTGTTGTTTGATGCTCTGAGGTCCCTTTTGCAGTTCACAGCATGTTAAAGGCCCAGAATCTCAAATTGTTTCATAACATGGTTAACAAAGAAGATCAGGCTGTAAGGCTGACTACAGAAAGCTCGAGGTATCAGGCTTAGAAAGCAAAAGCAAGGGAAGTTTGCTACTCCAGATCCATAGCGAAAGTAACCAGATGATGGAAAGCCCAAGGTTTCACACTTACAAAGCAAAAGCAAGTTTGCCACTCCAGATCAAAATAGTAACTAGCATTGATGCGACCCAAACAGTCAACGTTCAATTTTGGGAAACTCTTCAAAGACCTGGAGACCACATATCTAAACACAAATATAAATTCACACATACAGGAAAGTCCCTATATATGGATTACAAGCACAGTGACGAAGGTATAGATGAGTTCAGGATGCACAAGGTGTTTGCATGTCTACATAGACCTCTTAACATGCATGGTCGATACAATATGTATGTATGTGTGATATGCATGTGTGGCAGCATATGGTATATACACTCAGTATGCAAGTAATGACAACTTGTCGGTACAAAATGCATTGTAGTATAAAAATTGATGCATATGTACACACATAGTCAAGTGCAAATGCATGAAATTTGATGAAAGTTATCTTTAAAAAGCTTGGCTCACGATTAAAAAGATGTCAATCAAATGTCAACATAAAGAGGAAACAAATTTTCTACTAATCCGTTGCTATTTAGCTGGTGCAACTTTAGCATATTTTTACAAGAATCCTTATTAAGCCCAAATGTTCAGTAGCCTCCTCCAAATGCACATAAGACAAACCATTACCACCAAGAAAGAGCATTGATTCAAGCAAAATGTGGGCTTACTGGCAGATAAGTTCTTGATTCTCAATGATGTACTTTAATAGTACACGTAAAAGCCTGCGCCGCTGTTTAAAACCGCTTCTTTTCCATGTACTTTGTGCTATCCTTGCTTGCTCTACATAAACTCTAACCTTCATAAAAATTTGAAGAAGAAAGACTGTACTTATGTCAGGTGTCACCACTATTATACTTTTAAAAAGAAAAAGAATACATTTGAAAAACAGCCTTGATGTCAGCTTTGCGCCACCATTACTTCAATTATGTTAGTCAACGACCTCGAATTGGTTGCCTACATTAATGACACACTTCTATAGAACTAGCAGCAATCCACACCTTTGCAGCAACAAAGAACCAAAACTTCAGACTGATCTGCAATTGAACTGGTCTTGTTCTAGGAAAAGAATGCCCTTACATCTTCTTTGCTTGCAGCTGGAAAAGAGCCAAGGTATTTCATTGTGGCAGGTTCAAAACATTTGACTCTATCACCATATCCTACTCCTTTTCTCGGAATCTGATACAGCAAAATAATTATGATTATGGTTATGATAGCCAAAAGCAAGGTTGATATCAAATGAGACATTACTGGTGCACAACTTTTGTCAAATAAAGTGAATAGCAAGCAAAAAGACAAACCCAAATGAAGATTGAGACCCTAAACATGCAGCACTATGATGTTTGAATTGGACTAGCGGAGCAGTTCAGGTAACAACTTTGTGCAATTGCCAGGTTTGAGTAGCATTCCAGGCAGGCAGCATTGTGCAGCAGTGGTCCGCCAACAGCAGGCAGGTGCCACGTGGCAGCCTGTGCAGGCAGTTCAGCAGTCAGCTGATTTTCTGGTGCAGTTAGTCATATTAAGCAGCAGCCAACCTGGTCATTTTATTTTCATTATTTTTCCCTATTTAGGGCAAGCCTTCCCCCCCCCCCCCGGGGTGTCACATTCATCTTCTAGTTTGTGCAAGTTGAGAGATTGCTCCGGCTTTTCATACTCTTACAGCCCTTTGTAAATACTGTCTTCTGTATTCAGCATATATTCAGTGCAGTCTTCGGCGTTCTTCTCTCTCTCTCTCTCTCTCTCTCTCTCTCTCTCTCTCTCTCTCTCTCCCTGTGTCCACTTAGTTCTTTCAGCCCAGTCATATACTTCTACATTTGTTGCACTCTGACAGGGTATCAAAGGGGTGTTGAAGGGCTGACTGATCATGGGTAGACCTGAAGAGCACTTTCAAAGCGACACCAAGGCTGTGTTATCAGCATTCCAGGGGGACTGGGAGGGCTATGCATTGACACAAGGCTGGAGCAAGTAGAGACACACAGGAAAGGAAGTTAATTTGCTGTTTTTGTGCAGGAGTTGCTGTCTAGGAAGGAGAAAAGGCTGTATTTTCAGCCTTTTGCTACAGTTTACAAATTTCATCGCCTTTGGTGGTTAAGACAAGTTCGAAATGGGTGAAGGAACTCCAAGCACGTTGCCTTTTCAGAGTCAAAAGGGGGCTACCCATTTCCTTGTGTAGGATATTTGAGTGACCATGTCTTCTAAAGCTAACATGGAGTTTCAAGATATCATGGACCGCAAGGTCCCGGTTCTATAGGTTCTTCGGGGAAGATCAAAAGCTAGATGGAGAGAACTACCGCATTTGGTAGGTAATGATGCTTGCCATCTTGGAGTCTTATGATTTGACCGAGCTTGTGACCAAGTCTATTGATCATCCAACAATCAAAGATTCTTCCACACTTTCTAAGGATGAGAAAGCAAAGGTAGCAAAGGTACAAACCTAGGATGAGTTGAATGCCCACATTTGCTTGTTCCTCTCTCTCCTACGCACTAACCATGATTGTTCTTTCTTTCAGCTTATTCCGTCAAGTTTGAAGCAAAGTCCTTCAAAGTTCTTGATGGCAAGACTAAACAGGTGCTATGACAAGGGCATGAGGAAAATGGTGTTTACATGATGCAAAGTTCCACGAACCTTACTTCATTACTTCTCTTCACAATCTTAAGACCAATTTGTGGCATGCTTAGTTTGGCCACCTCAACTACGACTACCTTTGAAAGACAACTCATAACCAGCTAGTTCATGAATTGCCAGATGTTGGGGTGAGCTAAAACCAACCTTCCTTTCAGGGAAATGGTGGATTATGACCTAATTTACAACAAGCACAAAATTCACATAAAGTGAAATGAAATTGTTACCAATCAATCTTGGATAATGGACACCTAATTGGCCCCAAAAATTGACGCCCCTTGTCGTATTTCTTTAGCTTGAATTGAATTTGGTTCAAGCACATTGAGATTGCTCTCCAATCTCCTCCAATTTCCCATGGCCCTTGCTGCCCAGGATGGAGAGCAAATCTTCAATTCAATTTGCCCCTTGATTTTGAAGGAGATTGGCCTCCAATTCACTCCTTGGTTGAGAAATTTGGCCCCAAACTTAATTATGGCTTGCTGGCCTCTTGAAATTTCCCAATTTCAGCAGTTGTGTTCCAAGTCTAAGGCCTCAATTTCTAAGCCCCATTCCCAAGGTGGCGGTCAAACCTTAATTTCAATTTTCTACTATAAATTAGGGTTTAGCAGCAAAAATTCTTCAATTGAACCCTCCTACAACTAAATTTAGCTGAGATCCCTTGAAAGAAGCTATGAATTGGCTGAGAGAATAGAAAGGAAGCCATGGAGAGAGAAAATTCAGAATTTCATTGCCAAAATTGGCTGAGATTCAATGCTGCCCTGCTGTGAATGCTTGTTAACCAACAGCCAAATCCAATCTGAAGCTCAAAATGTTGTCACCAACTGCTGCAAACTCTCCTGCATCCATCACTTGAACCTCAAGGGCTGCAAAATGCAGTCGGCACCAGCACATTGATGCTCCCACTACAGAAAATGGTCCCGAACAGCAGTCGCCAACAGCCAAATTCTCCTCCTCAGCAGGGCTACCAATTGAAATTCAGCTTCGCCCTCCCCTCTCCAGCCCAAACAGCCCTCCCACCTTTGCATCGGAAGTTTTGCCAGCTTGCAGCCTTCCTTATTCATTTCCCAGCAATTTTCGGCCCAATTAATTAATTTTCATAATATCAATTCTAAAAATTAATCTTTAAAATTTGTGTTCAAAGAAATAGCTTAATAGCCAATAAATAAATTGGCTAGGCCAATTTGTCACACAAGCCGTTGCCCCCTCCCAAACACCACCAAAGCTCAAATGTTGGAGGATGCCACCACAACTGGAGAAGAAGAAAACACAGCTGTAGCAGTTCTGGAGAAGTGGGCAGCGGCCAACATAGCCTCAAGAGAAAAAGGCATGGTTGTCTAGATGATCCAGGAAGTTGACAGCAACAAGAATAGAGGAAAACGCAGGCAGCAATTTGTATAAATGGTAACTTAGCAAGGGTGATCATAACAACAACAAAATACAGTAGATCTGATGCTGGAAATACCAAACAGATGGTTTTAAACAGGTCACTTGCAACTAGAGAAGGTCAAGGCAATAGGGCAACAGCAGGGCAGCCTACTGATCTGCAAAATGCACTTATCTACAAGTCATGGCAGCTGATAGGCAATAGCCACCAGCAGGTGGACAGCAAGCGTAGTGGGCAATGACTGAAGAATGAGGATTGCAAGATGTGCAAAGTGGCTGGACACATAGTTGCCAAGAAACCCGTTTCATAAGGTTAGGAAACTTGTTTCATAACTAGCGGTTCATAAATATACAAAACACTTATTTTAAACTTTCACAAATGCCATATGCTAAATATCTTGAGACTTTTGTGATCATCATTTCTGGATTTACTTAACACATTTCATACCTCTTGTTTCAAAAACCCTTGGCGACTATGGTTGGACAGATCCCTATTTATAAGACACATGAGCCAACCAACGGTGTAGGGTGGCACTTGGGCACTCTCAAGTGGCACCCAAACACTTTGAGTACATTAAATATGGGTGCATGGATACTTTTGGGACATTTGATATTTGAGTTTTGGGATGTTTAGTGAGCTGAAAAAAGGTAATTCAAGTCAATTAACCCTTTATTATTTAACAAAAAGGACGAAATAGCTTGTGTAATACTAGCAATAGTGCAAACAAAACCCAAAATGGACCCAAATCAAAAATCTAACAATGCTAACCCTAAGGGCTCTACTATAGTGTTAGTCAACCTACATATGCTCATCAAACTCGTCCCAAGTGGAGAGATGAAGCAGAGGGCGTTGACGACTTTGTCCAATAGGTCAAAGCCCGCTCTAATACCCAATCTTGGATTTAGGGTTGCAAGTGTGCGTGCACACACACACACACACACACCCCTTGGTGACAGCTTTAGAGTTAACAACACAAAACATATTGAGTAGTATCGATGTAGATGATTTACAAGACTAAGCTTTCCCTAAAGTGAATCAGCATACATACAAGGCTAGAGGAAACAAACCTCCTAGTGAGGGGGAAAAATTGCCTAGTGGTCCTGCGTGTGTTTTCACATATCACTAACAAAATACGATAACATGTTTGTGCCTTCACCCGACAACCATGCTAACCATTGTATCTGTTTCATCATATTTGCTCAGCGACTATGCTCAGTATTCTAGGAACACAATGCTCAGCAACTGGGATGCAAGCAACAAAAATAAGGATCATTCATTGACCAATGCTCAATCAATTGTTTGTTTAAGTGGTCGAGGGGTGCCTAATTGATGCCTGCAAGCAAGCATGGTAGTACTGGGCTCAACATGGTATTGCTTCCTTAGCTCAAGACACAAAAAATACTGCAGCTGAACTCAACCTGTATGACAGCTTGAACCTGAGGCAAGTCTCGCTGTACAGAAAATGAGCTGCTTCTAGACTAACAAGTTGGCATGCAAGTTGGCACACCTGCCCCATCATTGATGACTACATTACTTACCATACCACTCTAGAAAAGCAGAGAAGAGCCAAAATAGTCCAAATGAGGGAAAGGAAATCAAAACTCGAGATCTCGACTCAACTGAACATTGGAATCTTTTTTTTTCCAAGCTTGGACACAAAAATGAAAATGATAATGGAGCTAAGCTCATGCGTGTTTGAAACAACACATTATAGCTATTTAGGTAGCCTATGAGCTGCCCAACTGGAGCAAAAAGCAGGCCAGGTTCGACAATACACTGCAGATAAGGCTAAGAGCTAAGACTTCTGGTCACATTGAAGCACAAGCAGGCTAGTCACACACATGCACTGAAATCCTCCAGCAAAGCCATACTGTGTAAGGCCCACTGATCGGCACACCATTGTACCTGTATACATGTCCTCCAAAATAAAACATGAATTCTATTATTGCATTTTAATTGGCAAAAAGCATAAGAATCTGGAAATCAAGAATAGCCTATCGACACCTCACAATGGAGTCTGCTTAATGACTTATGTTAGGCCTTTCCTTCTCAAAATGATTTGATATTTGCAGCTTAGTTGCTCGAAAATATGTAAGTATGATGAACTATCAAACTGTGTGTTAACATTCGGGGAAGGTAGAACAGATTAGTACAGCTAAAGACTGCTACTATATATAATCCTCGTAAAGTTCTTTAGGAACACACCACCTTTGTCAGAGGACACTCATCTCCAATGATGTCTACCGAGAAAAGGAGCTAGAGTACCAGCTCAAACATGGTATTTTTGCATGCGGCACACTTACATAAATATGGCGATCTTCATTTGCTTCGTCTCCATCCAAGATCACTGCACAAAATTGCATTTTATGGTTTTACAGGCGATTAATCTGGAGATATGTAAATCTCTTGAGAGAAATGTTATTAGAACTTCAGATGTAGGAAGCCTTGGTATAGAAGACATGCAATCTACGTTTGAACTGACAAACTGATCTAAATTGTGCACATGCAACTTACATTTGAACTGACAAACTGATCTAAACGTTTTCGGAATTTTGAATATGCGCACGCAAGGTCATGAAACCTTTAAAGAACAAACGTGCAACTGGTAGTTGACACGGACCTTTACAGACACAAATGCAGAGAAAAGAAGAGTCCTTTGTGTTTTAAGAAATTCAAGCAATGTAGGCATAATTCCCCGGTCTAAATCTCCATCAGACAACAGTGCAATGCAGTAAAAAAGAAGGCAATCGGAAAGTACCATCTGATGCGTCAACCTCCATGGATTGTACGATTGGAGGGATGAGCATGAGCAGAAATCGGCAGAGAAGGTAGGCCCCTGACAGCACCACCATGAACCACCATAGCTCCATGAGTAAACTAGAAGGGGCAAAGTTATGCTGCTCTTCCACACCTTTGGCCAAATCTAAGTCTCTCCAAGCCTCAAGGCCTGTTTGTTGTCTCGTGAAAAGCAAGATTCACTAGGACAAAGCGGGCCGTCGCGCCCTCCCTCCATTAATGCATTCTTTTCTGCACCTTCTCTTTACCTTCATCTACAACTCTTTCCCTTTTGGCGTTTATTACAGCGTATCAGAGGTAAAGTTTCGAATTTGCTGGTAAAGTGACAAATGCTGACTTATGCCAAAATTAAGTTTTGAGATTATCGAATATTAACAATTTTTTACAGGCGGTTAAAAACGAACCACTTGCAAGTTCCATTTACCAAGGTGAGTCATCGAAGTTTAAGTTAGGTGCATGTGCCCGTGGCGCTTTGACCAAGTCCTATGTAATTTCGTCGACAAAGTACCTCAAACAATAGAGGTACTTACATGAACTCCCTCAACTTGACTGCCACATGGCAAAGGCTACGTGGCACTTCCCTTTGAAAGAGGGGTGTGCAATGTGAAAGGCATACACACCTTGCGTACAAGTGAGAAGTAGAGAGATCGTGTGATGAACGGCCTCTTGTACTACATGGCCCACAACACTTCCCTCGTCAGGGTTTTGCACATGTGGACTTCCTTGACAAGTGGTGTAGGCATTTTGGTGGTAGGACCTATATCACACTCGGTGATGCCAAACTCATCTTCCAAATCCAACAGGTACATAATCTTCCTTTTACTCTCTCTCTCTCTCTCTCTCTCTCTCTCTCTCTCTCTCTCTCTCTCTCTCTCTCTCTCTCTCTCTCTCTCTCTCTCTCTCTCTCTCTCTGTGTGCATGCAACACAACCTTTGAAACTACATATAATAATAAAGAATACCCTTGACTTTATTGGAGATAAAGGCACATGCACCTATGTCTCCCATGTATTCACTACATTGATAGTACCTACACACTTGTACACTGTAGGTGATAAGCATCCATCATTGTCACTTCATTCTTTATTCTTTCAGTGATTAATAGAATAAGGAAGTCCAGTCACACATTGTGACTATCAAAGTTCCCACATCTTGCATCTCTCTCTCTTGCTCCATCTGCCATAGCTCACACCTCTAGTGCTTCCACCTTCCCTTCAACTAGTATTAGAGCATTGGTTCAAGGTGCTTCTCCTTCAGTTTGCTTCGACCCATGAATACCTACAACTCGAGGTTTAATGGATGTCATTGCTTTAGCTCATTCGAGGTAACCATTACTTACCACTTCTACCCAGCTTATCAAGACTTGCTCTAAGCATTTTGAGGACCTTCCAAGGGACTTCCTAAGCATTAGCAAGTGCTCCACAAGTCTCGTACCAACCAACATTGGGTAGTAGAAATGAGCATTGAATTTGTGCCATTTTTCCTTGTCTATACTCCTTGGATAAAAACAAGCTTCCATCTCCAACACTTGCTCAAGTGTTTGGGCAATCTATTGGGCTCTTTAGCTCCCATTTGAGCTTCATCTCCAGCTATACACATCAACCATTGATTGTAAGCAAAGAACAGACCTGCAAACGTCAATGTTGATTGTCTGGATAGCCCCCTACACTTCCTTTCCAACAACTCCCCTCTTTGATTTGGTCACTCTATTGGCCCTTGGGGGACTTGGACAGTCAATGGGCATTGCTTGCCTCCCTCCTCAACATTGGTACTCAACTTGGGCCATTGGATTTGAGCTTGAATGCTTTAGCCATTCACTATTTAAATAAGTAGTTTGTTGTAATACCTTTGGGACAGCCCATTTCTCAGAGTTTTGGAGCTCTTACTAATGTCTCTTGGTGGTTATTTGATGCTAAACCTTTGGTATATCTTTGGGACATGTCTTGAGATGCTTAATGGGATGTATTGAGCTCATTTTGTCTTGGATTTTAGAGGTTATTTCACTATTGTTGTAACAAGGTAGCAAGCTCTTTTCTCAAAGAAACAGTATGCCTATTTCTCTTGGAGGTTATTCGAGTACTTCAATGGATGTACTAATGTATGACATTGATGCTTAGCATTGAGATATGCTTATGGTTTGCCTTGGCCATTGACTTTGAGATTGGCTACATGTATTTGAGCATTGGCCTTGTGCTTTGGATGCTATCTTAGATGTTTGGACACTATACACATGTGCTCTTTTCTTAATTGCTCCCACTACTCCACTAAACCTCACAAGTTGTTTCTTGGCTTTGATTAACCCAATTGTTGTCCCCTCAATAGCCCCAACTCCACCCTCACTTCCAATTCCATTGGCTCACCCACCTAGTATCTCCTTTCCAAAGTTCTCTAGATCTTCCAATGAGGATCCGAATGCCTTTATTCATTAGTTTGATGCGGCATACACATAGTAGTTTCTGTCCAAAGAAAAGAAAAGAAATCCAATAAGTCAACTTCAAAGAATCAAAATGATGATGGTAATGATTCCGCTTCTAATTCTGACTTGGAGGCAGAATCCAAAAGTGGAGTATTTGACTCCAAAGCGGAGGAGGATAAAAAGTTGACCAAGAGTAAGAAGAAGGACAAGGGCAAGAAACACTAAGAAAAATGAGGTCAAATATCTGTGGTGCACACAATGCAACAATCCTAGCCACATTCTAGCTAAATGTGGCCTAAACCAAAGATGGTGTAGTGTTTGCAATATGGCTACTTGTAACATTGAGTATTGTTGATACGATAGTAGGTACCAAATGGCCTATCCTAAAGGATAGCAAGGTATCGGAGCAACCCCCCTCCCCTCCTACCAATGGACAACCCTCTAGGCCAATCTAGTTCCTACATCAATTGTTGCTTATACAAATTAGGAGTACCAGCCACCTAGTGGTGGCCATGGTGGGTGTGATAGAGATGGAAGAGGCCGATGAAATTTTTGGCCCTTCTCTAAACATTGCTTATTTTGCATGTAGGAAGGACACTAGAGATCAAAGTGTCCCGATGCTTAAGCTTGTGGTGCTTAGAAAAGACAAGGACAAGGCCCGACACAAATGCTCAGAGCTAACACAATGAAAATAAAGGAATTGCTAGAATTGGATGTTCATGTGATTACTCGATCAGGCAAAACCCTACAAAGATGTGACATTGCGACCCATAAGAACTTCATATCTGAGCAAGAGAAAGTTTGCCATCATGTGGTAGGATGGCCCACAAGTGCACCGGCAATATTCGACCATAAGCTCTAATGGGCATACCCCGCCAACCCAGGGGATGCAACACGATGTGAAGACACAACCACATCCAACGTGGAGTCATTTAAACACTGAATTGGCTATAGGGCCGAAGTCTATGAAGTTCAAATTACAGCACGAATCTACACAGGGAGTAGCAAACCCAAAACATGAGCAAAAGAAGCACATTGCGAGAGAGGATCCTTGACCCAATGGAGTGAAGAATCCAAGTTATCACCCTGGGATTCACAAAGGGAAGCAGCTAGAATTTTATATTGGCAAGTAGAAGAGCCATCCGATGATAACCCCACTAAAGATCGCAATATGAATTTGGAAGATCACCTCGGTTAGAGATAGAGTAAAACCACGGACACTAACCCCAGCGGAAGTAGAAGCCAGCAACCTAATGCCAAGTCCATAGTAACGGAAGGGAACACGCCAAGCACTTCAGCTATTCTCGACTCATCTGAAGAATCAATCAGGTGGGGACCTGTAAAAATTATTGTGCCACTAAGGTGACCTCTTGAATCTTATCCCAGCTTTCATGGATCACCTCTTGAAGATGATTCAACCAAAGTGCCCTGTATTACCAAAATTAGAAGTAGCAGCTATGATGGCCCATACTTTGAAGGCAACAATTCGTAAAATCTAGCAAGAGCAAGAGCAAGTGTCAATAGGTCCCTTGTCTGATCCGATCATTCTGGTTATTCTTGTTTGATGCAAGAACCATATCATCCAGAACGTCCTGCTTGACAATGGATCCGATATCAATATCATCACATTGGCCACTTGTTAGGAATTAGGATTGATGGATTGGGAACCATCTCCCTTTTAGTAAGGATGGCCAATTAGTAATGGATAAGACCTCTTGGTATCATCCACTCTATACTTCTGGAAATTGCCACAGTCTAATTTTCGGTTTCCTTAATTGTGTTGAATATGGAGCATGCTAACAAAGATTAGCACTTACTATTGGGAAGACCTTGGCTATGCCAAGCAAGAGTTAGCCATAACTAGGTAAAGGTAAACTTACAATCTGCAAAAATCAACATAAAGTAATTGTGTTCTTGACCAATATTGCCCCACCTACCCCACACTACAGACCCGTCGATTGTTATCAAAACACTCAATATGGTAGAAGGCTTAAGTGATGATGATGAAGATAATTTCTCGAAGGTTAATGCCCATTTACATCCTTGGTGTCTCATTAATGTGTTATAGATCAATGAATAATACTTGCAACCACAAAGTTTGTAGCCCAAAGTCCCAAAGAAGTAGGAAAAGGGAAATGGTCTAGAAAGTTCTATAACTCAGAACTTAGACTATGAATCAAACAATATTGATGCTAAATAGATTGTTGATGCTGACATAAAAGAAATCCTAAATCAAAAGCGCAAGTTTGAGGTGAAAATGTACAAAGTCACAAGGGTGAAGGAAGATGAATTGGACACGACATACCTTGGTTTGGAAAGGACCATAGAAAAAGACCAAACCAATCAAGATCAATGTCCATAGACTTCCGTCAACAACTCATCGGTTCGCTAACTAAGTTTAAAGATTTTTTTGCTTGGGAATACTTCGACATGAAACAACTGGATCCTTGCTTCTATTAGCACCAAATTCCTTTGAAATCGGATATTGTCCTAGTTTGAATGCAATGCTATAGGATGAATCCTCACATGGTTGAATGCATCAAAGAGGAGTTAGATCGACTCTTGCAAGTTGGGTTCATTGCTCCAGTAGATCATTGTAGGTTGGATTTTCTTGATTGTCATAGTTCCTAAAAAGAATAAGAACCTGTGAATATGTGACAACTACAGAAAGCTTAATGTAACCACAATCCTGAATCTCTTCCCCATTCCCTATCTAGATACTATATTAGATGAAGTGGCTAGCCACAAGATGTATTCTTTTCTCAATGGTTTCAATGGTTACAACTGAGTTCGGCTTGCTTGAGAAGATCAATCTAAAATAGCCTTCATCATAGCATGGAGAGTGTATGTTTGTACAGTGATGTGGTTCGGCCTCAAGAATGCTCCAGTCTCTTTTTAAATACACATGTTAGAGATCTTTAGGCCTTAACTAACTAATTTCATGAGAGTTTTTTTGGACGATTTTAGTGTCTTTGGAAAAGCCATGCTTCATTTGATGCACCTCCGCTCTACCTCACACGTCGCCACAAGATAAGTTTAAGTTTAAATCCTCTAAAATGTGTGTTTGCTGCTAGAGGCATCATTTTATTAGGCCAAATCTAGTGCATGGCCACAAACTGCAACTTTTGGCATGCTTGGCTGTCCCCTTAGATAAATTGGCATATGTGGCCAAATGTGTCTATTAGTGGAATGAAGAGGATGGCTTAGTATTTCCTCATGTTCAACGATTACTTTCCAAAGTCCCAATTATGATCCCACCAGATTGGGGTGAAAACCTTTCATGTATTTGTTGATGCCTCTAACATGGCTATTGGTAGTGTGCTTAGGCTATAGGATGCCGCAAGATAGTTCCGTTCAATGTTTTATGCAAGTAGACAATTGTCCAATGTAGAGAGAAACTATTCAATCACCAAAAGAGAATGTCTTAGCATGATCTACTCAAGCAAGAAGTTCCAATATTATTTGCTCGGGCATGCTTTTGTTTTTCATGTAGATCATTAAGCTTTATTCTACTTGGTCAAGCAACAAAATGTCAATAGGGTACTCGCCACATTGATTCTTATTCTACAAGAGTTTGAATACATAGTAATGCATCACTCGAAACCCAGCATGTCATTGTTGACTTTCTATCTTGCCTTGATTCATGAGAACCTTCAACTAGCATCGAAGATGACTTCCCGGATGCACAATTATTTGCACTAAAGCCTGAGCCACCAAATCCTCTGTAATCATGGTATGAAGAAAAGATGGCTTTCATGGAAACTAGTGTACCTCCACCCCATCTCTAGAAGTACCAATGGAAATGACTAGCTTTTCAAATTCTGGTGATTTGAGGTTACTATGGGCCAGTTGTATTACTGCACTCTCTTTGGAGTGCTACAAAGAATGGTACTTCCAATGGAGTAGCCTAATGTCCTAGAGAAAACTCATAAAGGAATTGGTGGTGGTCACTTCATTGTTGAAGTAACAATTTGCAAAATCCAGCAAATTGGCTTGTGGTGGACACGACCGGCTTAAGGTGTGCTTAGGAAGGTCCTATTTTGCACATACCCCTCCAAGTTAACCAGTACATTGAGGGGCGTAGATGAAAAAAACGGGTGGTTACACCCAACGAATCTATTGTCACTCATGTCTTTTAATAAGCTCATATGAAATGCTGGCAAGAGGGTGGCTCTCATCATGAGGTGGACCATTGCACTAGCTATCTATTCTTGCATTAATATAAAAAAAGAGGGGTCATAACCACTCTTCCTTTGTAACAGTAGGTTTTGTTCCAATAGTATTCACAAAAGGCAGAGATAGTTACACGTGGTAATGAAACATGATCTAGGCATGAGGAGAAGTCTTTAAGAAAACCTGCTATTGATGGACGAAGGATTCTTCACGGGTCAAGGCTTTCATGTTGTAGATCAGAGGGAAGCCATACCTACAACCGGTTGAAGTCAACTCCAATTCTCCTCCGGTAGGGTATGTAAGTAGGATCATTCCTCTCGTATAGTAAGGTGCTATAGCAAGTCATACATGCCTCTAAGTTAGAGTTCCATATGTTTTTGCACCACTTAGGTTGAGTCTCATACCCTTCCACTCTCTAGGGCAACTCCATCGCCTTGTCTTCCTAATAATCTACAAGCTTATGCTACCACCTCGTGGGGTGTCTCATTCTTTGCTCTAGCCATCTCCTTTCCAAAATCATCAAGAGCTTTATTACATCCTCCACCACCCTTGGAGATAATACCCTATCCATGACGGTGAAGGCAAATTTGAATGGGCGGCCGCAGTTTTCCCACTACTCCCACACTATAAGTTCTTGGCCCAGTTTAGAGGGTTGCACTCCTCTCCTTGAGGGATGGCCACATGTGGAACTTGCAGCAGCAGCTTGGAGCTTCATGTGTGCTAGTTCCACTTACTTTCTTCATTTGTGCCTCATCTCCACCATCCTTTCGAGTGGTATGGCATCCCCCCTTGCTCTTTTGGTTGGTGGTTGGAGAGGGGGGATCGATTCATTCAGTTGTTCTTCCTCTTCTTGGTCATGCTTAAAATTTGGCCCTTCTTCTTGGATAGGCTTTGTCAGCTCTTGTGGAAGCGGTTGTGCTTGCTGTCCGATCTCCACAAACCCTAGCAAGTCGAGTTCTTGCATGGTTAATCCAACTGAGATCAGATGGGCTCATTGCTCCTCCACTCCTAAGCTAGTGCTAGGTTTGGGTGTCTTGGCATGGAGTCCATGTTGCAATGCTCTCCTTGCCAGCTCTAATTTTCTTTTTACTTCCTCGAGGGTCTCTTCTTCTCGACTATGTTACGTTCAACATTGTGCTTAAAATATATATTTGTTGCTTCAACATCCCCACTCTATGGTCATGGCTTTGCTCTCCACCACAAGGCATTCACTCTCTAAATGGGCTAACTGGTAAGCCGATTCTTTGATTCTATCCTCATTCTTGGCTGCCATTCCTTTGCTTTCTCTTTCATCTACTCTAGCCCCTGATTCTAGTATTGGGCCAAAGTGGTGATTACCTACTCCTACTCTCACCACAATGCATACATTTGTTCTTTTTCCTAGTTTCATCACTCTACTTGCTCCCGTAGTATTGCATGTTTGTGGAGAGCTACTTGAAGTTGGTTATGCAACTCTACCAGCTTCTTCGTGGCCTTTCCATCTTTTTGTGTTTTTGTCGCATGCAGCTCTTTCCTTGCCTTCTCTCTTTGCCTCTTCAACTCCTCATTTTTCAGCTCTAGGTGGCATATGTTTTCCTTGGAGTTGAAGGCACACATTTCTTTTAGGGCTATATGGTTTTCTCTTTCTTCATCGTATAGATCTTTTAAGCTTTCTTCTCCTTGTCTTGCCTTTAAGGCCTCTTTTAATGCAATCATCTCCATGTTTATGATGGTCATCACCCTCATTTTTTCTACCCTATAGGTTGCAAAGGTGTTATTTTCTTCTTTCAACTCTGCAAGCATGACCTTTTTCTCCTTAGTCATATTGTCGAGTTGTCTCTTAAGTTCTTTTACCAACTCGTCGTATTCTTCAATGTTGTGCATGGCATTGAGGGCATCGAAGTAATTGACACTTCCAAATGGGATGCCTTTGGTCATTGGCATGATTCAGCATCGACTGCTATTGCTGGCCTTTTCGTTTCTATAAGGGGGGCTCCTTTGCTATGTGCATGTGCAATTTCTTGCACTTTGTTCACTAAATATTCCACCCAAGCCATTATATTGCTTTCATTGACCGCCCCTTCGGTGGTTCCTTGCATTGGTGTGACTATTGGCATGACCATGATAGGTGGAATTGTATATAAAGGGACCTTTCCCTTGCCTTTTGCCCATTTACCTTTGTCTTGCCTCTTATGCCATAACACTCATGCCTGGCACATCCTCCTGAGTGGGGCTCATCATTGCTAGTTCTTGAGATTGGGACAATTTCTCCAATGATCTCCTAATAGCCAATGCTATTTGTTCCTCCTCTTATTGCCTTAGTTGCTCCTTCTCCTCTTCTTGTTTCTTCCTGTGCTCCTCTTGAAGCCTCTTAGATTCCTCTTCCACCCTCTGCAATTCTCTATTTTCTTTTGAGGTGGACCAGGTTCTCTTGATGGGGATCTTCAATGTGATCTTCCTTCTCCCTCGGCTTGATAGCTCTGAGCCTTTAAAGCCCCAAAGGAACACCAAAAAAATGGGGAATCTATTGCAAGAAAATCTATCTTATATCATCAACAAACATCTTTTTTATATTTGGTCTAACCACAACAAGGAAAAGAACACCAGGAGCAAGAAATCTTCACGCAACTTCATAGAAACAATTCTCCCACATCTTTAACTTGAACAAAATTGATTATGCTCTTCATATTCTTTATAGAATTCATTAAGAGACCACAAAATCATGAAAGAATACACCACTTTGAATAGAAATCATCACATGTTATTCTTATTCAATAGTTCCATAGCTCTCTCTCACAATCTCTTACTCATAAATACATTGTTTTGCATAGATTTAGCTATCTCTTTCACACACACACACACTCTCTCATACATGCTCTCTCTTAATAGTACAATGGGATAATCAAGAATAATCACGCATAACCCTTCTGTGGTCATGGATAACCCTCCCAAGAGGTATGTTTGATATGAAAGGTCACTAAAGCCACTATAGTGTCCCTTCGTAGCTTGACAATGTCGCTGTCACTGTCACTTCAGTCTTTACTTAAGTCTTCAACAACTACTTTTTCCACTTCTTTGAGCTAATTTGAACTTGTATTCATCTCTTCCCAATGTTGGAAAACTAGCTCTTCAAAAGCTCAACAGAGGGTCTACAAAACCATACAGAAGGTCATTAGAAAGTCTTTTGCTTAAGTAAAACCATCAAGAATCAACCAATAAGCTTCCAAATACTCTCAAACTCCATTAATCATCATTCCAACCTCTTATACAGAAGAAAATTGAGCAAAACAAAAGCTCAACAGAACCAATTAAACATTAATAGAACATCATATCTCCATTGGAAAACATATTGAGCTTCTCAAACCTAATGAAACTCATCCAAAACACTCTCAAACACTTCCAAACAAACTAATCATTATATAAAATCCATAAAAAATCAACCATGTAGTTCACAAAAACAACAAAAATTAGCCAAAAATCAAGTCATTTCAACCCTCAACATATCCCCACATTTAATCAGGGAGCATCCTCACAACCTTGGAAAAAGATAATAGAAGTTCAAAATATAGCTCAACTCAATCTTCTTTAGCATCTTCAAGAAATACCATCCAAGCACAACCCCAACTTATAACCTATATCCAATAAAGAGTACAACGAAAGGAAAACACCTTTATCCATTGACACAGCTTAGAAATATAAAAGCATGGCAAACTTTTAAAGGATATAAGAGGTTATGCATCTTGTGCTTATTAGGCCATCCATCCATCATCATCACCAACGTGAATCTTTGAAAAGATAGCTTCTTGAATAGTGTTGAATTTCCAACCACCACGATCCCATCATAGAACAAAATAACCGTCACACACGCACACACTCAACACAAAACAACCATCTAAATGGCACCTCTAAATGAGAGATATCATTATGAATCATCAAAAAATACATTCATGGGTATCAAGGAATATGATCCCTCTTAAAATCTTGATGATTACGGAAGCAATCCATAGATAAAGATTCATCTATGAAAGTCTTGGGAGGATTTTGGAAAAACTGCAAGCAACACATTCTCTCTACCAATACAAGATATTTGCTAGGGAAAAAAAGGGCATGAAAGTACAAGATATCCAATTGTCGAGGATCAATAGTCATATTCACATTCATGCATTGCTTTTTAAATTGCCAGCCTTTTCTTGGCCTGCCATGATGGGTGCCTGTCAACAAACCACGTTTGTCATTAGTGTTATTTAGAATAATCACACACAAAAGGGGACAATTACATATTTGCTAAACTGAATTGCTCGAGTGCAAGAACCGAATTTTCATCCAATTAGTCTGTTGATTTCAAATTTTATTGACCTTTTCTGCACTCATAAGTTATTCAATCCTACTAATGTGTGCCGTTCCTTTATTGTTTTCCTTGTGTGTTTGGTTTGATTTACCTCGCCCCCTCCTTTTTTGAATTGAGAAGAATCCTTCCTAGGAAGGAATGTTTAGCGGATGAAGGACCTGCAACACATAATCTTAATGGTTATTGTCACATGAGCTAAGCATAGAAGTTAGGGTTGTATTCTAAAGTAGCATAGCTATCCATGTCTAAAGGGAGTATGCCTACATGCATAATGTAAGTGAGAACATCAAGTAAGAAGTCATCAGAATCCACTCGGCTAGCCACATGCAACTCGTCCTCAGTGAGGATGCAATCTAAATAAGGATGTCCCTTAATGTGTTCTTTCGGGGGTGGGTTACGAATGGTAGTCAGCACCCTATAAGAAGTTGGAGCTACATAGGTTGGGTCGTATTCTGATGCCTTGATTGCGCGTTGTTGTTCAACGTGGGTCATTATTTGGCATCCTTCTAGCTCCCATTGCATGCGTAGAGTGTACCATTTTCGCAAAAAGGAGGAGTTATTGTCAACAAGCTGTTTCAACTTCTCAATTTCCTGGTTTGTGGCCATGATCGTGTTTTTGCTATACGACATAATGAGACATTGTTTGATTGCTTGTTCCTTGGATATCTCAAATGCAATTAACTCTGTAGCTGCTTCGGAAGTCTTAACAAATATAAATGCTGACTCCTCCCAAGAGCAAGGGAGTGTTTGTACTTCCGTTGCTATAGGTTCCTCCAAGAGGCCTAAGTCTAGTTGATCGTAGCTTGTAGTCAATGTCATGAAAGTAGCATCCAAGTGTAAGAGACAAGAAAGCAAGTTGTCCCATGTATTTTCGGCTAAGTCTAGAGCCAAGGTTAGAATTGATCGTCGCTCTTAAGAGGGTATAAGCCCGGCAGGTATTTGAGGTTTGATAACGCTAGAGAGGTCAGTGCTAATGTTTGTTGCTTGGTTTGCTTTTGAGGTTGTAGCTTGGCCTTATGTTCGATGGCCTTGGTTGTAGCTGCGGTTAACATGCCAGCAGGCACTTCGGAGATCTGAGGGGCATCATTGAGACTAGATGTGGTTGGTTTGTTAGTAGCAGGTTGCGGTTCTGGTGGGCGATAGATTGGTTGATGCCTTGTTGAGCTAGGCTTTGGAGGTTCAATGGACTTAGCGGCTTGATTCTCTTGTGGTTTGAGTATCTCTGGCGAGACGTTTCGTGTGGTCAAGCTTGAGGGTGGTGTTTGAGTAGGGCCTTTGGTTGTTTGGGCTTTAGGTAGCCAAATCTAGGTGTTACCCACATAGTAGCCTTGTGCTTGAAAAATAAGGTCTTCTCGCGGCTTGACCGTATGTCGATGTTTATGGTTTCATCTTGGCTTTCTAGGTTTCAAGTGTGGGTCATTAGCCTTGCGAGGCCATGTGTTTCTATTCTTAGGTGGCGGTCCCTACTGCTTAGGTACCCATTTGAATTGGGGTTCATAGGCTTCAGCATTGGGATTAGTGGGTTAATGGCATTGAGGCTTGGCAAGTTGTGACGAGTCACGACCCCCCTCCTTACTCTTGATGGTGGGTTTCTCTACTGATGGCTTTACGGACTTGGAAGGAGTCCCATTGTCCTTGCTAAAAGCGGTAACTATGTGGACATTACCCACAGTTAGGTGGATGCATGCGCTACGATTGGTACTTGACATTGCAATGAGCTTGCTTTTTAAAGTTTGTCCTAACAGTGACTTTATGCGTACATCTTTAGTGTTGGACAACACATAGAAGATTATTGGCATGTTTTCAGACTCGATAGAAACTATAACCTTGCACTTTCCCAAAAGTGTGTAGGGTTGGTCTCCATAAGGGGTGAGCTTAGCATTAGTGGGTTCCAACTGCGGTTTGTCGATTTGGGTCCAATGGTCATGGGTTAAGACATTAAAATCAGCTCCCTCATTGATCAATGCGTTGAGGGTGCATGTGTGCTTAGCAGTGATCGTCATGCTTAGGTAAGCTGGTGGTACTGCTTCCTCATCCTCATCGTCCACCTTAGTGATAGTGGCTACTCGTACGTGGATAGGGGATGCCAGCATTGGAGGCTCATGCAAGGGGTGTGGAGGGAAAAGTACTTCTTTATGCGGTTGCCATTGAAGAAACCTATGCCCTCACCTTCCAGGGTTTCGAGCTCTAAGTTGCCATTTCGGCTGATGGTTCGAACCTTAAAAGGTCATAGCCCCCGAAACTTTAGCTTTTGCTTATGTCCTTTGACTGAGTACAGCAGTACTAAGTCACCCTGTTCAAAGTTATGCTCATTGACATGCTCGTCAAACCAGCATTTGCGTCTTACCTTTTCTCGTATTAGCATGTGGGTGGCTAGAAGCCGGGTTTCCGATAAGCATTCGAGTTCCATCAAGTGTTCCATCCATGCCTTCTTTCCATCCCATCTCTCTTGAAGGGCTATCTTGAGGCTTGGTACAAAGAATTCCAAGGGAAGGATCACCTCTGTACCATATGTCAATCTAAATGGGGTCTGTCCTACAGTCGTCTTGTAAGCTATGCGATAGGCCCACAAGGCCGCCATCAGCTTATTATCCCAATCATTGCGTGAAGCAGAGACGACTTTGGTCAGGACATTTAAGATTTTATCCATGGATTTGGCTTGACCATTTTCTTGAGGGTAATAAGGCAAGGATTTTCGATGAATGATTAGAAAGGAGGACAGGAGGTGAGCTATCACTTCGTTGATGAAGTGTGTGCCTTGGTCGCTAACTAGTTCGATGGGGCAGCTAAATTGTGAGATCACTTGCTCCCATAGGAACTTAGAAGTGGTCCTAGCATCATTCTTTCTCACACCTAGGCTTTCGTACCTAGCCCCATCCCCCACTTCACGCTTAGGGCACCTCAAGGGCAGGACTTCCAAACCTATCTCCCTAAGCCGCACACCACACCTACAACAATGCACGAGCTGGGTCGTTAAGTGTGGGACAACACCAAGGCTTGCATGTGGCTTGACCCAACTCCCAGTTCCACTAGCACGAGCACAATACAACACATGTTAAGGTAGACACACCCCCAGGTAGTGCACCTTCTTTTCTTTTAGGTAAATACAAATGCTGCAACCGACCAACTTCAGAGGCCCCATCGTCTACTCAATTCACTCTCGGCTACCACCACCTCAACCGGTTGATCAGTTTCTTCCCAGGGCCAATCCCCATGAAACCCCATCATCATCAACTTACATGATTGCTGTTGCACGACATATCACCATGCAATCGAAATGAAGCAGAGGAAGACCAAGGAAAACCAAGTCAAAAAGTGAATAAAGAAGCTCATTTTGCTTAGGTAGCAAGAGAAGGCAAGCTTAGAAAAAACATGGGAGAGATCCGAATATTTTGACAAGGTTCTCTCAAGGATGATGGAGGTCTTGTCAAGGATGAAGGACTCTCTCTCAAGCATGAAGGAAAGCACTGAATATTCTAGCAAGGCTCTCTCAAGGATGAGGGAGAACCTCCAATGGCTCTCGCAAGGAAAGTGCGGGGTGCAATCTAATTCATTTCATAAGAGCACTAGGTTCCCTACTATGCAAGTGGTAAAGTCTAAATGGGATAAGGCAACTTGAAGGGAATAGGAAAAAGCTAGGTTAAGATCGCATCATAGCGATCTCAAAGGGTGAGAGGAGGGATCCGACCAACACCATCGTCAATTTCAAAGAAAAATCCACCCACCCGCCATTCTCCAAGGGGGATCCATTCAACACTATCTTAAATTTCAAAGGACCACCGCCAGCATCATGGAGGGACCCACCGCCCCAACACCATCTTCAATTTCAAGGGCAAATCCATCCAATATCATTCCCAGCAAGGGCTTGTATACAAACTCAAAAAGCCATTTAGCTACACCCATCCCACCTTCCAACTACTACCCATTAGTGCCATGGGACTGGCACTCAACTAGGAGGGGATAATGTTAACCTCAACACAAGAAAAAGTGAAAAAATGCAAGTCAAGTTATGAAAGAGGCGGCCTAGAAGGAAATCAGACACAACGGAAGAAGCAGGAAGGGAAACAGTAGAAAGTGCAAGGGCGGCCTCAAAAGCTAAGTCGAAGGCAAAAGCACATTTTTAAATGCAAGACCTCCCTGAAACTTCTGTAAAAGAGCACCAGGCTCCCTCCTGTGCAAATTGTAAGGATAGATGGGTGGTAGAAAGGAAACTAAGAAGATGGGAGGAAAATGGGAAAGAGGGCCTAGACCACGGCTACTAGCCATGTAAAAATGGGGATGACTGCCCAAAAGAGATTAGAGTTTTGCATATAAACTCAAAAAGTGAATTAGAAGCTCATTCTTTAGTGTGTGGTAAATCTCTTCTTCTCTCCTTCTTGCTTGCTTATGTGTGCTGAGAGAGGGAGTGTAAGAGTGTGAGGGAGTGAGTGTGTGAGGGTGAGGGATCAAGGAGAAGAAGCTCTCCATCCTCTCCTCTCCTCTCCTCTCCTCTCCTCTCCTCTTCTCTTCTCTTTTCTTCTCTTACGCACGGTTATGGAGGATGGAGCTTGAAGGCGGAGGCTTGAGGTTGTTTAAGCTCACATCTTGAATTGTTGAGCTATTGTGTTGCTTGAGGGAGGAGGCTACTCATTTGGGCATCAAGGAAAGATTACTACACCCCCGTAGGATCAAAGGCACATCGGCTAGGTGAGAGATAGCCATTTGTGCTCACTTAAAATGCTTGAAAGAATAAGCGGTCCATGGGTCTTGGCAGTTGAGTGTGAGCTCCCATTACATCTATACAAGAAAGGCAAGGATGAAGTACTAAGAAGGTGTATTGCAAGAGACAAGATTGTGATCATTCTGAAAGCATGCCACAACGAGCCCTATGGAGGACACTTTACATAAGAAGTGACAACCAGAAAGGCCTTACTCGTAGGATATTGGTGGCCAACCCTTCACAAGGATGCCTATCTTTATTGCAAACATTGTGATGCTTGTCAATGGATGGAAAAGCCTATCAAAACTAGCAGTATGCCATTACAGTCCATCCTTCCCCTGAAGCCATTTGAGAAGTGGGAAATCGACTTTGTTGGCCCCATTGATCCACCAACCAGAAGGAAGCAAAATAGATACATTTTGGTGTGTACTATGGACTACGTGATGAAGTAGTATGAAGCCAAATCTCTGAAGCAGGATGATGGCAACAACATGGCCTTATTCTTGTGCGAGAACATCATCACCCGCTTTGGCAGTCCCCTAGAGCTAGTAAGTGACAGAGGTACTTACTTCCTCAACAAGATTATGGGAGAATTAATAGAGCTATACAAGATCTGCCATTGCAAGTCCACCCCTTATTACCCCAGAGCCAACAACCAACAAGTCAAAGTTACCAATCGCACCCTTTGCTCGATCCTGACAATGACGATTATTACATATCACTGCAATTTGGGCAATCAACTTACAGAGGCCCTTTGGACATATAGAACCTTCCATAAGGTTGCTATAGAACAGACCCCTTTCTAGCTAGTGTATGGCATAGAGGCCATCTTTCCTATTGAACTAGAATTACCCTCTCCGTGTATGGTTATAAAAGAGTGCATGGGAGATGAGGAGTCCTTGCAACACCATCTCCTATTCTTGGAATGTCTAGATTAGACTCCCAAGATGGGCCTATAGTGCATGGAAGCCACGCAAGCTCAATGAAAGGCCTTTATATTCAAATGAGAGGTGAGATGTGTGAATAGAGTGTTGCACGTACATGATGGACCTCTCAATGCACAAAGCACGCATTATTCCTGTGCACAGCACTATAAGGCTCCCTAGCCTCCCTTCTTGCACCGTATGCCGACACAAGGTGGGATGCACTATTGCGCCATCAATTGCGCACAAGGCATACAACCTTCGCACAAGTGACAGTGAGGCTTACATCAATGGGTGTGAGGAACGGGTTACCTTCATGTATTCATCAACAGAGCATGAGACAGAGGAGGGGCTGAGTGTGATTAATCTCCCTTCTATCAACTGAGAGGTGAGGATTGAGGAGCATTATGAAAATTAGAGTTAGGTACATTCTCATTTCCCTATGCACACATGGGACGAGCCTCCTCCATCATCAATACACACCTCACTCTATTTAGTGCACTACACTACAAGTCTCCCTAGCCTTCCTTCTTGCACCTTTGCTACATGGGTTTGGATGCACCGATGCACCATCAACTGTGCACATTGGCATACTCCTTTTGAACCTTTTTTCTTATCAATTTCTAAATTGGGTGTGAGATATGGGTTTCAATTTTTATCTATCAAGTGATGTGAGTTATGAGGCGAGTGCCTGATCTATCATTCAAACATAAGGGACCATCGAGATTCAGTGATGAATACTTCACCAACAACAATTTAACCAGCTCTTCCTCGACAATGCTACATCCCTAGGTGCTGCTACATGGTTCCTACCATGCTAGACGAGTGTAATGTGGTGAGTCGTGGTACCTCCTGCCAATGATTACGATCCTTCACGTGTCAGCGCTGACGGTTCACCTCAACAAATCATGCCAGGTTTTTCTAACCCTACCCCTTTTGTTTATGAATGTCGATCTTAATTTAAGTGTGGGGACGTTAGAGTCCAATTTGTGGTTAAGTGTTAGGCCCATGTTGACTAGTCAATTCGATCTATTAAGGTCTTAAGTATGGGAATACGTCCATGTGCATTTGTTTTGCATACCCTCATGGAAACATCTCTATTTGATCCTTCAAGCATACCACATCCCAATTTTGCTCTGATGGTGTCCCTTCCCCACCCACCTATCCTATTTTTACCCCGTTCTAGGGCCATTTCTTATCTATTTATCTTTATATTTTGTTTTGCCACTTTTCTATGTGAATGCACCCTATGTTCACCAAAATTCAAATCTTCTCCTTGAGCCCTATCTGTCCCTTTGACTTGGCCACTGTTCCTTTTTACGGTCCCCCTATTCTGAGCCATGGTCCATGAGTTATTAATTGTTGAAGAATTTTTTACACAATTAATGTGTTTTCATGCAAACATGCCTTTTTTGCTTTGAACTTGTGATCTAATGTGAGAGCCCCAACCTACACCTTCCCCTTTACATTTTTTCTTTTTATTGCTCGTCATTCCAATGCACATTTTTTGTCCATTATTAATTTTTCCATGTTTTCAGGTATTTTCATGTATGATTTTGGCTCTTTTTCCATGTGAATTTACCCTAACCTCCTCAGAATCTAATTTTGATTAGATAGCCTTGTCAGGTCTACTCCCTTGCACAATTTTTCTTTTTGCTCCATCATATTCCAGTCTACCAAGTTTATGTTATTAATTTTTTTGTGTCTCTTTGTGCTTGTTTTTTCTGTTTTTTCCATGTGAGCATGCCTCTCTTGCATCGAAATTGCGTTCTAATTTGACCACCCTATCTACATTGCTTAAATATTTTTCATTTTTGTTGCCTTGTCTTTTGACTTACGAATTGTTGGGAATTAATTTTTGTTCAGATTTTTGGGTGTGTTTTTATTGTTTTTTCTATATGAACGGGTCCTATTCTTATTGAAACTGCGTTTTGATGTGATAGGCATGTACAACTCTTCATTACGAACACTTTTCCTTCTTTTCACATTTCGTTTCCACTAATGGATTTTGCAAAATTAATTTTTGTGTGACTTTTCATGCTCAGTTTCTCATATTTTTCCGTGTGAACTCCCCTCTTTGTTGCCAAACACGTCGGATACATTGTCCATGACATTCCCCCCATCACCCTGCCCAGTTTTGGTTTTTATGGCATCTTGATCTAATGCCTGGATCTCTCCGAATTGATTTTTCTTGTTAATTTTGCATTTTCAACCCCGCGTCTTGTGTCAACGACCGATTTCGCTTTGACACACTTGTCTAGCTTTCACGGTATCACGTTTGAGCGTCCAAATTCTCAAGTTGTCGTCCGGTCCTTCTCGTTAGCACAAACTTTTTTTACCTCACCGCCCGCGTTCATGTGCAGTACGTGGGGTGATCCTTATTTATTTTTAATTTTTTAAAACAAAAACAAAAAACAAAATTTGAAAGAAAAAAAACAAATCCCCCCCTCTTCCCAGCCGCCCCGACCCACCCCTTCCCTCCCTCTCCCTCTCTCCCTCTCTTGCGTCTTTTCCTTCTCCACCTCTTCTCCTCCTCCCCCATCTCCTCCCTTTCCTCCCCTTCTTCTTTACCTATCCTCCCCACCTTCCTCTTCTTCTCCTCCCCCCTCTTCCTTCCCTCCTTCCTCCCCTCTCCTCCCTCCTCCTCTCTTCCTCCTTCCCCACTCCTCCCTGTGCCTCTTGCTTGCTGGCGTTGCCATAGTGCCAACCGCGCCTGCCGCCTTTGGCTCATTGCACCGCTGTCGAAGACCCACAAAAACGTCGTCGTCGAAGTCTCCATCTTTCACCACAATGTCGCATGCCTTTGCCTCCATGTGAGCATGCCTCTCTTGCATCGAAATGGCGTTCTAATTTGACCACCCTATCTACATTGCTTAAACATTTTTCATTTTGGTTGCCTTGTCTTTTGACTTACGAATTGGTGGGAATTAATTTTTGTTCAGATTTTTGGGTGTGTTTTTATTGTTTTTTCTATATGAACGGGTCCTATTCTTATTGAAACTGCATTTTGATGCGATAGGCATGTACAACTCTTCATTACGAACACTTTTCCTTCTTTTCACATTTCGTTTCCACTAATGGATTTTGCAAAATTAATTTTTGTGTGACTTTTCATGCTCAGTTTCTCATATTTTTCCGTGTGAACTCCCCTCTTTGTTGCCAAACACGTCGGATGCATTGTCCATGACATTCCCCCCATCACCCTGCCCAGTTTTGGTTTTTATGGCATCTTGATCTAATGCCTGGATCTCTCCGAATTGATTTTTCTTGTTAATTTTGCATTTTCAACCCCGTGTCTCGTGTCAACGACCGATTTCGCTTTGACACACTTGTCTAGCTTTCATGGTATCACGTTTGAGCGTCCAAATTCTCAAGTTGTCGTCCGGTCCTTCTCGTTAGCACAAACTTTTTTTTACCTCACCGCCCGCGTTCATGTGCAGTACATGGGGTGATCCTTATTTATTTTTAATTTTTTAAAACAAAAACAAAAAAACAAAACAAAAAACAAAATTTGAAAGAAAAAAAACAAATCCCCCCCTCTTCCCAGCCGCCCCGACCCACCCCTTCCCTCCCTCTCCCTCTCTCCCTCTCTTGTGTCTTTTCCTTCTCCACCTCTTCTCCTCCTCCCCCATCTTCTCCCTTTCCTCCCCTTCTTCTTTACCTATCCTCCCCACCTTCCTCTTCTTCTCCTCCCCCCTCTTCCTTCCCTCCTTCCTCCCCTCTCCTCCCTCCTCCTCTCTTCCTCCTTCCCCACTCCTCCCTGTGCCTCTTGCTTGCTGGCGTTGCCGTAGTGCCAACCGCGCCTGCTGCCTTTGGCTCATTGCACCGCTGCCGAAGACCCACAAAAACGTCGTCGTCAAAGTCTCCATCTTTCACCACAATGTCACATGCCTTTGCCTCATCACACCACCACAACCCTTGTCACACTGTCGGTCGTCGTCTCGAATGCCGCCCCTGCATGGTGTTGTGAATGATCACACCCTATCATTCCACTTTCGTGTCCGCTCTCACCCTCCCCCAAGTGTCCCCTCCCAACCCTACCTGCGGCCCCCCCCCCCCCCCCCCGCCAAAGAAAAAAAAAAAACCAAACCCAAATAAACCCTACCCCCAACCATTAACAAAAAAAAAACCCTTCAAAAGAAAAATCACCCTACCTCCATTTCTTTCTTTTTACCCTTCCCCCGTGTTTTCTTCCCTCCTGCATGTGACAGTCCTCTCCTACCATGCAATGTTCACATGCTGCCTCCACAAGGTCTCGTTCACGTGTGGGTTTTACATGCGTGTGTGAGCATCTTCCTTTGTGATAGCGGTCATTCATGCACGAGGATGCGCTTGCAGTTTTTTCCATGCAGTGTCCAAAAACCATTAAAAATTCAAATAAAATGAAATTTTACAAAGAATAACCAAAAAATATAAAAAAAATCTTAAAAATTGGATGATTTTCTTTTAATTGAAAATTTACCAATAAAAATAGAAAATTATTAATAAATATAAAATTAAAAAACTTTAACATATCATAAAATTTAATAAAATTATTTTAATTTTTTTAAAAAAATCTCAAAATTTCCAAATAAATTTCCATCATGATTATGACCAATCAAAAATTCATAAAATTTAGAAAACATATTGGAAATGATTTATTTGAAAAAAAAACTAATGAGAAACATCTCAAGTTGAGTATGAAGTTCAAGAAAAAATATATTCATCCTACATAGCCTATGGATACTCTCTTGGATGTACTGATCCTTTTAATGAAAATGTTTATCTTTGCTCTTTATTTTTTGGAAGCATGTGCCATTTAGACTACATTGTCTTGTGTATATGTTCTATGGTGTATATGTGGTGTTTTATCCTTCTTATGTGGAGTTGAAGATGAAGATGGAGCTGATTGAGAAGTTGATTGATGGTGGTTTATGATTATATTTGATGGATGGATGCTTATGGTGGAATAAACCTCTTATATCCTTTAAAAGTTTGTCATGTTTTTCTATTTCAAAGTTGTATTAATGGATAAAAGTGTTTTCTCTTTTGTTGCATTCTTTATTAAATAGAGGTTATAAGTTAGGGTCATGTTTGGATGGTCTTTCCTTAAAGATACTGTGGAAGATCAAGCTAAGCTATATTTTGAACTTCTATTCTCTTTTTCTAAGGTCGCAAGGATGCTCCTTGAGTAAGTGTGGGGATATGTTGACTGTTGAAATTACTTGATTTTTTAGCTGATTTTTGTTGTTTCTGAGGACTGAATGGCTTATTTTTTATTGATTTTATATGATGATTAGTTTATTTGGAAGTTTTTGAGAGTGTTTTGGATAAGATTGAATAGGTTTGAGAAGCTCATGATAGTTTTTAGTGGAGATATGATGTTTTGAAATGTTATGTTGATGTTCTGATTGGTTCTATTTAGCTTCTGTTTTGTTATATTTTCTTTCTGTATGAGAGGATAAAATTATGATTGATGGAGTTTAAGAGTTTTTGAAAGCTTATTGAATGATTCTTGTGTAAAATATTACATGGCGCAGCGAACAGAATCTAAGAAAGAGATAGAGAGTACGCAACAGATAAGAGGAGAATCGGTAAATTCTTTAACTCCAAACAACTGATACAAAGATGGCTCTGTCCACCCGTGCGCTTCCACTGTGTGAAGCTTAGATGGCGATCTAGACAGAAGATAGGTGAAGAGCTTAAGGCTAGCTGGAACAACAACTCTGATTGGGTGAAAGATGAGTGATCGATGGTTGTGAAGGGGTTTAGCTTTTATAGCCTGCGAAGGCCATGAGGTTGGCCTAACCGATCTACCATATAAGCCTCCACTAGTTGGCTAAGGAATATTCTAGGGAATATTCCCTTTACCATTGGGCCAGGGGCGCTGCCCTCGAACCCCCGCCAGGGGCCGCTTCCGCGGCCCTCGGACCCCGCAATAGGGGCCCCTTTTAACTCCCTTACCCCGCAACTCGATGCAATGCACCTCAAGTTGCTACCAGCTTAACCACTCCATCTAACCCAAAGATTAGACCCACAATGGTCACCTTTTTGCCATCCGATCACATAGACCTCATCTAATATACAAGTCAAGACTCAACCAATGTTCGAGCTCACATTTGGCTTCTTCTCATAATGGGGGCCTTACAACTTTGAGCACCATGGATCATTGGTAGCACCTAATGAGTGTGGGGCATTGATCATATCTAACATCTTGGTGCTAAAGAAGCATAAGAAGTAGTTGCTAAAGACTCAAGTAAAGACTGAGTGACTGTGACACTATTGAGCTACAAAAGCACACTGTAGTGGCTCTGGTGAGGGCCTTACAACTTTGAGCACCATGGATCATTGGTAGCACCTAATGAGTGTGGGGCATTGATCATATCTAACATCTTGGTGCTAAAGAAGCATAAGAAGTAGTTGCTAAAGACTCAAGTAAAGACTGAGTGACTGTGACACTATTGAGCTACAAAAGCACACTGTAGTGGCTCTGGTGACCTTTCATATTAGACATATCTCTTGGGAGGGGTATCCATGACCAAAGAGGATTAATAGATGATTATTCTTAATTATTCCAATGTACTATTGAGAGAGAGAATGTGAGAGAGTGTGTGTGAGTGAGAGATAGCCAAATCTATGAAAAACAATGTATCTATGAGTGAGAGATTGTGAGAGAGACTATGAAGACTATGAAACCATTGAAGATGAATACTATGTGATGATTTTCTTTCAAAATGGAGAATTCCTTTGTGTTATCTTGTTCTTTTAATGACGAATATGAAGAATGTGTTGAAGTTTTATTGTGATAAATTTGTGGGAAAATTGTTATATGATGTTGCATGAAGATTTGAGAAGATTGGTGTTATTTTTCCTTGTTGTGGTCACATAAAATATGAAGAACATACTTGTTGATTATACAAGGTAAATTTTTCTCTATGTTCCTCTTGGGGCTCCACTCAAATATGCCCACCATAGGTTCCCATACAATTAGTTTGAAATTATGAGGTATAGGTGAACCTAATTGCCTTGGAAATTGGACCCATAGATATTATGCTTGGGTGTGATTAGCTCATGAATTTAGGAAAAATCACTATGGATTTCTCACAGTTGTACATGGATTTTGCCATTGATGGGCAACTTATCCATCTATAGGGAATCCCTAGTAAATCTAATTTTCAACTTATCACCATTAAACAACTCAAGAGGAATCACAAATAGTGATCTCAAATTTTTATTTTACACTTGAATAAAGAGGTAGAAGATCAATCCAAGATTTTAGCTGAGCATCCAGTTTTGAAAGCTCTACTTGAGGAGCACAAGAGCTGGTTTAAAGTGCTTACTTCATTACCTCCTAAGAGAGTAGTGGATCACCCCCATAAATTTGAAGTCTCATTCAAAGCCAATCAATAAGATCAGCAGGAGTCCCCAATAAAGGCTTGTACGATTTAATTCTATGCTTTGTTTGTTCGGATTTGGTTGTGTCACCCTACAAATTGTCTAAATGTGAGTGTGAAGAAGTAGACATGCAAATCAAAGAACTTTTATAGATGGGGCTCATTGAGCCTAGTTCTTTATCCTATGCATCTCCAATCTTGTTAGTGAAGAGGAGATATGGATCCTTCAAGATGTGTATTGACTACAAGGATCAAAACGATATTACAATGAAGAACAAGTATCCAATTCCTAGAGTTGATGATTTGCTTGATGAGTTCAAGGGAGCTAGGTCCTTTACCAAGATTGACTTGAGGTCTAAATATCATTAGATTTTTATGCGAGAGGGTGATGAATTTAAAAATTACTTTAGGAACGATCATGGGTTATACCATTTCTTAGTGATACCATCTGGGCTTACTAATGCTCGAGCTACCTTTTAAAGTATGATGAATAAGATTTTATAGCCTTTCCTCTTTCAGTTTGTTCTTGTTTTCTTTGATAACATATTAATTTATAGCAAGACTCTACAAGACCATTTATTACATATAAGAAAGGTTTTTGATGTATTGAGACATTACAAAATCTTTGCTAAGGAGAAGAAGTGCTCTTTCATGCAGATTGAGGTGGAGTACTTGGGCCATATTGTTAGTGAATAGAATGTACAGGATGATCCTAAGAAGGTGCTATGTATTAGAGATTGACCAACACCTACCACCACTACTACTTCACTTAGAGGATTTATTGGTTTGTTGCCATTCTATCATAGACTCATTAAGTATTATACAACTATAGCAACTCCTTTGACTGACAAGTTGAAGAGAAAATCCTTCTTTTGGAATGCACTTGTAGATAGTAGCTTCAACAAGTTATTTTAATATGCCCAGATTTCTTTAGAGAGTTTACCATACAATCTAATGCCAGTGACAATGGCATAGGGGCTATTTTGCTACAAGAGCATGGAGTTATTTTCTTTGAAAGTCACAAGCTTATAGATAAGGAGATGGCTATGAATGTTTATGACCAACAGATGTTGGCTATTCTACATGTGATAAAGAAATGGCACCATTATTTATATGGCAGTCAGTTTAGAGTTCAAAGTGACTACAGGGCTCTAAAGTATTTCCTTACTCAGTCAAATCTCACTCCTAAGTAGTATAGGTGGATAGCTACCTTGCAAACTAAGATTTTAACATCACTCATACAAGGGGCAAAGACAATGTGGTAGTAGTTGATTCTCTTTCTAGAATGTGGGCATGTCGGGTTTCAGCTATGACCAAGTTACATGGTGACTAAATTAAGGAGTTACACGAGATCTATCTTTTTGATGATGGGCTCAACTATGTCTTTCAAAAATTATAGCAAGGTTTTATGGAGGAAAACTAAACTTACATTATCAGCTTTAAAATGTTTGATCTAGCTTAATGACAAGATTGTTATTCTCTCTACTTCTTCTTTCTACTGAAAATTATTGAGGAGTTGCATTCTTCCCCTATAATTGGACATTTTGGAGTGTTTAAGTCCTATGATAAGATTATAAAAAGCTTCCATTGGAAAGGATTTTGGAGAGATGTTAAGAACTATGTCATGAAGTGTGTGCCTTGTTAGTAGAACAAGGATAGCACCCATAAGCCAAGTGGTTTTTTGCAGCCATTGTCTATCCTTGAAGGAAAATGGACACATATTACCATGGATTTTATTACTAGATTACCTACTACCAAAAGGGTTGGAATAGCATTTATGTAGTAGTGAATAGACTCACTAAGCCAGTCCATTTTATTCCTACTAAGACCCAGTTCACTACTTCCTAGGTGGCTAGTTAGTTCATGGAGCAAATCTTCAGATTACATAGGTTACCGCAGGTGATTATGCATGATAGGGATACCAAGTTATTGAGTAACTTTTGGCAAGCGCTATTCAACTCCATCATGGGTACTAAATTGGCTCCTTCTACAGTCGATCATCCATAGGTTGATAATCATACAAAAAGGGTAAATAAGTAGTTGGAGACTTACCTTCGTCGTTTTTGTCATGATATATAGCATGCATGGGATTGATGGTTGCATTTGGTTGAGTTTGCATATAATAATTCCACTCATGCTAGCATTATTGGAGTTTCACTATTTAAGGCTATGTATGGCTACAAGATGCCCCTACCCACAGTTATTTTTGTGTGAGAAGATTAACCCTCATGGAAAGGAAGAATTGGAAAGAATGCACAACCTTCTTCAATAATGTAAGATGAATCTTAGAAAAGCTCAAGATCAAATAAAGGTGTATGCTAATGCGAAGAGGTGACCTTTAGGATTCCACGAGGGAGAGTTAGTTTTTCTAAAAGTACACAAGTCTCACTCTTCTACTTTAAAGGATGGATCCAACAACAAACTTGCTCATAGGTTCTATGGATCCTACAAGATCTTGAAGTGAATCAAAGACTTGGCATATTGATTGGAACTTCTCTCTTCCACTAAGATTCATAATGTATTTCATGTTAGTCAGCTCAAACCCTTTCATGGTACCCAGATGGAAATAGTTGATGAGCTACCTCCTATGGATCCTATGGATGAAGGACTTATTCAGTACATTCCTAAGGAGATCATAGTCAGTATGAAAAGAAGATTTGCTCTCGCTCTTTCATTGAGTATTTGATCAAGTGGAAGGGTTTACCACTCGAGGAAGCTTTTTGGAGACCAAATTCTATTTTGGATGAGTTTCCCTATCCACGGGATGTATTAGTGGTTGAGACATAGTCTACATGGGAGCTAGTTGTGGTATAAATAGGGTCTAGATAGTAGTCTATGTTAGAATAGATTTTACTCTACCTAAGGGTCAAAGTACTTTTCATTAGCTACATTTTGACATGTGGCACTTCCTATTTGAATACTTCTATAAAAAGATATGGCAATTTTCATTCAGCAGGGCCTATTTTTTACAATAAGCTATATATTCTTTCTAGAGTCTGTTTCTTGAAGATTTGAAGGCTCCAATTTCCTTTGAAGACAACTGAATTATGTGTATGGTAGATGCTTTCCTTTATATTTTTATTTTAGCAAGTATCTCTTCATTACTTGATTCACTTCTTATCTTTTGTACAACTAAAATCAGTGTAGTACTCTGTTTCATCCATCCTTCTTTGCCATTGTAAATTTGTTTTTGTGGGCAAAAACCTCTGGGTAGATTCTAAGAAGCTAGGAAGAAATGTTTTAGTGAGAGAGTTATCAATAATACATTGTCACACTAGCATAGGGATAAAAGATGTGAGACATGTAATTTTTGACATCTTTTTACCATAAGACAATTATTGTCTCTCATCTCACCTACTTGTACTCAACTTTCATGGCTTCTCTCTCTTCTTTCCTATCATTCTTATCTTTCTCTCTCCTTCTCACTCATTATCTCTCCTTTCTCTCTCTTCTGTTCTTCTTTCTCTCACCTCTCAATCCCCTCCTTGACAATGTGTGCATATGAATGCACATGTATATGCACACTTTTGGTGCAACACAACCTATTACACTCCTTAAACATGTGTGTAAGGCATAATAAACACCCATAAATGCAAAATGTGTGCGTGTGTGCCCGCTGCATGCATATGCATTCATGTGCACATATGCATGCATGTGCATATGCGCACTTTTGGTACAACACAACCCCTTGCACTCCTTAAACATATTTTCAAGGGTCCAATCAAATAAACTAAGTTAAGTGCACATGTGTATCGCTTCATAGAAACGAGTATATCTTGATATATGTTGACGGTACATATGTGTAAAATGTCACAATTCCAATTAGCCAGTTCATACTTCCAAGTTTTAATAAATGTATATATTCAAGGATTCCAAATTCTCTATTACCTTTTCAAACAACATTTACTTCAAATTATGTAGAAATATTAACTATCTATAACATATTTGGATGTTCATCCCTTAAAAAGAAGTTGAGCAATGTTTGAATGCAAATACTTAAACTTGCCTATCAAGATCTTGGTGATTTGCCACTCATATAGTTTGATGGATATATCTTTGAGAACAAAAAGGAACAAAATAGTTAGACTTGATCATCCAATAAAAATTTGTAACTAATCCATCAAAATGTATGGAGCTTACTCTTAGCATTATATGGTTGAATCCTCAATGTGGATTTAACATGGATTTTCTTGTGCAAAAAGACAATTTTAAGTAAAGGTGCAAGAATCCATCTTTCTCTAAAACTAAAGTCCTCCCCTCCAATGTTGTGATAAGTCTCCCATGTCACAAGTTGTTGGATGTATATGCACCCAAGATGAACAATGATAAGTATCAATAATCCGATTTCCTTCTTCATCTTTTTTGTATGCATTTCCATTGATAGAATATTTTCTCTCCTCTTTAGCATTGCAAAAAAATATATAGAAAGGATTATTTACCACTCAAAGAAAAGTTTATAACAATATGAATTTAGCCAAAAACTATGAAATGAATGTTCATCACTACTAGAGAGATTGTGAGATCATTTGTAGGGAGACAAGGAGCTATGAGAGTCTAGAAATTAAATCCCTATGTTAGTTTTGTATCAATGATTAAAAATAGATGAGAAATTACATTATATCAATGCTCAAATATGCATTTATCTTATGCCTGCACATAGCAACAAATTAAGCACTTGAAGTCAAACTTAATAGAGAACATAAACCTTAGATCTGAAATCACCCAATATCCAATTCACCTAATTCTTTAATCAAAATTATATCCTTCACCTTCTCCTTTAACAAAAACCCAAGATTTGGGCACAAAAGGTCCAATTGAAATAGATGTCAACATTTAGCCTTGCCATTAGACAATACAAAAGACCCACCTCTTAAACTATGTTATTTTTAAGGTCACAAAAGAGAATTCATTTTAGAAAATATGGTTGTGACAGTTGTGCCACTCCATTCCTACATTTATTGCAAGTTCAGCAATGAAAGGTAGGCCTTTAGCCTTGATATCCTTGATCCCTCACAAAGAGGCATATTAACCTCCTCCCTTATGAAATCTAAACCAAAGGCTTCAATCATAGCATTCATCTCTAAATCGAATGGGTCCATTATGAGTTTCGTACAATTCTCACAAGTAAGCAACCATTAAGGAATATTTGCCACATACAAATGACGATGGTGGTTAGCTTATATTCATCCACACCAGTCATTATCTGTAACTGCATCATCAAACTTTATAGGTTCTTTGTAACCTGTCACACTAGCCATATATGCATAATGGTGGGCTGAATAACCAATGTATGTAAACTTGTCAATTGGTTTTCTGACTCTCTCATATCTTCGTAACTGTGGCTCACTCTGAGCTTGCCTCTCATGAGGCGGTACATAACGACTCTGCCTTGCTCCAGGCATCATAACAGATGGAATGCCCAACTCACTATCCAAACTATCACTGTTAGATAACTCGTAACATGCTGTAAGTGGATCTGTCACATCCTCAAGCATTTTTTCTTTTCCCTTATCCAATCTCCCCCTCACTGATATATCCGTGTCAGTGGATGTAGGAGTACGACATCGCAAGCGTCTTGACTAAGGACTTACCGTACGTGACCCATCACTTGTAGGACCACTCATAGATGTACTCATTATAGGTATATTTTTAGCATTACTAGTGCTGGCTGACCCATCAGTAGGCACTATAACTGGATTACCATACCACGATGCCAGCTCATTAAAAAAAACATCTCTGCTAATCAATGTCTCATATGTAGATAGTACATAACACTCGTACACTTTCGGTCTTGTGCATAACCAAGGAACACACTCTTGACAGCTTTAGGATCCAATTTCTTCCTCTTTTCATCAAGAACATGCACATATGCAATGCTGCCAAATACCTTCAAGTGTGAAATATCAGGCTTATGACCATAAAACCTCTCATATGGAGTTATATCATGAATCCCTGCTGTAGGGGTTCTATTCAGCACATATACCACAATCACTACTGCTTTAACCCAATAACCATTTGGCAAACTCTTCTCATTCAGCATAGCTCTTGCCGATTCCATTAGTACCCTACTTTCCTTTCTACTACACCATTTTGCTGCGGTGTATAGCTGCAAGTTAACTGTCTTTTGGTCCCATGTTTGGCAAGGTACCTGGCAAAGTAATTAGAGACATATTCTCCACCTCCATCTGATCTAAGACATGAAATTTTACAGCTCAACTCATTTTCAACATGCTTCTTGAAGTCCTTGAATGCATCAAACACATCATTCTTATGTTTCAGTATGTAAAGCCAAGTGTACTTGGCTGAAATCATCAATGAAGGATACATAGTAATGAGCACCACCAAACAAAGCATTATGAGATGGGCCCCATACATCTGAATGTACCAACTACAAGGGGTCGTGAGCTATTCTATATGTGTCTCATAAATGGAAACCTTGTCTACTTTCCAAATTGACATGCATCACATACATGTCCAAAGTCATGATACTTGAACTTAGGCAATCCAAGCACAATCTCCTTCTGCTGCATAGATTTCAGCTTTTGTAGATTCACATGGCCAATCCGCTCATGCTATATCTCAACATCCCGTATAGCACCACCATCATGTGCAAACATGGCTGCTCTCAATTTTGGAATTGACGCATCAAGAGTAAACATTCTGCCATCTCTTCGGCCTCTAGCAATCAATTTGTAGCCATTACCATATTCTTCAACAAAGCATCCATCTCTATTAAATCTCACCTACAGATTTTGTTCTACCAACTATCCAACTGAAAAAAGATTCTTGGTTATTGTAGGTACATGTAGTACATCATGCAGGCTCTTTTTCTTGCCATCAAGCATCAACAAAGGTACAACTCCTTTATCTGAATAGAATGTTGGGTGGCATCCCTAGTACAAACATGTCCATGCAAACCTGCAACCATCTCATCAAACCATTCTCCATGGGGTGTCATATGATTTGAAGCCCTCGAATCAATGTACCATCTCTCATCTCTGTTCTACCTAGATGCATTTTGAGACACATGCTGCATGGCAAACAACTTGTCACCCTGATCATAAGGAACTCCGCTAGATGAAGCATAATTTCCATGCTATCTATCCTTGGCTTTCATGCCATCATGCTTCTTATGACAATCTTTGACTATATGCCCATATCTAGTGATGGGACCTAAAATGGGCCAGCACTGGCTATAGCACTAGCCGGACCTCTCTAACATGCACAAGACAACCCCACAGCCTCGCGGTCAAGAGTGTCTATAGGACACATTGCCCTGCCATCATACAAACGTTTTGCATTTGTATCGTGTTTATAGTCCAACCCTTAACCTTCTCAGAATCCTCAGAGGGAGACCCTACACATTTTGGTGTAATTCACCACGTAGAACAACATAGGAGGCACCTCTCGGCTGATTGTCGGGGCCCCACTATGGCCCTCCTACACCTTGGGGATTGGCCCCTCGATGCGTCGCTAACACATATAACACATACGAAACAGACTCCACTCTTGGTACCAATATTATATCGTTCCAGGAATGTACCAGTCCTCACTTACTTGTCCCCTTGGACCCACCGTCTAGACCTATAGCTTGGGTGCCTTACTCTCTCCAGCGTGGGTCATTTATACTTCAACCAAATGTTGTGCATGCTAGGAATAGATACCATGTATATGATTAATGCAATGGTGAATGCCTTATTTTGTGCACAAATAGTTATGGTTTAAAATCAGCCTATGTGTCATGAAAAAACAACCCTTTTAATGAATTTCCGCTAATGTGCAATGCTGCGTTGTAGGAACCTAGCACCAAGGCGAACCTCGTGCTGCTAGATCCATTATTTTAAAATAAACCGCATCCTAAATGTTATGCATAAAGAGAACAATCAGACTTTGTATTATTTCAACGCTTAAACTATTGTATAATATTATCCTCCCCCTCACCGTTTAAATTTTGCTACGGTGCATAGGTGTAGAGGTTCTTTTATGTCTTTTTTGTATGTAAAAGCAATAAATATGCACTCTAGCACAAAGGACAAGGGCCAAACTAAGACTTAACCTCATGCTTCAGCCCCGTCAGACATTCACATACATAGAT
This sequence comes from Lygodium microphyllum, assembly GCF_053477565.2. Taxonomy (NCBI): domain Eukaryota; kingdom Viridiplantae; phylum Streptophyta; class Polypodiopsida; order Schizaeales; family Lygodiaceae; genus Lygodium; species Lygodium microphyllum. The sequence goes on from NC_141148.1 coordinate 36,174,678, forward strand.
ATTATTTTTTCATTTTTTTCGAATGCAAGAAACCCATTTTTTTTCTCTTTTCTCATATTTTTCTTATTTATTTTTGATAAAAATAGGTATTTTATTGTTTTTTTTAAATGACTAATCATTGGAACTGAAACTCAACATTTTTCCTTATTTTACCCCACGTCCACTCATTTTTCCCACTCAAAATCAAAGAAACTATCAATTTCCATCAAAATTAGTGTTTTTCGAATTTTGAAAATTCATAATTACTGTAAATCAATACGGGTTCTACATAACAGTGATTGCAGCCCTCAAACATAATGCAAGGAACATTCAAATAAAATTTCAGCCCATGTGCACATCGTTTAGACCATGAACGATAAAAAACAAGCAAAATTCTTTCGTAAAATAGAGCATACTGCCTTTTTGCGTGTTTCAAATTTTTTGAATATTTAATTGGGACTGTTTATCAACCAACCATCTATGGATTTTAGCATAGATCTTCAACCTTCAGCCTCCTCAGCCTCTTGGAATAATCAGGTGCCTCCCGGGCAAGCATCCATCTCCGATTCTCTTCTTGATTCTTGCCACATGAAGTACCTCTATGCAGGAGAGAGAAATAGAAGAGAGAACTATTGAATTCTGATCTCCACAACCAAGTAGCCATTCTACGTGCGAAGACAGCGATAGGGAGCGAAGATTGAATGCATCTCAGGCATGAGATTAGTTAGGGGGGTTGTTTGCAGGCTCTCCAACCCCCCTCTCCATCAAATGTGGCCATGTCGCCTTTATCCTCTGCTCACACAAAAAAAAAATGCACCCCCCCCTCCCCCCATGATTTTGATTTTTTTAGGGGATCCCAAAGGGAGCCCCCAAAAGACACATCTTTTGGGCTCTCTTAAGTCATTTCCCACTTGGCCTTTGGCCTTGGCCTCCCAGGCACTCCCATTTCTACGACCGGTACCCGATTCGAAGTCTGAAAAATCTTGGGCATCTGTCTTGAAGTCCCACATTGTCGAGCATCTCCCCAGGGTCTCATCTGACATGCCAAAAAATTATGAAAATTCACCAACTATCGTCTAGTGGGTCTTTTAAGCACTTTCGGGCATTGCCGCTTAAAATCATACTGATTGCAACTGCCACCTTTGACGAAGTCTATTTTTCCCCTGAAATTTGGAATTTTTGGCTATTTTTAAGTACTTCTCGGCATAAAAAATCATATGTCATCTACCACAATAATGACAGTCCTTGTCCCTATTGGACTGATCGTTTGACTACCATGATCCTCCTCTGCCTTTAGAGAATCTCCCCCTGCCTCGAAAACTGCCAAATCCATGCTAGCCCTGTGTATTCGTGCCATGCCAGGCATTCTGTTGTTGTTATCCATAAGTGTTTCGAGTGTCTCCTCGACCTCAAAGGAGCCATGGCCTTTGCCGCCTCTTCCATGTTGGCTAGAGTAAAGAATAGTGTCTCTGCTTTGAGACATACTAGAACCTATATTCAGTCCAAGCTTAACTTCCTCATGCAGCAACAAAGCAATCAACTCATCCTGATCAGGAGATTCAGCTCTCACAGAAATAAACGTATCAAATGATTTATACTCTTTGCCAAGTCCATTCAATGTCACTGCAGTCATATCATCCTCAGACACTGAAGATCCAATGGTGGCAAGCTGATCCACTATGTTCTTGATCTCTGTAGTGTAGGCCTGAATGCTTCTATCATTCCTATATATGTTATTGAACTGTTGCTTCAGCTGAATCTTTCTTGCATGTGTTACATTTCCATAATTCTTCATGAGTATGTCCCATGCATCCTTAAGGAACTACATCCAGTAATCTGTATAACCATAGCTTCTGATATACATAAGGAAAACCAATGTAACACCTTGCATGCTCTCTCAGTCCATAGCTTATAAGCCCTTTTCTGATCATTTGTTGGATTCCTTTCAGGCATTTCAGGTTCAGCCTCATCACCTCTACATAAGTCCCATTAACCTCTGCCAACCAAAAAAGTCTTCATACGGAACTTCCATAAAGAAAAATTTTTATTGTCTAGCTTTTCTCCCATAATTTGAGTGATATTGTCAGTGCCTTGAGTATTTTCCATAGTTGCAGCTTAGGTATTCAGTGATGTATACAACCTGTAAGTATCTGGCTCCTTTTCCTACAATTCAGGACCAGTTTCCTGCTATTCAGGACCAGTTTCCTGCTATTCAGGACAATTTCTTGCAATTCAGGATAGTTTCCTGCAATTCATGACAGTTTTCTACAATTCAGGACAGGTTTCCTCTGTAGTTCAAGATAGTTTCATGCAGATCAAGATAGTTTCCTATAATTCAGGACAATTTTCATCCACAAGCATGTGGGATAACCCGTAGGTATTTTAGTCAATACATAGACTCTGCAACAAGCACTATATCTCTGTCTCATTTATTCTTACTATAGTAAAAAGAATATGCAATCTAAAACCTGCAATCTGACATTCAGATACCTTCATGACATTCAAGAAATTAATTTCTTTGAGATCCTGAGTGATAAATGATGTTATTTTCTTCAGAAGTATAGAGAGGCAATGTCAAATACTACATTTACTATAAATGACCATCCAAGTAGATGTCAAGGCATTTGTTTCATCTCCAGATTTCAATCCTCAATTGTATCCAATGCTCTCTTTAGTCTTCCAAGCATTCAACATACATATGTCAGTTCATACAAATGATAGGAGCTCCAAAATGACATGTAATGTTCAGTAAGAGAAAATGCTTGTTGCCTACATTCAGTGACAGTTGCCAGCCATTAAAAAATTCCAAATCTAAATATTTTTCAGCATAAAATCCTAGCTCCAATGTGTGACATCAAGTCCATATGACTTCCTAGCATATACCTATACTTCAATGGTACTCTTGAACAAGTTTGAGAGCTCCAAGCTCATGTTAGAGGTATATATATGTTGTAGGTTTTTTGTATACAACAGACCATTGTTATTTCAGATCTGTAATCAGTTCTTCAAGCTCCTAGATGATCTCTCAGTCAAGCTCTCAATCAAGCAATGATGCTATCACCTGTTGTTTATTGTAGTAAACAGCCAGTCTGCACAGGTTTGTGCTGAATATCTCAAAATCTATGAGGAATTTGAAAAACCTCTCTTATGCAAAGTTGTAGGCCATGTCGAAACGGTTAGGATTGACGGGCCATTTCTCCAAAATCCATTTCTATAGCAAGATATAGCTTCTGCAAAAAAACGGGCTATATGCACAGTCTCCTTTGTTGACTTTTTCTTCAAATTTGATGTCTTGATGTCAAATTGCCACTGCCAAGCCTTGAGGCTTCAGGTGTTCAGGCTCTAATACCATGTTGGAAGAGAGGGAGAGAGACAAAGTGGAGCAGAAGATGAGCCTCAGCTCATTGTTGTTCTTCTTCCATAATTCTTTCATCATACTCACTGAAAGAGACTTACACACATAGGTATGACTAACCAAGACTAACTATGGTTAAGTCACTGTGACTGCACCAACTTATTGAATGTCACACATGTGTACAATTGTATCCAGCTAATGTCGGTCACACACAATTGGAGCTTGATATTCTAACACCTACAACAAAACACAAGTGGAATAGAATTTATGTCTAAGTGGTAGACTGTTTAACTAAATCAACCCATTTCATCCCAACCAAGGCTCAATTTATAGCAAATCAAGTGGTTGATCACTTTATGCAATGTATCTCTAAGCTTCATGGAATGCCAATGAAAATTGTGTCCCATCATGACACAAAATTTATGGGTAACTTTTGGAGGAGTTTGTTCTTTTCTATGGGGACTATTTTGACTCCTAGTATGGCTTATCATCCACAAATGGATAGGCAAACCAAATGGGTCAACAAATGGCTAGAGGTTTTCTAGCGTTATTTTTGCCATGATACACAAAATGCATGGGACCATTGGCTTCATCTTGCATATTTTTGTTATAACAACACTCATCACATGAGTATTGGAATATCTCATTTTGAAGAATTATATGGCTAGGTATTGTGGTCCATACCAAATAATTAACCGAGTTGGGGATCTTTCCTATCAACTTAATTTACCTTCAACTACATGTATCCACAATATCTTTAATGTATCTTAGCTCAAAAATAATGTTGGCCCTAAAATTCAAGTTCTTGAAGAACTACCTCCCCTTGATGAAGAGAGTTTGATCATTTATGAACCTAAAAAGATATTTGGTAAGCGGCATAAGGTTTCAAGGAACTGAGTTCTTGTGGAGTATCTTTTAAAGTGGAGGGGTTTGCCTACGGAAGAGTCTTCTTGGCAGCATGCTTCATATTTGGAACAAATTCCATGGCTTTTTCAAGAGGCTAATTCACTCAATGAGCAATAACCAACTTGTTGTAATAAATTTCTGTAAAAACTGAAGTTAATTGCTTTATCTTTATCAAAATTCAATTTTTAATGGCATGACTAGATACTACATATTTTCCTCTATATTTCTATATCTTGCACATGGAAATTGGATACTTCTACTTCAAGATATGGCCAAATTTATATTGTAGCCTGTTTTAGATAGCCTAAGCAAATTTTTGCACTTGCATGATCTTTCTCCATCAATTTATTTGGTCTTCTTCAATATGGAGTTTTATTTCATCATGATTTCATTTATTTCAAGCTATTCTTGTATTCCTCTGTGTATCTTGTCCCAAATTTAGCTTTGAGGACAAAGCTCTTTTAGGCTGCAATGGCTTGTAATAGAGTAAAAATGCCTTAATGCCATATCCAATATTTGGCCTAGTAGGGTTAAGTATAAAAGGCTACGTTGTAACTTGCCAATGATATTTTTGCCATTTCTAAGATTTCATATTTGAGGTCTCAACCTCCCACCATCTAAGAGGGTGCATACTCTTGGACACCATAGCATTGGGGTGCATACCATGTTGTAGCCTCTCATCAACTGATTCTCAGCAATTAATGGTAATATGATTTCAGCCTAGCCACCTTGGCTATGGTTTCTTGGTAATTTATTCTATTTCCTTATATTTCCAATTTAATTGTTTCGTGTGGGAATAAGCTTATTGTCAGCCAACTGATGCACCACACAATATCCTCTTATGTGATAGATACCTTTTGACCTTTAAATCACTTCACACATAGCCTCTACTTTATTTATGTGTACATAGTCTAGGACTTAGCCTATGCCTTATGTCTCAATGCTCCCCCTCAAGTTCAAAATGAGATTGCAAATACAATACCCCAATTGTACTTCTAAAGTACACAAAGTTATCTTTATCTAATACTTTGATAAAGATATCCATGACTTGGTCATTGGTTTTAACATGTACCAAGTCTATATCTCCATCCATAACATTCTCTCTCGTAGTGCACTTTGGTATGCTTTGTCCTTGCATGGTAGACTAATTCTTTACCAACGTAATGCTACTAATGTTATCACAATACATGATAACTCCACCATCTATATCTATCCCCATATCACATAATAGTAATCTCAGCCATGTCTGCTCACATACTGCCAATGCAATAACTCTATACTTGGCTTATGTACTAGATAAAGTAATGTGGATTTCTTCTTGTTGCTCCAACTTACCATGGCTAAACCAAATGAAAGTACATAGCCACTAGTGGATCTCCTATCCATGATACTTCGTGCCCAATCTACATCTGTGTAGCAAAACAAGTAGGCTTGATCCCCTTCTCATAGAACAAGCCAAAGCCAACTAGCTTCTTCACATATCTCAAGACTCTCCTCATTGCATCAGAATGTGACTTGCATGGTTTCTGTATGAATTGTCTAATAACTTCCGTCCAGTAACTAGAGTCAAGCCTTGTGATGGTTAGATAGATTAGGCTACCAACCGTCTTTCTAATCATAGTAACATCCTTCGCATATTGTCCATCATCCACCATCTTAGTGTCTTGATCCAATGGTGTATCCACTTGCTTACATCTTGTCATTTCACACTTATCTAGCATCTCCAATGAGTATTGTCTTTAAACTAACCAAAATCCATGTGGAGTGTCAATCACCTCAATGCCAATAAAATACCTCAATAAGCCAATTCCTTGATGTCAAACTCCCAGTGCATCCCATGCTTTACTTCTGTAATCTCTCTCTCTATGCTATCTATAATGATGAGATTATCAACATAGATGACCACAACATCCATTCCATATTCTATATGTCTGACATAAAGGGGATAATCAACCATGCTTTGCTGAAATCCCATGCTACATAAGAACTTACTGATCCTCTCACACCAAGCTCTTGGGTGCTTTCTTTAATCAATACAATGCCTTCCTCAACTTACACACATAATGTGGATATTTACCCTTCTGGCTAATCCATATATGCCTCTTCTTCCAATGCACCATTCAAGAACACACTCTTCACATTCATTTGGTATAATTTCTAGCTGTAGATATATGACCAATCTCATTGTAGTAATCCTAGCCACTCGACTAAATGTTTCTTCATAATCCAAACCATATGTTTGAGCATAATCTTATGCAACTAACCTTGCCTTGTATCTCTCTAATGAGCCATTAAATTTGCACTTGACTTTGTACACCCAGTTACATCCAATTGCCTTCTTGTTGTCGTAAGGAAACTCAACTAAGTCCCATGTCTTGTTCTTTGTCAGAGCGCCCGTTTCTTCATCCATATCATTCTTCCATCTTTATTTCCAATTGCCTCTTCAAAATGCATATTCACGAAACCATTATATGTTAATCTATCCACCAGATACCTCGCTCTATCTGACCTCCTCAATTTAGGTGCACTATATAGTGTCTCAATTGTTCTTACATGTGGTGGAGCATACTTTCCTACATTCTTTATCCCTAGAGTTCTTACTTGTGGTATGCCAAGCTCATCATCCATAAATTCATCCTCAGAACTTGCACCCATCGGCTTCTTTCCTTATGTAAATTTTGCTCTTTTTGTGCACTGCTCAACCTACTACTCCATGGAATATAACTGCCGCTACTTTCTTCATGGTCTTGAGGCCTAGACATATCCTCAACATTGTTAACCCTCAAATGAACGAAGGTAAAAAATCCGAAAAAGCTAAAGCAAAAGACAAAGACAAAGGCCAAGGCAAAGAGAAATGGAGGACAAAGACGCACAAGGAGAAGAGTCCTAAATAAGGGAGAAAGGTGCACAAGGAAAAGCGCAAGTCAAAACTTTTGTAAAAGAGCGCAAGAGCATCATGGTTTAATTCAAGGAGTGCCGGGCTCTCACCTGTGCAATTTGTAAATGTAGAGGGGCGGTGGAAAGGAAGCTAGGAAGATAGAAGGACAATGGGAAAAAGGGCCTAGGCTACGGCCGGCCATGTAAAAAAGGGGATGACCGCCCAAAAGGGATTTAGGGTTTTGTATATAAAGTTGAAAAGTGAATGAAAAGCTCATTCTTGTATGTGGCAAAAAGTGGCTCTCCTCTTCTTCTTCTTCTTCTTGTTCTTGCTTGCTTGAGCTTGTGCTTGAGAGAGGGAGTGTGAGAGTATGAGGGAGTGAGTGTGTGAGGGTGAGGGACCAAGGAGGAGAAGCTCTCCATCTTCTCTGATGGACCTAAAAACGGGCCGGCACTGGCTCATGCACTAGCCGGGCCTCGTCACTAGACAACCCCTCGGCCTCGCGGCCAGGAGCATCTATCAAAATCTCTGCCTTCCTAAACATTGCTTTTGTAATACGTTGTAGTCCAACTGATCCTAACCCAATATTACTCCTCAGAGGGAGTCCCTTTCACATAGCCAAAAGGCTCGAATCACATACACATGGGGGTTCCTCCTACGGCTAAATACCTTCGACCCTCTGCGACTCTCCTACACCTTGGGGATTGGCCCCTCGATGCGTCGCTCAATATCTAAACATTTCGCACACAAGTCGCTCAAGGTACCAAATAAGCGTGTCTAGGAATGTACCATTGTCCTTACTTCTCTTTCCCCTGGCCCCCACGGCTAGCCTACAGCATGGGTACCTCACTGCCTGTCATCGTAGGTCAGGTTCCAATAAACCAATTGCAATGCATGTCCAGGAGCTGGTCACTGATATTTTTTTAAATTCTTTTCATGCTCTATGCATTTGGTGGATGCCTAGTGCTCAAACATTTAGCAAAACAGTATCGTGCAAAAGTGAAAAAAACATTCTTTTAATGGTTTCCAACTACCGTTCGTGCTTCGTTGCGTGGGCCTAGCACCGAGGTGATCCTCGTGCTACTAAGCCCTTAATTTTAATTATCATCCGTCCTAAATGCTATGCATAAAAATCAGCAACTTTCCCATCATCTCACACGGCATTTAGACATATTTCAACTCCTCTACCCTTCCCCATTTAAATATTGCATCGTTGGATAGATTTATAGGGTATTTTATCATCATTTTATGTGAAAAAAACGGAAAAAGACACACTAGAACAAGAAGGTGGGGTTGAATTGAGGCAAATCCTCATGCTTCAGTCCCCACAAACATTCACAAATATTTCTCTTATTTATCCTTATTTTTCGAAACCCAAAATATATTTTTCCCCTGTTTTTTAGGGTTTTTTCACCCTTTTCTTGTATTTTCCCTTATTTTCTGCATTATTTAATTACTAAAAATTCAAAACAGGTTATGGGCTGTGGCCCTTAGTTCCTTCTTGCAGAAAAATGAAAGTTTAGTTGGTGTTCCTATTTACTTTCCCATTTTTATGCCAAAAACCATCATTTCCCCTTGATTTTTCATATTTTACGTGTTTTAGCATATTATTTTGAACCACAAGATGCATATTTTTCTGATTTTCTGATTATGACCAGCAATAACTCATGGAAAACAGCAACATAAACAATTTTTAGCCCACATGAACAACATTTCATCAATCAAAAGCCATAAAATCTCAAATTTCCTTTGAAAATTTTGAATTACCGCTTATTTGCGTGTTTCGGGTTCCATGTCCATGGCTGCAAATCTGGAAATCAGCAGCACTTCATGTCCATCACAATCACCAATCACCATTTCCAGCCCGTGGAGCAATCCGATCCATGCCGGACAAGCCTCCATCATTCTTTCTTCTTTCTTCTTCTTCCCACATGAATTCCCCCTTAGAAGAGAGAGATGGAGGAGAGAGAAAGACTAGATTTCTATCTCAGCATTCAGGCCATCAATTGAGGAGCGAAGGACGGCGATAAGATCCACAGACAGGAGGGAATGAAGCCCCATAATCCATTAGGCAGGGTGTTTGTAACATTCATGATGCCCTCTCTCCATCCATGGCGAAAAAAACGGCGCCCTCTGTTGATCACGTTTTTTCATTCCTCTTCATTCTCTCTCCACGTTTTTTGATTCATAAGGTGCATAAAATTTTTGGGGGGGGTCCAAACTCAAAAGGCATGCTCAAATTTGGCCTCCCAAATGTCCACCTTTTCATATCTTGACCGTTTCCTTGGCCATTTCCCCGTCCGGACTCCGAATTGAGCTCTGAAAAATCCTGGGCGTCCGGCTTGGCATCCCGTATTGGCCAGTAACTCTTGCCAACCCGCACGACTGTCTGGAAAATTATGAAAAATCAACAAGTGTCACTCGGGCACCTTTATAGCACTTTGGCGCTTAAAATCGTCCTAGATCGAGCCGCCGCCTTTGACAGTGAATAGTTTTCCCTTGATATTCTTAATTTTTTGCTATTTTTAAGCACTTCCCGTCACCTAAATTCTGCTCTCATTGGCGACCACGGGATAGGGCGACTCAGCCCGTCGAATCCACGAACATATCTACACATAAATAACCAAAGAAGCATCAAACTGATACAAAACAAATATATAATAAAACTCAGCACAATGCTCCCCCTACCCCTGGATAGAACCAAAGCATGATATCCACAAGGAGTAGGCCTAGCATCATCTAATAGAAGATCCGAAGTGAGTCACTAACCAACTGCTCCAACACAACCAAACTAAAAAACCTATCAAAGAGGTTGCCCTAAGTGGTAGTCTGCGCTACGTACCAACTAAAAACAACACCACTAGGAGCTCCTGCAAGGCGAGGACTCCTATAGCCTGATCAAAGAGTATTTACTTTCAGTACATGTCTTCTTTTAGGGTTTGTATTGGATGAACATACTTAGGCATGTTAAAAAAGGAGGGAGCTGAGCAGAGTGACCCAAGGAGAACAGGGCATCGGTCTCAGGACCTGTCTCGGCACCCAAGAACCTACCAAGCCCTCGCAAGGTGACACTTAATCCTTTTCTAACACTCACTTTTATTTTCGCTCCAACCTTCCTTGTTTTGGTATTATTTTCCAGCAAGAAGCCACCCCTAGGAAGACAAGGTATCGGCCCCCGGTCTGACTTGTCCCCAGGAACCTACCAGGCCTCCGCAAGGCAATGAGCAACTGCCTATACATTTCCATTTCTTTTCTTTTCTTTGATAGGGGTTAGAACCCCTTTTTACATACCTTCGTATTTATATTCACCTTTTAGGATGTCCAAGGTTTCTTGGCATCATTATTATTATCTTCTGGCAGGCTTCTCTAACTGCCTCACTACTAACAAGAACTCCTAGAACGGCTGCCTAGCAGGCTAGTAGCACAGGGCCACTAAGACTTCCTTCTGAAGCAGGTCTTTCGATGCCTGACAATGTCTTTACAGGAGGCAATGACTACTCGACCTCCCTCAAACATACTTAGCCTAAACCTGGGACTTCATGCCTTGGTTGCCGGTCCCCAATAAAAATGTGTCCCCTCGACAGTACAAATACACATATAACAGGAAAGAAAAGTACTCGTAAAGGAGAAATATCACCTGGATTGGCCACAAGAAGCTTCCATCGCAGCAAAGGCTCCTCCAGGCTCCACCAAATTCCACTAAACACGAAACCTATCCAGCACAACACTTAAAACAAAAACCCGATTAAACGCACCCGCACTAGACAGGGAAATGGCCCTCTTGGCCTAATGAAATCAAACACTTCACTACAAAACTGCATCGGCCCTCTTGGCCTAATGAAATAAAACAATACTATGCATAACATCCTCCTGGAAACAACTATGATAGACAACAAAGCATACTATTCCCAGGGGAACAGAGGCTCGTAGCCCTAAACTAGGTGCATTAAATTATGACCCATCCCTCCTGCGTATATCGCAAGAGGGGTTCGCATCACATGTCGTCTAATCAGTCTATGGGTCCATGATAATAAAGGCAGATGAGTCTCGCTTACCCTCTGCATCACCCAGATCAACCATCGTCTGCCAAAGAGGGCATGTTCAAAAAGCATACCCCACAAACGACCAGGTCCTGTCTCACCATCAATAGATATATCGGGACAAGGGCCACAATTAAAGAAGAGGTCTTCTTCATACGCAAAATTAGCCAATGAATCGGCAAACTGATTCCAGTTCCGTGGAATCAGTTGAAAAGACACTCTATCAAATTCGTCTAGCAGGGCTATGGCAGTATGATGGTACATGCAAAGGATGGGGTTTCGCACCATGTACGTCCCATTGAGTTGATTTAAAACCAACTGAGAGTCCCCTTTCACCAATAACTGGCGGATACCACCCTTCTTTGCAATATTTAGACCCATAATCAGGGCTTTGTATTCTGCCATATTATTGGTAAAATTCACCCCGAGATAAGCAGCTAACTTCATGACAATGCGTCGTCGGGGGTCTCGGATGACAACTCCTACACTTTCTTTTTTGCATGGACCCCTGGACGCCCCATCAAAGTACAAGGTGTACGTCCATAAAGGGTTTACATATCCCGCCATCCGGAACTCTACTCGTAATTATGGTAATCGAAATTCAGCATATTCAACGGGTGGACTGTAGGCTCCATCCCTCCATCATCATTGAATTCAACAGGGATGCTCGTCAAAATTTGTAGGCAGTGATGGCAGAAGACCTTGATCTCCCAAATAAATGTCCCGCCTTCTTGCTCAACCACCTTATATCCTTTGCTCCACCAAATGAGCTTTCCCTGATGATACCTCCGTTCCAAATGTGGGTGTTCTAAATAAGGGATCAGACGACCCATCAACCTCTATCATGATTTCCTTACAGATATTTGATCGATCGCGCCTGGACCTGCAAGGCAGTCATAGCATTAGTGCAATTAGAAATAATAAGGTTTAATCTTATTAAGATTAACCTTATTTTTAAATTCTATCCCCTCAAGGTCAGCTAACAAGGCTGTGGATTTATTCTTTCCTATCCTAACGATCCTATAGGGCCCATCCCATTTGGGCTCTAACTTGCCTGGAAATAATTCTCGTCGTGCGTCATAATATAGAACAAGCTGTCCTTTCTTGAAGGTGTATTTCTTGGCTTTGAGGTCGTGTAGCTGCTTCATTCGGCGCTTCGCCACTTCTTGGTGCAATAAGCTCTGCAACTTAAGCTCATCTAAATGTGCCAGTGTCGTCAAGCGCTCAAAAAGTGTGTCTTCATCGCTCAAAGAATGATTGATGGCAAACCGAATAGTCGGCAGCTCAATCTCTAAAGGCAGGATACACTCCTCCCCATATACTAACTTGAACGGGGTATGGCCAGTGGCTCGTTTGAAGGTCGTATTATAAGCCCACACTGCCACGTATAAATTTTTATCCCAATCCCATTTCTTTTCCGACACAATTTTGGACAGGATGCCCATAAGCTGCTTGTTGGTGCTTTCAACTTGCCCATTAGCTTGCGGGTTATAGGGGGTTGTCTTGTTATGCTTGATTTGCCACATCTCTGTCAAACCTTTGATCACCTTATTCAGGAAATGGGTTCCGCGGTCCGACACTAATTCTTTCGGCGGACCAAACCGGCATATTATTTGCTCTAAAAGGAAACTAGCAGTTTCTTTAGCATCATCTTTCCTTGTTGCACGTGCTTCTGACCACTTTGTGAAGTAGTCAGTTGCGACAATGATGTACCTCTTTTGTGTAGTCGACGACGGAGTAATAGGACCCACAAAGTCTATTCCCCACTTCTCAAATGGAAGTATCGCCATAATAGGGGTGAGTGGTCGTTTCCTATTCTCTCGACTATCATGTCGTTGGCAAATATCGCATCGCTTAACATACGCAAACGCATCCTGGAAGATGGCAGGCCACCAATAACCTGCTCTTAAAGCCTTTTGTGCTGTAAGCCGTCCAGCAAAATGGCCACCGCAAGCAGAATCATGGCACTCTTCCAAAATGAATGGCACCTCGTCAGGCATCATGCATCGGCGATAGATGTCATCAACCCCTTGCCGATATAATGTACCTGCGATCAAAGCAAACTTTAACGCTTGCTGCTTAATTTTCCTTTTCTCAGCCTTAGATAATTCGGATCCCGCCTCTCCCGTCGATAAATAATGCGTTATTACAGCATACCAGGGGGGAATAGATGCCGTATCTATTTTAAATAACAACTCCATGTCACTACCTTCAGCCACAGATTCTTTCGGCTCCCCAAAGTCCACTAGACATTCCACGATGCCTTGCAACCTTGGTAGCTTACTCTTGATTTCATAATCAAATTCCTGCAAAGTGATCAACCACTTTGCTAGACAATCGGGCGGTTGTAGCTTATTCATCAATAGTCGAAGTCCCTCCGCCTTCGTATAAAGCACGACTTTCTCATAGAGAATGTAATGCCTGAATTTCTTGGTCCCAAAGACCATCGCTAGACACAATTTCTCCATGTAAGTATAATTGATTTCGGATACCCCTAGCTTCCGACTAGCAAAAGCAATCGGGTGGTACCACTTCTCTTCCCAAATTTGGGCTAAACAGCAGCTAATACTATACATGGTGGCTGCTGAAAATATATAAAACACCTCACCTCTTTTAGGTGCTTTTAAAACGGGCACTCTTGCTAGCTCTTGTTTCACATCCTCGAATGCTACCTTACAAGGGTCACCCCATACAAACGAACAGCTAAAGGACAATAAATTTGTAAGCGGCAACGTTCTTTCTGCTAAGGCGTTGATGAATCTATGATAGTAACCAACCGAAGATAGAAAGCTATGAACCTCTTTCGGAGTGCGTGGTGGACCCATGGCAACTATAACTTTAACCTTCTCGGGGTCTGTCGCAATTCCCACCGAACTGACCACATGACCCAACAACAGCCCATAAGGTACTCCAAAAACACACTTCCTGGGTTTAGGGCGATGCAAAATTGTCTACAGTGCTCGAAGCATTTTCTTAAAATGAGCAACTGCCTTCCTCTCACGGTGGCGGCCCCTAAGTCATCAATAAACACCTTCAACTCTTTGGGGGATATGTCACCGAATGTCTTATCTGCTGTTCGTTGCCATGAACCCGGCACATTGCATAAACCAAAGGCCATCACATGGTACACAAAAGTTCCAAATACAGTAATAAAAGTTGTTTTCAACTTGTCCTCTTCTGCAATTGCCATCTGGTTATATCCTGCAAAGCAATCCATAAACGAATATATCTCCCTACCCGCTAATTGATCCAAAATCTGGTCAATAAATGGCAACGGGTAGTAGTCCTTAACTGTCTGCTTATTCAGCTTCCTAAAGTCTACACATAAATGGATTTGATTATTATTCTTCTTTCTAATCACAACTGGCGAACACCATTCCGTGTGTTGCATAGGAAAAATCAAACCCGCTTTTCGAAGCTTCTGTAACTCTTCAAACAGGCCGTCCCTCAATTCGAAAGGCATACGCCTTACTTTCTGCCGCACAGGACAACTGCCCTCTTTCAACGGAATTGTATGAACAGCAAGACTAGGAGGGATGCCTCTCAACTCATCATAACTCCAGGTAAAGATATCACGGAATTCCTGGATCAAGGCCACATAGTCCTCCCTTTCTGCTGTACTGAGCATAGAACTTAATTTGATTGGCCGCGAATCATTAAGCGTACCAAGGTCTAGCTCGATAACATCTGCATCTCTTATACGATCTTGGCCCTCTATCGGCTCATTCAAAGTGATCTGATAGATGTCTTCCGTGGTGGATCCCTCTTTAGACTCATCACTCGATGATGTCTCACTGCCAGATAAATCTTCTAATGTCTCCAATTCTGTAGAAGATAGAGGAGCTCTCTCACTCTGCGGGGACTCAGGATAAGCATCAACCACCACACGCTGGGCACCTCTGCCGAATATTAGTCGACCGGCGGGTATGTCCACTTGGCAGTCCGCTTGCAAGATCCAAGGTCGTCCGAGTAATACTTGGTAACTTGGCCGGCCTGCAAACCAAATCACCCTAAAGTCCAACAGGCATTCTACATTTGCAACAGTAACATGAACCTTAGTAATGCAGCCTTCTGGCTGTCTCAAACTATCATCTGCCATTCTGAGAATTGTGGAGGTATCTTTCTGGATCGCAAGACCCAACCTTTCCATCAGTTCAGAACTCATAATGTTAACAGATGATCCCGTGTCGACAATGGCATAATCTACTAATATCCCATCGACATAGGCTGCAACCCTTGGGCAATGCTTCTCAGCATGCTCGAATCAGTCATCACCAACTCGCGCAATACCCAAAGGTTCTACGATATACCCAGTACGTAGGATCTTTCTAAATTCCTTGAGTATTCCTGGGGAAAGCTTAATAAGCTGTAAGAGATTCACATCCGGCTTGACTTCACAAAGAGAGCTCGCCAAATCGAATTCATGATAGTTCGATAGAGCTCGCTTTTCATGCCAAACCATCCGCTCTTTAGGTCGCTGAACTGGCTTTATTGCCTCTTTCTTAACTTTCACCTTCTTCTTTGGTGGTTCCTTATCGCCTTTACTTTCTACGGGCTTCAAAGGTCCCCCTTCTATGGAAGGGTCCAAAACTTGCGTTCCTTTGTCGCCTTGTTTAGGGTTTCCGTTGACAGGCTTATCCTTGTCGGCCTCTCTACCCTTTTGACCTCTTGTAAGGACAGCTCGCAGATTAGAGGTTTCAGCATCGTTAACGCGTACAGCCTCAATCAAACTGACCCCACTACCACTTGGTAGCTCCTCCACTGTAGTCTTTGGTTGTTGAAGTATTTGTTTAGGCCCATCCTCTCGCTGGGAATCATTTCCTTGGGCACGATGATTAACAGGCCCTGGTTGCCGACTTCCTCGCTGGAGGGAACTGATCTTACTCCAGCAAGTAGCTGCTAAATGGCCAGATTTTCCACAAATGTCGCACTTAACATTTGGGCAATTTCTTGGATAGTACTGTCCACCACACCATTTGCAACTAAACCTCGACGGTGCACCCTCCTCTGGGTATCTACTTCCTATCAAATTTTGTTGTTTTTTAAGGAAGTCGACATCAACGGCTATTTGCCGATACTGCTCCGTAATCATATCGGTATAATGTTTCATCATGTCCTTAACCTCACCAAGAACATTGGAAGAACTCGACTCATAGCATTGGTCATTACCATGTCGTTCAATCGGCCTAACAATTCGATTAGGCACTGGTTGTTGAGCCACATGCATGGTGTTAGAATTGACCGCCTGGCTTCCACCATTTGGAATCATTTGACTGCCCGTAGGCATCGACATGCTAGGGGGAGCTGGTAATAAAGGCACATTCTGCATCATGTTCCCTCTCCCATTAGGGTTAGCCGTCGCCATCCCTTGGCCACTACTGCCATTGGCCATTGCCACATTATTTCCCAATACTAAACCCATGTTCGAATTTCCTCGAGAAGCATAGGCCGCTTGTAGTCGGGATTCCACCTCTTGTGCTCGTGTAATGGTAGTATCTATATCCCCCAAGGGGACACTACTCAACTGCAATTGGATATTAAAGTCCAAACCATGTACGAAATATTGTAACTGGGCAGCTGCGGGGATAGGAATAGAGGTGTCCAACTTACGAAAAATCTCTTTTATCTTCTTCGCATAAGCACGAATATCCTCGTGTGGTTCTTGGTGGGTCACGTTAAGTACACGCAACCAATATTGCCCACCCCTTTCAGGGGCAAACTCCCTTCGAAAAGCTCCATAAAATGCATCAATGTTCAATATGGTTCCGGCTTCTAAACCATGATACCATATAGCGGCTCTTCCTTTGAGAGTCATATTGAAGAACATCATTAAATGTCCTTCTTCTTGGATGCGACAATTAAACATCAGCTTTTGAAACTCCCTAATGTGGAGTTCCGCATCTTCCTCAACTAACCCATTAAAAATGGGTAGCGGGTAACCTAGAGCTGACAAATCCGTCGTTCCTGCTGGAATTGCAATAGGTTGTGCCATGACAAGGATTGGATTTGCACTAGGAATAGGGGACGGTGGGGTTACACCTCCCGCACTTGATGTAGACTGGCTTATGGAAGAAAGGGGAGCACTAGAGCTTCCACCTTCTCCTAACTTACTACTTGTGGCCCCAAGACCACTAGATCCACTCCCTCGTAAGGGTTCAACACCGCTACGCTTAGGGGAATATCTCCTAAAGATTTCAGCACATCGCCTAGCTCTTTCGTCTCTCTCTTGCTTTTGGATTTCTGCTAGACGATGCTTATCGATAAATAACGGATCAATCACAGTATCCTTTGGCATAAACTGCTAGTTGGTCCCTAGACAACCAGGATTCGAGAACCGCCACTTTTAAGCAGCTCCCGGCAAACGCACCACTGATGGACCTAAAAACGGGCCGGCACTGGCTCATGCACTAGCCGGGCCTCGTCACTAGACAACCCCTCGGCCTCGCGGCCAGGAGCGTCTATCAAAATCTCTGCCTTCCTAAACATTGTGTTTGTAATACGTTGTAGTCCAACTGATCCTAACCCAATATTACTCCTAAGAGGGAGTTCCTTTCACATAGCCAAAAGGCTCGAATCACATACACATGGGGGTTCCTCCTACGGCTAAATGCCGTCAACCTTTTGCGACTCTCCTACACCTTGGGGATTGGCCCCTCGATGCGTTGCTCAACATCTAAACATTTCGCACACAAGTCGCTCAAGGTACCAAATAAGCGTGTCCAGGAATGTACCATTGTCCTTACTTCTCTTTCCCCTGGCCCCCACGGCTAGCCTACAGCATGGGTACCTCACTGCCTCTCATCGTAGGTCAGGTTCCAATAAACCAATTGCAATGCATGTCCAGGAGCTGGTCACTGATATTTTTTTAAATTCTTTTCATGCTCTATGCATTTGGTGGATGCCTAGTGCTCAAACATTTAGCAAAACAGTATCGTGCAAAAGTGAAAAAAACATTCTTTTAATGGTTTCCAACTACCGTTCGTGCTTCGTTGCGTGGGCCTAGCACCGAGGTGATCCTCGTGCTACTAAGCCCTTAATTTTAATTATCATCCGTCCTAAATGCTATGCATAAAAATCAGCAACTTTCCCATCATCTCACACGGCATTTAGACATATTTCAACTCCTCTACCCTTCCCCATTTAAATATTGCATCGTTGGATAGATTTATAGGGTATTTTACCATCATTTTATGTGAAAAAAACGGAAAAAGACACACTAGAACAAGAAGGTGGGGTTGAACTGAGGCAAATCCTCATGCTTCAGTCCCCACAAACATTCACAAACATTGCTCTTATTTATCCTTATTTTTTGAAATCCAAAATATATTTTTTCCCTATTTTTTAGGGGTTTTCCACCCTTTTCTTGTATTTTCCCTTATTTTCTGCATTATTTAATTACTAAAAATTCAAAACAGGTTATGGGCTGTGGCCCTTAGTTCCTTCTTGTAGAAAAATGAAAGTTTAGTTGGTGTTCCTATTTACTTTCCCATTTTTATGCCAAAAACCATCATTTCCCCTTGATTTTTCATTTTTTACGTGTTTTAGCATATTATTTTGAACCACAAGATGCATATTTTTCTGATTTTCTGATTATGACCAGCAAGAACTCATGGAAAACAGCAACATAAACAATTTTTAGCCCACATGAACAACATTTCATAAATCAAAAGCCATAAAATCTCAAATTTCCTTTGAAAATTTTGAATTGCCGCTTATTTGCGTGTTTCGGGTTCCATGTCCATGGCTGCAAATCTGGAAATCAGCAGCACTTCATGTCCATCACAATCACCAATCACCATTTCCAGCCCGTGGAGCAATCCGATCCATGTCGGACAAGCCTCCATCATTCTTTCTTCTTCCTTCTTCTTCCCACATGAATTCCCCCTTAGAAGAGAGAGAGGGAGGAGAGAGAAAGACTAGATTTCTATCTTGAGATTTATGTTGTGAGATGGAGTAGTGTAGGTATTTACTTTGTGATTTGGATGCATTTAGGATAGGAAAAAACAAAGAAAAAGAAGCAAACAGTAGGGTTTTCTGTTGCTGTATAATAGGCTAAAATAGGGAAATAGGGGCACAGATCCTTGGAGTGCCATTTGATTCGAGCACCATATGATTCCAAGCATGTTTGGCATTCCCTTGTAGTGTCTTGCACCTATCTAGAAGGCGCTGGACGATTTGGTGTAGTAGACGTCAGCCTATAGGCATCGCGTGCAACTCGTGGACCGTCAGCCACGTCGTCGGACCAGCTCGTCCGAGTCCCAGAATCGAACCCGTCCAGAATCGGACCAGTCCATAATCAGACGCTCGGACAACCGTCCGATCGGATCATCCTGTCCGATCGGACCACTCGGACCAGCCCGTCCGATTTTGGAAATCGGACCACTCGGACACTCGTACTCGGACCACCTTGTCCGAGTCGTCCGATCGAGGCAATCGGAACACCCTGTTCGATCCGATTCCCAAAATTGGACCACTTCGAAAATCGGACCACTTTTTTGATCCTAATCCCAGAATCGAACGTGACCAAAATCGGACCACCCAGAATCAGACGTCCAATTTTGATAATCGGACTCTTGAAAATCGACATCTAAGAATCGGATAGAAAACTATCAAAATCGGACAGGTATCTAGAACACAAATTTTGACACATCTAAACCCCGAGATTGACTCCAAAGGCTACGTAGAGCTAAAGGCACATCACAGATCCATCACCGGGCTAAAATTTAGAGCGCATAGTTCAAAATTTGGCTATAAACAGTCCTCCAAATTGTGCATGGCTTTTACAGTAATAGCCCTGCGGGCCGAGGGGACTGTTCCCCTCGGACCCCCGCTGAGGGGCTTTGCCCCCTCCACACCTCCCCCAAGTAGGTTGGAGGGAAAACGCGCGTCATGACATGTCCTCTAAATTAGACCCTAGTGTAGTAATGGCTCTACACGAGCATGGATCCTCACTTGTAAAAGAGCAACCAAAAGCCCATACCCGAACAGAGAGAAACAGAGACCCTAGAACCTCAACGGGCCAATCTAGCCATCCAGGGCAAAAAGGCCACACCACAAGAACACATGTACATTGTGTTCAAACTGCATCTAGTCAAAGCAGAATGCAACATCATCAAGCTATCAATGCGAGGATGACTAGACATGACAGTCCTGACGATAGATGTACCTTGAACAGCGCTGCACAAATGACCCAAGACCTCAGTAGAGAATCCACGTCTGACTGTGCAGTTAGGGATTCAAAGGCATCTGTCAGAAGGCTTAAATTTACAAGCCAAGACCTGGAAGATGAAGACATAGTACCACCTGCTTATCTTAGGGTCAAACTCACCACGAAAAGAGAGCATACTATCGATGCTCTGATTGATGAAGGAGCAGATTTTAACATCTTGACCTATGAATCATGGACCCTACTAGGCCAACCAGAGCTCACACCGACTAGTGCAACTCTTAGCCCTTATGGGGGACACCCACAAGCACTCATAGGGAAGTGCAAAATCCTTGCGACAATTGAAACGGAAAGCTTGCCTATCCTATTTCATGTTCCTCCAAACAGTGCTAGCTGCGGGAAAGAAACCCTCCTAGGAAGACCCTTCAAAAGGGCGATCAAGTGTGAGGCCGACTATGTAGCATAGAGGATACACCTGACACTACTGGGTGTGAGGATAGTCACAACCTTTAGCAAGGGTGACCTCAGCGAACCTCCAGGGAAAGGCAAGGAAGGTGTTGACACAGTCAAGCCTACTAACAAGAGCAAGGACTTGTTGAAAAAACTGATACAAGCACAAGTCAAACAACGAGAACCAGTGAGTGAGGCCATGCTTGAAACAAGAAGGTCAAGAGACAATGCCAAGGATGGGCTTTGGACTTGCAAATATTGTAGAAGACCCCAAAAGAAGCCCAAGCCTTATAGACGAAGGCATTGATGGAGGGTTAGCACAATGCCACGATGGGTGTCCAAAGCATTGCTACTTGCTCAAGGGTATTACGTAGGTAACCCATGGATTTGGGTGCCAGCACAATGCCACGATGGGTGTCCAAAGCATTGCTACTTGCTCAAGGGTATTACGTAGGTAACCCATGGATTTGGGTGCCAAAACCCCTTGCTAAACCTCCTTGGTCAACTGAAGGCCAGATCGTATCAAGAGCAAAGAAGCGTAGGAGGAGATCTAAACGAAAAACCAAGTCTCGAGTCAACAACAGTGGAGTGACCGAGCCCCTCATGGTCGAAATCAAGAAACCAAACGGGACCAATCGAAGGGTAGATCCTCAGCCTAGCGTGCTCAACAAGCAGATGCCAGATGTAATCGTTGAGGATACTCAGAAGCCACTAGTGCCCAAGGAGCCTTTGATTTCCCAAGGGGAGAACAAGCATCATAGGCACAACATTGCTCATGGCAAGGCTGCTCGCTCAACAAAGCAAATGGCACAATCGTCTAATAGCCTTGAGCAAATCATTCAGCTAGTGCCATGCCCACCTATGAGTCCTAGATCTCTTACGCCCTCTTTTCCCAAACAGACACAGGAAGCACTACAGCAGTTGTCAAGGGCAACTGCTCAATTCCAATCTCTATCTCCATCTAAGCTTCCAAATTTCAAAGAGGAGGGACATGACGCCATCTGTAGCTCTCGACCCCAAGGATATGCCTGAGCAACCTAATGTGACTAGATCAACTCATGCTCGATCTACACAGTTGAGTGCTCAAAGGGCAACAAAAGACACGACCACTTCTGATTTCCCCAGCGACTTGACACCGCAATCCACCAAGGGTAGCCAGCCCAGTAAACTCGCTGCTACTACTTCCAATCAGGGATCACAACAGTCACAGCCCTTGGCTGTGACAATGCCCCTTCTAGAACGTGTCCTTAGCAGTTTACCTATGGAGGAGGTGTCGCAACCAACTTCATTGACAACTCCAACACTTCCAACACGCCTAAAGCCCAGGATAGGGGAGTTAAACAGAAGGGAAGAGATAGACTTTCCAAAAAGGGAGGCAGTTGTATCCTCACAACCTAGCGAGGCTATTCAGCAGGCCACGGCTATGTCCCATAAGGACACACTAGAGAAAGAGAATGCTGAGGCCCAACCAAGCACATCAACGGTTGACCTAGTCCAGGGTCCTGAGTCATTGAGAGATGCACCTTTATTGACCAAGAAAAAGAGGAGAAAGCAACGAAGACAACAGCAATCACAGGTGGTTGTGGACCCCAAGAGCATTGAGACCAAGAGCGATGGAGAGTTGGGGAATAAAGCATCAAGTCCATCCACCAATGAACCCATTGATGTCTCTCCTAATAGCGGTGAAACCTCAGTCACATCCGTGTGCTCTGAAAAATCAAAGCAGCTGTTGCCATCAACAGTTGCTTTCAACACTCAATCCACCGACAATAGAACTCACATCGACCAATCAAGAGTGGATACAACGTTGTCACAACAGGGTGACAAATCTTTACCAGTCACATTCGAGAAGAACCATGAAAAAATAGCAGCAAAACCTCAGGAAAAATGCACAATCCCTGAGAGCATAAGAAATCCTAGCGTTGACCAATCTTGCTCATCTAGGCCTGAGCCCCTAGCTATGCTAAAGCCTAAGGAAACTCTTAGAACTTTGCATGAGATAGCAACCGAGCAAGCCCTCGTTGAACATAGAAGTGTCACAGAATGCTTAATTGAGTTGGATGCTAAGCTCAAAGTGTTCGCACGTGTCTATGTCCTTGTGGACATGGGCGCATTCCCTAAGGAGCAGCTCGAAGAATACTTGCCATTCCCCTTATCTTGGGAAGAGCAAGAACATCTTGACGAGCACTACAACAAGCTCTTACATGAACGCATGAGACTCATCTCTGACGAGGAGGCTGACGAACTGTGCTTAACCGTCAAGTTCAATGAAGTGCTCTGCTAATCGAATCTCGTAGACATAGAGCAACTAAAGTGACTAACAAAGGGCCGAAGTTAATTTGAACAGCGTTGGTGTGAGAACCGCGTTGTAATGGCTGAACTAGGGGCTCAGATCATGACAGTCTCTGAGGAGCGATTGGCCAAATGGCAATCCCAAAGGGACCCAACCTATGTGGCACCAACTTCCCTTCGAGTGCTGACTGCCATTCAAGGTACGGACTTGGCTAAACCTAGCCAAGAAAACTCTCTGTTTGACAAGGTTCTCACTGAGGAGGAGCTACATGTTGCCAGTAGACTCGAACAAGGGTCCATGCTGCTTGATGTGGCAAAATATCTATCGGTACTAAGTAAGCTGCCACGAGTGCTGGATGCGTGTGCCACGCTCCAGTACAACCCCGAGTTCTACAATTGGTTCTTATCCTCGTGAAGTGACATGGATTCATAAATCTTTATATAAATAAACATTGATTTTTGTGTCACCATGTATAAACAATATCAACACACACAAGCAATGATAGTCAAGCGCAGGGAGAAGAGTTGGGTCTGACAGGCTAAGCTCCTCAAGTCCTCCTCTCATCACGCATTTAAAAGCCGTGTGACCATCCCCACCTCCAAGTGAAGGGCATACAACCCACATTACTGCCATAGGAAGCCTTGACCAACAACTTTGATGGTGTAGACAGGGTGTAGTCCCTTTCTATACACCTTCTTCCCTTTCCGGTCTATCCTTCCGAGGAGGAGCCCTGCCTAAATCCATGACCGCAAGCCGATGTAACTCGGCGTGAACCAAGATCTGCTAATGGCAAGAGGCTAAATATACATCACGAGGGGCCATCCCTCTACAACAACACTGCATGCCCCACCCCTCCCCTTCTCATCCTATGCGCTTGATAACCTGCACTATAATCCCTTACATATGAATGGTCTTATCATGTGACAAATCCTAATCCTTGATTCGCATCTTACAGGCCCCCTGCGAGGAAAACATGGAGAACCAAGGGCAGCTAGCTTGCAAGGATGCTCTCCGCAGCCGACGGGAACATGCAACACGCGCCCCTCCGCTAGTGCGCTACGTGTCCACTCTTAAAAGGTACGCCAAGAAACGCAGCCCTAAGCGACACCGCCTCGGACGAAGGCCGAAGAATCCGCGGGCTAGGGGAGTGGACGCTCAAGGAGGCGCACACAATGTGGCAACGCCAGTTGCACAGACCCCCAACGTACGCTCGGGCACCAGGTGCCCACGAAGAGAAAAGGCGGCCTGGGATAGGGAAGAATTTAATGAATTGTTTAAAGACATTTGGGAAACGGTCGCGGCCCGGGACTATACCATTCATGTCCCAGCCGACATGTTTCCTGCCCAACCTCACGGGAGCCCCGCACCAGCACCACCCTGGTCGCCTAGTACACCTGACTCATCCCGCCTAGTACCTATCAACTAAGCCTCTATGCTGTACAAGTAGCTTGGCAAGTCATCATGCCATAACTTTTTGTTTTTGATGAGTAAAGGGGCCAGATCCCCACTTGTACACACTTCCTTCACCTACCGTTAATGTATGCGACCTTAACAAGTAATGTGATAGACATCATAGCATTCTGAAAAATTATGTCTTAGCATGATTGCATTGGTCCGATGTACTTAACGCAAGTGAGCATGTACTCTCACGAAGTGACAAGTTGATGCAGAATGACACAGGTCAATGTCTAGAAGCATTTAATATCCAAGTCACCACAAGACCATCAACCCCACAAAGAACCATTATGGAGGAAATGACAGGAATACCAAGAAATAAAAGCCATGATGGTAACGCCACTGGATGAGAACCCAAGGACACCTCTGCAGAAAAAGCACATATTGCAACTGAGCATGGCCAAAGCATAATCATCGATTACCTCCTTCTTCTTGGCCAAACTCTATGTTTGGGCAGGAGCCACGCTCTCAACAAGGGCGAACATCTCTTCATCATCCAAGATTCAATTTGCAAGATGCTCTGCCCTTGTCCATACACAGCTCACTCCAAGTGCTACCTCAATTGTTCGATGTCTTACATGTTACAAAGAGGTTTGCAAAATCTCAAGTGTTTCTCTTCATCTCAACAATAGTTCCTCTAGCATCAAGGCTGGTGACACAATCATCTTTGTAATATCAATTCTTCATAGCCTTTGAATCCCAACATTTCTCAATCCAAATGAAAGGCTAACAGTCTCAATGTATGGCATTGATTGTATTCACTTTTCCCACAAAAAAAAAAGGAAAAATGAAAAGAAAAGAAACGAAAAGAAAAAAAAAGAAAGAAAGAAAGAAAGAAAAAGAAAAAACGCACATGATCACAGCACCACACCTAGGGGTCCTCAAATTAGGTACGCCCAGTGACCTTGGTTGGCTGGCTCCATCCCTAATTCCCTAGCCCTTTGTACATCCCCCACAATTTTTCAGGGCACATCAAGGGCCAGACATACCTAGGGAGCTCGCCTCGCCTATGGTTAGACCTGTCACCCTGAACCACTTGCCATTTCTTTTGCACTCCATCTCAATGCCATTACAATCAACAGTGGTAAGCAAGGCATGAAAGACAATGAAAAAGCACACCATACTTTTCAAGCACTACGAGTAGTCACTAGCTACCAAGAGCTAGACATCGAGGAGCTCAATTATGCTACATGGCCTTGACAAGACCATAATGATGTCTCAAGCAATCTTCAAGTGTACTCCCCATCTTCATCAACAAAATTTTCCATCAACTTAGCCCCTTGCTTCACTGACCCATTGCTATACAAGGAACCAGGCCGACAGTCTTCTAACTATTTAATATCTAAGTATGCACAAGCACTCACATAATACCTGCACCAAAGTATATACACAGTTTGGGTCCTCAAGTGCAGGACAATACTCTCAGCTTGCTTAGAGTTCAACCTGTCTCCCAAACTAATTGCACTATGTCTTGTGCACAATAGAGAAGACTAGCACTACCCTTAGGGAGAGACCACATGAGAGGTTTTCAATTGCAGGTGTTGAAGACTCCAACGAAAGTGTCGTTCGCTCTTCATCAACACCCAACTTTGAATGCTTATCCCTTACCATCCGACAAGCCCGCAAAGAATCGTCATGTGCAGAATCCCCACCAAACCAACAGGCCCCCAGGACCTTCTTCACACCACCACTAACACTCCTCCACGGAAACCACAGGCGTCCTTGTCACCCACGTCTTCGGTGCATGCTACAGCCTGCTACCTACAACGGTGAGTGCCATGGGACTGGCACTCATCTAGGAGGGGGTAATGTTAACCCTCAAACGAACAAAGGTGGAAAATCCGGAAAAGCTAAAGTAGAAGACAAGGACAAAGGCCAAGGCAAAGAGAAACGGAGGATAAAGACGCACAAGGAGAAGAGTCCTAAATAAGGGAGAAAGGCGCACAAGGAAAAGTGCAAGTCAAAACTTTTGTAAAAGAGCGCAAGCGCATCATGGTTTAATTCAAGGAGCGCAGGGCTCTCACCCGTGCAATTTGTAAATGTAGACGGGCGGTGGAAAGGAAGCTAGGAAGATAGAAGGACAATGGGAAAAATGGCCTAGGCTACGGCTGGCCATGTAAAAAAGGGGATGACCGCCCAAAAGGGATTTAGGGTTTTGTATATAAAGT
Source organism: Lygodium microphyllum (assembly GCF_053477565.2). NCBI lineage: Eukaryota > Viridiplantae > Streptophyta > Polypodiopsida > Schizaeales > Lygodiaceae > Lygodium > Lygodium microphyllum. The sequence continues at coordinate 36,201,368 of NC_141148.1, forward strand.
TGAAAAGTGAATGAAAAGCTCATTCTTGTGTGTGGCAAAAAATGGCTCTCCTCTTCTTCTTCTTCTTCTTGTTCTTGCTTGCTTGAGCTTGTGCTTGAGAGAGGGAGTGTGAGAGTGTGAGGGAGTGAGTGTGTGAGGGTGAGGGACCGAGGAGGAGAAGCTCTCCATCTTCTCCTCTCTTCTTCTCTTCTCTTCTCTTCTCTTGTCTTGCTTGCGGCAATGGAGCTTGGAGCGTGGAGCTTGAGGATGGAGCTTGCTTGAAGCTTGCACTTGGATCATGGAGCTACCGGAGTGCGCGGGAGAGGAGGTAACTCGAACGGCACGAAGGTAAGCTCACTACACCCGTAGATATGGATGGCGTGTCGGTTATGTGAGAGGTAGCCATTAGTGCTCGGCTTGGAACACTTGAAATAATAAGCGGTCCGTGGGTCTTGGCGGTTGAGCGAAAGCTCCCACAAACATGCTGATTGCTTTGACCATTATTTGCTACAGTTTTCTTTATATACCCATCATCATCACTGCTCTCATAGACATCCATATCAACTATAACTTTTGGTTTATACCAAGACTCATATGAACTAAATGTCAGAGGCTAGGGCATAATCATCACTGTAATATCCATTTCCTGAGCCTTCGAAGTTTGACATTCCCCAACCCATTGAAAGGCTGATAGCCTCAACATATTGCAATGATTGTACTCATGCAAATCCAAAAAAAAAAAAAAAGCACAAGAAAAAGAAACATAAAAAAGAGAAAAGAAAATGAAAAATGAAAAAAAAAGAACGAAAAGATACGAAGCACCCACAATCACAGCACAACACCTAGGGGTCCTCAAATTAGATACGTCCAGTGACCTTGGTCAGCTGGCTCCGTCCCTAGTCCCCTAGCCCTTTAGCATCACCCACAATTGTTCAGGGCACATAAAGGGAAAGACATACCTAGGGAGCTTGTCTCGCCTATGGTTAGACTTGTCACCCTGACCCATTTGCACGATTCCCTCTTACACTCTGCCTTAATACCATTGCAATCAATTGTGGTAAGCACGCACGAATGGCCATGAAAAGTACACTGTCCTCATCATGCAGGTCCAATAGCTACCAACTATCGATAGTGCAATGTCCCTATGTTCAATTATGTTACGTCGTGCAGTCACAACACAAAGGATGTCACATACACCTTCACGTGTACTTCTTCTCAACATGGACAACTGTGCTTCATCTACACATTGTTACGAGAAACCAGCCGTGGTCTTCTAACTATGTAATATCTAAGTATGCATGAGCACTCACATAATATCTGCACCAAAATATATACACAGTTTGGGTCCTTAAGTGCAGGACAATGCTCTCAGCTTGCTTAGAGTTCGACTTGTCTCCCAAACTAATTGAACTATGTCTTGTGTACAATAGAGAAGACTAGCACTACCCCTAGGGAGAGACCACCTATGAGAGGTTTTCAATTGCAGGTATTAAAGACTCCAACGAAAGTATCATTCGCTCTTCATCGACACCCAACTCTGAACTCTTATCTTTTATCATCCTGCAAGCCTGCCAAGAATCGTCATGTGCAGAATCCCCAATAAACCAACACTTGTGCGGGCCATCAGTGCAATCCCCAACAAAGAATAGCCCTACCACCAACTCCAACAACCCTACCACCAGCCACCTAGGCCACCAACGTGCCTCCAACGACCTTCCTCCACACCACCACTAACACTCCTCCATGCCAACCATCGATGTCCCTTTCACCCACGTCTTCAGTGCATGCCAAAGCCTGCTACCTACGACGGTGAGTGCCATGGGACTGGCACTCATCTAGGAGGGGGATAATGTTAACCCTCAAATGAACAAAGGTGGAAAATCTGGAAAGCTGAAGCAGAAGACAAGGCCAAGGCAAAAGTAAAACGGAAGACAAAGGCGCACAAGGAAAATCTAGAAACACAAGAAGCGCAAAAAAGTCCCAAATAAGGGAAAAAGGCGCACAAGGAAAAGCGCAAGTCAATACTTTTATAAAAGAGCGCAAACGTATCATGATTTAATTTAAGGAGCGCCGCACGGGCTCTCATCCGTGCAATTTGTAAATGTAGACGGGCAGTGGAAAGGAAGCTAGAAAGATAGAAGGACAATGGGAAAAAGGCAGGCCACGGTCGGCCATGTAAAAAAGGGGATAAGGGGATGACCACCCAAAAATAGATTTAGGATTTTGTATATAAAGTTGAAAAGTGAATGAGAAGCTCATTCTTGTGTGTGGCCAAAAGTGGCTCTCCCTCTCTTCTTCTTCTTCTTCTTCTTACTTGCTTGCTTGCTTGAGCTTGTGCTTGAGAGAGGGAGTGTGAGAGTGTGAGGGAGTGAGTGTGTGAGGGTGAGGGACCGGGGAGGAGAAGCTCTCCATCGTCTCCTCTCTTCTTCTCTTCTCTTCTCTTTTCTTGTCTTGCTCGCGGTGATGGAGCTTGGAGCATGGAGCTTGAGGATGGAGTTTGCTTGAAGCTTGCACTTGAATCGTGGAGCTACCGGAGTGCACGGGAGAGGAGGTAACTCGATCGGCATGGAGGTAAGCTCACTACACCCGTAGATATGGATGGCACGTCAGCTATGTGAGAGGTAGCCATTAGTGCTCAGCTTGGAACGCTTGAAACAATAAGTGGTCCGTGGGTCTTGGCGGTTGAGCGAAAGCTCCCACAACGGTCCGCCAATATACGAGCCATTCTCATGTGGACCATGCACGACTTTTCGGGATTTGGGGAGTACTTAAGTAAGTAGGCTTCCGTTATCATTGGTCATATCTATCATAGCTCATTCAAGTTTGTGTTCACTAAATAGGGGTGTTAGGACAGGTTTGGTTACCTTGGGTTATCATTCATGTCCATTGCGTGGGCCACAGTTAGACTCCTGAAGGTCACGAACCATGAAGAAGATGGTATATCAAGGACACACCTCTTTCTTGCCGAAGGGTCATGAACTGAGAGAAGGCTTTCTTGGATGACCTCCAACACGAATGAATGCCCAAAGCTAGTATGAGTGAAAAATGGTCCACACGGAGTCACATACAAATGGAATGCAATGGTTCTCGATTTTCTATGAGTTTCCGTATTGGACCCACTTACAGATCAACCACTTGTTGGATCCCATGCATATTTTCAAGAATGTGAGTAGCTTACTATGGGATCACATCATAGGAAAGAGAGACATTATAGAGGCATGAATGGATTTGAAGGAGGTAGACAAGATGGAGGTGCTTTGGCCACAGTCGTGCTGTGATGGTCACTTGCAACTACCTCGTGCTCCTTGGGTTTTGTCCACTATAGAAGAGCGCATTATGAAGCAAATTATCAGGTCTAATATGATGTGTTCTCTCAGATCTGCTTTTTCTAAAGACGACCAACTATCAGGGCTAAAATCCCATGATTGGCATAAGATATGTCAGGTTTGTACTTGCCTTGATTGTAAGTGGCCTACATATTTTGCTATTTGGAGTCTAGCCAGTGTTCGTAATGCTTTTTCATTTGTGACAGTTTGTACTACCGATCGTGATCACATGATGCCTCACTCTAGAAATATGCGGGGAACTTTACATGTTGTCAAATTTAGTGCAATTGATCTCACATAAGGAGATCAAGAAATCCTCTATTAAATCCACAAGGCAGAGAGCAATGGAGATGGTCTGTCTCTTTGAGAAGCACCTGCCCACCGACATACTCACGATACAAACCCACCTCATGGTGCATCTTGTAGATGAAGTGGAGATTGTGGGACCTATCCATACGTGATGGATGTTCTTCTTGGAGCACTTCATGAAAACTCGGAAAGGCTTTGTGCGACAACGATCTTATTTAGAAGGTAGCATGGCTGGTGTCGGAGGCGTTAGTGCATATTTCACAGTGGCTACCAACAATAGATTTAGACAACAATATGCTGAAGGAAATGATAGACTGACCGGAGATGTGGTGGTTGGAAATGGGATAGAAAAAAGGATGGATGTTGCAATGAAGGAGAAAGTGAATCATTTTTTTATGTTGCACCATACATCCATGGAGACGTGGCTCGCTAGGTACGAACAAGCCAGGAAAGATTGGGAAGAAGTGCGATCGGAATTTTGACGCAAAGTATGCATCATCGAACGATATCTTGAGGGCATGGAGGAGATGCCGTGGTTTATGTCTGTGCGATGGTTACATGGACCTTTGATTGTAGCCTCTCGCGAAGGGGTGGAGGTCTCTACTAAGGAGTGGGAATTCTCGAGGGGATGTAGTCTAAAGATGACCACATGTTTTATAAGCTATTGTATCTAGATTTTATATGTGACAACTAATCTAACTGTTTCAATGTACAATACAAAATATACAGCGCAACATGGTTGCGCAGGTGACATTTTCGCATCAAGCGCATTGATAAAATGCGCTCCACAATGGATTGTGGTGTCATGGCAAAGTTGGAGCAAGAGAGCCGACGGCGAGCCATAGATCCAAATATTGTTATAGATGAGATGTAGTATTTTGGATACTTGCAATGTGTTATCTCAATGGATTACCGTAGCTTCTCCATGATCGTATTCGATGTCCAGTGGTTCAAAATGGTACTAGAAGGAGCCGCGGCAACTGTTCGATGAGGTCCATCTAGATTTCTCGAAACAAAAAAAAAGGACGGATCTGCACGACATGTTTATCTTGCCGCTCCATTGTGAACATGTGCATGGATTGTTTTTTTTAATTTTATTACGACACTGATATGTCACAAATGTTGAATCTCTCTTGTATGTGATTTTGAACATGTAATTTTCTATCCAAACCCCCGACAACCTTGATGGTGGTATGTTGTGCCTTCAACTCCCCAAAGTGTGAGAGTGTATGATGAAAGCAATGTTTCCAATGTAGATGAGGACGGTATGCAAATGGAGGGGTCGAGATTGCAAGGGGTGGAGGTCGAAGATGGCTTGGAGCATGTAGAGGAGGTAGAATCGGGTAACGATAACGAAAAGATAGGAGGCCAAGAATTCTTTGAGAATGAGGTGGACTCATCCTTTTGTGGTGACCGGTCTATCGACCTCCAGTGCATGTGGAGTTGTGCCAGGAGATTGACATGGGACCATAGGCTACATCATACTTGTAGCATCTGCCTACTCAATTCGTTGATGAATCGCTTATAAGGGTACTCTAGAATATGAATTTTAAGTAACATCATTTTTTTCATAGTTATATTACCATGCTTTGCTTGAATGTTTATATTGATTATGCTAACATCACTTTCTGTCTGTGTAGTTGACCTTTGACAATATTTGGAGAGCACGATGAGTTGAGGGATGAGTGACGAGGAGTTATATGAGGTATTCACATGTATGTCTCCAGATTAGATGGCTCGATTTAGAGATATGGCGTACCAAGAGCTGTCTTGGACACCATTAGGCCGTTCCATTACATCTACTTCGGCACACTCTGATGCTTCGATTTCTAGTAGACGAGGTCAATGCTCCGGACTGGGCCCAGATGGAGGGAGTGATTCTTGGGGATGACGTGGAGATGTGGATGCGATAAGCCTGCAATCGGGAGCCCGCAGTCGGCTCAAGATACAGGTGCTACTCCTCGCTCTCGTGTAGGTTCGTGAGAGGGTGGCTCAGGTGGTTGTTGTGGAGGCATCGATGTAGTGTCTCCGTCTTGTCATCTTGGTGGAGTTGCGTCACCTGTAGGATTTGTCACACTTGTAGGGATGTCTACTCTAGTGACTCTAGTTAGCTATCCTGCAGGTGGCACCCCTATGGGTGCTACTCCGTCTCGTCATTTTGGTGGAGTTGCATCACCTGTAGGATTTGTTACACCTGTGGGGACATCTACTCCAGTGACTCCAGTTAGTTGTCCCGTAAGTGGCATGCCTATGGGTGCTACTCCGAGAGATACCACCCTTGTGGATACACCATATGTATAGGGGTCTCCTGGTTATGCCCATGAGTGCGGTCATAGAAGGGAGAGCATCCATGCATCCAAGATCCAAGTAGCATATATTCGAGAGTATCCGAGCCAAGTAACTTGCAAAGCTTTTACTAGAGCATTGAATGACCATACATAACAGTGAATGACTGCCAATATCAAGATTTAAAGCTCCAATCTCAGCTCAAAAGCAATCCAGAAGCATAACCAAGCATGTAAGTTCAATGGTATACGCTAGTGTAGCATCCAAAGTGCTCAGGAAGCATCAACAAGCAATAGGCATGAAGTTTCTCTAGTAAAATAGCATTTGGTAGTCCTCCTTATTACAACAATTAAAAACCTTTGTAAAAATAAGCAAAAAAGAGTGCTTAAATTAGTCCCATATCATTCTAATACATTGGCATTACATCCCCAGATGATCCAACATCAAATAGACATCCTAGAAAGCATGCATGACCTCTAAACAATGAGAGAAGGGTTGTCCATGACTACAATATAGCAAACTGTCATAAATTGTGAGGTAATTGGCTGATCTCGGGAGCTTCAAATGATGTGTAGCTAAATCCCAGAGTGCCAATAAAATGCCAAGTGAATGCCCAAGAGTGCTTAGGAGCTTAGGAGTTGAAGATGAGGAGTAGGCTGATTAGCGATGGAGGGTAGCAAACTAGCACAATTCACATTGAACTACTATCCACTTTTACTACAATTGCTAAGTTGAATGTGGCACTGTGGAAGCTCCAATAGATTCCAGGGAATCCATGGAACAAGGCTCAAGTGACAGGAAGAAGTTGGGAAGAACATAGAACTCAATGCATACCTCGGCATGAAGAATCCATGGTTGCCATTGAAACTATGAGCTGAAGGTATTCTCCACAAGCTGAAGCAATGCCAAGTCAGCTCAAGCTCTCAGGGAAGATGGCTCTAATACTAGTTGAAGGGAGTGAGCCATGAAGTAGAAGCATAGAGTGGAAGCAAGAGCTATGGTGGAAGGAGCAAGAGTAAGAGAGAGAGACACACAAGATGTGGAAACTCAAACCATCATAGTGTGTGATCGGCCTTCCCTTTATTCAAATGTCACTAAAAGAATAAAGAATAAATTGACATTGATGGGCGCTCGCCACCTATAGTGTATAGCTGCATCGATAACTAATACACAATACAGATAACTAATGCAAAGTGCATGTACTATCAATGTAACTAATACATGGGCGACTAGGCACAGACACCTTTACCCCCAACACTTTGTTGAATATTTGAGAGCTTAAGAATGTTGAATATTTGAGAGCTTAAGAAGTAGGCTATAGATACTATGTTGTGTAGTAGGATTTTTGAGGAGAGCCAAAGAGAGTAATTGGCTAAGAAACAAAGAGAGGTGTGGATGCTTCAACCTAAATCGAGATGTGATATCCTTGAAGTAGATGAGTGAGCATTGTGTCCTTTTTGCTACTCAAATCAATAGGATGAATATGTGCTTCATTGCCCATATCCACTCTTCTTCAATAGTGCTAGTGGCGATTTTCAAGTAGCTATTCTCTTTCCATAATCAAGCCACATCTTTTTGAGCCATCATCTACCAGAGTACTAGGCCATCTATAACATTAGCAAGAACATCATTCTCTTCATCAATAGCCTACACAATCATTACATCTTCAAAGCTACTTTATCATGACCATCCCAACATTTTGCGCCTTTAGTGCAAGCTTCAACATGTTAGCTTTGATATGTGTGCCATGGGATTGGTACTTGTCTTGGAGGGGGGGGGGGGGTTTATGTTAGAAGCAAATGTGGAAGGCAAAGCCAACAGAAGATCAACAAAGTCCAAGACAAAATGCTAGATTTATTTTCTAGTGGATCATTATTTTTTGGAGCTTCAATGTACTATTTTGGGCATTTGTATTAGTTCATGGGCATGACATTGTTAGTGTGGCTATATTATTTTCTAGGAGCCAAACTCAGTACACCCATGCACTTTGTATTATTTCTCGTAGTCATATTTGACACATCTACAAGTGGTGTGCGAAATATGCCTATGAACTTGTAATCAAAATAGCATATGCTAGGTCTAATTAGGCTAAAGTAAAAGTATACATCAAGAGATGACCATCCAAGAGCCCACAAAGTGGGTAAAAGAAAAAGCAATGTAATCAAATTTGTGGAAACCCTAACATGCAAATGGGGTATTACCCTAGAGAAGAGGCTTGACCCTAACCCTGATTTTAATCTATATAAGGATGGGAGGTCTCCCTTGTAATCATCCATTAGATGCATCCATGCTATAAAAGCTCTATTAATGTAACTTTTAAGCAACCATTCACTTCTTCTATTCTTTCATCTTGTCTTCATTGTTGAGAGAGAGAGAGAGAGAGAGAGAGAGAGAGAGAGAGAGAGAGAGAGAGAGAGAGAGAGAGAGAGAGAGAGAGAGAGAGAGAGAGAGAGAGAGAGAGAGAGAGAGAGAGAGAGAGAGAGAGAGAGAGAGAGAGAGAGAGAGAGAGAGAGAGAGAGAGAGAGAGAGAGAGAGAGAGAGAGCAAGTGTTGTGTTTAAGTGAGGAACTTAGGATAGAGAAGCTCTACATAATCTTCTTGCTTCTCTTATTCTTCTTCCCATTCATGGTAAGAGAGTTGAGTTTGAGGTTGTGTGTGAGGTAGTGAGATTGCAAGAGATCGAGGGATCTAGTGAGGTGAAGCTCTTCTCCATCTTCTTTCTTTTCTTCTTCTTCTTCTTCTTCTTCTTCTTCTTCTTCTTCTTCTTCTTCTTCTTCTTCTTCTTCTTCTTCTCTCATAATTGGTGTATTTGGTGGTGAATTGGAAGGAATGATAATATTGGATTGTGTTTCTTGAGTAATGAAACCATCTTCGAGCCTTTAAGCCATTGTACTTCAATGTGGGAAGGGAATTTGGTGAGTTCACTACACCTCGAAGCTAATTGAGTGTTCTTACTTTTTGGGGTAGAGAGGATGATGCATGATTAGTTAGAGCAGAGTATTGAGAAGACAAGGTGGGAGATTATTGCCAAAACAAGTTGTATCTTTTGAAAGAATAGAAGTTCATCCAATGTCTTTATTTTGTTGTGTTTAGCCCAACATCTTATGAGATAAGGCTACCTAGAGCCTTATCAAAAGAAAAATGTTTTGTTCAAAGGTTTTTATATTTCATAATACAATAGAATGTACAATAGTAAGAATCCAAAAAATCTATTTGATTTCATTGAGTGTTGCCATTATATCAAGGATGGATAGCCTATCATGCATTGTATTGCCATATCTTCTAGATGTGTCTTTGGTGATGTGATATTTTAGATATTGGGAGAGAGATATATGCATGTCATCTCTTTTATAAGTGCGAGTCATAGTGAAATCCAAGTATATATGGTTTTCTACTAATCTACTAGGCTTATATTGACCCTTGCCCTATTGTTTTAGCAAGTCAGTACATTCAAATTCAACCAATTGGCCAACCCATAAAAAATGTCTAAACCATGTGCATTGCCCAAGACAAGATTATGTCTCTTGTACTCAACAAATTGGTCAAATCTACCTTATCTTGGGTCATGTGAGGCAAACCCACCTCATTTGCTGAAAGTTTTTTACTTATAGCATCATCTATTGTGTAGACTATTTGTGTGACTTGTTCAAGTGCATTAAATCCCTTGCTAGTAAAATGTATCCTAGTATAATGTGCTTTGCAATAGTAGTTATGTCAATGTTTGTTAACATTTATGTTTTCTTTGTTCATTTTGAAGATAAATCCCTTGGAAGACACACAAACTAAGTGTGTTGGGTTCAACTCCCCTTGAATTTGTATGATAATCGTTTCTTTTCTTTTCAGTGTAGTCTGAGTTAAAATAAACGAGAACTCTTCTTCATTATTACTTTTTTTGAAAATTTCTAAAAGTTTGATAGAATGTAAGTGTAACATGTCCCCTTAGTATCATCCAGGACACGTCTTAGCAGTCCATCGGAAAGGATGTCTAGAAAGCTCCGCCCGGCACTCCCATGGAATGTTACGGGATTTGCGATCTAGGTCTTCTCGCGTCTACCACGTAGCGGAAGTATTTTGGCCGTTCCCACTTAGGATCGACCGGAATTAGGGTTTTCCTGACTGGTCATTAACTAACAGCAACTAGCATCGGACCCAAGCGAACTACTTTACGCAGAAACGCCAGGTCCGAAGCGGATTCATGTTGCACTTGGTTCAAGGAGAATGGGAAACGAGAGGGATGCAAAGCTCAACCTCTCTGCCATAAGGCATAATCCCATTCCGTTCCCCTAAAACAGCGTAAATTGGGTAAGACATAACTCTAGGTCATTGCATCCGTTATTCGTTTTCTTTGACGATCATCCTACTGTTCTTTGAGAAAAGTTCCAGGCTAACCGGGACCACCCAACCGTAGGACGGACCCATGGCCCATCCTCCGCACTTTCCTCGGTTTGTTTTTAGTTATGTAATTATCTAACACATTGATTTGACATATAACAATCAGCTTCTTTAATTAAACCATTAAGCACTGGTTCCTTCACGTAATCTTATCACGTGACATAGAAAAACAATATCAAGCAAGTTCTTTATTAACATTTCATCATTTTATGTTTGAAATACAATGGGTTCCGCCAGTAGGCTTGTCCATAATCTGCTCGAAGGCTATCCAGTAATCCGCAGGGATCACTATTCCAAGCTTCCGCCCGTAAACTAGTATGCGGGCCTCGAGATCCAATCCTGAGTCACGTTAGCCTCTTGTGCAGGACCCGGAAGGCGAGGGATTTACGGCCAAAGCCCCCCTGGCACCCAAGCGTCCTCCTGCTCCAAGTAGAGCTCAACGGAGAGACCTCTCGCGGCGAGTTCGGTCCATGTTCCCGGCGCGGTCAACAACCCCCTTGGTTAGGGTTAGGCAGGCAATCGGGGGTAACTGAAACTGCCTCTCCCTTCAGGCCTTTAACCTGAAGTATAGGTATTCATTTAATTTGTAATTCATAATTCAAACAAAGCTCTAAAATCTCTAGCAAGCACAAACATTTCCATTAATTAACCGTGTTGTTTGGCAAACTGCTAAGGAAGTGTTCTTTCCTTTTGAGTGTATTCGCACTCGTTCCCAAGGTGTCTTGTAAATTGGCAAGATCCTTTACATTCCGGTGTAAGGCGTACCTTATTAACCCAACTTGGTCAACCCTAAAGTTCCTTAGATACTCTAGTTTTCGGTTTACAATTTTCCTTATTTAGAAGGATATCCAAAAATACGTCCTTTTGCAAGATAACTTGCGTAGGGATATGCCATCCTTGTTGAGGGTATTTACCCTTTCTCCTTGTGAATCAATCACAAGACTAAATGATTTCGTACTTGCTGCGCAAGTCCTGCGATGGAATAATCCGTTTTAGATCCTTTAAGCTGACCTATACCGGACCTAGGTCTCTTTTTTAAGAACCTCAGGGACATACCCTAGTTCTTTATCTTTACTAATTTATTGACCCTACAATAAGGAAAGTAGTCAAGTGCTTAAGGTATAAACGTTTCTTTGGTTTTTAAATCATTTCCAAAGCCTATTTTTTTCGGGCATGGTATTTCTAAGTTTAGATTGGTTTGGTTATCTTTCGGAAGGTAATATTGATCACCTCGTCACGGTTTTGTTATCCTTGTGACAATTGATTTTTCAGTCGGTACAATTCAATTTAATCATCCTTTTTTTCCTTGCAGACAAACTCATGCAATTAACAATCATTTCCCTTGCTAAGATGTGCAATTAGCAATAATGACTTCCTAGTAATTTGAGCAACGAAGAGAACCTTTCATGAATTTAATCATTTACAATGATTCGTTGCAAAAAGGAATAGGACTAATGGTGCAAGATACAATTTCTATACCTTCAGGATTTATTTGAAATATACTACTATAGTAAATAGATAATCTTGCTCGTAATTTATAATGCATGATGCTATTCGAAGGAAACTATGTTCTATACATTATCATTCATTCAATTAAGCTAAACTCCTTTATTACTAATAACTCGGACAAATATATCCTATCCCTAACAATTTCTCTTTGCATGATTGACTTAAAACCGAATTAAAGCCAAGAAGAAAAACCTGGTTTTGGGGTGAGATATCCACATGGATACTGGGAGATTAACCTCCCGCAGCTACTCCTTGGACTTTCTTAGGCGGCATCGTAGTTCGAATGTGAAGGTAGCTTTTACTCCTTCTTCTGGATTTCCATCGTCTCTCTTTCGAGGCAAGGTGTTGTTAAAACGGTTGATCACGAGAAGGAATGATAGGACCTTTAGATTCTTAGATTCTTCGGAGAGGGAAAGATTTACAAAGCCTATGAAGGCCCTATAGGGTCTATACTTGGCAAAAAGTTTATGGGTGAGTGTGGTTTTGCAACCACATGAACCCTTGGAGAGCTTTGGGCTTGGGGTAAAAGGTATAGAAGGAAATTACTCTCTTTCCTTGCACTTTCTCTACTTTTTTCTTCTCCTTCCCTACTCCTCCTCCTTCACTCCTCTTTTTTCCTTCTTTTTTTACCCTTCTTCCTCCCTCTATTCCTTCTTTCTTACCTTCTTTATCTTCTTCCACCTTATTCCTCTCTACTCCTCACGGAACAACAATCGGGGCCCATGATGATGGTTTGAATTGGGGTCCAGGGGGGAAAAGATGAAGGTAATACAAGGGGTTTATAGGTTAGCACAGGGAGTGAAAGGGTCTTTAAGAAGATAAACCCGGGAGAGGAAAATTTGAAGGTATAGGAAGGGGGCTTAAATGATTGTTGTAAGAAATTTTTGTGCGGGAAACCTCCAAGGGAAGGGGGGCTTGGAAGAGCCCTTAGAAGCTTTTAGGGGCGTGGAGTACCTACGTGGACGTAGACCAATCGATTTGCAACTTGGTGGCGCCTGACGATGGCAACAGTGGCTCAGTCTCTTCAGGCGACAGCTTCTCCAATCAGTGGTAGCTGGTGCAGCCCGACACTCAACGGCCTCCAGCTCTGACTAAGCATGGTGCGCAGATCGGTCGCAGATAGCTCACGTAGTGAATCCCTGAAGGTCCCCAAGAACAATGAACTCTACCTTTTTGCACAAAAAACAATGTAAAAACATGCACGACAAGAGGCAAGAGACAAATTGGGTTCAATCTCCCCCATGCCTTGTGTGAGCGCTTCACAAAGCATGTATTTAATGTATATTTCCAATCTTCATGCTCAATAATAGCCCAATTACAAAAATATGACAAGCTTTTAGCTTTTGAGTTTGCTTTCTACAAAAATAGGAAAATAAAGCTAATGGACAGTGCCCATAGAGTCTGGCACGCCCAATCTTAATGTCCAAATAGAAATAACATATCCGTGCGCATAGGCGCATACAAAATAATAATCCATAATCAATGTCTCAATAGACATAACAAAATATAGGCGTGGCACCTATCAAAATATAGTCCAAAGATCGAATACTCGCTAAACTCCAATGCTTTCCTCCGCCACTGCTGCTATCTCTACACATCAACTGAAGCATTCACAATCGTTAGTAAAATAATACAATTAAACCGACAAAAGTGAATACCTAGCAGTCTTCAGCTACATAAATAAATCAACTGGTTAGAAATAAATCCTAACCTTAATTTATTACGAGTGCGCACTCTAAACTCATAAACGTTTATTAATTTAATATGCATTTTGCGGAATCACCCGCTATGGAATCACCCATGTACACACTAAATTAATAAAACGCCCGAAAAGGACAGGCGTCCCCATCAACTTCTCGCACAAAGAATCCTCTTTGTGTATGAGCCCCGGTCATCTAAGTTTACGGAATCCACCGTAAAACCTCACGGAATCCACCGTGGCACGGAATCCACCGTGGAATATGCCTCCTGGCATCATATCCCCGGGGTGGGATAGCAATTGACCTCAATTGCTATTAGCTCAATGTGGAGCTAACAGAGTGGGGAAAGCATTTAAGTCTCTAGCGTGCATTCATTGTGCTTCCTCTACAGGATGGTTCTTAAATTTTACTAGATATCTAGAATACCTTCGGCCAGTTCTAGTGGTCATGTAGTCAGTGTCTATGATGGCTTCTGGTTCAAGTATTTCAGTTTCTTCTTCTAGTAAAGGTGGATTTTCATAAATAGGGTGGATAGGTAATTGGCCTCTAAATGGTCTCAATAAACTAATGTGAAATGTATTATGAAATTTCCAATGAGATGGCAATTCTAACTTGAATGCATTATCATTGATCTTATGAATGATTCTAAATGGTCCATAAAATCTAGGAGCTAATTTGACAACTGGATGTCTATCTACACTTTGTAATCTACGTTTTTCTATTCTAAGCCAAACATAATCATCAACTTTGAAATTCATGGCTTGTCTTTTCTTGTTGGCTTGTTTGGTATATGATTGTTGGGCTTTAGCAATCATATCCTTAACCTCATCAAAAATACTGTTATGCATAGTAGCAATATCATCAGCACTCTGAATTCTATTAGACAAAGATGCAACAGGTGTAGATAATCTATATCCATAAATGACTTCAAAAGGTGCTTTCTTTGTAGATGTGTGCGGTGTATTGTTATATGCAAACTGTAATAAATGTAAATGAGTATCCCATGTCTGAGGTTTAGAGATAGTGTATGCACGTAAAAGATCTAAAATAGTGCTATTTGTGGCTTCTGTTTGTCCATTTGTTTCTGGATGAAATGCAGATGAGAAATCAATCTTTGTGCCTAGATTTGCAAACAGTGTAATCCAAAAATTATTACAAAATCTAGAATCACGATCTGAAATAATCACTTTTGGTAATCCATGGTTAGTAAAAACAGTTTTCAAAAATAACTGTGCTGCTTGTGATGCTGTTAAAGTTTTCTTACATGCAATGAAATATGCTTGCTTACTAAATCTATCTACAATTGTCCAAATCATGTCATGGTTAGATTTAGTATTTGGTAAACCAGTAATGAAATCCATAGATATATGTTCCCAAGGTTTAGATGAAATAGATAAAGGCATTAATAATCCATACTGTTTACCATGATGTCTCTTTATTCTTTGACAAATCAAACATTCAGAAACGAAATTAGATACATCTGCATCCATATGTGGCCAATAAAAATCTTCAGTTAACATGCGTAATGTAGATATGATACCTCTATGACCTTGATATGGGGGACAATGAATTTCATTCAAAACAAAAGATTGGAATGGAATAGTAACACACAGTCTCTTTTCAAAGAACATAAATCCATCATTATATGACAATGAATCAACAGGAATGAAATTATTTTGAACTAATTTTTGCCAATCAGAATGAAAAGTAATATCATGGTGATATGTATCTTTCATAGCAATCAAAGAATCAAAAGATATGATAGAAATATTATGAATTGCAGGTCTTCTACTCAATGCATCAGCAACTACATTTTCTTTTCCAGGTTGGTATTGAATGATAGGATGAAAACTTTGAATGAAGGAAGCCCATTTAATATGACGGTCAGAAATTTGGGGTTGGCTAAGTAGATGTCTAATGCTTTGCTGGTCAGTCTTTATCATGAATTCTGAACCCATTAAATAGTGCTTCCATTGTTTTAATGCTTGTATAACTGCTAATAGTTCTTTGTCATAAGTGGAATATTTGAGTTCAGAGGGTTTCAGCTTAGAACTAGAATATGCTATTGGATGGTTGTCTTGCATTAGTACAGCTCCTATTCCTGATCCGCTAGCATCGGTCACAACTAGAAAGAATGGTCTGTTAAAGTCAGGCAATTGTAGAACAGGGGCATTGGTTAATGCATGTTTAAGTAAGTCAAAGGATTTCTGCTGAGTTTCAGTCCATTGATAAACAATTCCTTTCTTAAGAAGTTTGGTTAATGGTAAAGCAAGTAATGAAAAATTACGTACAAACTTCCTATAGAAACTAGCAAGACCAAGGAATGAGCATAATTCATGTACATTTTTAGGAACAGGCCAATGCAATATTGCATCAATTTTCTTAGGATCAACTTTAATTCCTTCTTTTGATACAATATGACCTAAATATTCTATTTCTGTCGTAAAGAATTCACTCTTTTCAGGATTTGCAAACAATTGATTTTCTTTCAGTAATTGAAAAACTAATGATAAATGCTGATAATGCTCTTTTTCACTTTGACTGAACACCAAAATATCATCAAAGAAAACAATCACACAATACTGATATTTCAGAAAGATACGGTTCATCATTCTACTGAAAGTAGCAGGTGCATTAGTTAATCCGAATGGCATGACTAAGAATTCGTAATGGCCAAATTGTGTTCTGAATGCAGTCTTAAATATGTCAGTTCTATCTAGCCTCACCTGATGATATCCAGACTTAAGGTCAATTTTACTAAATATAGAAGATCCTTGCAGTTTGTCCATAAGGTCATCAACTCTAGGTATAGGATACCTATTCTTTACAGTGATCTTATTTAATGCTCAGTAGTCAATACACATACGATAGGTATTATTATTTTTCTTGACTAAGAGCACAGGTGCACCGAATGGGGAACTGCTAGGTCGAATTAAGCCTCTATTTAGTAATTCTTCAACTTGACTCTGGATTTCTTTTTGCTCTATTTGATTGTGCCTATATGGTGCTTTGCAAGGTGGTTGTGTGCCAGGAATTAAATCAATCTTATGGTCTTCTGGTCATGAAGGTGGTAAACCTGGTGGTAGGTCTTCTGCAAAACAGTCCTTAAAATATGCAAGAAATTCCTTATGCCTAGGGTGCATATGATTTTCCTTTGCGTGCAATTCATTCACCCAAATGAGATATGATTTAGTATTCTTGCGTAATGCACGTTTTGCTTGAGTATGCGAAAGCAGTGGAAAAATATGAGATGCATGCATACCATATAATGTAATAGATTTTCCTTGAAAATTAATATTCATTGTGTGCGTAGAATAATCTATATTTGGATTATGCTGGTGTCTCCATGGCATTCCTAGAATAATGTCGCTTGACTGTAATGGGACAACTAAGAAATTTCTTCTTTCAATATATGAACCAATTTGAATTTCTAAATCTTGAACTTCTTGTGTGCCATTGTACCTAGTGCCTAAAAATGCAGCTTTTATGCGATAATGCGTAGGTACAGTATGCAATTTTAATTCCTTTACCAATTTTGCTGAAATAAAGTCATGGGTACTACCGTCATCATGCAATATAGTTCTTTCTTTTCCATGCACCATACATTTCATAGTTAACAATGAATGTGGAGTAGGCATACCTGGTAAAGTGTCGGAAGTAGTAGTAGTATCATCCTCATCTTCAATAAAATCTGGCATATCCTCATGCTCGTCTTCGTCCATGGCTCCAAGATAGTTGATATGTGCTGGTGGCTTCTTTGAATGACAATTTGCTGCGAGATGCCCTGGCTGGTGACACTTGTAGCATACTATTGGCTTGGCTTTGGTTACATTATTTGCAATGGCTGGAAGTCTGGGTACATTTGGATTTGCTTGTGGAATAGGCTTTGGATTTGGATTGGCAGTGGATGGTAATGCAGGTGGTTTAGCCCAATTCTTGCGGAAAGATGGTGATGAGAAACGACCTGGATTAAACCTTCTAAAATTGGAATTGAATTGTTTAGATCCATAATTACCGTTGGCTTGGAATTGATGTGGTCGTCTATCTCTTCCGCGTAACTTATCTTCAGTGTCATGAGCTAGTGAGATGGCGTCTTCAAGGGTAGCAGGCTTGAACATGTTCACTTCAGCGTAGTAATGTCCAAGAAGTCCAGACATATACTTCCGCTTATGCGTCGTCTCTGGTACGTCTTCAAGCATGCGTAGCTGTAGGAGTGCATTCCAAAAACGCTCTGTATACTGTGGAATAGGCTCACGATCTCGTTGTTGAAGTAAATCCCATTGCTTGATAGCCTTCTCATGAAATTGCGGTGGAAGGAAATTTTGCATGAACTTCTTCTTGAAATCTTCCCAAGTAGCAGGACATTCTATGCTCTTGCGGACTACAGTCCACCAAAGTGATGCTCTGTCTATCAGATGATTAGTAACACACTTGATTTTATCTTTTTCGGGATAAGTTTCCTCATGGAAATAGTCATCAAACTGGCTAATGAATGATAAAACAGTCTTTCCTTCTCGTATGCCATTGAAAGTGCGAAACTTGAAACTTCGTTTACTTATCTTGGATTCCTTGCGAATGGTTTGTGCTTCAAGAGTGGCGTCGATGGTACGTCGAATCAAATCTTCAGCTTGTGGTTCCTCTTTGTCGGTGGACGCTCTTTGAAGTTTTGTCAATTGCGCTTGCAATGCTTGCCTAGCCCTTCGCTCTTCTTCCAATTGTAACATGATTAGATCCAGCTTTTGTTCCATGGTAGGCTCAGGTAGGTCGTCTTCAGTCATAGGATCATCCATATGTGGGGTAGTTATCCTGTAAAACCCAATAAACCTTTCTCACTCAAAATCAGGTTAGTGGGATGAGCGTAGCTCAAATTCGGGGTTACAAGGCTATCTATTTTTGGGTATTTCTTTGTCTATTTTCAAAAAATCTGCAATATTTCTGCATTCGTTTGCTGAAAGTACTTCAATGAACTTGTAGATAGGTAGAACAGCTTGCTGCGAACAACTTTCCAGTTCAGAGTTTTTGCATAGGAACAAGTCTTCTAGGAGTTTTAAGCACTAGTCAGTTCTGATTTAGTCTGACTTGCAGAGTTACAGACTTAGCAGACTTGCAGAGTTGTTGACTTGCTGAACTTAGGCCGACTTGCAGAACTTACAGGACTTGATTTCAATTGACTTGCTGAACTTGACTTCAGAAGTGCGGGACCTGGAGTATATCAACTTATGTGTCTTGTCAGACTTGTAGAGAGCTTAATAACTTAAGGTTAAGTGATTAAGCTTAAGCTTTAATAAGCTTAATGGAGGACTAGCAAGCGGCGTCAAATTTTCGTGGGGGAGGGGGGCCGTTTTTTGGCCGCGCGGAAAATTCGGAGGCCTCTTCTGATACGCCGAGGTGAGATTTTGAAGCCCTAAGCTTCCTTTAAGCTTATAAAGCTTTATAATTAAGCTTTTGATTAAGAAGATTAAGAATTTTTCTCACTGTTTTTCACGACTTGTATGTGAGGATGTAGGAGTGGTCCTCCGCCTGCAGAGCCTGGTCCTTCGCGATCTGACAGTGGAAACAGGGGTTCTTGATCGCCAGAAGTCTGCCTGTATCGACGGTTCGCGACGAGATTGACTGTAGAGCCCGTTTGTTCCTGGAGCTCCGCCTTCGCCCGAGATTGGTAGCGATTGGAAGCTCTTGATCTCTGCTCCGCTCTGATACCACTGGTGCGCAGATCGGTCGTAGATAGCTCACGTAGTGAATCCCTGAAGGTCCCTAAGAACAATGAACTCTATCTTTTTGCACAAAAAACAATGTAAAAACATGCACGACAAGAGGCAAGAGACAAATTGGGTTCAATCTCCCCCATGCCTTGTGTGAGCGCTTCACAAAGCATGTATTTAATGTATATTTCCAATCTTCATGCTCAATAATAGCCCAATTACAAAAATATGACAAGCTTTTAGCTTTTGAGTTTGCTTTCTACAAAAATAGGAAAATAAAGCTAATGGACGGTGCCCATAGAGTCTGGCACGCCCAATCTCAATGTCCAAATAGAAATAACATATCCGTGCGCATAGGCGCATACAAAATAATAATCCATAATCAATGTCTCAATAGACATAACAAAATATAGGCGTGGCGCCTATCAAAATATAGTCCAAAGATCGAATACTCGCTAAACTCCAATGCTTTCCTCCGCCACTGCTGCTATCTCTACACATCAACT
The DNA here is from genome assembly GCF_053477565.2 of Lygodium microphyllum. Lineage (NCBI taxonomy): Eukaryota > Viridiplantae > Streptophyta > Polypodiopsida > Schizaeales > Lygodiaceae > Lygodium > Lygodium microphyllum. The sequence goes on from NC_141148.1 coordinate 36,221,076, forward strand.
GAAGCATTCACAATCGTTAGTAAAATAATACAATTAAACCGACAAAAGTGAATACCTAGCAGTCTTCAGCTACATAAATAAATCAACTGGTTAGAAATAAATCCTAACCTTAATTTATTACGAGTGCGCACTCTAAACTCATAAACGTTTATTAATTTAATATGCATTTTGCGGAATCACCCACTATGGAATCACCCATGTACACACTAAATTAATAAAACGCCCGAAAAGGACAGGCGTCCCCATCAACTTCTCGCACAAAGAATCCTCTTTGTGTATGAGCCCCGGCCATCTAAGTTTACGGAATCCACCGTAAAACCTCACGGAATCCACCGTGGAATATGCCTCCTGGCATCAAAGCATGGCCTGGCGTAGTCATTTCTTTCTGTCGCCTTCCCACCCCTTCCTTGGCCTGGCAGCACCCTGGCTTCCTCCTTTTCTCAAACGACAGCTCCCGATTATCACCGCCTCCTTCCTCCTCCACAACTACGGCCCTCTCCTCTTTATATAGGGGAGGGGAGGGAATCCTCCCCCCCCTTGCCTGTCAGTAAGCATGGAGAGGGCCCTGAGTAAGCTCCAGCGAGGAGCTTGCTACCCCCCCCCCCCCCATTCCAAATCGATACACGTAGCTTTCGCAACGTCCAGCACAGCACATGCGCCGCCATGAGAGCGGAAACAAAATTTCCCTTTAATTTATTTAATATATTACAGTAAGGACAACTAAACATTAAATACTTCACTTGAATTAGCAAGGGACATGGTCCTCATTGCAATAATTAGAAGGCCCAAATGAACTTAAGAGTATTATATTTGCAATACTTTAGTGTGATTTTTGGTTTTTCTTAATAAGTAAACTTTTACTTTTAGATATTAATGGTATCAACTTAGTGGCCACATGCTTTTTCATGTTTATTTTATTATAATATTTATCATTGTTAGGTTTGGATAGTTGACCCCCCCAAACATATTTATGTTAATTTTTAAATAGTTAGCATGCCAAAAAAAATCAAACAAAATACATGCATATGTGTAAAAATGGAGAGAGAGAGAGTGTGTGTGTGTAAAATGTCTCATGTGCTTGAATGAGGAGTGGGAGAGCAATTATAATCTGATTGGCACCAGAAAGCCGAAATGGCCATGTGCTTCCTTTGCAATGCCACATGCAGTGGTGCAAAGTTGCCGTGAATCGACCTAAGAGTGCCTTCTCACGGCCCTGTTTCAAATGGATGGGAAGTGTTAGCAGGGCAGATATAGAACATATCCGTCATGCTCTTCTTTAAGCTTGAGTGTACTCTACGATCGACCTTTGACATCCAATATTTTTTGCTTGCACGAGAACATTCATCCACAAACTCTGCTGGTGGTGGACATGTAGTTTCAAGCTCACCGTGTGAAACCCCTTTAACATGGCCTACGAGAGTATACACATGATGCACACATTGGGATGTTCTAACCGCACATTCGGTCGAGTTTCAGAAATAACAACAATAATAACATTTATCGGTCCTCTCTTATCAGACTGCTAGTTGGGAGTCGGCGCGACTCAGGATGGCGCTGGCCCTGTCTGTAACATCACCCGCTTCATCTCTGTTGGCTCGCAGCTCCCCCTATTCGTCCTCCATCTCCCATTTTGGCTTCTCCCAAGCCCGGCCTCCCCCCCATCGCCTGCCCTGCAGCTCCTACAAGGTGGAGATCGAGCACAAGGGCAGCATCCATGTCCTGGAGGTAGAGGAAGATGAGTCCGTGCTCGACAAGGCGATTGATGCTGGCCTCGATGTGCCTTACGACTGCCGGCTTGGGGTCTGCATGACCTGCCCCGCGAAGCTGGTCTCCGGATCCGTGGACCAGTCCGGTGGCATGCTTAGTGACGACGTTGTCGAGAAGGGGTATGCACTGCTGTGCGTCGCGAACCCCAAATCAGATTGCAGGATTCAGACAATTCCGGAAGAGGAGCTTCTGGCTTTGCAGCTGGTCACTGCACAGCATTGAGGTCCCTTCCGAGAGAGTACAGCCGGGTCAGCCATACTGGTGCAGCATCTCGAGCTGTCTTACGCACCCCGTGACTAGAAGAGAGAGGGAAGTTCTTTATCGCCCTTGTAATAGAGGGAAGTTCTTTATTGCCCTTGTAATGTGTACAGCAGGACAGAGATGTTGCTGTCTGCACAGTGTATGTTTGGCACAATTAATTCCTGCAGCTGCATATCTCTGTTGTGCACACTTGCTCATGGTTTTCGAGACATCTGTGTCTTTAATGTCCTATCCGTTGCAAAGTTACTCTATTGTTAGGTTAGTGTATCAATGTCTAGGTTACTTCTTTCGAGTCACACACCCACCTTCCTTTTGGATATGTCTTAAGTTTGACAGAATCTTCACCTGAAAGTGTGTTTGTTTGATATATCACAAGATATTTTCCAATGTGGCGGCTATCTTTTTTTGTTTTTCCTCATGATACTGCAGTAGTTCACTATGCGAGAATTATAGAGGGAAATTTTCGAAAGCTTCTTGTGTATCTTTCTGATTCATATTTGTTATCCTTTGACCATATTTTACCATATTTTGTTTGTTTGTGAGGCCTACTCCCTTGACCTCACAGCTTGTATCACTTTTGTTCAGGTTTGATGCAAAATCGGTATTTAGTGTTTGATGTACATGTCCACATACTCTTGCTCACAATTTTACTCAAAGTGTACAGGACTTTGTGAAATTATTCTTTTATAGTTACAGTAAAAAGTTCAGTGCAAAACGTCAAGGCTTGCAAAGGGAAAAATATACAAATGACAACAAGATAACTGTGCGCATGGCTGGCCACCCTGTGGGGTGAGGATGGGGTGCGTATTGGCACTGAGCCTGACCATAGTCCCTTTGTGAGAAAAGAACCAGCTGAGCAGACATCCCTACAAGCTCATTGGCGGGTTGCTGTTGAATCAGGAGATCCATGTGACCTCTTCATTCCATTTGTGGGTGAATAAGCTTAAGCCACATACGTTGTCAAATGTTGTTGGTGGCATGGGCCAATATGATCATTATTGAGCTGTTCGTAAACACGAGGCAGTGAGGCTGCCAATTATCTCACACTCTGGAGGGGCTGATAATTTGGGGTGGAAACTCTAGTGTGGGAATAGGATTGACAGTGCCATTGTAACCTGAGAAGATAGATATCATCACAGCTCAATACATTACTTGAGTTCATGGCTTGCCATATTAAGGTATGGACATATTGTAGTTCCTTGAAAGTGAACTCGATACGTGCAGAGCCAAATCTTTTGATTTGCAAGGCAATCCCATAGGCATTGTGGTGGTGTCTTAGATGATACTCCACAAAGTCAACACTGTTGGAGTGACCCATGTTGGCAAGCCAAGTGCCTAGTGCAAGGATGTGGCAGGCTACCTACCTCATCATCCAAGAAACTCTTTCTTGCAATGCACAACTTAGTCAGGGAGAGGCATTTCCCCTGTTACGATTGTGGTGACAATGCAACTTTCAATTTTCCATCATCGCACACAGGATTAGTTTTAGAAGCAAGCTTCTAGCCCCACAAGAATTTTATGCTCTCTAGGAATGGGAGGTACTAGAGAGTGCTATTTGCTAGTATCGGGGATCAGAGCCATATTTTCCAAGCATGATGAGAGAGAACCAAGTCGGGGAGGGTCAATGTAACACCATAGGGGCCCCATAAACCTGACTTGCAAAATGGTGCATCTATCAAATCTTGGACTTGTGAAGTTGAGGTACTAGTACTATCACAAGAGGGCTGTCATGGGCACATACTGCCAAGAACCTGAAAGGTGGAGAAAAAGGCCATTCAAAGTGCTGTTGTAGGTTCTCATAGTTGTCACACAGGGAAGAACATTAGTCACCACGTGGCATAAACCTCGGGCTGCTGAAGTTGATGGTATGCACAACAGGGGCTTTAACCGCTCAATTAAAAGGGACTTCAGTTACTCGACTGAATAGGAGAGGGGCTTCAGCCATTGGTGAAAGTTTTGGCTGCCTGGATCTCTTATGGAGATAATTGGTGTGAATTATATCAAGTCTGAGAAGGCTGTGCAGTATACCTTAGTGGACCAAGGAAAACTGCTGTTATGACTTGACAGTGAATGCTGAAACAGGGCATACCTGACATTGGACTATGCTTGAAAATGCACTCGAAAGGAAATGATCCAACGAGAAGTATATAAGTTCAGAAGAAAAAATCCAGCATAATCTGATGCTTTTAAGGGGCACTATAAGATGTAGCACAATGTACCCTCTGAGCCAACTTAATGTTTTCCAAGGCTCCTGACTTGGCTGCACACGCAGTCAGAGAAGAGGAGCAAGAATAGGGTCGAGACTCCAGATGATTGGTGTAGCAGATGGGGACAGGGAACATTGATGGTGACAGGAAGCAGAAAATAGAGAAATGGGCATAATTACTGAAGAGGAGCAGAAAGGGATGGAGGGAGAAGAGAAGGAATTAGGTTGAGATTCCAGATTACTCATCACCAATGCTGTACAAGGATTAATGTGTATGGTCATCTCTATAGATCAAGTTTATCTTCTCTTTGTAATTGCTTTCAACACTCGGTTCATGCTGAAGATGTGCAGTTATTGAGCAAGATTTTCTCATGAAGACTAGATCATTGGGAGATCTTCTTGTGCAGTGAAAAGGAGAACAGTTATTTTATGAAGGAAGCATCCAAAGTGTTACACTTTTCAAGTGTGCAGGTTTACTTGGATGTTTATGAGTATCCATTGCTTTATACCATCAGACTGATCAGTTAACAAACATGTAAACTTACAGTTGAATGTATGTTAGCTAGATAAAATTTACAAGTTCTCCATGCACATTACCTGTGTAATATTAGGAATAATAATAAGTACTAGAAATACCTCTTTTGCTTTTTGGTTTTCTGGGTTTTTTTTGGTGTTGGTGCCAGTGGGTCTTCTTTCACCTTCTGGTGGAGATACGATGGTTGGATATATTCATCTGCTTGAGAATCATGTTTAGGCAGTCCTGCAGGACTGAGCTGGAGAAAGATGAAACAAGTTTGAGGAACACAGCCAATGCTTTTTGTGTACCTCTGGAGGGTTACTCAAAATATCTTGCAGGTGAATTTCCACCTGGCTTCAGCTTTCTGAAGTATTAATGTGTCATGTGTACCATGTGGTATGCTCTGCATGGTAACATCCCGTTCTATGCGAATAAGGTATGTGACAGGACCAGCTGAGGTAGCATTTCATGTATTTGGGACAGCATCATTGACCCATTTCTTATGGGCAGTCATGTGCCAGCATATGTACAGGGCAGCAACATATGGGGCAGATTTTTGGGTGAAGGCCAAGTGCCTTTACGCAGCTGGAGTTTATTTGTTTGCATACTCAAAACATCCTTTCTTGTATACGATCTCATCGCAGCCAGCGTGAGTGCACAGCTTCTGTGCTCTTCATGGTTTGGCATGCCAGCAGGAGGTTCTTGTATGTGCCAGGGCAAGACATGTGGGAAAGACACAGCCAAGGGAAATGCAGGTCCAGGAGAAGGAGATCCTGCTTCAACAGACAGTTGCCCATCAGGGGTTATTGTAAGCAAAGACTGCAGGCTTCCCGGTGCTTACAATTCCTTGGATTCAGAATGGGAACTGCATTAACAGGCATACCTATGGCAAATAAAATAGCTTTTGTGATGAAATATGGGCTCAGTTGTGCTCGTAGCTCATATTGATTTCTTCTAGTGGAGCTGAATTGGGCTTTTGCTTAAGGAGCATGAATGAGCAACTTTTTGGGCCAATGGAGAGGGGGCTGTCAGCTATCATCTGGGTTGTGCTTGTGGGCTTGCTTTGTAGTCGTAGCTTAATCTGTCCATACTTAGCTTGATTACATAGGTGAATCACCAACATCTTGAGCCATTCTTGCTCCATCTAGTGGTAAGGCTACAAGATTGTTACCCATAGCAAAATTACGATGGTGGAACTCACTCCTACCTTGGCGATTGGTGTTGTGGTCTGGTAATTGGTCTTCCCTAAAGGTTTCTTGTGTTCCTAGTCCAATCCCCACGCAGTCTGACTATAAGTCAAAATGAAAGTTGCTTGTACTTTTCATGGGCATAATCTATTGTACTATTTTTTGCAAGGAGACTTGCAGTATACAGCCATTGCTCCTAATTAACCTTGATCTTTTGATAAATGTCTCTTGAAAATTGTATAATGGGAACATTGTCTCCACATTTTGTACATTCCAATTAAAGTGACCAAGGGATGTTTTTTGCATTGGTCTATATGGGGTTGCTCCTACGATGAGTACCTTGTGTTGGAGGTTGTCTTGGTTTTCGTGAAACTTTGACAGCGCCATCAAAAGGTGGGGATTTTGGTAGGAACACTTTTATGCACCATCTCAAAGTGGAAGACGAGGGTTGACGGTGCATGAAGGGATAGTAGTAGTTGACCATCTCTTGAACCACCTCGTCTTCTTGAGTCACTACAAACAAAGATCGATGCATATGTTGTGCTATTTGCTCTAAAGAGAGAGTTTGCGCAATAGAATATCCTCCAATCGATTAATCCTATTGCCCACCTTGTGGAGTGCCAAAAGGGATTGGGGCTAGCTTTTAGTGAGCGTAGCCCATGGTTGAGGCTCATCTAGCGATCTGATGTGAGATAGGATCAATTTATCATGAGGAATTGTTTAAGGACTTTGAAGGCCTAGGACCCCTTCCTTGTCAATTGATATTCCATGAGGTGGGATGCTAGCCTCTTGAGTCCTTAGCCCATAAGAAGGTGTGGAGTAGTTGCTCGACTTTGCTCCACACCGATTGGGAGGAAACCCAAGATGTAGCCAAATAAGCTAGTGAAGCCATGTAAAAGGATTTGATGGCCATGGATTTCTCCAAAAGGAAGCAACTCAACTTGCAAAGCTGTGAACTTTCTTCTCAAATCTTTGATAAAGCTACTCAAATTTTTGTTTCCTTATTATTGCGACACCTAGGGGGGAGCCTAGGTACCTAAAGATGGTCCCATGCTCAATTTACTTGAAGCCTAATCTATCTAGCTAGGGGGGACTTCTCTCTAAAACTTAAGTATACCAGCTTGGTCTTCCTTTGATTAATCGATGACCCTAAGAAAGAAGAGAACTCATCATATATGTTAAGCAGTGTATTTACCAATCTTTTATAAGCCTTTATGGTGTTGGCATTGTTGTTGCCAAAAAATTGGGAGAATTGTTCCCCATTGGGCATTGGTAGCCCTTTTTTTGGCTCCCTCTTGTACCTTCTTCTCTACCCTTTTGAGGAGAGGGTTAGTTACAATGGCAAAAAAGTAGGGAGGCGAGAGGGTAGCCTTGCCACATTGACCTCATCACTGCACAAATGGAGGGATGATTGTTGATGAAAACACTTGTTGATGTAAAAAAATAATAGGTATGCTCTGATACAATGTCAAAATAAGCGACAGTGCAGAGAGAGTAGGGTTTGTGAGGAGTAACATAGGGCATGTATGGCAAACACTAAGAGAGAAGAGAAACTTAGAAATACCAGAAGAACACGGTGATGATGCACTAAATCATGCTATGAGAAGAAAATCTAATACAATGGAGATGAAGCTCAAAAGATAACAACATTGTCTTATTTGAATCAAGCAGCAACACCTGTGGGAAATTTGCACAGTGAAGGGAGCGAAACATAGACCTCTAGGCAGTGGACTATTGAAGTAACCACTAGAAGGTGAATGATAGATGTTGAGGGAGTGCACCATAGTCCTATGATGTCGTCAGAGTTGTGAAAGATGATCAACTATTGAGGGAGTGAACCACAATCCTCTAATATTAGAGAATGACTTGGGCAACAAAATGCAAATCCCAATGTGTCGGAGTTGTCAAACGTAGGGAGAGTAGCCCAGATGCTGACGCTAGGTGGATAATGATAATGCTAGATGATGGTTGATGAGCCAGGTTGCAAAAACGCAGGTCCTAGTAGCCTTTATGACAGACGAGTGACGCTAGGTGATGGAGGAGAAGCCAAGCTGCAAAAACACAAGTCCTAGTACCCCTTGTGATAGATGAATGATGAAATCATCGATGCTAGGTGGTGTAGACTATGGCTAGAGGCTAGGGTGCTAACGCCAAGCTGGAGATGATGATGGCATGCAAGGAGAAGGCCTCTAGATTGAAAAATGCAGGTGAAGGTGGAGCTTGAAGAAGAAGGGTGCTAATGTCAAGTAGATGATGGTGAGGCTGGGTGGAAGATGCTCCAAATGCAAGGCTTGATAATGGAACATGGCATTTGAAGCAGAAGAATAAGGGTGAAGGCAACCACAATCCACGAACCGCAATGTCCTCTTGAAGGGCTGTTAGGGTAGTGGAAGGGGCTAGGGAGAGAAGGGAAGTAGTGGTGATGGAAGAAGGTGGTGAAGAATGATTGAAGAGAGAGGTGAGAATGAATGAAGTGACTGCCTATTTATAGGCATAAGCTATCTAGGGTGGTGCACCATTGTGTGCGCACCCATTGAAAAAGTTTCCAAAATGTGGACACTAGCCCTTTTTGGGACTATTAGCGCGAAACCCTAAATGAAGTGTGCAAACTGAAGAAGTGGTTTCTCAAGATCCCATCTCAAGCCCAAAAAGGGATGAAGAAAGAGAAGCAAAGAGAGATATGATGAAGAGTTAGAGGATCAGGAGATCCAAGATTTTCACTTGAAAGGTAACATGTAGTAAGGAATAGTAGACGGGATGAACTATAGAACTTGACTCCACCTCCAGAGAGAAGCCACTAGCTCCATAACTCCATGCTAGAAGGAATTTGAAGGTCTTGTCACCAAGTCACGGTTGAACCTCCAAGGCCCCGATCTAGGTCTTTGAAATCTTGGGTATCAGTAGGAGACATGACTGCTTAGGGACAACCATTCCAGAAGAGCAAATGGTGGGTGACAAACTTCATGATGAGTAGGTGCCCCCTGAGGGTGGAAGTGCAGGGGCCCCCTCTGAAGCTGAACAAGTAGAAGGTGCCTCTGAGGGCAAAGAGAGTACATTCACTCTCTGAATCCCCCTTTCAAAGGGACAGGGAATCTAAAAACTCATGGATCATGGACTTCGAATCATCTGATAACGAAGGAAGTGCCATCGGTCGTGCGAAAGATGGTATCTGGGGTGCAAATGCCCAGAGGTAGCCTCTCAAACTTGAGTAGTCAAGGGTGGGAAAAGGTGAGGCTCATGCAAAGCCAAGGGTGGGCAACAATCATTCTCTTAGTGAAGTAGAATGTGGAGCTAAAGTAATAAAAGATGTCAAATAGCTACAATCTCCTAAAGGAGCATATTGCCGAGGTGACGGTATCCAATAATCATCGTCTCTTAGGGAGAAGACTGCAAAACCACGGGTTGTCAAGGTGGCATTATTGAAATCATAGAAGAAGTAGAAGCAACCTCCATAGTGCATTGTGGCAATTATGAGGAGGCCGTGATACCAGTCGATCCTCTTATGGCTTGAAAGGGCTTAGTGTGCATCTGATGCATCTTATTTCCTTGAGCATTAAAATTTGAAAACTAGTGCAGAATAAAATTTGTGGCCTAGAAGGGAGAGGTGGCACATCGAGTGCGTGGGGTAGATGCATATACTCTAGCAGCGTAGGGAGCAAAGGTCCATGGGGGCAAGCATTGGTGGGGGTTCCGGTGATGCCAGAAGAGAAGCACCCAGTGGTCTGTCCATCTGCTTGTGGAGAAGTCATAGTACCGGGTGTCAACTTATAAAAGGGAGGGTGGGTGGGAGAGGAAGAGAAAGGTATCTTTGTCTCTTGGTGATGCAGCAGAAATGAAGGGGGGAATTGATAGATGATGCCAAACTTGCAACTTATCTTTGCCTTCTTTGATGAACATGGTCTTAAATTAGCTGTCAGAGCTCCTGCACTCTAACACTATGTCAATAATAATAGTATGCTCTGATACCATGTAAAAAATAACATGTATGCTTTGATACCATGTCAAAATAAGCAATAGTCCAGAGCATGTATGGCAAACACTTGGAGAGAAGAGACACAAAAACACAAGAAGAACACAGTGATGATGCACCGAATCATGCTATGCGAAGAAAAGATGATACAATGGAGCCAAAGCTCAAAAGATAATTGCATTGTCTCGTCTGAATCAGGTGGTAGCACATGTGGAAAATCTACACAGTGAAGGGAGTGAAACACAGTCCTTCGGGTAGTTGGCCATCAAAGTAATCACTAGAAGGTGAAGGACAACTATTGAGGAAGCAAAACAAAGTCCTTTGATGCCATTACACCTGTGAAATATGATCATTAGTTGTTGAGGGAGTGAATTGCAAGTCCTCTGATGCAAGAGAGTGACTTGGGTAGCAAAACACAAATCGCAGAGCGTCGGAGTTGTCAAAGACATGGAGAGTAGCCTAGATGATGTTGACGCTAGGTGGGTAATGATGATGCTAGATGATGGAGAATGAGCCAGGCTACAAAAATATAGGTTTGAGCAGCCTTTGTGTGATAGAGGAGTGATGCCAAGTGATGGAGGAGAAGCCAACAGGCTGCAAAAATATAGATCCTAGGAGCCTCGTTGATAGAAGAATTATGAAATCAATGATGCTAGGTGGTGTAGGCTATTGCCAGAGGCTAGGATGTTGATGCCAAGATGGAGATGATGAAACCAGGCAAGGAGAATACCTCTAGATTGAAAAATGTAGGTGAAGGTGGAGCCTAAAGGAGAAGGGTGCTGACGCTAAGCAGATGATGGTGAGGCTAGGTGGAAGATGCTCCAAATGCAAGGCTTGATGATTGAACATGGCACCTGAAGCAGAAGAGGGAGGGTGAAGGCAGCCACGGGCCATGAACCGCAATGTCCTCCTATAGGGGTGTGAGGGTAGTGGAAGGGGCTGGGGAGAGAATGGAAGTGGTGACTGAAAAAGGTGGTGAAGAATGACTGAAGAGGAGGTGAGAATGACTAAAGTGATTGCCTATTTATAGGCATAAGTTGTCTAGGGTAGCACACCACTGTGTGGGCTCCCACTAAAAAAGTGACCAAAATGTGGACACAACCCTTTTTGGGGTTGTTAGTGCGAAACCCTAAATGAGGTGTGTAAACTCAAGAAGTGGTTTCTCAACAATTGAGGTGTTAGAAAAAAGGGTACACACCATTGTTTGGAAGCTGCTATTGAACCCCATGAATTCTAGCATCATCAAGATGAAGTTCCAACTGATTTTGTCGTAAGCCTAGTCAAAGTCCATGTTGATGAGTAAAATGTCATGTTTTAAGCCTAGGTCATGATCCTAGCTATTGCTAGAATTCGACCTAGGGTGCTTGAGGGGGGGTCCCAACTATTGCTAGAATTCATCATCTTAAAAGTCATGTGCTATTCCCCCTCAGTTTTGCTTGAGTGGGGGGATCCTAGCTATTGCAGTGAGGTACACCTTGAAGGTCTTAGTGATTTCATCATCTTGATTGGGGATTTTGCCATCTCCAGCACAATCTTGACAGTTGTCTCTTGCTGCCTCTTAGTGTTGACTACTTGATAGAAAAAATTATTGGGAACATCACCCAACATCTCCCACTTCCCTCTTAGTTGAGTTCTAAGCTTCTAGACGAGTATTCTCCATGAGCTCTAAGTGGTCTTTGAGGACTTGCAAGAGCTTATTAAGAATTTCATGAGGGGGGTTAATGGTAAGAGCAAACAAAATAGAGTTCTTACAATAGACAACATTCTATTCCAGATTTCTTTTTCTATCATCTTTACAACAACCGTAATATGAGTCGGTGAGTGACTTCATTGATATAGGCATCCCTCTTTTTAGGTGGGCCACTATAATTAAAGGAGGTAGAGCTTTGGTATTACTGAACCTCCTACATTAGGTGGTCACTAGATAGAAATGTGGTGTCTAGCTTAAAGGGAGGAGGCCCATGGTTGCTTGGACTAATTGTTGCCATTGCAACAATTGGAGAGTGATTTAAAGAGGCTACTTGTGGAAGCACCCTCAGTCATGGCCCTTTTTCTAACCACCATCTACCTAGTTTGAGGTGCATTCTTTTTAGCCATGGTGCATGCCACACATCGAGCCATCCAGCTTGGTATGCCATGTGAATTGCAGTGTCATTCCATCATTACGTATCAGTATCATGGCTTGGAGCAGATGCTCCATTCAAGCATATGCTAGGTTTGTCGCTCCTAAACCAACATTGTTGAAGCTCTATGAGATCTAATAGAGTGGGAGAGTGCTATGTTGCAATCCCCATTAAGGATGGTGTTATGGTTTGACAAATCCTTCCCAAGTCTTTCCCATAGCTTGGCTCATGCTACAGAGATCTTCAAACCAAATGTCAAACTCCTCCATCTCATGCTTGATGCTAACATAAACAATGGCCATTTCAGTTCTTACCTCCTTCATAGATGATTTAAGTGAATTTTTGTAGAGAATCATAGTGGCTCCAATCCCTCTCTAACATCCACACACAAAGGACTCATAGCCATCAGGTCAAAAGCCTCTCGCTTCTTCTTGTCATAGTTTGATGCTAGGACATTGGGTTTGCATTTATCAATGACATGGAATCACACTTCCTTTTTCTATTGTGTCAGAGAGGCCCCTAACATTCCATGACATCATGGTGAGCTTTCTTGTAGCTTGACACATAGACATATAGGCCATCATCCAAAAACTCAATATCTTCAACCTTCAGCATGGTATATTTGTTACAATCAACCGAGGGGAGGCAAGCTAGTTTCTTGATTTGATAGCGTTCTTCTTCCTTGAGGAGTGGGGTGCTAGCTTCAAATTTGGGTTGCTATTCTCCTTATCCTACACATCGGTTGCTTTGGCTTGATCTTTCTACCCCTTTTGGGATGGTTGTGAAATCTCCTCACCTCTCTAATCCTTGGGCTTTTGACTTGGGACACTTGTATGCTAGTTGGGAAGGTTCTTCACCTTGCTAAATTATACTTGAGGTGAAATAGGCTTACTCTCTCTCACCTTCTCCTCCTTTTTAAAAGGGGTGCTGCCTCCTTTTTGGGGTAGCCCTCAACATAGTCGACATGCTCTTTGCATTGGTAGCAAACATCTAGGAAATGATAAAACTTCACCTCAAATAAGAGTTTGAGACCATGCGGGTTGAAAACTTATACGCCATAAAGGATGGGCTTGTGTATGTGCCATGACACATAGACCATCTTCTTACCCCAAAGAACACCATAAGAAGAACCCAAAATAGATAATTACAAACACTTTGCCAAGTTCTTCTATCAATACTACTAGTTCACTATCTAGCTAGTCTAGGAGCCCCCATGAAAGGAGACCTAGACTGGGCATTCATGCATAAGCACTTCCTTAGTCGAGAACCCAGGAGTCCATGGCATTGCATATATGAGTTCTCCTTTGTATTAGACTTCACTTCCCAAGATCCACTCATGTTCTTGTGTTTGATCCAACCTTAATTAGGAACAATCCTCTATTGACAAACTTGAACTGTTACAGTATAAACCATCTTTCAAATTCATCTTCAATAGGTGGTTTACCACTGAAGTAGAAGTATAGGTCCAATCACAAGAAGTTTTCATACCTTAGTGGAGCCTTATAATCAAGAATGCAACAGGGGCTTTGATGATTCTCTACCCCTTTGTAACCAAGTCTCCCTTGGCTGTGTTGTTGCGCGCTAGCTCCTCTTGCAGCTTAGCTTCAACAACTGTTGAATCATGCCCACCATTTATAGTACCAAGATTGGAATTAGCTTCATGTGTTCCCCCATTATTTGTTGCTTAGCATGACCAACTTTAGAGGTACATACCTTAAAAAGCCTACATGCATGTAGCTAGGGTAAATACCACATGGCAATAGAAGGTTTTGCTTCATCAAGTTGCCATGTTAGCCACATTAATAGCAATATATGTGTGGTAAATGTGCATGTTATCTCTTTATCCTTGGCACATGCCCCCAACACCCAATTATTACTTGGATGAACTAAGAAGTGAGATGACAAAAGACATGTTGTTGACAAAGCACGTGTGTAGTTTACCCTTATTACTACTCCCCCCGAGTTTGTATGTTGAAAGATGAAAAAGTTATAGTGAGCAAAAAGAAGCCTAGTAGTAGTTGCTACAAGGCCTTGCAAAGCATATATATAACGTTCTAGATAATGTTCTTTTGAAACAAATCACGTGGTAATAACATCACAATGCAAAATATTGAGAAGTAGAGACGAATGCTATGCTAGGTGTTGGGAATGATTGTGACTCTATCAATGTTCATGACGGCTTTGCATTTTGTTGTGCACATGAGTGTGCATAATTGTATTCCTGCTAGGGAGTACAAGAAAGAGAAATGTTCCAAAATCATAGATAAAGTAACACAACTATGCTTGATTCTTTTTACTTTTGCACACATGCTTCTAATAAAATTTTCCTATTTCCTTAGTGATATTTACTAGTTGTTTCTTGGGCATCCCATCTCTAGCTTCTCGTTATTTTGGAGATGTTTATGTTGAACCATGAAGGCATCAATTTTTGGAAGTAACATCACTCTTTTGAAGATGAATTGCTTGATAGGAGAACAATGCAGATAGATTTGCAGGCAACTTTTAAAGCTCTTGATCCAAATGTGTCAATGTGTTGATATGTAGTCAATCTTTGATGTTGAGTGTCCTGCTTCTTGCATGTGTTACAACTATCATATCTTAAAGTAATGTCATCTAGGTATTGATGAATTTCTAACAATGTGCAATTTGGCAAAGTCTCTATTTAAAAGCTATTTCTACTTTAATGTTCCATGTAAGGATTTTGGGGCACGAAAATATATGCTACTCTCATGGTACCTTTATGCTTGGAGGAATGAACAACGATCCAACCAAAATTAGTTTGGATTGTAGTTCTTTTGGTTGTGTTCCTTTTGAGCTAGGTTCTGATTACTATTGGTAGGTTTATATGCACACTACTTTGGAGGGTTAAATTGGTGCTACATCCTCGTGAATTTATGAGCTTGGTCAATTATAGCGACTTTGTTGACTTCAATTGTTATCAATTGGTTGAAATCCCTTGTAAGGCAAGTCATGAAGCACGTTTACCTTGATTTGTCCTTGTTTTGATGGATCCTTTATTAATTACTAAGCATGTTATTTCTTTATGTGATTATATTTTTATCCCACCTTTAGGGTTCTTTGTTTAAAAAATTATTTGTTGCCTATTTTTCCAATTATGGTTCTAGCGCACCTCAAACATTTCTAGTGCACAATAGATATGAACCACCACACAATCTTTAGTAAAGTCAAGTTTCTTCCCTGTCTCCTTTAGGTACACTAACTTTCTCACATGCGTGATGCCATCCTTTAGGTTGAAGTAAACAAGTTTTACACTAGCTAATTGGATATGATAATTTTGGTCAGAGAGATAGCTTTCCTCTTGCATCACATAAGTCCCACTTATACTCCAAACGTTTTGATCATATAGAAAAGAGAGAAAAAGAAGAATCCAACATATCATCATATTATTATTCAGAGATGGCATGGTTGATTAGCTCAAAGACCCTATTGAGATAATTTTTGTTGGAAGATAGAACAAATGATGTGTTGGAAAATAGACAAATGATGTATGCTCTAGGAAGAGATGCTTAGAATCCCATAAGAATAGTGGAGAAGATGGAACTACCCAAAGGCTATAAAAGCATGTACTTGGCTCTCATTTCAATGCAATATAATACTATTTTTTTGTGTCACTCAAGAATGTGTTTATGAGTCCAGGTTAATTAATCTTGGAACCTAATTCACTTGAGTAACAATCTCTCATCTCACTCATGTACCGTGTCTATTTGTGTCCACCATAGCTAATCTAGCTCTAGATCTATGTTTGTTAGCATGGTATGAGAGGTAGCTGAGCTAGTGAGCTAGTTAGGATTAGATGCTTTCTCCTTCTTCCTTGCATACATTGTCTTATGCAGTTAGAACCATAATTGGAAAAATAGTGCACAATAGATGCAGTTAGAAACATTTCCGCATCTTCTTTCCTACCATCTACATCTCCTGCATCATCTTCAAACAAATCCCATAGGTCCTTGCACATGAGATGATACATAGTTTTTTCTTTCCATGCATGAAAACCTTTGCCATTAAATTTGGCTATTTGCTCTAGATCAAACATTTTGAGATAAGGAGGTATTACCATAAGTTTACTATACACTCGACTAAAAAACATGATGGAGCATGAGCAACAAGCACAAGGCACATTTTTTCAATACCTCCTGGAATGCATTCGTTTGTGACATCTGTGAAGAAATAGACTCATGTACTATTCGATCAGACATAATGTACTCCATAAGCCACAAAAAGCCACCTCTTCTTTCTCTTCTCTATCTCTGTCAGAGATAAGAAAACCCTTTGCTTAAGTAGACCCTGAGCTTTTGGCAAAGAAGCTAACCCTCGGCTTGTGACTGGAAGCAGGCCCCCAGCTTGTTGGCCTCAAGTGAGCTTCAAGCAAGCCCCTTGCTTAGCACCTCCAATGAGAGCTTCAAACCAAGCATCCTGAAGAGATAGATATCACCACATGTAGCTTGAGAGATTGAGATGGGAAGAAGACCTTTGATGACAAAGAAAAAGAAGACCAGCTCTCAAGAGCTCTCCATCTGTAGCAATCCATCTCCCTTCAACAAAAATGAGCCCCCCATGCATTGAATATTCTCATATCTATTGTGCACAAAAATGAGCTTGACAAAATATTCGGGAGCCAAAGCTAATGTAAAACTACTTATGCAGTTTTACAAATTGGATGTGGAAGATAGCTTCTCCATGACTATGCACATCAACAAATTTAAAATCTTGAAGATCCAACTTGTTACTCTAAAGAAAAATATTGATGAAGATGAAGCCATAGTAAGAGTGGATTTTAAAGTTGGGATTTAACTGCAAAAAGACATCGAGACCCATAAAAGAGGCATTTTTAGTGCAAAGTGAAATGGTTGTGAATCAAGGAGCTAGAGTTTTCCTAGATGCATTTTGATGCTGTGAATCCAACACAAGAATTCATTTGTCAATCAGAGTCTGTTTGACCCCCCATTTAATGGCCGTAAGATTTGACTTTATGAAGTAGCTACTTGATTTGGAAGCTAGAAAGCATGTGACGGAGGCCAGGTAATAGATTTTGATGTTAGAAAGCCACCCATCCAATTGGATTGCAATTTCAAGACTGTTTGCCTCTTTAACTGGGACTAAACCACTTCAAGCAAGTGTGAAAAGCCAAAATGGAACTACATAGTTTTGGGGGGATTATTAGTTAATCATGTTTAAGAGCTCAAAGAGCCAAGAAATGAAATGGCATTTGGGGGGGTGCCTTTTTTTTTGTGCCTCATCTATCCTTCAAAAAATTGCAATTTTCAACTTGTAATGATTCTCTCCTTCCTCCTGCACATTGGATGCATCAAATTTTCACTTTTCAACACTCTAATTCTTGTGAGAAATGATGTAGTATTTAGCAAGATTAAGTTTCAATATTTCTCTCTCCTCTTTCTCTCTTGCCATAAATGTGATTCATATGGGCTAAGAGAATGAGGGGGAACGGACACTGATTCACAATGGAATGTGAGATATAGATCAAGAAAGCACCAAGGAAGTGTCAATGGCTAGAAAATTGCATCAGCGGCTCTCCGTTTTCGAATTACAAGGCGTGCATATGCAATTTTATGTATAAGTGGACTTCCTCATGGTTTTATGATGCATATTGGTTTCCTATGGTTAAAATCGGTTTCTAATGTTTGAAAATGGTTCATTCTATTAGAAATACCAACAAGTTGTGAAACCTAGTGGGGGGGGGGGGGGGCGCTCCTGAAGCCATTGGTTATGAGTCCTCTACATCAAACATTGTAGAGGAAGTAAAAGATATGATGAAAAAGTATACGGATATGATCACTGAGCAATATCGCCACATCATTGTAGATGTTAATTTTTTTAAATGCCAACAAAATTTGATGGGTACTAGAAAGCTTGATGATGTGGGCCCATCATGATTCAATTCTAAGTGGTGTGGTGGGCAGCATTTCCCTCGTAATTGTTCTAATGTCAAATGCGATATATGCGAGAAGTCTAGTCACTTAGTGACTACATGTTGGAGTTGAATTAGTTTTTTCTAGCAAAGTAGTTAGCAACCTAGGCCTGTGAATGATCATTCAAATAACAAGAATACTCAAGGAGAGGGCCCTAGGCAAATTTTGCAAAGGGGTAAGGCCACACTTGAGGAAATGCCTAGTGGGGTAAGTCTAGTTGAAACTTTGCTAATCAGTGAGAGTTTATCTCCTAACAATATTAGGGGTCAAAAATTGAAAGAGGATCAGAAAGATAACTCTAATACAAGCAAAGTTAACCCTAGACCTAGTAGGGATGATAAGAAGGTATTGGATGCCTAGATGGGTCCTCTTAAAATTGATGGGGTTTTAGAGGAGCTTGTGGTCAAAAGAAAATGGAAATCAAAAGAAAAGGAGGGAATTAAGATTATTAATAAGCCAAAAGAGTAGTTGGTATGGAGAAGAGAGTAGTAGCAAAATTCCATGAGTTCGACCTAACAAACACACTATATGAAGTCAGACTGGATGTGAATCTGCTACAATTAATCCAATTTTCATTGAGTGGTCGTAAGGAGTTCAAGAAAATCCTACAAATGTGTTATATCATAGAACCTTTTGGTGTCCATCAAGTAGGTAATTAATGGTGGGATCATATAGAGAAGCACTGCCCTAGGGTAGGCATATGTCGATGGAATCCTGATAGAAAATGAGGTGGTGAACCTTGGCTCATTCGTAAACATTATGAGTATGGATTTATTGGAGAGGCTAGGTCTATCGATCCAAAGGGATGTCACGATGATTTTAAAAATGGCTGATGATAGGCTAAGGTAATCAGAAGGAAGGGTAGTGCAAGTGCATGTGATAGTTGCTAATATTGAGTGCGTCGACTTTCGTGTTACCCAATTTGATGGGAGGCCAAGTTATCAGTTTGTTGCTAGGACATTCATGGATATTACATTCCAATTGCTTGGTGGATATCCTAGCTGGCTGACTGATTTTTGCATGTGGATTAAAGAGAATAATTTTGGATACATACCTTGAGCACATGTTGGATAAAATGGCATTACCTCCCACTATAGAATGGGAGGCATTTGAGAGAACCTCAGCTATTGGAACCTCAAGTTCTAGCGATTTTGAATAGGGTTCTACCAGTGAGGAGGCTTACCAAGTATGTTTAAATGAGCCAATAGAGGCAAAGGATAGGATTAGTGATGCTGATGTGATAGAGCTAGATCTTGGGACTCCCAATGATCCTCGCCCCATTAAACTTGGCACTATGTTATCTGCTGATGAGTGTGTAGATTATATGGTACTCCTACAAGATTTCAGGGATATATTTGCATGGAGTTATGACAAACTAAAGGGGATTCCCCCCTCTATTGCTATGCATGCAATCCCATTGAAAGAAGGTAGTAAGCCAGTGAGATAAGGTTAGACGTATGCCTTTTGAGTTGGGAGAGCCTCTTTTTAAGGAATTGATGCATTTAAGGAAGGCCGATCTAATCTTTCCCATTGAATATATAGAATGGTGCTCACCGGTGGTAATAAGAAATAAAAAGAACAATCAAATCTGCATGTGTGTCGATTTTAAGAAATTGAACAAGCAGATGGTGAAGGACCATAATCCTTTGCCCTTTATCAATCAGATTCTAGATTAGTTGGCAAGGCAAGAGATATACTCTTTCTAAATCCAAGAAGAGGAAGATTAAGCAGGAAGCACTATGATTTTTAATAATAGCGGGTGTCTTATATAGGAAAGGTGTGGATGAGATTTATCATCATTGTGTGGTGCTTGATGAGGTACCCTTTATTCTAGAGGAATGCCATGATTCAACATGTGCAGACCGTTTTGTTGGATGGCTCGCAACCTAGAAAGCTTTACATGTTGGCTATTGGTGGTTGATAGTTTTCCAAGATGCTTTTGCATATGTTAAGCGTTGTGATGGCTATCATAGACATGACGTTAGGGAAAATCGTAAGTGGTCACTTAATCCTATTCTGGTGACTTTGGCCTTTGAGAAGTGGGGTATAGGTTTTGTTGGACCTCTGCATCCTTCATCTACTACACGGAAGCGTTATATCATTGTAATGAAGCAAATAAGGCCAATGGCAAACAATGACAGCAGGCTAAATGCCTTTGTGATAAAACTAGAGGTCTAGGACTTAGGGTTTGCTATAAATAGGCAGCCCTAGCCATAGTTAGGGGCCTTTTGCCATTTGGACATGTTATTCATGTAAGTTTTCTTGGTAGCCACATTAGTTTTCCTGTCCTTCACCTACATGGAGGTGAGTTTCCATGGCACCAGCTTGGGGTGTGTTCCAAGAATTCTTTCTTGTATTCATGTTTTCACCATAGGTTAATGTAGTGATTTCTTCATTTTCCATTGTTCCATAGTTAGATTTTATGGCAGTCTAGGACCTTCATTACATTGGTATCAGAGCATGGATTTCTGATCCATGGGAAATGTCATTTTCATGGAAGATCTGGTTACATTGATCTTGGTTTTTGTGTCAAGTCTAACTACAAGACTTCCACAGTTAACCATGGCTGTAGTTGAAGACCTACGCATTCTGATGCTCATATGACACATCAGAAGAATTTGTTGGAGCGAGAGGACAGTCGCTTCAGCCATGGTGTCAACCTGACTTGTGTGGTTCACTGGTTTCTAGCATCAGATTCTAGATCCGTTCACAGTTGAAGCAATATTGGCAGTTTTTGTGTGATTCCTGCACAGAATTCTCTCCTTTCGGGAAGATTCACTCTCTTCACTCTTTTGCTTCAACTTCAACATGTTAGCGACAGTAAAATCTCCAGGAAAGATGGATGTGCGGCCATCCTCAAGCTATTTGACGGCAAAGATGAGTCGCTGCTAATTGAGGGGGAGGGGAGATGCCTTGATCCTAATCCTGGATTTTGGCCTTGACGTTGTCAATGGTGTCCGAGTTCTCAACCTCAAGGGTGATGGTCTTACCAGTGAGGGTCTTCACGAAGATCTGCATACTGATGACTAACTGATGGTTCGAAGAGTGAATAGGAAGGAGATGGAGCGAGACGAACAGACAGAGACCTCGATCAACACAAAACAAAAACCTTAATAACGAAGAAGATATCACAGAAGGATTTGACGTTATCGATGGTTTCAAAAGTGGAGTCTCAGAAGCAAGTTCTATTTCTGTGATGTGAGGGATAGAAATTAGAACGTCTGCCTCACTGCAGTCCTCGGGAACAGAACGTCTGGCAAGATCTAATCCGTGTTTGCGATAGGTTCAATTTCTGTATTGCTCTCCTGGAGCTCTCCTATCTCATTTATCACATATTCCGTACCCTGTCCAACAAGTGATTCCTGCATTTCTGTAGCATTATAGCCGCCTTGCCTCCTGTGGACTTGCGAGCCGTCAAAGCGATCCCTTAAGCACTTCTCCACAAGCTCCAGCAGGTTTCTTCGATCTCCACGGCTGCCGACTGACAGCATCCAATGAACATAACAACGGAGGCAAGGGAGGGGCATCTAGACCATACATTGATGCTCCAAGAACTTTATTAGATTCTGCATCAACAATGAGATTCATGAATGTTTTCTCTTGCCGCCCTGATATTGTCAACTTTCAGTGTCAAATCTATTTGGAGCGCGTGTTTGAGTCTGTTTTGTCCCTATATTTGACTTTGTCAGGAGAGAAATAGATGCTATAGCTCCTAAACAATCAGATGAGGAACTTGAGGGTGAACAAAATGATGTTGAAGTAGAGACTTGCACTCCAGCATTGCAACTTGTGGTTGATCTCTTTGTGAAGTTTTATGGTGTTGTCAACCCTATTGTGGGGAAAATTTTGCATCTGTTGACAGGATTTATAGAACGGTCTCATCAGAGTTTGGCAGCAATAGGCATTGCTGCATTTGTACATCTGATTAGCAATGCAAGGCACCTTTTCTCTGATGAGAAGTGGTCAGAGGTATTGTCAGCTTAGAAAGAGGCTGCCATTTGCACTTTGATATTGTCAACAGGGGGTTGGAGAATGATCCTTCTGTTGGCACTGCTTTGGTCGATTTGTTCAGCAAAGCTAGCTCCCTTATAGAAGCACAGGACATTTTTAACAAGCTAACAGATCGAGATGTTGTTGCATGGAGTGCACTAATTGCAAGATATCTTGAACAAGGCCTTGCTGAGTAAGCACTAACTTGTTTTAAGCAGATGCAACTTGAGGGTTTGCGTCTAGATCCTGCTGCTTATGTATGCAGCTTGAAAGCTTGTGGCATGATTGGGGCAATAGAACAAGAAGCACAGAAAGTGTTTAATGATCTGGCAGTCAGATATGTAGTCTCATGGACTGCATCCATTACTAGATATGCTGAACATGGGTTTGACAAGGAAGCTTTAAGCCAGTTTGTACAGATGTAGCAGGATGGCATCTCTCCAAATGTTGTTACATATGTTTCCATACTAAAATCTTGCGCAAGCATGGGTTTTATTGAAGTAGGCAGAGAAACACATGTTGAAATTGCCACGAAGGGACTAGAAACAGATCTTTTAATTGGAAACACACAACTTCAAATGCAACTGAGTGCTTAGCGAGTTGTATTTGACTCACCATTTGAAAGTATCATTTACATTGGTATCATTGTCACTATGGACAGCATGTATAACGGGGGGTACAGACATGTAAGTGTGAGACCTATGCTCAGTCAAAGGCAACAACCTAATCATCAGCATTCCTATAGACATCAAGTGCATGAAGGGCATTGTTCTTATGATGATAGATCTTATAGGTATTCTCCTTATGGTTAGCAAGAGTATGCAGGGAATTACCATAAGGGGCAGCATTCATATGATCATAATCATGGTTATTTTCATGAGACTGATGGGCAGCATCGACCTTATGCAAATGAGAAAAATATGGGAGCAAATGATGCCTATGGAATACACTATGCAGAGTACCAAGGTCAACCAGCATACGTTATGGATAATCATTTTGAAGAAGAAGAACTCATCCATCCTTTCTCATTCAACAATGTTCATGGTACCTACTTATCAAGCCGTATGTTGGATGATCTCACTTCTAGAGGTCTATGCTACAAATATTGAGAGAAGAATGTTATTGGTCATCCAAATGTATGCAGGGCACAGCATGTTAGAATTTCAGTTATCTTGGAACGGCCTACTCCTTTTGGCACCCGAAGAAAGCTTATACCTCATCAAGAGCTGATGGAAATGAAAAGACAACTCATATGCTATAAATGTGAGGGTCAATGGTCTCCTAATCATGAGAGTTACTGCAGGAATAGTCACTTTGCTACAGCCCTTGTATTGGAGGATTCTAATGTAAATGTATCTCAAGTGGAAGTGCAAGTTTGTCATGGACAGCAAGAAGAGGATAAAGATGTTGATAATAAAGTTGAAAATGTAGTGGGAAAGCTTAGGGAAATGTCTCTTAATGCAATGCATGCAGAAATTTGTAAAGAGCAAGCATACTTGGAAGATCAAGAAGAAGAAGATGATTCAAATGACCAAGTTGAAGAGCAAGATGATGCAGCTGAAGATGAAGAGCAAGAGTATGCAGATTCAAATGAAGATAGTGCACAAGAAGAGTTTGTTGCAGATATGAACGACAATGTATATGTGCATGATGATGAGTTATCATGGGGTAATGATGAAGACATGTATCAGCCTATCCTTGATCATCATCAGCCTATAAATGATCATGGACTGCGACTACCTTATGATGGCATTTCGACTATGTATGATTTTGGTTATGGGGCTGATATGACATATGACTTTGATGTGTCATTTCCTTATGATCTAGGGATTTATCTTGATGATTATGAACTTTTGGATGGATTTCCATATGACCCGAGAGGTTGTGACCATTATTTTGGAGGATTTCCATATGATCCCGGAGGTTATTATGGATGATTGGATGATGATTTGACATCCCTTGACCTGCAAATTTGATTGACAGCTTGTCTTCATTGAATTTTGACATGGTTTATGGAAAAAAAAAAGTTGAAGAAGCATGAGCTCATTGTTTAATACAGCTTGTTGTATTAAATTACTGTCATGAAAATAAATGGTCTGACATCATCAAAGTCATCATTTGATGATTGGATACGATGCTTCTAGGTGTATTCTTCAAAATGACACCTCATTTGTTGGATTTGGACCTATATTTAAGAAGTTATGACTCTTTTTTTTAATCACTGCCCTTCTATGGACAGCATGAGCAACATGCAGGCAGTCATCAACTTCTTGGACCATGGAATCTTCTTCAAATTGTGCTTTCGGACATTCATGACATATCCATTGTAATATCTTCCCATTTGCAGCTTTGAGGACAAAGCTAATTGAGGCAGGGAGGGTTTGTAATGAAGCAAATAAGGCCAATGGCAAACAATGATAGCAGGCTAAATGCCTTTGTGATAAAACTAGAGGTCTAGGGCTTAGGGTTTGCTATAAATAGGTAGCCCTAGCCATAGTTAGGGGCCTTTTGCCATTTGGACATGTTATTCATGTAAGTTTTCTTGGTAGCCACATTAGTTTTCTTGTCCTTCACCTACATGGAGGTGAGTTTCCATGGCACCAGCTTGGGGTGTGTTCCAAGAATTCTTTCTTGTATTCATGTTTTCACCATAGGTTAATGTAGTGATTTCTTCATTTTCCATTGTTCCATAGTTAGATTTTATGGTAGTCTAGGACCTTCATTACAATCATTGTGGCAATAGACTACTTTATAGAATAGTCTGAAGCTTGAGCTACGATGAAGAACAATGCCAAGGAAACAACTAGTTTTATTATGAAACAAATTGTCTAATGTTTCGGTCCACCTAAAGAACTAGTGTCCGACCGTGGGACACACTTTCTGAATAAGGTCATAGAAGCCTTGACTAAAGCCCTAAAAATGAAACATAATAAGACCATGCCTTGTAACCCCCAAGCTAATGGGCAAGTAGAGAGTATCAACAAGCATCCTTGTAGGGATTTTATGTAAGATTGTATCCAAAGGTAAACACGATTGGGATAAGAAGTTGTATGTGACTGTTTGGGCTTATAATACCACATTCAAAAGAGCTACATGCCACACCTCTTTAAAATTAGTATATGGGAAAGAGTGTATTCTACCTTTGGAGATTGAGATGCCTACAGTAAGATTTGCTCTAAATCATTCTTTGGGAGATGAGGAAGCATTACAATAAATGTTCATTTCCCTTGCACATCTTGAGGAGATTAGGCTACAAGCTTTGTTACATTAGGAAGTAGGGAAGAAGCAAATGAAAATACTTCACGACCTTCAGACTAAGAAGTATAATTTTACCAAGGGTCAACTAGTTTTATATTATGATGTATGTCATGGGTTATTTCTTGGCGAGTTAGAACCCAAATGGGATGGCCCTTATAAGATCGTCTGCATAGGAAAGAATGACTCTATAGCCCTTTTAGCAGATTTGCATGGGGTAGAGTTTAAGAATAAAATAAAGTTTAATAAGTTGAAGTCCTATTATGTGTAGGGGCTAACATCGTGGACGTGGTGCCTTTGTAGGTCTTCTAGGATCCAACTTAAACTTGCAATAGGTGCCAAGGCAATTGGATGGGCAGAATCATTCCTTATCTTGAACATCTGTATTTAGAGTAGCGTTACCACCAAGGTTGAGTGATCTAGTGGAGTAAGGGTTATCATATTATTGAGTGGCAAGATGGATTTTTCATGTAAGATATTAAGGTCTACTATTACCATTGTCATAGGATTCTTATTAGTGTCCCTATTGAGTTTAGTGAGGAAGGAGGGGTTGTACCTATCATACATCCTCTCTCTTGGCTCAACTTTGACTACCATAAGTATGAGTAGGTTGATCAGTATGGCGTGCCACCAAGATCGAGTGATTTGTTGGAGTAAGGGTTATCATATTACTAGGAGGGGTTGTACCTGTCATACATCCTCTCTCGGCTTGACATTGACTACCATAAGTACGAGTAGGTTGATTAATATGGCATGGCCTTTCAATGAAGAATGGGTCTATATTTTGTATTTTGATGGAGCTTCACGAGGTGCTTTCAACTTTCCCATTTTCTTGTGGATTGTAAGGTTATTGGTATACTTTATGATGAGTCCTCACTGCTCTAGACCATACTATCTTCAAGAAAATCTCTCTTTTTCCACCAAGAAAATAAAAGCTTGCGCCATAAGTATCTTAAACTCTTCCAAAGTTTCTACAACCTAACTTTCTTTCTTCATATAGAGCCACCAAGTATGCATAAACCCTTTTGAGTGTAGGATGGAAAAATGTATCTTTTCTTCATCCTTTCATGGAAGAATGTCATAGTAAGACTCTAGATTAGAAATACACTCCTCTAGTTTGAAAGGCCATTGTATATTGGTAGCACTATGTTATCCACTTAGTTCGTAATCATTATAGATGAGCTATCCACTATATGGCTAATCATGTTGGCTTTCCACTTGGCCATTATTACTTGAAAATTTTATTCCAATGGTTGACATCTTATTGCAATATTTTTTCATGTTTGCCTACAAAAGTTTGAACCATTTTAATTTCCAAAGTGATTTTTACTTTGGGATAGTTCTCCATCTTCAAATTAACTATTAGGAATTATCTTGTTTGCCTATAGTACCTTGAGAATTTGAATTTAGTTGCTCAAATGGTACTTTATCCACATTTAACTGTGCCTTTTCTCTATTCTCTTTATCCCCCATTTGAAATGTCATCCATTGTGTGAATGAAGCCAAAAAATTAGCATTAGATTATGCAATTTGAGATGAGAGTTGAGAATTAGACTCCATAATTCTATCAATGGATGACTCAATTTGATTAATGCCTATTACCAATTCATTATAGCTTGTCTCATGTTCACACAAGATACTATTTAATTGGCTAAGCTCTCCATTGATTTTAGCATCTTCAAAGGATCCTTGGTTGCTATTATCCATGAGATAATCTCTTATTTCATGTGATAAGTCCTCCTAGTCTTTGTTTTTACTTTGTGTCATGTCATTCTAATGCAGTCCTATAGCACCCCCTATTAGAAAAACTAACATAATTTTAGCTAGGGAACTCTAATTACCTTCTTTTCTTATTTAAATTGAATCTTTGTATGCTCTCTTCGAATAGAGTACTTAATCTTGATAATCAATTCAATATAGAAAAAGCTATTATAATTGATTGACAAAATCTATCTAGAACATGCTAGTGCTTTGTATAAGCTTGTAAAGATCTATATACCTAATTTTTGACCCTATAAAGCACTATAGAATCCATGTGAGACTTCTAGTTACAATGCAATAACTATAGAATCTCTATACCACCTATGGAAACTTGAAAATACCATGTAGTTATTGTATATAACCGCTAAATGCCCTATAATTCCTTGTAACACCTATAATTTCCTTGTCTAACTTGTAATCCCTATAGGGTCTTGAAATTGCCTTGTCCCTTTAGTAATGCATTTGTCTTCAATCCTCCACATGTAGGTACCTATGTGAGGCATAAAACAATAGATATGGCTCCCTACATGAGCTCTAGATGACTGAGGATGTGCAAATTTCCACCTCAGGTTGGGTTGTGTACCCCTTTGAAGTCCTACGTAGTATAAAAGAGACTCACCTCTCTTTTATCTTACTATCTCATTCTCTATATGACATAGCAATTGCATTCTAGGATATGCATCAAGGTAGAGATTAAGGGGTAGATTTTAGCTGAAATGCTATTTTTTGGAGGTTTTACTTATCATCAAGCTCATTTTTAGCTTGGAAACTCAATAAATAGCCAATATGTACAAAAAATTACACAATTAACCTAACTTTCACCTTATAAAACTCAAAAAGAGGGTTTTCTCTTAGTATTATCATAATGTTCTAGTCTCTTTACTATTGATCAACTAAAACTTTGCCCATCTATCTAATAAACTAAAATCGCGAGAGATCTCTTACTTTTTACTTTGATATTTATGGATTGAAGAGAAGCTTTCATCCTTTAATGTTAAGCATGGAAATAAAACATTTAATGGGTAAGGAGAGGGAGTACCTCTGCACAATCAGTGACTCACTCAATTGCTTACTTATCCCTTTACAAATTTTGGGTTTATTAAGAGGACAGACACAAAAGCTTCAAAGATTTTGTAACCTATATAATAATAAGTGTGATGGCATTGGCTCATTCATTTCATTGGACAAATGCTAACTTTCATTGAAGTGATTTGGTGTTAGATTTCACTCAACCACAAAATATTCATGTAGATATCATTGGTCAATTAAGGCAAGTCAAAGAAGAAATAGTATCAAATGCCTTTTTAAAAAGAAAGATAAATGAAACAAAAACACATTGGTGTAAAATGAAATATTAGGTCATTTCATTAATGAAATACAAATTGTGGCTTGCATTATAAATTCTAGGCCCTATATATATGTATGTCTTTTTGCACAAACCTAGTCAATCATGAAGATGCAACAATCATGAAAAGATTCAAGATGTCAGCAAAAAATGAAATACATTTAGAATTAATCATAACATTAAGTTAAAAAGACCATACATCATGATTTGATAGAGTGTTAACATGTTGCCAAAAAAAAAGTAATCTATTGATTGAACATTCAAACAAGTACAATGATAACATGATTAACATAGAGCTGCAATGAGAATTAAGGAAGAATAATAATAGGAACGATGATAACATGGTTACATAGAACTACAACGAACAATGATAACATGATAACATAGAGCTGCAATGAGCAATAAGGAAGAACAATAATAGGAAAAAGTTTCTCTAAATGTCCTCAATATGAGTTGTATACCATTATGAAGGAAAAATGTGTATAGAGCATAAGGCCAAAAAAGAGAAGGGTGCTCCAAGAATTCAAGTTGCTACAACAGATCACCATCGAAAAGCTTATCTCGATGCAACAGATCATGGAAAGGACTCTGCAACATAATCAAAGATCAATCCAAATTAGGCAATGCATCATAAGAACTAAAAATTTGCTACACTATGAAAAGAGACATGGCATAACAGACCACAACATGCATAGAGTTTATCGATGCATATGGTCAAACTATGTATTTCTATATACCTTATTTTGAGGCCTATAGGATTGAGATTTGTGACATAGTGCTATAGGAAAAAATAAGATAGTATTTTTAGAATTAGGTTAGTAATATGAGCAATACAGAAAATAAGAGATTTATCATAAAAATAGAGAACTTACAAAATTCTCTATGTAGGTCCTATGGCCACCATTCCCAAGGTGATGCACAAGTCCCACCTCTAGTCATGCTCTTACTGCCTCCTACTATAATTGCCATCACTATGGAGAGACAACACAACCTCCTCTTTGAGCCTTCTCTAGTCCTCATGATCTAGTCACTTCAGCTTCCTTGTATCATTCTTTAGTGCCTTTGGCCACTACAAAGGATTAGGCCCATCAATGGCTATATTAACCTTTTTTTTAATGGAGAAAAAATTATGGACACATCTATGATTCCTATTAACCACTCGTCAAGAGATCCATGTCCAAAATTGTGCTTATCTTACAATATATATGTGTAGCTTTTTACGCTTATTTTAATACACTTAGACCTAAAATTTTCACAATATTTAAATCCAATAAGGAATGTGGTTTTGCTTGCAAATTTCACATGTTTTTTTACATTGTTTTAAAATTTTTGTTGTATAGGCAAAAAGAAAAAAACAGAGAGCTAGGCTGCAAACCTATAACTCTAGCCATACTTCTACAATTAATAGATTCATGGTTTTTCTTCTACCCTTCTTGTGTACTCTTGGACATCAATTTTATGAATTATATTCACATATTAAGAAAAAGATACACAGATTAACAAGTTAAGTATACATAAGCGATATGAGAAGCTATCAAGCATAACTACATGTTTGTTCCCTTGTAGTGTTGTGGCATCACAAAGATTATATTGAGCACCATTTTGCATGAGTATTTATCATCAATAGAAGGGAAGGCCACAAAATGCATTTGTGTTGATTTTGATCTCCTAGTTTATCAACCATGAGATCTTCAGATTGTTTAAGTGATTGCTATTGCATATTCTACGCTTTCACAAGCTTTTGGGGCGAGAATGAAGCAAATTTCCTCTAATCTTGGGCCCTTTCTCCTCAAAAATCCTACTACACAACATAGCATCTATAGCATACTTCTTAAGCTCTCAAATATTTAGCAAAGTATTGGGGATAAAGGCGCTTGTGCCTAGCCGCCCGTGTATTAGTTACACGGGCGACGATATCCGCACTGTGCATTAGTTACCCATACTATGTGTATTAGTTACTAGCACAACTGTACACTGCAAGTGGCGAGCACCCATCACTGTCACTTTATTCTTTATTCTTTTAGTGACATTTGAATGAAGGGAAGGCAAGTCACATACTATGATGGTTTGAGTTTTTACATATTGTCTTCCTTTACCTATTCATGTGAAGGTTAGTCAGGCCGATTTTTTGCAATCTGATGAGTAGAAGGTCGAGATGGCCAAGATTCCTTATGCATCTGCAATGGGCAGTTTGATGTATGCCATGATAGCCACTCACTTTGACATAGCATTTTTAGTGGGAGTTATGGCATGCTATATGGCTACACCTAGTCGACAACATTGGGATACTATCAAGGGTATCATGAGGTACCTGAAGGGCACAATAGCTATGTGCATCTATTATGGTGGTTAGGTTGTAGGAGTCATGGGGTACACTGACTCTGATTATGCAAGACGACATGCAGAGTAGGAAGTCCACCTATGGCTATGTCTTCATCTTTGTTGGAGGTGCTGTTTCTTGGATGTCCAAAGTGCAAAAATGCACGGCCCTATCTACTACAGAGGTAGAGTCTGTTCCACCCACCACCAAGGCTTACAAGGAGCTCACAAGGAGGCTCTTTGGTTAGGCCATTAGACCTTGGCATTATTGATGTGGTCCCTACAATGCATTCGAATTCTATGAGTCCTATTCAATTGGCCAAGAATTCAGTCTTCTATGCGAAGATGAAGCACATTGAGGTGCCTTACCATTTTATATGAAAGGTCATTGATGATAAGTCCATTGAGCTTGTCAAGATCTCAATTGACCAAAATCCTATAGATTTTCTCACTAAAACTCTCTCAGTAGAGTGTTTTGCCTTCCTTAGGAAGATGGGAAGTAGATGAGATGATGTCTTTCCTCATCCTATTGTACTTATGCATATTTATACTTTATCACCTTTTTTTAAATTCTCTCCTTACTAGGGTCACATTCACCTTTGAGTGGGAGGTTGTTGGGGGTAAAGACACATGTGTCTAGCCACCCATGTATTACTTATGTTGACAGTACCTGCACTATGCATTAGTTACCTGCACACCTGTACACTACAGGTGGTGAGCGCCCATCAATGTCACTTTATTCTTTATTCTTTTAGTCACATTTGAATAAAGGGAAGGCTGATCATACATTGTGTTGGTTGGAGTTTCCACATCTTGTGTGTGTCTCTCTCTCTTGCTCTTTCTCCTTCCACCAAAGCTCTTGCTTCCACTCTGTGCTTCCACTTTAGGGCACCCTCCCTTCACAAAGGCTTCTTGTACAACTTGTTTGCTTAGTATACTTCAACATACTTAGATCAAGCTTGAATATTGTGAAGATTTAAAGAAATATTGCAATCATAATGGCTCATAGAGGAAAGATTTACGAAAATCATTGATTTCATCTATTTTCTTCATATTGAACTATTGATTCTTACTTAAGAGCACTGGAAGAGCACTTTGGAGCTATTATTGAAGCTACATAATCAAGAGATAAAAGCATTTGTTACATTTTGTACTTTCAAGCTTCCAACTACTCATTGAAGTGGTACTTCTACACATTTCTCTTTTAATCTCTCTAATCCTTTTGCTTAACTTGCATAGTTGGAATGCTTCATTATAGAATCCATAGAGCCATATATAGTACCATTCTCATATATTCACACTTCAATAATATTCTATGACTATGGATTGCTTAGTCCTTGATCTTTTGTGCTTAATCCATGATCTTTTCTACTTGTCCTATTAATAAATCCCCCAAAACTATAAAACAATAATTTGGCAATTCAATGACTCACTAATTGTTTAGGTAATCCCTTTTACCAATTTATTGAATCTTCATGATTTTCATGCATATCATCAAAGGCTTAAAACTTCTTCTCAATCAATGTATATCATCCTTTTCTTTTAAATTAGAATGCTACTATCATGTTGAAATATCCATCAAGGAAAAAGTAGATGCCAAATGAGGTAACAGGCCAAAAGAGAGTTGACCCTTTATTGCTACTTGGGACTTCAAAGGGGTGCACAACCAGGCTTGAGGTGGAACTTTACACACCCCTCAATGATCTAGAGCTTATGTAGAGAGCTTGAAACACTGTTTTATCCCTCACACAGGTACTTGCATGTGGCAGATTAAAGATAAAGGCTTTGTTGAAGACATAGGATCCTTTTGGTCCCTTGCACGGATTTATAGATTATTATGGGTAGTAGACAAGAAGTTACAGGAATCCGCATGGTACTTGTAGGTCATATATAGGTAGTATAGGGTGTTTTAAAGATCCTATAGGTGGAGTACATATCCCACAATGTATTATTGAGTATTTATAGTTCTCATAAGGGTTTCCACAATTCTATAGGCCTTAACATGATATACATAGTGTTTTTACACTAAAATAGAATTCCCATAGGGTGTAGGACTATTCTAGGTAGTCCATACAGAGTTTTCCGTGCATAATTTTCTATCCTTATTCTAACGGAGAACTTTATAGCTCATTTTTAAGAGGAAATATTTTCAATTTAAACAAAAAAATTTAGAATTTGAACATCAAAGTCAAAATTTATAGCCATTTAGTGACATCAAGTAAAGTGGACAACACCTAAAAATGGCAACCAGTAAGGGAAAAAGTAAGTCAAATGAGGGCCTATAGTAACAAATGAGAGACTCAATGGTTGAGAATAATCATGGGAACTATCAAGATGATTCACAAGAGGATGAAGTATATAGTATCCTCAATGAAACCATGTGTAACCATGAAACCCATCATATAGTTAAACATCATGAGATGGTGTCTAAGATTGATCAAATGCTGGAGAAAATGGTCATATCTAGAACTCAAACAAATGAAGCTATTGATCACATGGCTCATTCAACCAAGTAATCTTTAGATATACTTTTAGCTCAAATCTATCAATTTGTAGCACTTCAATTAGACGAATCTAGAGATAGTAGAGATAAATATGAAGTAACACATCACTTTATTGGAAGAAAATATATTCCTAATAGTAGCTATGAAGTGGATGAGCCTTGTCAAAGAAATGAAGAACCAATTGTAAGTACTTGTGCCATTAATTCTCAAGAATTAAGAGGTCAACCATCTCAAAGTAGATTTTACCTTGTGGTTGTAAGGAGTTTCTCTAATAATTTTGGTCCTAATGGAAGTTATTTGTATCAGCATTATAATACATAGCAAGCTTCTAAACAAATAGCAAGGTTTCAATGAGAAAGAACTCCAAGATAAAATCATCATTATGAAATACAATGGCTATTCTTCCCCCTTCCCTATGTAGATACTAGATCCATTCTAGGTGCTACCACGTAATCAACTAGGAAGTATTCTAGTTGGAAGGTTCTTCAAGTACACCTGTATATGAAAAAGTGTAGTAATACTAAAAATATAGAAATACTATACATTTTGAACTTTACTATGAGGTTTATCATAAACATATTTATTTGTCTTAGAAATATAGTTTGAGTTTGGTTTAATGCATAGTTGTAACGTAAGTAACTCCTATACATAACACAATGATGTGAAGCACATGTTTGATTGTAAGCTATTAAATTATAGGTTACAATGATTGCAATGTAGTTACTCTACGTAGGATGGATAATCCAACTCATTTAATAATTTCCAAATGACTCAACCCCAAAGTATATAATTATAGCAATATTGACTCTTACACGATTCTGCACAAAGCACATGATCAAAAGTGAAATTGAAATATCATATAATTGAGACAATGTTAGATCATGTACCAAAAAGATGCTATTTGGTATTTATAACTTTATAATGCTATTCCATATAAAAATATTTTGGCACTTATAACTTGGCAAGGCAATTTCATACATAAATGTTTTGACATTTACAAATTGACATGCTTTACTCATTTCTATGGGATGGACTAGCCTTATTGAAATTTGAGAGGCCTACCTTAGTATCTTTATTTAATTTACTCATTTCTATGGGATGGATGTGTCTCATTAACATTTGAGAGGCTTACCTTAGTATCTACACATTTTCACTTGTGACCTATGTGAACTTCCCAAGCATTTTCTCAAGATCCCGCTTATCATTGCCTTATTTTTTAATGAATTGTGCTCGAGTGGGCTTAAGCTCATCCAATAATTTAGACACATTCTATCATGCCTCATCTCTTACTCTATGCTAGTATTTACTTCTTCTGAGAGGCTTTTAACTTGCATTCTTAATGACTCTATCTCATTCTAAAAATTCATGTGCTACTCTTATTCTCTTTTCTTGCTCTATTGCTCTGCTACTAGCTCTTCCTAAGCCCCCTTCTTGGTATTAGTGGGCTTTTCTATCCAATTTATTTTCTTTTAAAAATTAACATGGATATGTATTTGTTGTGCAAGGTACAAAGTTATCTATTTATTCCAAAGCATCACCATTTCAACCTCAACCAACTGCTTATGAAGTACCTTCATGAGCCCTACATGTTGGCGATTAAGAAACTTTAATGGATTTTTTTTAATGCATATGTACATGCCTAATTTGTGGAATAGCTTCTTTCTTAAGAAGCATTTTGGATACAAATCAATCTCCTTCAAAATGTATGGAGGTGAATTCTCACATGCACTATTGCCGAGGGCTCCCAATAAGTGAAAAGGACCAACTTGTTCCAATGTTATAAATCTATCATTAATGATGTAGCACACTTCTATTGGATCAATGCAAACATCTCGATTAGTCATGTCTGTAAAAGTGTAACAATTGATGCTAGAAATTTGAAAAAATCGTCATATTAATGGCTTTACATATTGAAATTATGATTGAAATCAATGTTCAAGTAACTTTAAATTAATGTTATAAATTCTCATAATTACATGGTAATAAAGTATCATAACCTATAGATCAACCATCTTGCAATCTAATTCTTTATAAGAAAGGTATAATATATGGTAACTTCTAGGCATTAATTTGTATCTAACCTATCATAGCCTATAAACTAATTGTCTCTCGCAAGCTCGTACTTCATAAGAAATTTATGATCTATATTGACTTTCAAGCACTAATGCCTATCTAACTTAAGCACACTAGTACACCAAAAAAGCATGTTAAATTATAGTTGCATGCTATCGACATGTAAGCACACTAAAAGAGATTTATAAATACATTTTAGATGTACTTTATTGAGGAATATTTATTTTAGTTATGAAAATAGTAAAATATGTAAGCATGTTGCACCAATCTCAAATCTTTCCAATTACTTAAGATATATTCTTTCTTTAGCACTATAATTTTTGAGATATTTCTAAACTTAGGACATACTTTTTCTAATCCTAAATGTGTATGTATAGGATGCATGCAGGCTAATACCAAGGTGTTACTATCTTATTCGTATTCATTTTCCTATCCCTAAATAGATTGGTTCAAAATGCATGTAACTAGCATTAATCTATTATTAAAATCTAACATTTGTTTGCCCCTAATGTATATTCACTCTTAATCCTAAACACATTGATAAATGATGCATGCAAACTAGCACCGATGTGTTATTAATTTTTAATGTTTTTAAATTTAATTTACTAATAAATTACATTTCTAAAATAATTACTATTTAAAAGTAGCATATTGAAGGAAATTGTACTATTATGAAGCAGAAATTATAGTTACGTTTTTTGTACAAAGAAAATTTGAACTCCCAACTTTGCTTATATAGGGGAATATATATTTCATAAAACAAAATATTTTTTTTCTCCTTAAAAAATCTTTTGTATAAAAATAATATTTCATATGAAATGTTTGTGATTATATAGATATTAGGATATTATACAGATATTAGGATATTATACACATTATATGTGAATATTGAACGCATAAAACATATTTTTGAAATAATATGGATATATAAATATAACCTGGATTGGAGATATAGAGATAGATCTATATGATTTTCTTTTTCTCTTCATGCCATTAAATTTATTTTTCACCCATGAATATGACTTGTAATATGGTATCATTAATTGGCTTGTTCTCCCTAAGTCATCATCTCAGGTAAGTTACTCATGAATATATGTGTGCATCATGTGGGTTCAAAATAAGGTATTTTTAAAATATCATTTTATACATTTTTTACCTACAGAAGGGTGTAATATAAAGGGGTTATTTACAGATTGAATAGAAAAGGGTTATGTTTTATTTAGGAAAAATTCACAGATAAGGATATTTATAAATAGGCCTTGAACACACATGATGTAGAGGATATACATATAGTAACTTCCCCGAGGTCATCATATAGTAGGTTGAGCCTATTGAATGAGACTTAAGGCCTCACAAATCAAAACGAACAAGTGTGACATGCTCTCCACTTTGTGATAACTTCACGACATCCTTCATAATCTTTGTTGTAAATTTTTTAGTATCATACATAGCCATCTTGGTGGGGTTACTATAAGAAAATTATTGAAATGAAGTGTCTGCTTTGGTGGTGTGGTAGAATCGGAATATGCCATTATCATGAATGTGAAACAGAAATATCACCACAATTAATTAGAGTTAAATATGGATCAAGAGGACATGGATCTTAGGATTGTGACGATTGAGATCTTATCAAAGAAACACTAGTCCAAATGTATAGTCATTGTAATAGAATCGGCTTCAAGCACCATTGTGCTTCATCACCAACTATCCAATTAATTTTGGTTGCCAAGTGTTCATTTTCATGCAAGCTATCAATATGAATCAAGAATGCTGGAATGCATAACTAAGAGACAACACAATCCAAAAAATAGTAAAAAGACATTCATAAAATTGTAAGATATATTTGATAAGAAAGAAAGGACTTCCTTGTACACTCAAAATCACCATTCCTCAAATCACATTACTTAGAATATCATACAAAATATAATAAGTACAACTATTATTGGCATGCATCTAGCAACAAGATGTGATGTGAAAGGAAATCACAACCGTTTAGAATTCAAGATTCAAAAAGACACTAGATAGCTAGCCTATCCATCTAGACATCACAAATAGACTCGATGCTTCCAATGGCTACAATTGGCTAATTTTCTCAATCTTAATGCTTGATCTTTTTTATCTTCATGCATTTGGACTATGCCACTATGCTCAATCAATACACTTGTAATGGAGGGAAATACCTAGTGTCACACTGACCTAGGTATAAAAGGTGTGAAGGACACTGGCATGGGACCATTTGACAAATATACATTTGTCCTTTCACCTTCTTCCCTATCCTTCCATGGCTGCCAGCCATTTCTCTCTCCTCTTCTTGTCTCTCTCTCTCCTCCTAGTCTTTCTCTCTCCTCGTCACCCTCTTTCTCTCTCTTCTTGCAGTCTTTATCTCTCTTCTGCACTCTCTCTCTCTCCTCTCCTTCTCTCTCTCCTGTCTCCTTCATTACAGTTGGTATCAGAGTCTTCAGTCTTTGATCCAATCTTCTCTCTCCTTCCTCACATCTAGTTATAGTTTTCAAAAAAAAGAAAAAAAAGAAAGAGAAACCCTAATCAAATAGGTACAGGAGTTGTAAGGAAAATCAATGGAGTACTACAAGGTACTGGCAGCTTTCTTGGACTCCACACAAGTTATGGCAAGAGGCTCAGTTGAATCTGGAGGCAAGGAGACAAAATGGTAACCCATTTTCAATTTTGAGGGCACCTTCCCTTCAGGGTTGATTTCGAGAAACTAGTCGGGCTTATCGACGAGGTCCACGTATTTGGCGTTGTAAGGCACGCCTTTCTCTTTCAGCATTTCCTTGAATTGAGCCACGCACTCATCTTTTGTTGGACCCTTATCTTCATCCTCACTGTCAGAGGATGAATCAGATGATGACTTCTCAGCAGTGCTCTCCTTGATCTTTTCCTTACTGCCTTCTAGTATTGGATTCTTGCTAGCAGCAACATTATCTGTAAGGCTTGATCCATCTACGACTATCGAAACACTCAAACTGCTAGCAAGTCCACTTGATCCTGGAGATGCAGAATCTTGCAGCTTGTTTTTTAACTAAGTCCAGAGTAGAAGAGCTTACAATTAGAATCTTGCAGCTTTTTTTTAATTTAAGTCTAGGGTAGAAGAGCTTACAGTTGGTATCAGAGCTTAGGCTTCTTGATCCCAGTTTGGTTACATTTCAACTAATTTTTCCTATTTCTTTAATCAGGTCATCTTGGCAGACAAGTACTAGGGGTACAGACTTACATGTAGTGGTGCATTAACTAGTGGACATTCCCAAGGAGAAGACAGGCTGCATTGAAGGCATTCTCAGAAGTTGGAGGTAAAATGGAGGCTGATCACTAAAATTAACAGGTCGTTTTCATTCACAGGCTATTTTGAAGGGACGAGCCCTGTTTCCCAAAATTTGATAGTGTATCATCTTTGATGAGACGACGAGCCCTCTCAACTTTGGGAAATACAGTTCTCCACCTTCCTTCACATCGAGCACGTCCGAACCTGGCTCAAAACACTTTTCCCTGTCTCATTGTCCTTGCCATGGAACATCCCCTTCCTGTCCCACCTCAGCCTCTTCAACAACTCCCTTCAAGGTCCTCTACCCCCCGAGCTATGGCATCTGTCATGTTTGCAGTACCTCTCCCTATCACATAACCTCTTCTTAGGATGTGTTGCTTCTGGTGTCAGAGACAAATTTGGGCTTGCAGCATTTGAAGGTTTATGTGGACCATTTCCAGCAGAGGTGCTTAAGAACGGGACTGCTCATTGAACAAGATCCAAATCCCATGTGGCTGTGATTCTTGGGCCCTTAGCTGGAGGTATGTTGCCTGGTTGTCGCAGGCTTTTTGTGCCGACGAACATCTTCACCACAGTTCCTTGCCAAGAGGTTGCATGTAGGGACAAGTATGTTTCTGGGCCATTTTCTTTTGAGATGGATTTTGGAGAAATGGTTGGCAGCCATGGAAGGACAATCTCGATGCCGAAGCCGAAGAGGCGGAAAAGGGTGCTGAAGAAGCCCATGGGAAGTCAGTAGCTATGGAGGAAGGAAGCGAGGACAGGGCTAGGGTTACATAGGCTGAGGGTGGGGAAAAAGGGGAGGGACGGGTGAAGCAAGGAACATGCTGTGCAGACTCCTGTACATGAAGTGGATGGCCATACAGGCTAGCTTGAAGGATTACCTCAAGA
This sequence comes from Lygodium microphyllum, assembly GCF_053477565.2. NCBI lineage: Eukaryota > Viridiplantae > Streptophyta > Polypodiopsida > Schizaeales > Lygodiaceae > Lygodium > Lygodium microphyllum. The sequence goes on from NC_141148.1 coordinate 36,260,470, forward strand.
CTGGCGAATATGTCCTCTGAGGCGCTTCACATCAACAAGTTGAACAGGCTCCAAGAGAAAATCCTCTACTCCCTCAGCAAGACACCTGCTGATGCGGGTTGGCACATTTTCTGATGACATGATTACCACATGTATCTCCTTCAAGGATGATGTTCCCTTTACTTTTTTTAGCAGTTCATAGCCAGTCATCCCTGGCATGCAGTAATCTGTGATAATAAGGTTAATTTCATATGCTTGATTGAAGAAGTTGAGGTCGATTGAAGGCGAACAGGAATCAGGGCTTACATTCACACTAACTGATCCAAGAGATTCACCAACACCCAAAATCTCCAAAGCTCTGCTCCCACTATCTACTGTTGTGATTCTGTAAGAGGAAGTCTTCAATAGTTTCTCAATCACCTTGCGATCAATCAAACTATCATCCACAGCTAGCACATGGACCTCAGTTGTCTGGGGCTCACAGGTGCTTTGGTTCTCTTGAGGCTCTGGCTTAGATTCACTATCGGCATCGCTCTTTGAGGGTGCAGAGTCGTCACTCACCATCTCAACTTTGGCTGATACTGTCTATGAATGCAGTACTGTATTTTGGCAAAATACCACAACTCTGGAGCAGATTTCTTACGCTCAATGGTGGCAGAGTCTAGTGAGAAATGCCATAATTATAGAGTGAATTTCTCAAACTCGATGATGGAGTCCGATGCTAGAAATACAACTTGCACGGTGCAGACGTATGAGCGCCCAGGCAGTTCTAATGGAGCCCTTCAAGGGAGAGGTTTGTTCAAAACCTAGAATCAACCGATAATGGAGAGGGCCACAGGGCAATGAGACCCCAGGGAGAAGGGGCGGACCTGCATCTTTATGTCAAGAAGGGAGAAAGCATGAAAGGAAATCAAGCGGGCCTACTGTTAAGCTTGTTGTTGGAGATGCTTGCTATTGCAGGCAGTGGTCTTTGATAGTTGCCTGTGATTGTAGATTAAGTTGTGACCATGATCCAAGCTGCTTGCAGACCAGAAAAGGCTGTGAATGCATTGTGAGGATGGTGCAACAATAGGAGCCACAATAGACGATGCATTAACATTGTGCCAAGCTGACAAACAGTAACAATTGGACTGGAAGCAGTCCCACAGCTGATAATCATTTTCAGGAAGCATTGTTTGGAAAACATTCCATAGTTGACAATATCAATGCATTTTCAGGATCTTAGCAATGGCCAAGGACCATTTGAGGACGATCAGATGCTTGGAGAGCTCAGCCAACTCTACAACACCTTGCATGAGCATGAGACATGGTTCTCTAGCAAACCCAAGCAATTGAAGGTGGAAGCCAAGCAAATGCTTATTAAATTGATACCCATGGTCAATGCAGAGGCTCAAGGAGATCTCATGGAATCTTTGAGAACCTTGTGCAGCAATGGTATTAATCTTTGGCAATCTCTTCGAGGGAGAAAGGGAGTTTGGCTGCTCACATCATTATTAGGATGGCTATCTAAGCAACGACAACAGCAAGATGAATCCATTGCAACACTACTCTCCATTCTTAATACAGAGGTTAATGCTAGCAAATGGGCATGGATAATTGCGAGTGCAGGTAGCCTCCCTCCATTGGTCAATATACTTGAAACACGTTCTACTAAGGCCAAGGAAGATGTTGCTATTATACTTGTTAATCTTTGTACTCACAGTAAAGAGGTTCGAGATTGTGTGGAGTTCACTGAAACTCATCTGCTAAATAACACTAGATTAAAAAGGAAAATGCTAGCATTAAATGCGATTTGGTGCAGTCATAAGGGGAAACTTCAGCCATCTTTACAAGATGCGAGTGTTTCATTGGAGCATCATGATGTGGAGACCCTTCAGTCCAAATGCAACAAGGCAGCTGATGCAGAGAATGAAAAATATATTGTTGAAGGTAATCTTTATGAGAGTCAAATGAAAGAAGGACTCCAGCTCAAGGAAGAAGATTGTGGGCAGATTGTTGATCAAATTGAGCAAACTACTAATCATACTGCCCCAACCACAGTAAATACAAAGGATGATGCAATGAATGTTTTAGCATATGCAGCCTTGTATGCTTTTGAGTGCATCACAGGAGAATCAAAGACTCACTTTATGCTGATGGTTGAGGATTACATCCATAAGACACCGATTGACTTAGCCCTGTTTGCTTATGGTGTTGGGGACGATGACCCAATGGATGGCAGTGATGTCACTTTTCCCTTTGATCCGGGTGGACAAAAGGGGTGTTAAAAACTCTATGTAGGTCAGTAAGCATCTTGGATAATCCTCATATCTTCATGATGATCTTTGGATGCAAAGGATGTAAGTTAAGTTCCCTGTTTCATTGCAATCTGCTTCCTGCCAGCCCTTTAAAATTCTGAATTGCTTACAGATATGTACCACTTACATCAACTGATAGTACACTAAAAGAGCTTTCTATAGAGCTATTAAACGCTTGGTTTGGTTCAGTCTATCCAAACTTATGGCAGTTTTTCTACAGCAGGGTATGCAAGACAGCATGGTTATTCTATCAGGTTGCAATTCATGATTGCAGAAGAATGCATCAAGTCATCATCCTATGGTTCCACAATTGATGTATGCATCTGATAGTATGCTTGTAGCCATATACATAACCCACCATATGAAGATTTGGAGATTGTAATATCTTTGTACACCTACATAGAGTCCCATATCCTCTCCACTATAATTTCCTTACCCATGTAATGTCCCTCCTTCTTTGTTTTTGGGACAAAAACATCCAAGCAGGGATGAATTGTAATGGAGGGAAATACCTAGTGTCACACTGACCTAGGTATAAAAGGTGTGAAGGACACTGGCATGGGACCATTTGACAAATATACATTTGTCCTTTCACCTTTTTCACCTTCTTTCCTGTCCTTCCATGGCTGCCAGCATTTCTCTCTCCTCTTTTTGTCTCTCTCTCTACTCCTAGTCTTTCTCTCTCCTCATCATCCTCTTTCTCTCTCTTCTTGCAGTCTTTATCTCTCTTCTGCACACTCTCTCTCCTCTCCTTCTCTCTCTCCTGTCTCCTTCATTACAACACTTTCTATGGATATAGGAAACCTATTATAGAGCTTGTGAATATGCTTTCCATGTAAGATACGATTTAAAAAAAAAAAGATTTTCTTGTATTTAGGAGTTTTTATTGAATTTTCCTTATTCATTAGGGCCAAAAACGTTTCAAAATGGCACTCGTAAGAAAATAATTAAGTTGCTAATTAGAAGAGGTTTAGAAAAGAAAAACCCTCCAAATTTGGCTACCTGGACATGATTAATGAAAGAATATATGATTCATTTAAGAGGTCGGGTATTAAATATCTTCAATCTTTAATGGACGTTAAGTGTCACCTTTTCAGTCTTATTCTCTTGAAAATTGCAAAATCTTGTATTTTTGAATTTTCGCACCAAAAGACGTCACTCATTTGTGTTCCTTGACATTCATTTTCTTCACCTCTCTTTTCTGTGGTTTTTATTTCCTTCTCTGTGATATTGTTGTCCCGTTTAGGGTTCCCTACCAAAATGTTTACTAGTACCTCTTCTAGCAATACAAGCGTAGCCCCACCACGCAAGTATAAAATTACTATTCAGTTAGATCCTGTCTATTCATCTTGGAGGAGTATACACCATCAAGCATTATTCCATGGAGAGTTTGGGATCCAAAGAATGGAGTACTTTGCAGCCACAGCAACAAGAGCACTGACTCGAAACTCTATAGATTTGAGTAAGTTTAAAAACGTGGATGGCTTATGGGATCCTATTCTCTCAATCTCTCTAAGGAACATTCATATTTGCACATTACATGCAGAGATTAGAATAATTGATAAGTTGCTTAGATTGCATCTTGACTATGCATATTCAATAAAACCAATATCTTTCTCAGATGGCTGTATTGATAAATGTGAGGCTTTACTGTCAAAAATGGGTTTGCATGAAGGTCAAGTTCACTTGAGAAAGGATCCAAAAGCCTCAGGGAAAATAAGAGAGGTATTAGCAGATGTCTCTATGGGGGATGCAAAAGCTAGACGATTTCTAAGAAATCATACTGGTAAACAAATGAATGCATTGTGGGAGTGTTGGAGAGAGTTGTGTACAATCACAACAAATGTGGCTAGCACACCACGAATTGCATTCCTACAAATGGAGGTTTGGAGACACCTTGATATATTTTTAAAAATGCTCAGGCAACAAAAGATAACATGTAACTATTTGGAAGAGTACAAACATTCAATTGTGAATCTTGTTCAAGCAATCAAGGAAGCTTGGGGAGAAAAGGATATTACTTTCTACTTGGTAAGATGGACATAAATTTGAATCTTTATGTTTTGAAAACAAGGTTTCATGATTTAAACTAATTATTGCTTGTTGGGTTGTTACAGCATATTCTTCTTATTCATGGGTCTTTTTTTGTGGAAGAGCAAGGGCCCCTAGCAACGTACAGTAGCCAAGGTATGGAGAAATCTCACTACCAAGCACACATGTGTTTCTTTCGGAGCACTAGACATGGAGGAACAAAAAGAACCAATGCCCTTCAGGAGTTATTCAATTGGTTTTTTTGAAGACAACTTCAAAGAACACAATAAATATGGTGGAATCTAAAATATCGATACTATTTTCAAAATGTTATATACATGGCTAGCTTTTAAGAGCCTTTACATCCTCTTCCTCCTCGGGCATTTTCCCTCTATAACGTAAAAACTTTCTTCTCTTGTATCCAGCGCTATGGATTTGATATCTGTTTTTTTTTGTTGCTAAAACATAAGATGACTATGCAAGGAAGTATCCAACCCTGGAGGTAGAGAAGCCGGGACCATAACCAAATATTCGGATGGTTGCTGTCTTTTCCAAAAACATAACTTTGTGTGCATTGTATTGCAAACCTGAGTATCCAAGAAGCCTTGTAAGTGCTTTAACACAGACAATTGGCCATGAGGCCTCCTCTGAGAAAGTGCTATGCAAAACCAATAGAATATTGGGATCAATCCTCGATATGTAATTCCCAAGTGCAACATCCTTTAGGGAACTACCACCAACTCTCAATCAATTGGCTCTTCCCAATAAATTATCCTCATCTGCAATCTCCAACTGTAAAAGCAACAGCCAGAATTAAAAAAATGAAAAAAATGTATGTGATTCCACAAAAACAAAAGAATGCATTACCATTTGATTTTCATCACTCTCAAGTTTGCTTGGATTCCATAAGTTGATTGATGTCTCCTTGATATCCTTAAGCTCCTTTACATATTTTGACTGCTCCCTTCCAAAATTGGAGATTCCAAGCTTCTCTTGAAATTGGTCAAACTGTTTGTCAGCAGCTAGTAATTCTCTCTCAGCATCTTTAACCTTGCTTAAACATAAGGATAAAGCATTTGATGCATCTATAAACATATAATTAGACATTTGAGTATTTAATTTAAGTAAGTCCTCCTTGGACTCATTTTCAACATCCACTATGCCTTTTGCATCTACAGATGCCTCTACAATAACTGCCAAGCAATAATCTTCTCTCAAATTGAAAAGAGTTTGGAGATCAGACAATAATATATATTCATTGTATTTAATTGGGAAAGTAGGCAAAGATGGAACAATAAGGGTTGAAGGATTGTCAGATGGCTCATCAACCTCTATAGTGGTTTCTTCAATTACAATCTCTGCTTTAAATTCAGCAACATCCAGATCCTTTGAAACTAGTGCTTCCATCTGGGTGTCTAGTTGCTCCTCAACATCAACTTCATCAACTATCTCTTTAAGTAGGCAACAACTAGACAAATTTGAGGTTTCTTTATGCTTTTCATCAGATTTAAGAGGGTATTTCACAAGGGCAAATACAATGAATGCAGTAGACTTAAGCATAAGCATGCATTTTTTTGGGTGTAAAGAGCATAACTCAGCTACATAAAATCTATAAAGAGAATGATAACCACATTTCTTGGTAAACAAGGACTTCTCAGTGCCTGACCTTCCAACAAGGATGTGAACATACTCCTTGGAATCCAACTGAACAACAGGATATGCCAACTCTTCAAACTCTGCAAAATCTTCATTGCAAAAGTCCTTTGAGAAATTAAGAACTTGATCAAGATCCCACTTTGGATTGAAAATCTCCCTAGATGTTGGATAGAATGTAAGGTCAATATTATTTTCTATGAGAAAATCCAAGAGCTTCTCAGAGGCTGTAACATCTATAATTTGAGAAAGCCCTGGGACCCTCACAGGAGACTTTGAAGCCTTTCCCTTCTTTGAAGCCTTCCTTGAAACTTCACTTGTCACTGACATATGAGATGCTATCGAAACATCTGAAGCAACTGACTCCTTTGTTATTGTGGGCTCAAGATCTCTTTTCCCCTTTATAGATGTGGAGGCAGATATGTATGGTATTTCTATTCCTGACAACTTGAATCAATAGCTCTGAAAACTACTTGCCTATACAAAGCGAATATAAACAATAGATCTCTTGAAGTGCAACCCTCGCTCCGTGTTGGAAGATCAATTTTTACGATGTGAGGAGAAGCATTTTCCAGCCTCAAAACTCCACCATCGTGCCATTCTGGTTTAGAAGTCGGTTTGGATTCTACAAACACAACGCAAAACAAAGACACATGCATGAGAAAACATTGCGAGAAAAATAAAAACCTTGCGCAAGGTCTTTCCAATACAACCCAATCACGTTTGGTGGAGGATGACGCGAGTGGAGGACGACCCAAGTGGAGACGTGAATATTATGTGATAAGACGTGATTATGATGTGATAAAGGGTCTTTCCAATATGACACGAGTGGAGAGAAACAAAAGCCTTGCTTTTAACCTTATCGCATTGTTTTGGTCATGGACGACGCGAGTGGAGACATGAATACGATGTGATAAGACGTGATTACGATGTGATAAAAACCTTGCGCAAGATGTGATAAGACGTGATTAAGATGTGATAAAAACCTTGTGCAAGGTCCTTCCAATGCGACACGAGTGGAGAGAAGTGAAAGCCTTGCCATTAACCCTATTGTGTTGTTTTGGTGGAGGATGACATGAGTGGAGGATGAAATGAAAACCTTGTTATTAACACTATCGCATTGTTTTGGTGGTGGACGACGTGAGTGGAGACGTGAATACGAGAATAGAAAGATAAAAACCTGGGGATGGACTTTGCCTTGGGGATGGAGTTTTGGAATCTTCTTAGGCATGCATGGAAGGTTCTATGGCGGGTTGGGAACGATATTGGCCGTAATTTATGGATGGAGTACAGAATGTGAGGGCAACGTAGTCGGTGATATCAGGGGAATGGAATTATGAACGGACGGGCATTTGTGATTAAGCCTTAAGGGGATGGAGATGGAGATGGGCGTCTGTGACTAGGAAGGGAAAGGAGCCGAGGAGAGAGGAAGAAATTTGGCGTAGGAGGAAATGGGCAGGAAAAAGGCGCGAAATTTTTTGAGTGGGCTTAAATAGGTGTGAGGGGGAAGAAGGAACTTTCCAAAAAAACCCTAATATCGGGGCGAATGAGAACATGACACATGGACATAAGCAACCCAAGCATATAAGAACTTCTCATTTGGCGGGAGCACGAATTCAAAACTTACGTCACCACTGCTGTTCATACGACAAAACATTATGTCATGACTGTTGTATGATCGACAGTACTACCGTACGTCCGCATTGCTCATTCACTCTTGGTTTGTTGTAAGCCCCCAATACAAAGCGATTAGAGGAAAGAAGGAAATCAAATTCACCAAATCATGTTGTATTGGGCATTTTTTTGCGAGGGAAGGAAGGCAGGTCCAAGGCCTAATATGAAGTGATAACATCAATGCAGGGTGTCAAATCTTCTTAATCGTGTTATATTGGAAATAAGAAGCAGGGATAATGGGTTCAAGGGATAGCATCATTGCGGCTTCGATACGAAGCGATAAGGTCAAAGTTTAGACCTCAAATTAGCGCTATCGCGTTGTATTAGGCCAAGCATTATTTCACCTTTCATATCGCGCGAGAGGAGCAAGTTGCCTTTGTATTTAGCTTCCTGATCACACTGTGTTGGTTTCAATGGCAAGGACAAAACAAACTGCAAGGAAGATATTGGTGAAGAAATTACACCAGCTGGTAGTTCAGGTGAATTTTCCTCAGAGAACAAGTCATTTGGTGAGTTTGAGCCCTCATCTTCTCCTCAATCTTAGCCTGCCAAGGAAACCCCTATGAGGAAAAAGAGAAAGTCACCGTTTTATATGTAGAGGTATTTTGTAGAGATCAGGAAAGCTCAAAAGTCAAACAAGCACCTCATTCCTAAGGCTGCATTTTTTAGAATGGTCAAGGAGATATCTGATAGGTTGTCCCTTGTTGCTTCTGTGGATGGCCTCAACAAGAGATGGCAATTATCTGCCATCCTATGCTTGCAAGAGGCAGTAGAGTATTTTTTGATAGATTTTATGAATGATGCTTATATTGCAACTACCCATGCACATCGAATTACATTAATGAATAAAGACTTTAGTATGGTTAGTAGACTTAGATATAGGTTTGACAATGTTTTGAAGCCTCTTCCATCTGATCAAAAGGCATTTGAAATCCTCAATGTTCCACCCAAGAGAAAGCAGAAACAGCCACCATCACCCAAGATTGAAGAGGTTACCCATTTGTATCCTACACACGGGGGATTCACTAGTAGTAATAAGGAGATGTCACTTGCGTGCAAGAAATATATGAAAATACCCCTTATCTACCCCCTATTTATAGGACCTTACCTTATAAAATGCACATTCCTTCCCTTAAATAACCCCCTCCCTTACACTCACGTGGTACCATACGGTAAACCCTAGTGGACCCCGTGGGATTCTACAAGGGTTGCAAGTGAGCAAGAATTTGTCATGGAGGAGAAAATGAAAGAGACAATAGAAAATGAGGATTTGATATGCCAGAGAAATATTTTGACTCTTGGCCTAGTGAACTACGAGAGGATGGGAAAAGTGTACGACCAAATGGTCGTGAATGTTTCTGTTAGTCCTGAGAAAGAAGACTACCTCAGCATTTCTCCAGAGGATAAGATCCTATTTGAGAAAAAGGATACTCAAATTACAGACTCAGTTGTTTATTATTGTTTGAGGTAAGGTCTTTTGCTTCTCTTTATTTATAATGACCTTTTCCAAGGGTCCTTATATTGTACTCATTTTCTTATTCAGTCTTTACTTTGTATACAGGACATATGTTGCTTCTCTTAGCATTAATATTGCTAAGAATATATTTGTTATTGATCCACTTCTCTCAATGGATTTGTTTTCAAAATTTGATTCAAATATTGCAAGGTTTTTTAAGGACTTAAATAGTGTCACAAACCATCATATTTTTTTTCCATATATTGAAAGGTACTTTCTTCAACATTCTATCTCTTGATGATTTGTCTTTAGGGTTATTATTGTTCACTTGTGTTCTAGTTTGTAGAGGTCACTGACCCTAATCTATATTGATATTCCTGCAAGAGAGGTCATTTTTATGAATTCTCTTTCAAGAATTCATGGCCAATCAAAGATGTATTGTCAATAAACACTCTTTATTTTATCTTTATTCGATAAAGTTTATAATATTCGCTAATAAGTTAATATGTGCAGTGCTGCTAGACTTGTTACTACCCACTTGGACAATAGCTTTGAAAGCATTGCTGATCCTTAGAGGCCTTTCAAGTTTCTGCTTCAAGAGGTCCCATTGCAAAATGACGTACATAGTTGTGGCCGGAGAGTGGTTTCAAATGCTTCGAGGATAATAGATTCAAAGTTACTGAATGTAGAGGGGGTAAATGTAAGTCTCCTGTGCTTTATCCTTTTTATAGTGAAAGTCTCTTGCTACTTCAAATAACTTGTGTGCTTTGTTACAGTGCAGAGACTACCTTTAGGCATACATGTGGTGGATACAAGAGAGGTGTATTGAGCTAGTTTTGGATAGGGCAATTACACCGATGGACCCAAATTCCCCTCTCCCAACAGCTAAAATTTCCAAAGGACAGGTAACAACGAAGGGCAAAGGCAAGAAAATGGCAACCACCAAGAAAAAGAAGTCTCCAAGGTCCAAACAAAAGGAGCACAAAATGAAGGGCATGCGTAAGCTTTCCCCATTGAAATTCAGTCCATCTCCTCTAAAGCCTAAGGAGAAAAGAGTGCCTAAGGTTATTAAGTTCTTCGAGCAACGAAAGAAAACACCTAAGAGGAAACTAGTGATGATGGATAAAGGAGAAAAGTCTTAAGGATGGAGAAGCTAAAGAATAGCCTTATAATTATCAATTTGTCTATTTGTACTAAAGTAACATTCCCCTTGTATATACATCTATAGTGCAATATTCTGACCCAAAATGTAATGATATGTCATATTGATCTTACCCATGAAAGTCGATTTTTTGTTCATAGAATCATAGAGAATTATAAAGCTTGTACCAAGTCTCTCCTATTAAATTGTACTGTAGTTTTGTAACTCATGATATAATGAAATCATTTTAGTCCACAAACGATGATTTGTTATTCATAGAATCATTGCAAAGCTTATACTAATTTTTTTAAAAATAGTACTTCTCAATGTGTATAATTGCATGTTTTTGGCAGCAATATTTGTGAGCAAAAGAAAGATTCAAAATTATTTGTACATGCATATTTATGGTCTGAAACTCACAACACTAGGAGGCAAACATCTCATACATGATACAGAGCTCTTAGCTCTTTTTCCAATTACAGCACCATTTACCTTGAACTTATATCCAAGAGTAACATTTTCTAGAAACTCCAAGGTGTCTCTTACATCCTTAAGACTCCACTTTGAAGTAATGTTCACCTCTTTTACTTCTTGTGCGGTAACTTGCAGTGTAAATTTCAATGTCTTATGATCAATATCTGAATCTAGAGGAACCCAATCACCCAATCTAAGTTTGTATCTTCTATAATCAAAACCTATGATAAGAGATTGTCAAGATATATTATAGGATAAACCCAATGATTAAGGGCACACATTGCACCTTATAAAGTCACCTTTGTGGTTAGATTCCTTTACTTTCCACCATAGACCTAAAATTTTGTCCAAATCTTCCTCTGAAAAATTTCTGTTTAGCCATGAAACCTTCGTCCGTTGTAAACATGCTGTTTTAAAGCAAGCTACAAAAACATGCAAGGGTAAAAACCACGATAAGCGTACTCTTCTGGAGATCCTTCTAGGAGTCATAGCCTTTTGAATATATTGAGCAATTTTGAGTTTAAAACTCTCCATTGTTGCTTCATCAGGCATCTCCCAATCCAAAGATGAGAGGCTTGGTAACTGTAGATCTTCAAGATATCCATACACACCTGCTCTTGAAGGAACCACATATTGTGCATAATACACAAAAATTCCACTTTCATGAAAAAAACTCATGGTTTGATTAGCATAAATAATGTCTGCTAATTCTTTATGAATGGCATGGAATGTTCCGCTGAGGCTCTCCACAGGTTGCCACTCAAAACTTGTTGATGGAAAGATATCTACAACCAATAATCCATTATTTAGCATATCCTTCAAACAAAACCATATACTCACGTATATTTTACAACTCAAACTTATAGTGTACTTATTGGAAAAAACATTCATGTGGAGCCAAGTGCATATCTCTAGCCATGTAAACATGTTGCACCAAAGCAAACCAGCCTTGAGGCATGGTTTTGAAGGCAAATATACATCCCTTCCAATGATATTTGATATCCCCTTGTTTTGTTTTTTTCACTCTGTGAGAACCCCTGCAAGATGGTAGCATTGTAACCCAATCATTTATAGTAAATGTTTTGGGCTCCCATTCTCCATTTGCGCTCTTGCTATACATGGTGCAAGAGTTTATAGAATGAGAAGGATGTCTTGTGGACGCCATGTAAAAGACAACAAGTATGCAGACAATGTGCAGAGAAAGAAACCTAAAGAGAGAGGTCAAGGAGACAAATTAAAAATACTACGAGCGCCAAGAACTTTGAAAATTCTCTTGAGAAGGACGTCTTGTGGATGCCATGTAAAAGACAACGAGTATGCAGACAATGTGGAGAGAAAGAAACCTAAAGAGAGAGGTCAAGGAGACAGATTAAAAATACTATGAGCGCCAAGAACTTTGAAAATTCTCCCAATTTCCAAAATGGTCTTGATTAACTTAACTTTTTCATGTCTTTGTCAGAGGTTTTGTCAGTTTTTATTAGTTAATAGGGGCCGTTGGGACTACCAAAACTTGTCAGGGTTTGAAGATTTTGGCTAAATAGGAGGGAAGAACCACAAAATGAACTCTACTATCTCAAAAGCAGAGGAGACAAGAATACCATATTTTTTTCCACGTGGCGAAATCTCTTTGGCCCTTTCCTTAATCCACGGATTAACAAAAGTGTCGTTTTTAATGTTTTTCGACCCTAATGTCTTCAACATATCAATCTATTTGTGTAATCTATTCCAATTCCTTGAAATTGATTCCTTCCTATTTGCTTTTCTACACTATCCAAATAAGTATTTGCAAAAGTTACACCTTCCAAGAAGGAGAGTAGAGACTACTTCATTCTTTCAAGCAATCACTACCTTACTATTCCTCCATCTAGTAAGGATGTAGGTCAACCAATGTGTATATAGTATTTAGTTTGTCTTGACAATGAAACCAAAACATTAAGGTACAAATAAGCTCAATGCTAGGATACATACAAATCTTTTATTCTTTTGAAGAGTGTCAAAGTACTCTCAAATCATCCACCTCTCACAACAATGCTTGTACTTACACTCTTCCTCTCTACTATTCCTACCTCACTCATGCTCATGAATGTAAGAAAGCACTAGAAGAAAAAAAGAGATGTAAAAAAAAAGCTTGGGTGATGTCTCTTACTTATTAGTTGTAGTTCATACATTGAAGGAGATGTTTTGATCCTCACGTGGTTCAAGGTATGCAAGCTATGAAAGCCCTCTATAGTTCCTTGTGTCCTAAATCTACCCTTCATGCCCCTTTGAGTAAATAGAGCAAGATGAAGAGAAGAGGGAAGGGTAGACTATAGATGACAAAGTCCTCACATGCATATTCACGTGCACACACACACACACACACACACACACACACACACACACACACACACACACACACACACACACACACACACACACACACACACACACACACACACACACACACACACACACACACACACACACACACACACACACACACACACACACACACACACACACACACATGCATGCATGCATGCATGCATGTATGTATGTGGAAGAGGAGAAGAAGTTAAGAAGCAACTTGAAGTTCTCATATTTACATACACAAGAACGAGTTGCTCTAATCATTTACAACTTTTAATTTATAGGATCACATGGGTGGGTGCCCTCAATCCTTTCCTCTCTTGTCCTACCTAATACAATGCACATAGGCTTTCATGGCTTGCATGTGGATTATTCATTTTCAACACATAGGTGTCATGTGGTCTTAATATTTATTTGTGGCTTTAGATAAATCATCCAAGCTCCACAGGGTCCATAAGGCAACTACTTTTCGTGTGGATTTCTATCATTTATATGTGTGTATGGTTGATGCTCTTATTTTATAATAATTATCATCTGCTTCTTACAAGATTCTCTAAACTAAGTCTAGATTTTTCAAATTTTGATAATGAACTCTAAATTTTATTTTCATACAATTATAGCCTATAATAATTTCAAAAACTATCCACATATTTTTTTGTCTCTCGCCCTGACCTTTTCTACTTACTTTTAGCTTCTCAATCTTCATTTGTTACTTTTAGATATTACTATTTTTTCAATTATCATGTTTGAAAGCTACTACTTTTAGCAATTTATATCTTTGACCTTCCTTAGAGCTTTTGCCTTGCAAGACATTTGACTTTAATCATTGACCAATGTTGCCATAATTGGTGAAGAATGCCAGCTAGGCATGACATCACTAGTACTTGGAACATGGAGGAGGAGTTTCCCTTAGTTGCGTTTTTATGACTTTAGGATCACTTCTTTTGTCTAGTACACATTTGAGTGTGTTATGTGCCTCTTTTGGGATGTACAATGCTTTCGACCACTAGACGCACATTAAACTCAGTCAACCACATTTTTGTCAAAAGAATGCACTAAACTACTAAATGCCTGCACATTAAATTTCTCGATCACACTTTTGGAAATGCTCCCAACTACTAGATATTTGGATATGTGAAACAAGTCTCAAACCTTTTAAACCCTTGAAGCATAATCATTATGTGCTTTTGGATAAATAGAAAATGACAAAGTTCATAATGATTGCAAGATTTTGGGTAAATAGAATATGACAAAGTTAATAATGATTGCATGATTTTGGGTGAATAGAATATGACAAAATTCATAAGACAATTCACCTCCATTGAAAGAGAGGTGATGTTTTATCTTGGATTGAGGTTGTGTTTCTTTCTTGAACATGAAGTTTCATATATATTAATTGATCTAGAGTAACTATAGGTGGCAATGGTGAGTTTCTACAAAGTGCAACTGGATGGTATGTGGAATATCCTTTAATTTTTATATATTGTTTTCTACATTGATGCGGCATGAGGACTTACAGGTGATGAAGCTCGAGTAAATGTTTATGGAGGTGAAATATGGTTGGATCAAACCTATTGTAATTGCTTTTAGAACCTAGTTTGATAATACAATTCTAATAAGCACATGATCAAGGTTAAGTCTCATGCAAAAAAAGTATTTAGATTTTGAGAAGATTAGAATTGACTAGTAAGGTGTTTCCAATATGTTCAACTTGTTACAACAATGACCTCTCCACATGTAGGATAAGTAATAAGTGCCCTTAAGAAATCTTGCAACACAACACCTATGGATGCCATTAACAAGTAATAAATCCTCTCAAGAAATCTTGCAATACAAGACCTATGGGAACCATCAATAAATCCTCTTTAAACAAAACTTACAGATTAGGAAGGTTGGCCTTCCAAAAGTTTTTTGTCATTTAAAGAGTAAATTTTATCTTATTTTTGAAAATATTAACAATATAAGTCAATAGCCAATTCCAAAGAAGTTACCAACCAACCCATTAAGATTCACAAAGATGATATGTGCAAAAAAAGCAATTCAACACCTTCTAATTAGAGCTCTGTGTGTGTGTGTTTGGGGGGGGGGGGGGGGGAAGTTGCATATTTCTTTGTTCATAATATACATGAAAGTCATCTAGATTGTTTGAATTGAAGTGACACTACTGAATCTAGATGATATAATTTCTTTTTGTTTCACTATGACAAACTCCATGTACACTAGAGAAAAATCCATAGTAATCCTCCCTAATTGCATTAGGCAATCATAGCCTAATACCATGTCTATAGGGTCCATTTCTAAAGCAATCAAGTCCATTGATGCTTCATCATTTTCAACCAAGTGTACGGGGACTTTAGAAAACATTTGGGTGTTGATCTCTTCATCACCATTTGGCTACCTAAATCTTTATGGGCTACTATAATTTAGTGGGGAGACAATGCAATCTGTCCATTGATTGCTTATTGACAAAACTATGTGCACTACCACCATCCACCATCAAAATATACACAATCTTGCCATGGATGTTATGCTTCCTTGAATTATTAATGTGTGTAGGCTCTCGGAGCCTATCCATTCATCCATAGATATTGAATAAGCTGAAATGGCAATATAAAATGGCTCAATATTCTCTTGTCCACCTAGATAAAAGGTATGTGGACACCTAGATCAAAAGGAAATCCTTCCTAAGGGTCATAAAATTGATCTTTCCCAATGTCATCATCATAATTCTCATTTTTAGATTTGCTATCATAAGTGGACTCTCATCTTCATATCTTGACTCTTCAATGATAAACATGTTTTTCATCTTAGCCTTCCTGTATACACACTTATTGACATGATTAGCAATATACTTTTCTCCACATTTGAAACAAAGGCCTTTCTCCTTTTGCTCTTTGAAAAGAGCTAAAGGGATAAACTTTTGTACACCTTGGGTTGAAGTATTTCTTGGCCTATTTTATGCTTGTTTGCTCTCTACTTTGAAACTAACTCTTGTCTTAAAATTCCCTTGTTGAGTTGGAATTTTAAGGCTACTATAGAACATATCGTTGCCTTTAAAAGTCTCCCCAAACTATCCATGTTTTTTGGTAGTTTTGGTATTTTTCAACAAATGAGACAAATACTTGGGCCATTTGAACTTTGGAATCATCCCACACATGGATTTGCTAATTTTCCCTCTTCACGTACCTTCACCATGTACGTGCAAAGCCTTGCAAATAAAGGGTAGCAAAGTGGATTTTCTCATTAGTGAGATCATGGATAAATGTGAAAATAAAATCTTAATTTTGATGTATACTCTTCTAGGTTTGATGGGGGAAGAAGAATGCCCATTATATTTGGTCAAAACAATCTTGCCCCAAATTTCTCTCTCATTAAAGGCATGTTGTCCATTAGAAGCTTATTGTGTACTATAATGCTAATCCAAATAACTTCCACTAGGTCCCAAGCTATTGGAGAAGCTCCTTTGTAATACATGCTAAAATCAACCCACAGCTAGCTAATATATTAATCCTATGGTATTTGTAGCATGAGTGCTTGCAATTGGTTCCTCATTTCTTTGAGAAGCTCACCACCTCATAATGACTATTAGGAATACTTTTCCTTCCTATAGTACCTTGCTATGAATTCTTATTCAAGGCCTAACATGGTTGTCTGGCTTCAAACTTATCTCTACTCTCTATTAACCAACTATAACTCCATCATTTGAGATATTTGCATTGTAAGTTTATCCAATGATTCCTTGGTTAATTAGGCCATATGATCAATAGCCTTCTTTGTTTGAGAATTGGAATGGGCCATTTGCTTAGCCATTTGATCAAGCTTAGACACCAACTCAAGATGCCTCACTAAATGTGGGGTTTCATTATTCCATAGCGTTTCATTTAGAGTATTATATGGTCCATGCTCTTGCATATCCTCATGATGATCTCAATAATACCATGTGTGACTTGTATTCTTCCTATAGGATCTCAATAATACCCTAAAATGCCTACATATATTCTATAAAGTACGAATTCCATGTAGGAGCCTAAAAGTACCATGTTTCTTCAATCCTCTATACATGGCACTTGTGTGAGGGATAAAACAACAAATACGGCTCTCTACATAGCTCTGGATCAATGTGCAAAGTTCCACCTGAGGTTGGGTCGTGCACCCCTTTGGAGTCCTAAGTAGCAAGGGAGGGTTACCTCTCTTTTGTCTTGCTACCTCATTCAACATCTATCTTTCTCCTCAATGGATATTTCAACATGATAGTAGCATTTCTTAAAAAACAAGAATGAAAAGAATCGATAAAAAAGAAAGCTTTCATCCTTGATGATATGCAATAAATTAGATAGAATTAAAGGATTAAGGGAAGGATTACCTTAGCAATTAGCAACTCATTGAATTGCTAGCTTACCCTTAAGAATTTTTTGGGATTTATCAATGAAACAGGCATAAGAGATCAAGGATTAAGCAATCCATAGAGACAAAGAATTCAATGGAAGCATGAATATGGGAAAAAATGCCATTCATTGCTCTATAGATTCCTCTACTTTCAGTAATAAAGAATTTAAATTAAATAATCCATAGACAAAGATTTCAATGGAAGCATTAATATGGGAAAAAATGCCGCTATGCATTGCTCTATAGATTTCTCTACTTTAGTAATTCAACAAATGGATAATGGCTTAAGCAAGTAGATTAAATAGATTTAAAAGAGAAATTTGATGAAATACCTCTTCAATGAATGTTTGACAGCTTAATGGAACTGAATGTAATCAATCCTCACTATGAAGCTCTAATGACGACTCCCAAGCACTCTTGAAGCTCAATGCCATGCAATAACAGGCCATAGTAGCTTAGAAGTTGATGTAGCTTTAAACTTGAAGGGTCTTTCACATTCTTGAATGCTCAAAGATGAAAGTATATTTCATCCAAAATCCTCAAATCCATCTCCATAATAGCTTCTTGATGACAAATAAGCTTGTATCTTTGCACGAACTTAAAGTATTATTGCTATAGGTGAACCTCGAGACCAAGAATAGAGTGAAGCTTCTAAAAGTTGAAAGCTTGAAGCAAGCTTTACTGGATGCCCTTATCAGTCCTATGGTCTCCATGGGGAAGAAATGTCAATAAGATGAAGGTAGTATGCTTCATTTTTTAGAAAGTACTTGCCTAACAATAAGAAGAAAGAATATCAAGCATTTGATACAGAAGTCCAGTTGATTATGAAGCCTCTTATGTGTTGGAAAAATGGTGCAAACTGCCATGGATGGGCTACTGTCCATGTTGATGAAAAGCTTGCTCAAAGATAATGTAAATCACACTCAACTTTGAGCTTAGAAGGCTAGGAAGCTTTCTCTATAGTCCATTATGCAAGAGAAGTGAAGATCGAGAAGGAAGATCAGGATATTTGGTTGTAGCTTCTATGAAAGCTTGAGAAAGAGAAGAAGAAGAAGTACTCTTCAAACAATAACTATAGTTTAAATCTCCTCTAACTCCTATAAGCCTCTTTTTGACAAAATGCCTCTAAAATTTAGTGATGACTTACCATTTTAGTTCTTTCATCTCCAGATTTGTCCATAGATCCTATGTAAGCCTTCAATAATGCCAATCTTCTACCTATGGATGGAGTACTAGTCACTGCCAAAGCTTGTACCACTTTATCAGATACAAAATAGCTTTTCTAAAAGGAATATGTGAAAAATGGATATGAAAATGAATCAAAGGTTGAAGCTCTAATACCATTTGTCAATAAATGAATTGAAAAAGAAGAAAGAAAAGAGAGAATACTATAAAAGGGAGAGAAAGACTAGGAGAGAGAGAAAGACACAAAGAAGAGAGAGACAATCATGGAAGCCATGAGTGTTGTGTACAAGGAGTTGAAGATGAAGAGACATGAATTCTTATTGAATGGTGAAGATAAAGAAACTTAAATTACGAATGAATTATCGGTGAATGGTAAAGAGATAAGCCTCTTATAACTTTTATACCAAGCCAATGTAGCTTGTATTTTTCTTTTTTTTAATCATCAAGAAACACGGTTGACTCCCTCTTGTCGATAGAAATTAATAATTATTATACGATAATCGAAGGTAATGAAGAGTTGTATGATGAATGCTATTTCTGACATGAGTTGCGGGACTAGGAAATCTACTGCCGTCATATGGAATGTCCAAGGGCTCTACTCAAATAGAAAGAAGGAAATAATGTACAACATAGTTCATAGAAGAAAACCACAAATAATAGCTCTACAAGATATTAAAATTGGGAAAGGAGATAAAGAAGTTCACAACACCCCAATACATCATGCATGCCAAAGGTGATTGTGTGAGGGGTTAAATTGGTAGAACGCCCTTGGTTAGATTTGAAATTGATCCTCAATTTTTATGGTCGAAAGAGGACGGATCAGTTGTGGTGGCGGGAATCAATTGCGGTGGGCGAGAACCTCCATTATGCAAAGAGTATTCCTAGCGCTTTTCATTGTTTTCTATTTGTCATCCTTGAGCAACATATTCTTCTTTTCTTTCGAGTCACCCTTAGCTTGAGTGTTGCTTTGCTTGAATTTTGTTTGCATCTACTTGAATAAGGTCTCATTTCCCTCAAACTTCTTGCCATTAATCCTATCTTACAACCCCTTCTTCTTGTTAGATGGAACCTTTTTTTTTCCCAATCTTATAAGTTGATGTAGTTTCTTTGGCTTCGATTGCAGTCACAAGGGCTTGATTCCCTTTTTAGTATCTTTATGTTAGATATGCTTATTGCACCACTCTCATAAGGTGCCACCAATGATCTATGGTGCTCAAAGTTATAAGGCTCCTAGTATGAGGAGAAGCCATGTGTGAGGCAAGATATTAGTTGGATCATAACTTGTATGTCAAATGAAGTTTATGTGACCGGATGGTACAAAGGTAACCTTTGTGGTCTAGCCTTTGGATTAGATAGAGTAGTCAAGCTGGTAGCAACTTGAGGCACATTGTATCAAGTTGCGAGGTATGGGAGTTATATAACAAACCCCTATTTCGGGGTCTGACCCAACGGAATATTTCTTAGAATATTTCCTGGAGGGCTAAGAAAGATTCATTATATAGTCAGATAGGCCAACCAAAATACATTCTTGGGAAATAAAAGGAAGACCCCTTCAAAGACATCATCAATTAATCTTTTACTTAATCATAGTTCTTTTAACTAGCCTTAAGCTTTTCATTTATTATATGTTTGGAGATCACCATTGAAGCTTCACAATGGAATCACACAGAAGGACATAACCATCTTTGTATCAATTTGTTTGGAATTAAAGAAGTTTTTGTTCTTCTCATATTTACTATGTATTCTCTACTCCTTGCTCAGATTGCATACGCTACATCGTGTAATTTTTTACATCTTCCATGATCTTCTGAGGGTAATCCTTGGCAAAGTGGCCCATTTTTTTGTAAAGAGAGTAGGCATCCTAGAATGCTCCAAGCTCAATAAGGACAACAATCTCGAAACCATTGAGATCAATGACATCCAAAATCTCAAGGGTTTGCGACTGCCTATGCGATAAAATGCATATCTTCCTCTTTGGTGTAATTGCTCCACATGCTGATGCCACAGTAGATACGTATAGCACCCTTGGACTAGGCATACCAACCAATGATGGAAGTTCATCATCCCATCACATGGAGAGGTGGGAAAAGGTAAATCCATATGGGGCACTCGAACTAACGGATAGACTCTAGTGCGAAGAAGGCAGACAATGGCATGGTGGGAACCAAGTTCCCTCTAGAACCCAGAGGAGTACATCCAAGGATTAAGTCTTGCTGAGAGGGAACTAAGCACTGAATCCTCCTGAGAGGGAACCAAGCTGACCCATGAAAACACCGCGACCAACCTGCGCTGCTGCAGCATCCCGTTGCCTTGGTACGTTGCTGAGAACCACCTTTTGGCAGAATCGGCGTATGTTCTTCTAATCGTCTGTGTCATGTGATCAGACATTGACGCTAACCTTCGGCGACTGCTTCCGCTCTTCACCTCTCATCGAGAATAGCTTCCTCCTTTCTGGCAGCTTCAGCTTCCGCCTCGCCCATATCTGGGCCATTACCTTTTGCAGCTGCAGCGCAGGTCCAACTCCATCCGAGCTTCATTCCTGCCCTCTGGCATCCTTCCGTTGCGTCCCGCCTCCTGGACGAGCGCTTCCTTGCATTGGAGCCCTGCATGCATGCATGCATGTTGTGGCCACGCCCCGTGTTGAATGCCCTTTAACTCCACACCCACAAAATAATTCTTTTGAATAAGTGGCGGCTCGTCAGCGCCCTTTCGCACCCGAGACGCCCCCTCTGAAGCTTCAAATAATTGCGCCTGCTTGGACCTTGCCTTGGAGCTTTCCTTGCCGAAGTTACAAGCATATGATCAAATCAATATCCGTCAAGCAAACGAGTGACCGTTAGGAAGATGTGGTGAGCTTTCATTGGATGTTGGAGATGCTCTCTTAGCGCTCCTTGCCTCTGAGAGAGAGAGAGAGAGAGAGAGAGAGAGAGAGAGTGTGTGTGTGTGTGTGTGTGTGTGTTGTGTCTGTGTCCGTTTGGCTAAACGATAGCCTCTGATAGCTAAGTGGAGGCCCCTCCACAACTCTTTTACTGAAAACATGCCGGAAGGGCTGCTTGCCTGTGGGTGAGAGAGAGAGAGAGAGAGAGAGAGAGAGAGAGAGAGAGAGTTTAGTTCTGGAAAAGAAAATGAAAGAGAGAGGAGAGGAAGATTGAACTTTAGTTGTGAAAAAAGAGTAAAAAGAGGAATGAAACAGAATTATCTCATGCTCTAATGTACTTTAGCTAAGTCAATTTGCTCAAAGCAAGAATGCCCTAAAGGACTTTAGCTAAGTTAAAGTTGATCAATTTGCTCAAAGCACGAACGCAGTTCAATCGTTACAGTAGCATGCCCTTATGGACAATGCCAATAAATGTCAGACGTCAAAATATTATGTTGTCAGATATGATATTTTGTTTCTCAGAATTAAGATATCAAAACGTATAGTTTGACAATTACAATGTTTGTCCATAGTCTGTGCAAACTATGGATTAAGCCAGCAGCCAAAAGGGCTGAAGGCTGGGAGGTTGAATATTGCCTGTGGCAGCATTGGGGAGTGGAGGTCTCACCAGTCAACTGAATGTTTTAAGTGCCATGTAATCTTGAACACCTCTATCCTGCTTTAGTATGATTCATTCAATCTTTAGCACAGGAATGCAAACTAAGATGTGATGCTTTCAGTGCAAAGGTTTTCATTTACCAGAAAGCAAAAACGCAGATTCTCTAGTTGCTAGGGCATCCTCTCCACCTACCGACACACAGTACAAGGTCAGGCAGCCTTCATTACAGCCCCCTTACATACCAGCTTACATACTAGCTGACAGATAGCAACCTGTGGGCATCTAATAAAGTTCCAAAGAGACCAGTTAATGCATTAACCTCAGTGCCATGACTTGTCCTCTAAAGAGAAAATGCTCTTATGCTCAAAAGTGGTCTAACCACATCAGTATGGACTCAAAGCTACATTTTCAATGGGGATCTCCTTCCTATGAGATTAATTAGGGAAGGAGATCAGGTCTTGTGTGATCACTTCAATTTTGTCCTAAGGAAGATATGCTCAATGATACGGACAATTGTTCAAGGCATTCAAAGTATAATGCATGCAACTGCAGTTTTTCCAGCCAAACAGAATTATACTCCAAGCCAGGGGATAAGGCTTGTCAGCTGTCACTGAGAAAGTAGGTAATTCCAGAGTCAGCCTATTCATCACAGCAGTACTGCTTCTGTGGTTAGCTACTATGTGCAAATTACCTTGAATGACTTTTAACACTTTCCATTTTCCAGCTTGTTCTTGAAAGGACTTTTAACTTTTCGCATTCTGTCTGTTCCAAAACTGTGGGCTATAAAAAATTGGCAGTCTTCAACCATTCCTGATCAATGTAGTGAATGGTTCACCATCAACCCATGCTTACAAAGACTGCAATATAATCCGGTGTGCTTGCCTGCAATCGACATAGATTTTACAAAACATTATTAGACAAAATCCAGTGAGTATTATGCATGCAAGTATGTGCGCACATGTGCATGCATTTGTGTGTGGGAGACATGCTTGATGATAAAGACTTTGTCTTCTCTTTTTCAAATACAATACAGAGATGGATCTTCAAATGTATTATAGACATATTAGGAGAGAGATTACAAAGCTCATCTCATCTGTTTGCATAATTGCACATTATTTTAAATAAACGTATCATGGGATTCCTCTCTGTCCTGTTCATCAACTTATGGCAACCAAGTGCTTCCAGTTTCTTCTTCCTCTGTAGATACAAGCTCATGGAAATCAGTTGCGCCAGATAAATTAGCCTAGAAGGTGGTGGCAAGGGAACTCTTTCACTTCTACAAGATTACTGTCAAACAAAGAGTGTTTTGGTGGAGATGATTGCTGGGTGCACTCCCTGTGGGACATGATATGAAAAAAGGGGTATTACATCAGCTTCTTCTAAAAAAGGTGTTCTAACAGTAAGAGACTAATTTGTCACTTGTTGTCATTATGTCCAGCTATGAAGTCCTTGCTGAGCACATTGTCAGATTTCTTAGAAATCCAATCTGCCAAGCAGAAATTTTGGACTTTCAACTTCACTTTCTTCTCAGTTGGCAGATTTATTACTCTTCATTGCTTGGATTAGATTTTGGGCCCTTTAGTGTATCTCCAGTACACAAAATTATTTGACTTTTCATTAGGCCAATTTTCCTTCCCAAGTATACACCAGACATTCTTTCTTACCATCTCTTGAAGATTCCCTATCTGGGAATTTTCTTCAAAATCAGCTCGAACTGTTTCCTTTTGTTCAGTCTGCCATACTTCTATCATGTCATCATCACGACTGGTCTAGGCATCCACACAGCTGTCCTGCTCCAAATTGCAGCTGCTCTGGCCTCCTTGCTTCCAGGCACTCCAGACCACTCCTACAGCCACCACAAAAATTCTTCTTCTTCCATTTTTGCAGCTTCACACCCCTTCCTTCGAGTGCTGACTCTGGCTGCTCTGTTTCAGATCCACATGAGTGACAAGACACTCCATTTTGTTGTTCATGGCATCATCCAACTCCACCTTTGCATCACATCGCCTGGACCTGAGACCCTAAGGCATGTGTGCTCTTCACAGTCTTTCACATCAAGACTTTGCCTCTGCTCCAACTGCTTTTGCAGTGGCCCCTACTCTACCGCATTGTACCTCCCTTGTGCCTTTTGTACCTATTCACTCACTCATTCCTATCATCATTGTACTTTTCACTTCTCTAAGGATTCATTTGTCATTCAAGGGGTTCACACTTAAGTGTATTTGATTAGCCCAATTTTTCTCACATGGTATTAGAGGTATCATGAGCATTTGGGCTGAATAGTGAATGCAAGCTAACATTTGATGTTTCAACTTCTCCCAATCATGGAGAGCAGTACATTCCTCACCATCATCAAAGGGATCATCCTATTAAAGTGATTTTCACCATTTCATTTTCATCGTCCATCCAGGCTCTGCAGGAGTTGTATCAACCCCTTTGAGTGCTACTACACATTTTTTTCCATCCTCTTTGCCCCAATCCTTGTAAAATTACACAACCAAGCAAACAAAATCTGAGCAAAGAATAGAGAGTACATAGCAAATGAACTAAGATTTCCTTAATTGAAGACAAAGTGATAAAATGATGGCTCTATCCACCCATGCAGTTCCATGACAAAGCTTAGACAGCAATCTAGACAAATTCTAGGTGAAGAGTTTAAAGCTTGTAGGATGATCTCTGACTGCATGAAGGAATGTGTTCTGTTAGCCTACCATTTTGTCTGTCAGTCATCTCCTGGTTATGAGCTCCATGATCTCTTGGTTGTTGGTCAGTCATCTTCTGCATGAAGGAATGTGTTATGTTAGCCTGCCATGTTGTCAGTTAGTTATCTCCTAGTTGTGAGCTCCATTAGAGTCTGATGGAGACATTGGAGCTTTGACTGTTCTAGAGCATTCAGTCTGTCTACATTTCTTTTTCAGTGAGTGTCAGGTTCACACTGTGCAGTAGGGAGTTTCCAGCTTTTTCGTTGGCAGCCAGCCTGGAAGTCAGCAACAACATTTTTTCATGTTCAAGAACATTTTTTCATGTTCAAGAAGCTGGTTGGCCAACTACATTCTTTTTCTCCCCAGCCCGTATTTGTGTCCCTCTTCTGTTGCACACTCTCACATGGTATCATCGCCTAGTGAGGACACAGAGGTTCCAAATAGAGGAGACCACCTTGTTGCTGAAAACACAAATTTTTAAACTACTGTTTACTGCAAAAAAATGTAGATTTTCTGCATTGCTCAGGTGCTTTCAACCAAGGTGGGACATCTACAGCTGTTCTTGTGCAGGTGTAAGTTGATTATTCTCTCTGTTCAGGCCCTTCTACAGCAAAACGTAGCAGATTTAGTGTGTTTGCAGTTCTAAAGAGATGGAGTACCACTAGTTCAATGGTTTTGATGGCTTAGATGAGGAGTCTATCCATACTCCTTCAGATAGGTGACATAGTCAGCACAAAGATTGGAGGTTAGAGCCCCATTCTAAATGGGCACCATCTTTGACAAGTCTTGAAGATTAAAGTAGTCTTCACCTCCCCCCTCTCTCCATTTCTCCCATAAGGCCCGTCCTTCTGGTCCTAGAATGTTTATGATGGCACTTTCTATTCAAGTGCCCATTCTCCCTTCCCTCCCAAAAGAAGATCAATTGGATGGATCTAATTACTCCCTTTGGTCTTGCAAACTGGAGTGTATCCTTGACACTTTCAATCTTTGTACTACCTCCATTCCTCATCCTATGGAGGATCCTGCAGTTGGCTTGACTATGGATTGTGTTGCCCATTGGAATCGGCTCAATCCTTTCTCTTTATGAGCCTGCAAGATTCTATCCTTATTTTTGTATGCAAGTTGCGGATGGCAGCAGAAGTGTGGACAAAGCTTTCTTCTCTCTACCATCAGAAGACTTTTGCCCACCATATCACATTGGAGAAGAAGCTTTGAATGCTCTTAGTTGAAGATTCTCCTTCTATGAAGGATCACATCAATAAAACGAAGAATATGGGGGATGAGCTTGCATCCCTTGGTCGGAGGATATCTTCGGATGATATGGCAATGGTTCTTACCCAGCTGCCATCTCCTAAGTAAGATGTTTATGAAACTCTTCTTTAGGAGGAGCTCGCCCCACTTGTCTTGGAGCATGACAAGCGTCTCAAAGAGATAGGAGCCATTGGATTCGGCTCTACCAAAGCTTTTATCAGAAGTGCAAGAAGGGGAAATAAGAAGGGGAATAAGAAGGCAAACAACAACAACAAGAGACAAGATGACAAGAAGGATGAGAAGAAGTCAAAGCTCAAGTACCCATACTGTGGGAAGGGCACTCATCCGGAGGAGAAATGCTAGCAGGATTGCCCTCATTTGAGGAAGGTTCAAAGGATTTGAGAAGCCATGGCTGGTTGACAGTGGGGCCTCTTCACATACGACCTACCGACAAGATTGGCTTTGGGATTCCATTCTAGAGGGAGTTCAGTCACCATTGGTGAAAGCTCTTTTATACCCATCCGTAGAGTGGGGACTATTCCCCTTTTACCAAATAGATAGGCTTCATTGGCCAAACTCCTTTATGTACTAGATTTAGGTTTTAACCTTCTTTCTATCCATGGTTTGACATAGTTAGATATGTGCATGGTCTTCACCTAGAATATTGACTTGTTGCTTGTCGTAGGGCCACTACTCTACTTGAGTTGGTGCATACTAACTTGTGTAAACCTGTCGGCGCGGTCTCCATTGGGAAGGCCAAATATTTAATGCTTGTTGCTGATTACTTTAGTAGGTATGTGTGTGGCCTTATCTTCTAGAGTAAAAAAGTGAGACATACTCCTACTTTTGTGATTGGATGGTGTTTGTGGAAATGCAAACTTCTTTCAAAGTGAGTGTAAGAGCAAATCATGGAGGAGAGTTTTGCTCCAAAGTTTTTAACAAGTTTCACAAAGAGGAGAGATTTGGATGGAGTATTCTCATCCAAATACACCATCTGAGAATAGTGTGGTGAAGCGTGCCAATAGGAACATGCTTGAGATGGCCCATTCAATATTGGAGCATCAAGGAATTTCTCATTTCCTTTGGGGTGAGGCGGTTGCTATAGCAGTCCATATCCGTAATAGGTCTTTGATTTTGGCTTTACAGGACATTTTCACATCTTTGGGTGCGATGCCTATGTCCATGTGGTCAAGAATAAAGGAGGCAAGCTCGATCCAAAGTCAAAGGCATTTATCTTCGTTGGTTATAGGATGACCACAAAGGGCTACAAGCTCTATGACTTGACGAAATGAAAGATTGAGGTGAACAAGAATATGGTATTTGGTGAGGTTGCAGCTTCAAATGATCCAATTGACGGTTCTTCTACTACAGGTGGTTCTTTGTCATTGATTGACCCCCTCCCCCCTGCCATCAGCCCCGACCCTTCCTTCTAGATTACCGATTGGCACCCCTCCTTTGTCTTTGACTCCTCCCCCTCCACCAGCAACAAATGAGCAAACAATTTTAACTTACCAATAGGAGCTAGAATGCTCCTTCTCATGTACAATGACAGCTGTTGGGCCCCAACCATGGTGCCCCTTGCAGATTTCTTTAATTTGCTGAAGGGATTGGCTTTGACTATGTACAACTGATCTGTTCTGATGATCAGCTGCATACCCTAATTCCGCATAGCCATGAATCAGCAGAATATTCCAGCCCTAAAAGAAGTGGAAAATTCTCCAATATCTGACAAATGCATTCCTTTAGGCCCTGCTTGCATTTCCTTAACATTCCCAAGCTTTTCATGCAACTGAACTGTGAAATTCACAATTTGTTTGCAACAAACTTGTCCAAAAGCGTTCTTGGTAAAGAGTCAACTAAGAAGAGAGAGTCAATCCTTGTAATATGAAAATGACAGCATACAAGAGCTGATCCCTGTGCATCCTATTCATGGTTTTTCCTCACAAGCTTCATCTATCTGTAATAATGCTGTCCAGCCCTTACAGGACTGTTGCCCTAAATTTCTCCATGGCTGAAAATGAAGAAATTCAGTACCCAAACTTGCCATTTTTTGCTGCAGCCAACTTGTGAGTGCTGAAAAGAGAGAGATGAAGGTACATAATAGCTACTCTATCATTCCAAATGCTTCTTAAAGATGGAGCTTGGAAAATACCACAACTAATTTATTGGGCCTTCTTGGCTTAAGTAAGCTGCTCACAAGACCACGCTTTGGTTGAACTTAATTTATACGGTCCAAACTTTCAATTAATGAAAGTTTCACATAGCATACTGGGGAAAACTCATCCCAAAGCCTAAATCAACCCCTACAAATCCTGGAGTGGAGCTTCCCTTGACCTGCTCTCGTCTTGTGCTTTTATACCTACTAGCAATGCAATGTTCTCACATGCGAGGAGCTAAGGATACCTGAACTCAGAAACAATATTTCAATTTAAGTTTATTATTCAATTTAGTTGACAATATTAAAGTTAATTCCCATTCTAGTTACATATACCCCTCTTGAAATATGGCATCATCCTTGATTGCATTGCATTGAAGTAGGATCCAAAAAGGCATACAGAAAATAAGGTGTATTTGACAAAATGACCTGAGAAACAAGTACAACTGCTACTCTATCATAAGCATGTTGCATACTAGAAGCCAAATATATGTGATAAAATGACCCAAGCAACAAGTACATCTGCTGCTCTTCCATAAGCATGTGTCAACATATATTTCAAACTGATGTTTTCCATAAACATGTCCCAACATAATCTTCAATCTACAATTGTCCGTAAATGTGTCCCAACATGTAAGTGAAACCGCAGTTTCAATATGATACTCAATACTTAGGTAAGCAATCATACACAACTGTAAAAACTAGTTTCTAAACCACCAATCATAGAAGTTGCAAAGCTGATGTACTGACCACAAAAAGTACATGAGATGACACATAAAGTGCATTGAAGTGACTGCTAGATGCCTGAGCTTGTCTGTAGTGAGATAGCGTAGGCATTAGGTTATTCTCCAGGTGTGCCCTTGCTGAAACTGAATGAGCCACAACTGAAATCTGCTCTAACTAGAATGCCTCGAGATAACCTTACAAAATCTGGGGTGAGTCTGCAAAATCACTCACTTCCATCCATTTTGCATCCATCGGTTAACAGTTCTAAAATTTCATCATATAGCAACATGACACTTATACCTTTCACATTATTTTCCTTGTGTGCCAAAACCTGTTCTGGAACAAAATCTCCTGGACTTCCTCAACCTATGGCTGAACTCATCACTAACATCCTCTAGCACATCCCCCACGGAAAGGTCTAAGAAAACTCACAAGAAATGCATTGTGAATCCTCCAATGATCTGGTAGCTTAAGCCTATAAGACACCTTGTTGATCTTCTTTTAAACTTGAAAAAACCCATAATACTGCATATTGAGCTCAGGGAACAAGCTCTCTTTGCTTTTCCTTTTATTAAGCATGACCTTTCGAAGTGCAGAAGCACCCTGTCATGCAATGCAAACTCTAGTGCTCTGCAGTGACAATTAGCTGCTACTTCTACTTTACTTGTGCCTTTTGGAGAGAAAACCTGATTTTCTTATTGTAAGCTTCATCCATATTCTCTACAAACCTGTCAACTTCAAAGATTTTATCTTTGGTATGCAAAATGGGTGGGGCTTTCTAGCCCCCTTTCACTATTTTAAATGGTGCCTTGTCATTGGAACTATGCATAATGATACAATAAGCATACTCAACCAATGAGGGATATTCTTCCATCTATTTGTAGATGAAATGAAGATGAGAAGTTTAAAGTCATTCCCATGTTCTCAAAGATATACCATGATATTTAAAGATGTTCAACATGAACAATCTTGCCATATGATCCACCTTAGTTCTCTTCTTGACTCGAATGAAATGGGCTTCTTTGCTGAATCTACAAATAATGGTCCCTATACCATCATTCCATGCGGCCATCCTAGAAAATCAAATATAAATTCCATGGCAATGCTTTCCTATGGTTCAATCACAATAGGCAATGGCTGTAGCAGCCAGTGCCTTCTAACTAACATACTTGACCTTCTAACATACTAAGCATGTCCTTACAAATGCAACCACATCACATCTCAAAGCTGGCCAACAAAAGAAACTCTCAAATTGATTTTACTAAAGCATCGATACCTTGATGCCCTACATAGGGTGGTGCATGAATTTTAATCATTACCTTTGGCATAAGCTGCTTTGTGACACAAAGACAACCATGTTTACGAACATATTTATCATGGCAATGATCATCAATGAGCTAATAAAAAAGCCTTGCAAAGTCCTCATCACAGGTATACTATGCCCATGGTTGTGACCTTTGATGGTGTCCAACTAGTGCCATTCGATACTAGTATGGTTTTAATCAAACTAACAGCTCTTGGATGTATGTCCGATTCTACATCAAATGAATAACTTTTAGGCCTATAATTAATGTTGGGACTTAAAACAATACACTTCAAATGTTTAGAGTCTTTACACTAAGAGTTTACATATGGAGAGCTCAAGGATAGAGAGGATGGAGAGCTTGATAGCTTGAAGATGAGAGGGTGGAGAGGATAGAGCTTGAGCATAGAGAGGATAGAGAGGGGAGACTTGAGGGAGTAGGGGGTTACAGAGCTTGATGAAAGAGAGTTTGAGAGTAGAGAGCTGGAAAGCTGGAGCTTGAAACTTGAAATTGAAACGAGAAAGGAGAAGAGAGGGAGAGAATCTATAGAGAGAGAGAGAGAGAGAGAGAGAGAGAGAGAGAGAGAGAGATCTTGGGAGTGTGTGTAAGTATATTTTACAGGAGAAGAGGCCTAAACAACACCTACAACAACCCCAAAAGTAACCACTAATGGTCACAAAGAGGCACTTCAAAACGATCAAACAGGTTGGATCGGGTGCCATCATACATCGATGAGTTGTACTTGACAAGACCGATCAGACTAGACTATCCATCCAAGAGATGTAGACAACTATGACAGTGTCTTCATCCCATCTAAAGCTTGATGATATGCAATAGACATGGCTGAAACCTGTGGTTCTGGCTGAGACTTGTATTTCCCTTTGTAATGCATATAGTACAACATTTTTTTCCCTTCCACATGCACTATCTGAAAATGTAACATAGACAAAACATTTACCCATCTCATGTGCTTCTCAAACAGCTTAGTCTGAGTGAGAAAGCTGACAGAACTGGATGCAGCAATGGAAGCATAAACAAATGCTGTAATAAAGTATTGAACACAAGGACAAGAGAGAAGAAACACAGAAGAACGTTGCAAGGATGAGAACTCAGAAGAATGCTCGGGACATGGAATCCATATACCAAACACAAGAATGATGTGTACAATAGTAAGTCACTGGCTTGTAGGCATTGACACCAACTCCCTCTCACCACAGAACCTATAGGTGATGATGTGACTAAATGAGGAGGGAGCTTGGTATAAATAGGAGAAAAAAATGCCAAAATAGGATCATGTTGGCTAACATAAAATGCCCAAAATAAGCATCACAATGACCATAGAAAAATGTGTAAATAACCTAGTCATGTCTAGCTTATACATGAGTTGTCCAAACTGCTAGCACCCTCTCTTAGATCATGGGTGATATGATACAATACAATGATACAATGATAATGACTCATCATAGTCACTATAATAAAGAATTTGATACAATACAATGATACAATGATAATGACTCATCATAGACACTACAATAAAGAATCAGTAGACAAGAACCCTGGATACCCAAGCAATGGGTGATCAAGCCACCACCAAGGTGCCTCGGAGAGAACCTATGTCAATGTTGATTGTACCAGCTCTTGAAAAATAGAGAGAAGTCATATAAGATCTCTCTCTATATCAACAATGTCTTATAGTAGTATACAAGACCATATTGTCAAAAATGCCTCTAAACATAGGTGTTCATGGATTCCCCAGACTGTCAAAGTCATGTGAGCTCGGACTAGGAGCTAATCACAATCTCTATTAAGTAACAAACCATCATGAACCTAGGTATCAATCCTAGCTCCAGGATTTGAACCTCCCAAACTTTAGTCAATGCATTAGGAAAGTCCCTCTCTAGAACCTATGCAATTGTATATCTGTATAGATGATGCGTAGTTGCCCCATCTCACCACCCTCTCACACCCTCTCTGGCACTAGAGAGTCATGAGGAATGACCACATCACCTATATTGGAAAGCAGGAGGGGCTGTCAAGCCCTTCCCACAATTTGAAGAAGATGATCCTGTCCGCACCTTGGTCTTGGCCCAAAGGATCTGAGTAGCCAAGTCGGAGGACGCAAATGACTAGGTAGAAGAGTTTGTATCCTACTTCTTCTCTTTCTTCTTCCTCCAAGCCGCTAACTCTTTGCAATCTTTGAATATCCCTTCTTACCACAGTGATAACAAGGTGATAACACTGGGCCTTTAACTTCTTCTTCCTATCATCCCTCTCTGAAACTGTAAAAGCCTCCCTAGAGCTACTAGTCTATGATGGAAACCTCCCCTGTAAATGCAATGATGTCTCATGCTCAAGAAGCATCAAGGATATTGAGGACATTTGTAGAAAATTGATGGGTGTTGATAACGTTTGAGCCCTCAAAGCATTGGTCACTCCATCAAACTGCGGAGGGAGCTTGTAGAGCACAATCCCCACAATATGAGCTTTTGGAAGGGCACGCTGCATGTGTCAAAGTTGGTCCTGTACTTATGCGACATGAAGTAAGAAAGATTGAATCATATCCTTCTGCTCAAACTTCATCCACTGGAGCTGTCCATAAAGAGTGATAGCATGTATAGGCGAAGGAGCCTTGTACAATATCTAAAGTTTCACCCAAATCTCTAGAGTAGTCGTGCAAGAGGTGACCACCGGAAGGAATTCTTTGGAGATACAATGAAGAAAAGCAAAATAAGCAAGGGTATCATTGTTATCCCATGTGAGCAGGGCTTCTTCATAGTTTTCCTCGTCGAATTCAGCTAGAAGAGGAGTAGGACATGTAGGACACTCAAAAACTCCGGACACCATGTACCATAACTGCTTATGCACAAACCGTGCTTTTATAACAACACTTCATGTGATATAATCAGGGGCATGTAACTTGTCATCAGTGGAACAACAGAGACGAGCCCTCTAGAGAGGATAGGAAGAGAGTATAGCCAAACCAAGAGCACAGATTGCACAAAAATAGAGTTCATAAGCAGTTGATACAAGTCGATCATAGAAATTGAGATCGACTACAAAAGATGAAATACAACCAACAAACATTATCAAATAGCAGAAGATGCTATCACCCAGCCTTAAGAAGCATCAAATGCTATAAATGCAGCAGCTGTCCATGAAAACACAGATTACTCAGCAAGAAAATATTTTTAAATTTGGGAAATGCAGACAACTGAGACCAAAACCACAGCCTCTAGAGGGTGGGGAACATGACGATGACAGGAGATAGTAGTTGCCAGATCAGCAGAGGGTCGATGAAGACCTGAAATCAGCAGAAAAATACAGCAGGAGCATAGATCCTAAAATCAGATACCATGTAAGAAGTGGATGTAGCAATGGAAACATAAATAGATGCTGTAATAAACTGCTGAACACAAAGACAAGAGCGGCAAAACACAAAAGAACACTGCAAGAATGAGAACTCAGAAAGAATGCTCAAGAAATGGAATCCATATACCAAACATGAGAATGATGCATACAACAATGTATGTGCCCCACATGTCCATGAGCTAGCAGGTTGCACATTTTTGTCAAGGTCTAAATCCATCTCTCAATGGAAAATTAGAAGCAATGAGGCCCACAAAACTGGAAGATGCCTTGATGAGGAAAAAACCACTGGTGGCTACTCTTTCAAGGCAATATAATAGGTTTCACAAGTTTTCTTATGGCAAAAGAGCTAGAGAAGACTACCAACATAGAGTTTTATTAAGGCCATATAAATCTTGTTAGTACTTCCCAGAACCATGGCAATAATAACAATAAAAATCAGAATAGTGGGGCATGTTGCTATGATTGCAACCAATCAAGCCAATTTTATGCTCAATGCCCCAATAAGGGAACAAACACCTATGGTAACGCTCCTCAAAATCCTCCTAGAGAAGGAAACTTCAATAATCGAGGACATAAACATGTTATAAGGTGTGGACTTAGATAATTCGAGATATTGTGATCCTTTCCAGATTACCAAAAAGATAAATAGCGTATCCTATGAGCTAGATTTATGTTCAGAAAATCAGAGTTCACCTTGTGTTCCATGTTAGTCATTTTAAAGAACAATTGGGACAAGGTGAGCTGATTGTTTTGATTGAGGAAGTCTCGTGGCTCAAAAATACCACTCGAATCCAAATTGGTTCTTGATCTTAGAACCAAATGATCCCATCAAACTATTTATCCTGAGTATTTGGTCAAGTGGAAAATCCACAAAAAGACAGAGGCTACTTGGGAGTGGGTAGTTCATTGAAGAGCCATTTTTCTCACTTCATTCCTAAGGATATTGCTAAGGACAACAATCATTCATAAGGGGAAAAATGTTACGTCCCTTGACATCATACTCACCTCCTAGCTATAGAGTCCAATTGGCTCACTCCCAAGCCTAGAAGCTAGCAACACTTTGAGTTGTGACCACATTGCAAGGGTTAGCATCCCATACCATTAGCCCATACCATCTCGGTGTAGTTAGCCAACAGGCTAAGAGTCCAAGAGTTTTGATCACACAATGAATGTACACAATAGGGCCTTGAGTCCTATAAATAGGACTTGACTATCCTAACCCCAAAGTGTCCTTAGTGTATTCACACTATGTCACTTCATGACCCCTATGACCAATTAGGGAGAGGAGTATGGGGTCCTTACCTAGGATATCATAAGCACGTAGGTGTATCCATGCCAATCATTAGGTCTAGCAATCTATATAGCCAGTTGACTCTCATGAAGCCTCTTCTATGTTCCTTTGCTCTCTTGTCTCAAGAACATAGAACACATCTCTATCTTCAATCTAGCCAGGTATTCCTACTTTTTTTCCAAGACTAAGCATCTAAAGTGTGTCTCAGCATGTCTATGTGTGCATATACCACATCTACCACCCCTTAGAAGCATGCTCGTATCTTTACAATCATCACCATACCAACCATTCTGTGGATCAGAGTATCGTAGCAATGTAGTATAATGGCTTATGGTGGTAAACGAAAATCGTAGGCAGTTTTGCTATTCAAAATGCAATGGTGGTGGTGTTCTGAAGGACATGATGACGCAGCATTGCAACCGGCACTCCTTAACGTCTCGTTATTGGGTTATGAGTGAGGCTTGCTCTTGATCACTACTCGTTGTCGTGCCGCTACGCACACACCGTGTAAAAAAATCTAGAGTGTGGCTTTCTTATTGATTTAGAGAGCCAATGCCATTTTAGACATTAGTGTTAGTGTCCATGGTTCAAAAATATTAGATTTTTGAAAAAGTTTTAGTCAAATTTTGATATTTTAGATATTATCTCTTGTAGAAATCCATAAAACTGTAAACAGCTTCTAGATTATGATAACAAGTAAAAGAAAGCATGTAGCTTTTAGCTAATTTGAGAGGATTTTATGTAAAAAGAGAGATTGGCGAAATCGCGCAATGCGCGATCGCTATTTTTAGGCAATGAACACCACTCCAAAGTGGGAGATGAAGAAGGAGTGATCTGGCTGAATTCTGGTCAGATATCTTGGTATTTTACCCCCCTTTCGCTTTCGGAGCCAATGGAAGCATCAGATTAGCGATTTGAGCAGCATAGATGAATATATTATTTTATACACGTTTTTGTCTACAGTAGTTTTATCTTCTCATAATGCAGGAATAAACTAACACACTTCATCTCTGTTAGTATTCTTATACATTTTCTATTTCTTTCTATGAGTATTCTTCTATGTCTTCTATTTCTTCGAACCCCTTCTCTTCCGTGGGCTGATTTGGGACTGATATCTTTAGCCATATTCAGAGAATTAGCTACAGTAGTATTCTTTTAATTCATTTATTACTCTACAGAAGACATCTTGTCAAAATATGCAAGTATTATGCGCCCCTGTGGCAAGGTAATGCTTGTAGATCATTCATAGATGCTTTGAGTTGAATTAAGAGGAGCTTTTTCTCTTATTTCTTGGATGTGGTAACTTATCCTTATCAGGAACTCAATTTGAAGTTCTCTTGAAGCAAATCTCTTTGCCCTACAAGCCTTGCAATTAACTCATAAGCTTTTGTCCCTAACAATCTACATTGAATGTAATCATTGCAAAGTTGATTCATGCTATGGCGTCATGTATGAATGATGGGATGCAAAGTTGTTTATGATACATGACAACATATTGTACTTGATTTTATAATTTGTGATTGCTCTTACAGTCAAGAAAACAAGCTTGATTTAAGTTAGAACTTATGAGATAATACTCTTGTGATCTTTGCTAAGAACATGTAGTTAGAAGCTCTATTAATATCTTCAAGAACTTGGCTTGAAACCTTCAACCATTCTCTTATCTCTATCATCTCCGGAGTCTAAGCTCTTGAACCCCCATACATTTTTCTCTCTCAAACCCCTATGATTGACCGTGAAGTACCTCTTGAACCTTTAAACATTCACTGTAATCTACTTATCTCTTGAAGATATATCTCCATCTATCTTGTTCAGTTTTCTTGTCAAACCCCTGTGGTGACCTTCAACCCTCCGCGCTATGACATTGGTGAACCCGACGTGAAGGTCGGTGTAAGATAACTCCAAGATGGAGGATTCTTCAGGAGATACTCTATAACAATTGGTGCGCATACTGCAGCAGACTCAGCAACAACAAATCCAAATGTTACAACAATAGCAACAAAGGCAAGACGAAAAGAAGATTGATTCCACAGCTATTAAGGCCCTATGAGGAAGTTGGGCGGGAATTAAAACAATTTAATGGAAATTGGATACTTGCTTTTGGATATCATTTTGAAGCTTCCCAACCTTTGTTATTATGATCACATACATTAGATCTAGTGTATAGAGGTATAGACATTTTTCATTTAGTGTTTGGAGCTCATTTATGCTTCTACTGTTACTCATGTGCTCATGTATTGTTGCTTGGATGCTTAAGCTTATGATATGCTTTGGCACTTCGATTTGAGCTATGTTTAATGTAATTGGTGTTTATTTAGTTTCTAGCCATTCTTAATAGACTATCATAGTGGCTAGAATCAAATGGTTTTACATGTTGTAATAATAAGGGAGCAAGTATTGTGGATTACTTGATCGGTTCTCAAATCTTGATTTTGAATTTCAAGAGTTTTGAGATCTCAAGTAGAGTGATTGGCTTAGCAGTAGACCATTCTATTTTGACCATTGGGGCATGTGGTTATATATAGGGGTGTACAATCATATGTACCTAGGTTTCATGCTATGAATTTTTGGAGGTAGTTCATTACTCATTGATGGTGCTAGACCCACATTCTTCACCAGCTGCCCCATTGCCTACATATTAAACAGTTGCTCTTTGTCTATTAGTTGCCATTATATGCCGCCTCCTTCCGAGGCAGTCGCCATATTTTGTTTCTTATGCGGCCGTTTTGCATCTTCAGTTGCCATTTTCCTATTATTAAACATTGCCATCCTGGCCTTCAATCAAGCCGCCATGTTGCTATATTGATAAGAGATTTAGCTGAATTATCAACATCATTGTTTGCAATCCGATGCCATACAAAAGGAAAAAAGCTTCCCACTTTTGGTTTCCTTCTCCGCATTCTTGAACAGTATCTCACTATTCTCTAGGCCTAATAAGTGTGCTTCTTTCTCTACATACATGTTCTATTTGGTCATGAAACTGGCATGACTATTGTTCTAACAACTTTAGAACTCTTGGGATCCTGTTGAAGATCACTTGTCATTTTGTCTCCTGCTCTAAGAGCTACTTTAAAGACATGCAATGCTCGCTTTCATGAAAAGGGTCCTCTTGTTTTGACTTCTCAATCACCCTCTCCCTTGAAGCTTCAGACAGTAGCACTACTACTAAGAGGACCCATACTAGTATAGATTTGTATCCTTTCTGTATGCCTTTGATAAATAGCTGAGATCATGTGAAGAATTTGTCTTTGAATTGCCTATCCTTAGAAGAACTGGATGGGGCCTCACTTCTTTTTCAAAAGTGACCCAGTATAATAGGAATACCAGATATCCCTGTCAAGATTCAACCTGAAGCTTTGCAGTAATCATCTTAATGTCCTTCATAACACCTCTCAATACTTTTTGATAAATTTCCTCCTGCTATCAATTTCATACAAAGTGACCTAGCAGAAATATGCTATGAAAATGAACTTCGTGCCCAATCATTCATGATTTGTGCAATGTAGGATCCATGATATGCGACCAATGAATCAATGCTCACTCAAAAATTATGTATGTACTGAAGAAGTTGTGCCTAGCCTATCTACAAGTGCTCGTGCGTCATGCATAATGCAAACAAAATTCCTAGAATATTTAAATCCTTAACCTCATCTCTGAACTCTCAGCAAGAAAATATGTCATACTCCGCTCCACTCATCCAAAATCTCACAATCTCTCTGGAAATGATGGTCCTCAAGATGTTAACCAAATAAAAACAACCCATCTCACAATTGGCAGCGTCCTTCATGACCCTCTAACTCACCCATCCACCTTACACACTCAACCAAAGGTTCCTAACTTGGTGATGAATATCCTAATTATCGTGCGTGCAAGAAATGTGCATGCTTAATGAATGTGCTCTCTCATGTGCATGTGCATCTAAGATTTACTACATATAGCTGCAGCAGGCCATGAAAGTATTCAAACAATTCACAAGACAATCCCCAAGTACAGTGCAATAAACAAGTGCAACGTGAATTTATATTCAAATATAACAATTCAGGAGACAACCCCAGAGTGCAGTGCAACAAACAAGTACCACAAGTTTTTCTAAAAATTTATATTCAAATTCAATAGAAATAAGTTAAGAACATCTTATAGGCTAGAAACTATTAGGGGAACTATGAAAACCTAGAACTCAAGAGAAATCATAAGGAACTTTATGGTTAACCCCATAGAAAAGAAGACTAGTGAATTCAAGACGAATTTACCAAGAACAAAACCCTGAAGAAACTAGCCAAGGATATAGTTCTAATCTATAGCTTTGATAGAAGATTTTAAGACCGGAAATATCTCTAAGTTGAAGAAACGGACTTAAGGCTAAGAAACTTGGTTACAAGATCTGGGAAGTTAGAGACCCCAAAATCTAGATACCCTTAGTTAAATTTCAAGATAAAATTTGAGGAGCCCTATACCTCCTCCAAGGATAGGTGCTAAATCCCCATACCAAGAGGGGATGTTTTTACCGCCGCGGAAGCATGGACCAGCTCCAATGGCGAGAGGTCTCCTAGCAAGAATCGTATTAAGTAGGCGGTGGTTAGGGTGCCAGGGGGGCTCTAGCTAGTAAATCCTTTTCGCACCTAGAAACTATTTGGTCTTTTGAAAGTGGGATTTGGAAAGGTAGCCTAAATAACATTTAGGGTAGACTCCACCTTTAAGTAAGACAATAAGATTTGATCATGTGGTCAAATAATAAAGGTATTGGGAACTCCCAAAGTGCATGGGAATTTTCAAATTCCCTAATATAGTGTTCTACACAAAGAAAGATCGTGATGGTAGCCTTATTATCTTAGCACTTTATATAGATGACGTGTTGATTGCTAGGACAACTCATGATGAGCTGGATGCTTTGAAAACTCAGTTCAAGAAGAGCTTTGAGATTAAGGATATGGAGCAAGCTTCACATATTCTTGGGATGTGCATCATGCGTATTCACTCTTAGGGGCTCCTTTACTTGTCATCGAAGGAGTACATACAAAAGATCCTTGAGTGCTTCCATATGAAAGATGTTAAGCCGATTGGATGTCCTTTATCTTCCCATGTGCAAGTCAATCAAGCAAATTTTCCCCAATCAAATGAGCATAAGGTTGAGATAGCCAAGATCCCTTATGCATCCATAGTGGGAAATTTGATGTATGCCATGATAGCCACTCGTCCAAACATAGCATTTGCAGTGGGAGTTGTGGTATGTTATATGGCTATACCTAGGCAGAAGCATTAGGGCAACGTAAAGGGTATCATGAGGTACATGCAAGGCACTACTACAAATATGAGCATTTGCTATGGTAATTAGGATACTACAATCCTAGGTTATAGTGATTTCGACTACATAGGACATGCATATAGTAGAAAGTCCACCTCTAGGTATGTCTTCACTTTTGTTGGAGGTGTTGTGTCTTGGATATCCGGGTTGTAAAAATACACGGCCTTATCTACTACTGAGGTAGAGTATGCTGCAGCAGCACCATACTGAGGCTTGCAAGGAGGCCCTATGGCTAGGCCGCCTTGAGGCTTGCAAGTTGGCCCTATGGGTGCGTTTCATATCCTATGAACTCTCTATATTGGGGTGAGCTGAATAGCCCCACCTTATCAAGTACAAGCTCTCAAAATATCTCATTATTTCTCTTATATAAAGCAAACTAACTATTTCTTCTACAAGCATTGAAGTCTCTTGCTAGTAGGACATCCTCGATTCTAATGAATCTCATGATGTCGTGATAAAGAAATGCATACAAGGACCTCTCTTTAGTGATGAATCTATAGTATGCTAGAGGAAAGTAACATACCATAATATAGATGTCACTAGGTCTTATCTATGGGCACGCTTATCCACATGTTTCTCACTTATGTATCTTTATGCACCACATAGACAACATCTTGAAACCCTTCTCTAAACAAAATAGCTACAATGTCTGACTCCCTCGTCCCTCCAAGCCCCCTAGGTTGAAGTTAGTATCTACTTTCCCATCTCTATCCATGTACATCAAGTAAGTTGTTCTTCACACGTTGGTGGGTTTATGTACATAGCAATGGCTGAGTTCATGTGTCCTCAAAATTTCATGCATCCAACCTCAAAGCTCCATTACAGTTCCAAACTATCATATGTAAGGTCTAATAGGCTAGGCACCATCATGCAGATTGGCACTCTGCAATGATCACTCACCTATGGCGATAAGCAGCATATTGTTCCTCTTTCCTTGCCTCAAGGATGCATGACGTGCGCTCTCTCCTATGTGCCATTTGGGTGGGAGTCATCTCCTCATCCAACAACATATTTTCTCCTTTGAGTGCTTTCCTATATGTCAAGAAGGCTTTATTCTTATCTATATTTGCAATTTTGGGACCAGTATCTTCCCTCAACTATCCCATTCTTTGCCAATACACCATGATGTTGAGCCACTAATATTAGGGTTTGCACTTAGACATAACTAAGGTACATTAATCCCTAATTTACCCTCCTTAAAACAGCCCCAAAAAGCAATTATTGCAAAATTACCCAAAATTAATTGATTTATTTTTTACAGCAGGATAAATGCCCCAAAATCTTCTATAAATAGGAATTTTGTGTTTGTGCATCCTATCCTTTATCATCATTCAGTTGACAACCACTTTCTCTCCTCATTCCCACTATTGTCTACACACCTTCTGGCAAAAACCTCAATTTGTGGAGACATCAGATTGCTGCCCCTTGCTGATTTCAAAGTTCCTACTGCTGGGTGATCTGATTGGAGCTGTTGCCTGCCAGTTTGGACACTTTTTGGAGCTTCTGCTCATCGTCTACAGCCGTTCTTCACCTGTTTCCGCTGCTGTGGCTGTGTTTTCTTCTTCCAGCTGCTACCCAGTCCTCTATTCAGCTCCAGCAGATGTTGCCTAGTCATCTAGCCCTATGTTTTGCAACCTAGTGCCATTTTCAGACTACTGCACCCTGCATTTTTGCAGCCAGCAGGCCACCTTGCTGCATCCCTGGGATCCATTCAAGCACAACACACAATCCGACACCCTCAATCACCTCTGTCATGATTCTAGAGACATGGAGATTTGAGCCACCATTGGTTGTATTATCATTCATTCATACATTCACTAGCATTCAACATTCTTCAGATTGTGTTCTTTGTGTTGTTATACACTAATGGGCACCTTTGTTTACCCCACTTTGTTGCCTAGTGACTTTGCATCCTCATGTGGGGTGCCTTTTTCAATCCCACCCCACAACCTTTCCCCGTATTTGGGGTTTACGCATCTTCCTTTCTACCTCTTCCTCAAGTGTATTATTTAACATTTTCACAAACCATACTCAAAGAGAAAAAGGAAGTTCTTTTTGGGGGGTGTTGGGGGTGGCTGGCTGGCTGGCTGTGGGTGAGGGTTGTCCCTTGAGAAATCTTTGGAAGAAGAAATTAGTTGATTGATAGTGGATGGTTTAAAGAAAAGTGGATAATTAGGTCTGAGTAAAGTTATGATTGAACCCATGCTATGAGCATGGGCCAAAGATGACATGGCAGGCATAAGATTGCACGTTTTTCTTTTGTTGCAAAATGATTTTAATTTGCCCAATGCTCAAACCTTGATTTTGTTAAACAATTGATTATTATTGCAAGAGCATATGAGGCTGGTCATTTTGCATACCTTGTTTTGATTCTACAATGAGCTTATGTCATTTTTTTCTGCCTTGGTGATTCTTTAATCATTGCCAACGCAACTTTTATTGCATGTTTTTTCCTTGGCACAATTTCTGCAACTATTGTATGTACCTAAAAGCGATCTCCTTACTCCCACCAAAGATCAAAGTATATCTGGAGTACGTGTACTGTGAGATATACAAATGTAATCCCTGGATGCCTTGACATGGACATGGGTGTAGCTCCTTAAAGACCCAGCCATAGCGATAAAGAACATGAGATAGGGAAATTCTTTTGAGAAAAATAGGAGGGTATCTCTATGGAGTTTATTTGTTGGATTACCTAGGATAGAAAGGGGACATGTACTCTGTTTGGGTAATGGTGGGTATGTTAACTATAGTAGCTCAGTTTATTCATCTGACGATAAAACCTAGATTGTTCATGTGAACCTATACCAATTATATCCGACAAACATTGTTTCATATGGAGTGGAACTAGAGGAGATTGGCATTCTCACTGTTCCTAAGGTTGCAAATGACCATTTTGTGTTGCCGTGACTCTAGTTCTCCAAAGGCTCGTTATGATCTGATGATAAAACCTAGATAATCCTCATCCTTGTCCAAAGGCTTGTTATGAGTGTAAAAAACCAGGTTGTTTTGCAAGGTACTATAAAATGGCACTCAAACAAGAACAAAGGCACCCAGGGGATGCAAGAACAAGCTGGAAAAGCAATGGTGACAATCACTAGTCAGTCTCTCTTCCTTCAAATCCTTCTATAACAATGGGTACATACAATACTTTTGAGAATGGTTTTACCATTGAAGAGGGAAAAGTAGCTATTTTTGCTCTACGCTATTACCCTCCAAGTTCTAGATAATGTTATTTTGGCTCTAATGATTGTTTAGTGCTTACAACTAAGCAATTACTAGTGCACATCAAATATCTAACAAGATAACTTTCACCTACTTACTCTGAGTGAAGCAGTTTCACATTTTTCTCTTCTGCTCTTAACCCTTGCCTCTGAAATGAGCTGGGGCTTGTAATATTTTGATTTTGTATTTGCGCTTCATGGGGGATTTCATCCCATTCAGGGTTCCCCACAACAATATAAAAGTATTACGAACTGAGTGTGCATGCATACATGCATGGGGTGGGTGGGTGTGGGCAGGGGTGAGAGAAGAAGGGAGGGGGGGGGGGGGGGGGGGGGGGGGGGTGCGCGGGTGGAAGGAGATGGGCATGGCATTTACCTTAAAAAGCTCAGTAAACCTGTTCGATCTCATCAGGTGCATAACAGCCATCAGACCAATCCTCTATTGCTTTCTGCCTTCCAGAACTTCTCTGCTCAGTAGTGGTTTGAAAACTTCTTTTTCTGGTGCCCAACGATCTAGTCTGAGATTCTCTATGGCCAGCAAGCTGCTCAGCCTTTCTGTTCAGAATTTCAGCCTTCAAATCTCCATCCATCTTGGCAAAGATAGATAGCTGATCCATCTTGTCCTCGGATCCTGGGTCAAGAATGATCACCATTTCAGGGGGGAAAAAGGAATGATGACCATTTGGGAATGGGACGTTCTACAT
The DNA here is from genome assembly GCF_053477565.2 of Lygodium microphyllum. Classification (NCBI taxonomy): domain Eukaryota; kingdom Viridiplantae; phylum Streptophyta; class Polypodiopsida; order Schizaeales; family Lygodiaceae; genus Lygodium; species Lygodium microphyllum. The sequence goes on from NC_141148.1 coordinate 36,304,659, forward strand.
CTGGATGCTCAAAAAAGGATACATTTAATTAAAACTTCCCGTTGAAGTTTAGATGACTGTTACATTTGTGCTTGCAGGTACATGATGACTCATTACCTATGTGAAAAATTGAAGTTTCAAACCAAAGTGAGCAGAGCTCGTATATGGACAAGCAAACCAGCTATGCAAAGTGGACACCCAGAATTTGCCTTCAGAAGTTTGTTGAGAAACTTTTGGGAAATAAACTTTTAGACTCTAAATTCTAGGGTGCAAATGAATCTCTTCAGATTACTATGTGCAAAAACCCAGGTCTCCTTCAGTGATCTACAGTTTGGTTCATACCTGGTTGGGTGTCTGATTCAGATCGCTGATTGTTCACCCTTTGCAGCTGCACTTTATATGTATGCTCAGAGCTAGGAAGCTTGATGGCTGGTGGAAGGATTACATTCGTTTGTGATCCCACTTCTTTGCCTTCTTCCATTTCACTTACATGATATGCGGATGTTGATCTATCCTTACCATGAACACAGCAAGTCTGAGGCCATGAGTTTTTAAGCACCAACCATGCATTACAAGGAGACATCAAAGGTTTGGAGGATGATTTTGATTCCCCTCTTTCCCAAGATTTAGGCTGCACAGCCATATATCGCTTAGTTATTGAGCTGAAGGTACAGTATGTGAGCAGATTTGTAAGTCTTTAAATCTTCTTATGATTATTAGGACTCCATAATTTTACGCATACTTATATGGAAAATTTATGGGCATACATACACCACGTACATACACTGGTCCTAATATAACTGCTGCAAGTGAAGATTAAGCATGACACAATTTGGGGCAGAACAATATCTGAAACCGACCCGTGAGCATGCAGTTGGTATCAGCTGTGACTCTGCAGAATTTGGCTCTTCTAGATTCTCATGAGGAGCCCTGCCGCACAAATCGAGAGCACAATACTCTCGATGGTACAAATTCCTGACAAATGTTGCCTCAATAAAGTTCAGGTAAGAGCTATGCTTGTCATCTGTCCAGCAAGTATCCGCAGTATCTAAGATGCTATCTGGGGAGGACCAATCATCCTGCCATGTAATGGACGGAGCACCATCAAAAGGGCTTCAGGACAAAGGAAAAACAAACACCATGATTACACCTGATATAAAAGGAAGGGGCTATGAGTTCACCGGAGGGGAACAACTGTCATCGAGCGTGTCGTCGGCGATGCAAGGGTGCGTGCGGGAGAGGACAGAGCAGACGGAGGAAGAGGCCGAGTCGGAATGTCCATGGGAGCTGGAGGAGAGCTCGTGGAGGGGGGAATCGGCCATGGAGGGAGCTAATTAGGGTGCAAGACTTCAAGATCTTATCATCGGGATCCTGGGTGGCATGTTGGAGACGAAGATCAGGCAGGCGGGAGAAAGCGCGGGTTTCAATGGTGGCAGGAATCAGACCCCTCTCTCTCTCTCTCTCTCTCTCTCTCTGTGTCTTCTCCCTCGCCCAGTCGGGTGCGCTTTGCCCGCCAGCGCCCAGTCGGGTGCGCTTTACCCGGCAGTTGTCCCACGTGTAAAATCCTTTGCTACCTGGCGTGCGCTTTCTCTGGAAAAGCTCATCCACGTCGGATGCACGTCGTTCTCGTGACGTGGACAACCTCAAAATATCCTAACCTTTTCGCAACGCACAAGGAAACGAATACAATCGAAGACAATTTCCACCCAAATCCTCTCTCCTTCAGTAAATTTTTTTTGGTAGCAATACAAAAATCTTTAACTCGAATTTTGGTTTGTTGTGAATACCTCTCTCTCTCTCTCTCTCTCTCTCTCTCTCTCTCAAATTGTAATCAAGTGGCTACCCTAATGGTAAGTACTAAGACGATTGCCACGCAGATAGTCTCTACTTGCATTTCAAAGTAAAAGTGACTATAAATTTAGTAAGAATGTAAGAAAGAAGGCATATCACACAGCACAAACTTGACTTATTAGACATCTAAAAGGTCTTGTAGGTCTCTGCCACATGACGTCACTCTAAGCCGCTTGTTTTTATTAACACATCGGTCCTGGTTCAAAACTCCTTTTTTTAATACCTATATTAAATGATCTTGCAGAATTGTACAAGTTGAACACCCCACATTCAACTTAACCAATTGAGCACACCCATTTGCTCTATGTGTGTGTACATACAAACATATACATATATAGATACATACATACATATATATAGATACATGTGCATGTGTGTGTGTGTATACATACATACAAAGTTACACATATATAAATACATACAGACATACATTCATATAGATACATGTGCATGTGTGTGCGTATGTCTACATGCGTGCACGCATGCACAAAAAAGTTTTGTATAGGGCCAATAAAGTGATGTCTCTGAAATGTTTGGTTGAAAACCCCTTAAATTTTGGGCACTAATTGATATATTTATATTACATAAATATTTTCTACATACACTTGTAGGGACTTAACAAGCTTAAAAGAGAATTAAACTTAGAAATTTTCAAATATTTTGATCCGTTTTGTTCTTTACAGACTTGCCCATTTGCAAAATGTTTCTATCTTTAGACTTAGTAAACCCCTATTGGCTATTTGACCCTACGGATCTTTAGACACAACCTCTTGTGCTCGAAACCTAGAAGTCTAGATTGATATCACATGTATGGATTCTTCATCCAAAGATGAGAAACCAAAACCAAAGATATTTCTGGGAAGTCCTCTCTCCCTATTTTATCCAACATATAAGCAATACTCCAAAAACTCCATATGTTAGCCTTACTTCCCTCCCAAATAATTCTCGTTCTTCTTTTTGGAATAAGCATCTGTTCCTAATGATCCCAATTTCTTGGAGAGTCAAGATCCTGATGGAATCAATAATTAATTTGCTAATTTTCCCTTTTACTCTACACTCCCCAAGCGAGCACATGTGCATGCTCGACTTGATTATATTCCCTAGGCCGAGATGAGTCCATACTAGCTTCCAAGCTTGCTCTTCAACTACACAACCATCTCAAAATACATCATTTCAAGATTCTTCCTTGCCACATATGCTTTCTTTACCTTGTCAGCCCCATTAAAGATGCTCTCACCACACTTCTCCATGCATAGATTCTCTCTTTCAGAGGCAATTTCAAAGTTCAAAGTGAAAAGCACATCAACTTGATACAAACCCCAACTAGAACATCATTTCTTGTCCTAGATGAAAGCAAGATCAATCACCATGATTAACCATGGATATTATTGTGATCAACATGCTTTCAAAAGTTTTGCCCTGAGAACATACATTTCTACATGCATTTCATCAATTGAAGTCCCCCATTAATCTAGTCCTCTTTGAGGCATTGAATACTAATAGGGGCCAAATAGTTTCCCTTTCCATGCTTCCCCTAAAGGAATCTTACAATGGATGAGTTCCATCTTTTCTCAAATTTTCTTTTCCATGTGAGCAATGGTATCTAGAACATGAGCGTTGCATATATGAATATATGTCGTAACTTAACATGAAATGGCCAAGCCATGGAATTCTAGGAAGTAATTTTTGCTCCAAGATTTTCTATGATGGTGCTTGCTCTTGTGGCTTCACTAACTCCGGTCCCTAAGGGCTCACAGAAGGGTTTGAATATGTAGCTCCTTCTCACTATTTTCCCCTCCCAACCAAAATTTCTAAGTGTATCTTCTATTACATTGATCAATAGAGATTTTTGGAAATTTATTTTTAAGCTTGATGCTTGCTTGCACACTTTGAGGACTACCATAGCATTATTTATGTTTTCTCAACTTACTTTGAGTGCTGTTAAGAGGTTTTTTGCACACCTTGGTCCACTAGTTGTTTTTCCCTATAATTGATACCTTCTAGTCCCCATCTGAAGCCACACTATCTAGCATGCATAACAATGGGTGTGTGGGTGCATTGATTTTTCTTGGGTATGAGTGAAATTATGCTCTTCACCTAGGAAGTTGGAAGCTCCTCTTTCTCCCAATATAAGTTTATTGGGCTTGTCAAACAATGCCAAATCTTTAGCTAGAAGTGTATCATTTCTCTCATTGCCATTCCATAAAATTTGGGGGATCTATTTCTCCCTAAACTACTCAATAATCTCTCCAATTCTTCCTTCGTGAAGCTCTTGGATAGACGCCTATTTTCTTCTTGAAGCACTACTTTATGTACTGGCTTTAGAATTTCTTCCCCAACTTGTTCACAGCCTACTCCGCATTGATGCTGATACAAGTTACTATATTGCTCAAATACAATTTTGCAATCTCCTCCTACTTTGTCATCCAAGTGCCATCATTTTTCTTTAGCACAAGTAGACTTTCTTTCCACCATCAATTTTTTTAAACTATTGATGAATTTGTAGGAAATACATTGTAGGCCCCCCATGTTCCTTTTGCTATAATTCAAACTTAATCTCTTAACTTCTCTCACCATACTAGCATACTTGTTTAGCTATGCTTGTTGCAACACATAGGTGTCCAGATCATTTAGCTTTCTCCAATATCTGCTTGATTATATCTTTGGCCCATTTTAATCATTTTCTCTCCTTGCTATAAAGCCAAACACCTTGCAATTTGACACATTGTTGCAAAAGGTCAATGAATTATTGCCAAGTCTCAAGGGCTCCTCTTTTTATATGCTCCATCATTAAGTTTGTAACCCCTTCCATCATGTAGTTGAAGATCCTTAAAGTTTCAAGCATTGATTACTGACCATTTGTGCTCAACTTCCAACCTTTGTTAATTGAAAGACCTTACAGTTCTAGTAATAAAAGCATGATCAAATAGGAGGTAAGAAGCCCCTTCCTAAACTTCAAGCTCTTCACCATGAATTATAGCCACTCTAGTAGAAGTATCTTCATCACCTATCACCATGTTGAAACCTCCAACTATCATGACCCTATACAATTCTACTTTTTTTAGTGCATTCCAAAGATTTTTCACAAATCCAGCATCATTATAAACATAGATGTTGACTAAATCTAGTGGCTCTGCTTCCCATTTTATCAATATTATAAGGATTCTCCCATAAGATGAGCTAAACCTAAGTTGGGTTTCTTGATGGATTTGACCAGCATTGCACATCTAGACACCCCATGTTTTGCACCAAAAATGAAGCACATATAGTCCCTTTGAGAGAAGATGTTGCTGCCATGAGAGTGCATTTTGTGCTCCCATATTAGGATGGCAACCGAATTATTAAGTGTATGCCACTTCTAGAAAAGTCCTTGTTCAATATCTCCATTGATGCCCTTGACATTGGATGTTGCCAATTTGATGCTACTTAGCATTTCCATCTACATTAGAGTTTCCTAGAGATTGCCTATCAAAACCTTTATTATCCTTCTCCAATACTATTTATTTATCGATTAAATTATGGATTTCCTAAGAATTTGTTGGTCAACAAGCCAAGATAATGAGTGCTTGTACTCACCACAAACTAGTCAAGACACCTTACCCTTTGCCAATGATGTCATTTGGACCTTCGTGTTGATACTGGTGTATTCTTGATCAAGCTACTTTATTGGTATTTGGCTAATGTTTGTGAATGTATTGGCATGTCTCCTACTATTTTTTGAATGGTTGCTTTAGTCCAAAAGTTGCAACTTGGAGGGGCTTCGATCATGTGCTCTCCAACACTTCAATATTTTACTTTTCTTTCTTGGCTTGCTTCTTTACCAATTAATCAATTGCTTACATTCACTATCGACCTACTTTCCTTTGTCTTCCTCCTCATTTCTACATGTTTTGATCTCTTAACCACTTCAATCTTTGCTTTCTTCCCTACTTATGCATGATCCTACTTCATGTCTTCTTTGACACTGGGACATTCCCTATAATGGACCTATAATATTGGTCCCAAATCCCTCAAGTAAAGCGCATCTTGGCAAGCTTATTGCATGTGAGTTTGAATTGGAGGTCCTTCACGTAAGGCACATCCAATACCAAACAAAACCAATATCTCGTCCTCTACATTCCAATGTAAGAAAAATCTATGCCTGAACAAACTTGCCAATGAGGGTATATACAACAACTTCCTAATTTGGTTATGTCTAGTAGTAGGTTCCAAAGATACGATAGGAAGCTTGGATTTCAATGGAGACAAGGTAGTCCTTTTTAAGATGATCTCTTCCCACCTCCACCAATTACCATTGCAACATCATCACAAACACGTTCTTGAGTTCAAATACAATCTTTAGCTCCCTACAATAGATGAAGCACAATCTCATCACCAAGATTAGTAGTAAGACCAATAAGAATATTACTTTCAAAACCTTGTTGCCATATCAAAAATCCATGCACCTCCTCTTAGCTTTATTTCTCTTGTATTATTTGGAGAAGGATGCGACAACATCAATATGGCTTTGCCAATCTCAAAGGGTTGAGAAGATGTCTCAACATATATTCTTCTTATAGAAATGCAGTACAATGACTCTTACAAAAGGATACATTAAACTTGAAGCAAAGGGGTTCTCCCTTGAATTCATCTGAAAAGTAAAGTTGCAACAAAAGAAAATGGAGTGGTGATCTAAAGTGAGAACCCATGATATCATTTTATAGCTCGTTTCCTATTTAAGTCAACCTCCCCCCCCCCCCCCCCCCCATGCATGTACATTCGGTCAAGTTTAACATCCCTTAAACTTGGTGTTGGATTTGCAAGGAGAATGGAGATTTCACAGATATGGAGAGAGAGAGAGAGAGAGAGAGAGAGAGAGAGAGAGAGAGAGAGAGAGAGAGAGAGAGAGAGAGAGAGAGAGAGAGAGAGAGAGAGAGAGAGAGAGAGAGAGAGAGAGAGAGAGAGAGAGAGAGAGAGAGAGAGAGGCTATGTTATAGTTAAGGTTAGTGAGAGTAAGATGGGAGGCTGGCCACATTGGCCTTTACACCAACAACATCCCACTTAAAGGCCAATGTGCCTTTATGGGGGATAAAAGAATGAGAGAATATATGAGGTATAATACATGCAAGTTATCCTCACCCAATACCCATCAACTCCCTACAATGTTGAAAGTTCTTGGAGGGCAGTGAGAAAGTTTGCAAGGTTATTATTACTATAAACTTTGACAAGCCCAACTATTTTCCTCAAGATCCTGACAAATAAAGCGATAGCTCACTTCTATGTGCTTGGTTTTTGCATGAAGCACATGATTCTTTACAACATGAAGGAAAATCTGACTATCATAGTTCAACAATGGGATGTCTTCACCAAGGACCAAGTCTCCCACTAGAAAAGTAAGCCATATGGATTCTATACATGCATTTTTGGTGAGCTTTGTGGGTAGATTATGCCACACATTTCTACGAACAAGACATCCATGAGATTGCACCACTATACAAGGTAAAAATATATATTGCGGGGTTGACAATCTGTTGTCAACATTCCTTGTATAGTCTACATTTGTGTTCCAAGCATGCCACTACTACTTCTTCCCAAGCATATATGCAAATCTCTCGTACCACTTACCTTAGGATACCTTTCACTACTTTCCAATGCTTTTGCTAGGGTTTGACATGTATATGCTCACTATTACTGCAAAAGTAATGTTTAAGGGAGTGGCAATCATAGCATACATGAAATTGACTGCAAATGATGAATATGGAACCTTGACCCTTTTAGCCCTCCCCTCATCAGATTTGGGACAACCATTAGCACTAATTTTCACATATGGAGACAATGGAGTAGTAATTGCTTTTCTCCTCTCCATATTGAAAGGCTACAACATTTTGCTGACATAATCATTTTGGGACAAATAAAGCAATCTCTTTATCCTATCCCTAATCATGCACAAGCTAAGAATACGATTTTCATATTTTAGATCCATCATTTCAAAGATTTCCATTAATATTTTCTTCAAGGTATCAATCTCATGCTTGTTTTTCCTAGCCACATAAAGGATCAACACTATTGAGTTGCTATCTTAGCCTTTCTAGTGTATAAGAAATGATATATTTCACTTCTTTTGTAGCTTGAGAATGCATAAAGGTATCAAATCTATTGGTCATTCCCATGGGGCTTGCTTTAATCCACGAATACTTTTTTAAAGCCCATGGACAAGCTTTTCTTTGCCATGTTCCATAAGACCCTTTGGTTGATGCACGTAGATCTCATCATGAAGATCATAAAAATACTATGTTGATGTCCAATTGTATATGGTCCATGTCATCCTTAACCAACAACACAAGTGTAATGTGAGGAGTAGTCAATTTTACCATAAATGAAAAAGATATTGTTAAAGTCCATGCATTTTTCTTGCTTCAAACCTTTGGCTACTAACCTTGCCTTGTACTTTGGTTTAGCATCACATGTAACCTTCAACTTATAGATCCACTTGGATGGCAAAGCATTTTTTCCCTTTGGCAAAGGAATCAGCTACCGAGTCTAATTATTCATAATGGAATCCATTTTAGATTGCATAGCTTAAGCTTATCATTGCGACTCAACATCACATAGTTAATCCCATGTTGAAATTTCTTAGAGAGATGAGAGATATGAGTAGATTTGTGTAGCACAATGGATTGAGTTGGAGTGGGAATTTCAGTCTCCACTCTTTCTTTTTGACACGCTATAAGGCTTTAAACCTAGTACACTCAATAAATCTCCCTACTTCCTGCTACTCTCATTGCTTGAAGCATCACTTGTTTCATGTCTACACACTTAGTGTACTAGCAATTGCCCTATGTAGCAAAATAACAAATGACACTACATCCTAGAAAGTAACCTTTCTTGTTTCTGCTTTCTTAACATGTTTTTTATGCATCTTCTTATCATTGAAGATTACATCATTACTATGGATAATCTTTCTACCTTATGGATCCCAAAGATGATAAACCATCTTGCCACTTTGTTCATAGCCCAAAAATATACACTTAGTGGATATCAATTCTAAGTTGCTGCACTTTTTCTTTTGCACATGTACATAAGTTTCACAATCAAATACTCTTAAGTTATCATAAGAGGGCTTCTTGCCCCTCACTATGCCTCTTTAGAAATGCAACTATTCAAAGTAATATTAGGCAATTTTTTTATCAAATGTATAATAGTCATCATAGCCTTAGCCCAAAATGCTGGAATAGGACTGCATTAGGTAGCATACTTAGCATACTTTCATTATCATCCTATTTATATGCTCTATAACACCATTGTGTTTTTCATGCCATGTGCTTCACAAAAATTTCTAAATTCATGAGAGACATACTCTCCACCATTATCAATTTTGAGACACTTAAGTCCTACAACAAGTGGTAGAAATTTTTGAAAACAAGACAAATCCTCATATTTTCTACCATAGTGAAAGCCAAACTTTTCTAGTTTCATCATGAAAGTCATAAAATAGGATACATCCCTATAGACTTTGTAGGCATAGGTCCATATATATTGGCATGCACTAAGTCAAGCAACTCACTCCTTTTGTTGATTTTGTGCATACAATGCTCACAAACAGAAAGATAAGGAAAATCAAGAGAAGGCAAGTAGCCCAATTGGGATAGCATTTTCATTCCTTTTTTTGGACATATATCCCAATCAATGATACCGCAAATATATATTTGGCTACTCCATTACTTCAAATATATGATTTTTGAGAGAAGATACATGAAGGGGATACAAAGTCCCACATTTTGCTCCTTTAGCGACATCAAATGATTCATTTTAGACTTTCAATGACTGATTGGCAAATATGGTAAAGCATCCCAAGTCATCCAATTGATTAATAGATACCAAGATCTTAGTAAAATTAGACACATGGTGTACATTCCAAAGAGTAAAGGTAGATCCATTGTGCAAAGCAAAACTACACATCACATGAACCAACTATGTCACATGCATAGTCATTATCAAGCTGGACTGATCCACAACTATTATTCTTGTATGAACAAAATCACTCCTTATGAGGAGTCACACAAAAAGATATGCCAAAATCAAGTATCCAATCTCAACCTACTTGTATATCTACTACAACTAGCATATGTGCAGGAAGAGTAGAAGTAAATAGCATTTTACTATCATCATTATGCACAATCAATGCATCGATTGATTCAAAATTTACATTTTCTTTACCTTCTTTTCTATTAGTATCCTTATCCTTCTTCTTCTTATCTTTTTGATCTCGCTTCCATTTTTTGTAATAGCCCTTCTTAATATGACCTATCTTTCCACAATGAAAGCCTTCAATGTCTTTTTTAGACCCTTTTGGTCATCCACAGTCTTGGTTCTTACCTTTATATGGTTTTTAACCTCGTTTTCTTGAGTTGCCAATGCCTAACCATTTCTACCTTGGTCCATGGATTTCTTGCATATCTTTTTAGCCAATAAGTTGCCCATAGTATCATTAGACTTCAACTCACCATCTAGAGGTGAAATATTGATGGCTATTCTAAAGGTGTCCCATAATAGAAGCGAGAAATAGAACAAGAATATTGTCTTAACCTCACCTTCAAACTTCAACTTTTGAGCTTGCAAACGATTGAATATGGTATTGAATTCATTAATTGGGAGACAATCGTAGAGCCCTCCTTCATCTGCAACTCAAATAACTTTTTCATGATGAGAAAAACCTTGTTAGAGATAGCTTCTTCCGTAAGTAATGTGTAGTGGTCTCATTCACAAATGTAAAATACACAGATTCTACCAAGTGTAGCTTAATAGTAGATTTATCCAAGGCATCAAGCTCCGACTAATCAACTTTGGACATGCTTGTTGGTTTTGCATCTATGCCTCTCATGGGCCTCAATTCCTTCTTTTGAATAAGGATAGCTTGGATGTGCTCCTTCCACAAACTAAAGTTCTTGATGCTATATAGTCTTCTATCCATTACAAATTATGAATCCATTTTTGTAAACCAATAACTAAGTCTTAATGGCAACAATAAAAAAATCAACTACCTACACCACGAAACTAGTAGACTTTCTGCAATACTTGCTATAACCAAATTGAGAGAAGATAGAAATTGAGCCACTAATGCATATATCATAGTCCAAATGCTATGAAAATCATTGCATATAATTAAAATATGGTATTACAACATAAATTCTTCCTCACATATATAGTAGCATAACACCATTCAACTGTTCATAGGTATATCAAAAGACTTACCTACTTGAAACCATTACAATACATCACAGGATAGCATTCTTGCTCATTCACACAAGCAAATAGGTATGGATAATATGAAACAATGTAGCTTAAGAATTATTGTAGCATATAATATCAAAGTCTCTTCTCCAATAACAATTACTAGATGTAATAGGAGCCAACAACAAACTCCAAAAGTATAAAATTTGTAATCTATAGTGCTTGTGTCTAATAAATAATATACAACCTAAAATTTCTTGTTTCTATTAAATTATCACAAGTTACCAATGCTCATTAACTATATGTAGCATCTCTACAATGGACATTATAAGGTTGAATTATTTTGCAGTTTTTAAATAATTTGTATAGAATTGCAAAAAAAGAAGAAATAGGACCTTAGCACTTACAGGCAAAAAAAAAACCCCAAAATAATGTCAAATAAAAGGACGAAGTAGAATGAGCCCTTGCAAAAAAAGATAAAATAACATCTAGCACTTACATGTCAAAAACACCCAAAAATAGAGCTTAAAAAATAATTAGATTAAAAAAATAGCAAAATGTTCCCTTATAGGAATCTTGAGGAGTTGATGACCTCTTCACACACATTGAATCTCATCCAAAATAGAGAATGTGAAGATATGTGTTAGCAATTCTAGCTAGAGACTTCCTTTGCCTCTATTATTAGTTGTTGAAGAGCTACAATGAAAATGGAGATTGTAATGTGTGTGTGTGTGTGTGTGTGTGTGTGTGTGTGTGTAGCTCTCTTGTGAGCAACATCTTATTATCTTATCACTCTAAGAAGAAAGAATGAGTGTGTACATATACAGTTAGGGTTAGTGAGTAAGATGAGTAATTGGACACATTTACCCCAATAGCTTATCCTTGTCCTTTGTCGTTCCAAGTCAAGGATACTTGATTACCTGGTAAAGTCATGTCTTGCAATACATATTGAAGGAAAAATTCATTCCACAGTTCTCTCTCTTGCGTCCATGAGAGCAGTTGCACATATGGTTTTCGTCATATACCAAATCCCTAAATAAGAAGTATACAAGCATAGAATACCTTTAATTCAACCATTCTTACATTGCCATCTTTTGTGCAAATACATTAGTGAGATATATTGACACCACCTCAACGTCTTCTACATTGATACACACTTTGATAGATAGTGTTGAACCATGACCATCTTGCTATGCTAAAGAGGCTTTACGCCATAGTTCTACCTCATCCTCTTTGTCTAGCTTCTACAAACAAGTCATGCCTGAATACTAGCACTATATCTCTAGGTTTCCCCTACTTTGACTTCTTCTAGGGACAATATGTCAAGATTACATCTACTAAACTAAACAATATTTTACTTCTTATTACATACCCCTTGACATTACATGAAAGGGTCTTTAACTTTGATACACTACTCATTATTGAAATAAACTAAGTCCTCCTCAACTTCACCCAGACATGCAAATATGTCATTTTCCACCAATGACTTTGTGGCGATTTTCTTGAGATTCTACATTGGTTTCATAGCCTTTTGTCTTCCATGCATAGCAACTTATTGAGTCTTGACATTTTCCTTTCATCTTGGGGCCTCTTTAGTTTTTCTCCACAATCCTGCTCTTATTTACATGGCATATAGATTGTTTCTCTTTCTTTGAGGGAGATGGGATGTCTTTCTTCTCCTTGGCTACCCTCTCTTGGGCATTCTCAACAACCATCTTAGTGCTATCAAAATCTTCCATGTTTTGCAAAGGCTTTATAATTTCTTTCTCCTTTAGCACCTTCCCTTCTTCTTTAATATTTGTGCTTGTACATGCTTTGGAAAAATGCTTCAAGGATTTGAAAATATAGCATGAATCAAGGAAAGAAGAAAGCTTAACCTTTGTGAGAATTTTGACGCATTTGCATTATATAGCACAAAAACTTCTATGATCTCTTTGCAACAATCCCATAAGATATTGGCTCACTTTTCAGCATGCAATATTTCCAACCCATTTTGTAGCATGTAGAGAACTCTTTCAAGAATCTTAGCTAACACCCCACACCGCTCCCTCTAGCCAATTCAGGAAAGATGGGAATCACATACATACTAGGCACTCATAACATAGGAGCTCATCCAGATTAATTTTGTATAGTTGATGGTAGGGCATAAACCAAGTTTCCAAAAATGGCCAATACCATCCAAAATGTATTCATGCTTATTAGCACCATCTTCCACTAGGGTGTGAAGAAGAACCATCACTGATGAAGTGATGTTGCAGCAAATATGCTCTCGCTTGATATTTTGCCAGGAACCTTTGAACAAATTTGTCTTCACTTTGAACTCTTCCCATCAAATATAAGTGAATTTTGGTTGTCAAATAACACATGTATCTATTCTTGAGCTTGGTTAGAGAAAATACTATAGTTGCTTGTAAGACCTTTCAACCATGGCTCACTTTTTGCTTCCTCTTTTCATTATGCATTTGTAGGCTATTGTAAGGATCCTACTCTAGTTCTTCCGTATGAATTTTTTGTTCCTTGGACAATGGTCACATAATCCATTGCCAAGAGAGTAGACTTCCTTTGCATGCCTCTAAGAAATCTATATGCACACAACACTTGGGAGTCACCATGTGTCAAGTGGTAGCCACCTTCTTTTAATGATCACTCTCATTCTTCACTACATACATGGAAATTAATGCTCCACTTTCCTTTGGATGCCTCTTTTAATCATGCCCTGTTCAAAAGTCACCTTGTTAGACCCCCAATGAATACTTATTTTTTTTGTATATGGGTTCAAAACTTAAATTACAAGAAAGTTTTTGTGGTATCTTGGGATTATTCTTTATTCGCCCTCCCTCCCTTGCCCCCCCCTCTCTCTCTCCACACACACACACACACACACACACACACACACACACACACACACACACACGCACACGCACACGCACACGCACACGCACACGCACACGCACACGCACACGCACACGCACACGCACGCACGCACACGCACGCACGCACACGCACGCACGCACACACACACACACACACACACACACACACACACACACACACACACACACACACACACACACACACACACACAATATGCATGCATGTACACAAAATCCATGTAGAGACTAATAAACACAACCCACCTTACCCTATGAGCTCCTCTAAGAATTCTAAATTTTGTATGAATTTGCCCGTAATTATGGCCAGTAAAACTTTCATGACCATAGAACGTCTGAAGAATATAAACTTTCTAATCAATAAAAGAACAATTAGGCTCAAAATATGACATCCTTGATTAGCCCTAAACTATCCACTTGTCTTGTGATGAAATATGAAAATGTTCTATCTTGAGCGTAGGCAAAGCCAAACTTGGGATATCAAAGAATGCACAATCTTCCAAGCAAGATGGCATTTTCCTAATGTATCAAACATGCATAAAACATCACTAAAGGCATTTTGTTTTGACAATTGATTGCAAGAATTGAAAATCCCAACCAAAATTATCAATGCAAATATACATTCTCAAAAGAGGTTTTTAAATTCCAAACAAAGTTGAGAGCAACCAGAAAAACATTTTTGATACTTGAATCTACCACAAACTTTGAAATCTCCTAAAGAAAAGGGTGCTAAAAGTATCATAGAGTTGGGATCTTTGGGTCTATTTAAATTTTCACGTGCATTGATCGGAAGGAACAGTGATTACCATTAGAATGGGATCATGGTATCTTCATATTGTCTTTAGATCCTCCCTCATGAGGAGTAATTAGTACTAGAGCTATCAAAACCACTAACAAATTTTAGAAATCCTTTTCTTCAGACTATATTTGTAAGGGGAGGGGAATTCGCCATCATAAGATGATATCTTGCATTATGGATTTAAAGAAAAATATTGCATGAGAGTCTTCCATGAGTAACCTAGATATTCAATCAAATAAAGTTTTTTGTGTTCAAGGATAATTCTAAGGAGATCCTAAGAGGGTAGTATATCTCTTTCTCACATCAAGGCTTACATCTCACAAAGCCTTGTATTGTGAGACCAAACACATCAAGCAAGATTTGTATGCAAGGGGTGGCATGTTGCTAATAAAGTAAGAGTTTAGCCTAAGATGAGATAACTTAAGCGAAAACATTACACTAGTCTAGACAATGATTTTCAACACTTTCCTTGATTGCTAATAGAAATAGGAACCAACTATCATTTTTGCCCATTACTCCCTTGATAAAATTTTGGAGTCATTGTCTTTAAGCATACTTCTAGGGGTTTATAAAGAATAGCATAAAATATTACATTTAGTAAGGTGAACAAATCAATAATATTCAATCTCTTATGATCAAAGGATTCCATGTCCTCATGCATCAAGACATGCATGCTAATCTGGACTGTGTACACTAAGAAACTTAATGGTTTCTTGGAAACTGTAGCGTGGTGAGCCAAAGCCACTTTTTGAGGTCCCACTCCACCTTGTCCTATCCAGCTCTCCCAAAGCAATAGATACCATTCTCAAAACTCATTTGAAGGCATATAGGGGTCCAATGGCTAGGTCTTTCTCTAGAGTTAGAGGATATGAATCCTCCTCCAATGTAAAGCTAGCGCCTCCTCATCATGTTGACCTCTATCAAGGACTAGCCTTTTTCTAGTCTCTAGACTATGAAAAATACCTCATGGGAGGCACCACCCACTCTACTTGCAACTTGTAGGGGGATGCCAACTAGTGAGAACCAAGTTGCCCACACCTCACCAGGTAAGCACTGGCTCTCAAATGGGGAGGTCCAATGAGTCCCAAGGGATCAATGCCTCAATCTCCTTCCTCCTAATCTCAAGTTGACACTCGTAATAACTAGATACCTTGTGTAAGATTGCCAAGTTTGCTAGCTTGTAAACCTCTGTCAACACACGATGGACTGATTGGCAACCCAAAATAGCATTCATGGAATGGTGGCTAAAAGAGACCATCAATGTTGATGGCAGTGATGTAGTAATAGAAGGCATTGGATTAGCCATGGATTATGGTAAATGGACTTCATGACACTGTGGGCACCAGAAGCTATAAAAGGATAAGAGAAGAACTGTTACATTCGACTCTCGACTCTCCCTTCTTCCTCTTTACTTCCTCTTCAACTCTTTGTTTGGGTCTTGACCTTTCCTAAACTTTGAGATCACATTATATTCTTCCATATAGTGTAACATTGGGATGGTAGCCAAGATGATCTAGTTCATTGTCATGTATTTCTTTTGAGTGATTATCCTTTAGGAATGTGATTTGTATTTTGAGTTTGCTATTAAACCCTATAAACTCTTGTAAGAATATATGAGCATTTATGTTCTCGATTATGTACTTTCCTTAGTTAGTATAAATGGTAGTCTTTTCTTTCGTTATGCTTTACTTTTGATCCCATGATGCTCGCATACCCATGTGTTGAGTTTGAGTATAATAAGGCTCTACTGCTCTGCAAAGCTAGTGCAACTAGTTTGTACATGGTGACCATAACTAGAACTTGGACGTGATTATACATTGTAACAATGCTTATCTTCCCAAGGGTGTAGGTTTGCATATAGATACACACTCTTAGGGTCCACCAGAGGACATCTAGCTTGTGTTTTCATGGTAGTGCGGGCTTGAGTAGTGCACTAAATTTTGTCTCATGAGGGGACTTCATTCCTTAGTGATGACAATGTCGGAGCAGAGTAGTCCACTCAATAGCGCCACAAACATTGCTCATGCTCTCTTCTTAGACGTCACGATATGCACCTTGGTCCACCAATTGCTCCTATGATGCTATTATATATAGTAGGGTAGTTGTTTGGGTCAGCTAAACCAATCATGGTTCTACCCATTCCACCTGGTGTCTAGTTCACACTTGGATGGCTACTTAGGCATGGGTTTCATTTTCAAAGTTTGTTGGCTCATTGGCCAAGGACTTAAATACCTTCCTTAGGAAATTCAAGTGGCATATATGGTCAAATTCCCTACCCAAGTATATCCCACCCATAAGGTGTCCATATGCAAGTCATCGATGCAAGAAGAGGTGGTGGCTTGGCTCACAGTGGAAAAAAACTAGGCAACAATTGTTGACGCTACTTGGATAGCATTCCATTCATAGTTCCAACAAGATAGGACCGATGCCCAAAAGTCAGAAAGATTGTGTAGGCTAAAACAAGGTAATGCCACAATATAGAGCTCAGTGTAAGGTGACATATATTCCAAAACACCCAACCAAATGGTGAAATGTTGCACTCTCTATATGTGCAAGGCTTGACTTTGGATATCTGCAAATTTTTGGCTTTGGAAGACCTATTAATTAACAACTTTGAATATTTCTACCAGTACACTAACCACGTTGATATATTTTTAGCTAAAGAAAAGTCAAAAAAAGGGAGGAAATTAGCCAAACCCATTGACAAACCCCATAATATGGAATCAAATGACTTTGATGTGGATTCAAACCTAGAGGAAGAGAGTAGTAGTGAGGAAGAGGAATGTGAAAGCCAACTAAGCTTAAGAGAAAGGACAAGGCCTGCAAACCCTCAAAGAGCACTAAAAAACCTACCATCAAAACCCTCTAGTGTACCAAGTGTAGTAACCTGGGTCACCTAGTTGTGGTGAGTGTGGTCTTAATCAGTGGTGGTGTGGCATTTTCCATATAGCTACCCACAATATAGAATTTTGCTAGTATAATGCCCACATTCAAATGGGAAACATCATGTTCTCGCAAGGTGTGTGTTGGGGTAAAAGGCCCTTGGGCCTGCCCATGTACACTGACCGCCCATATTCTTTATTCATATATATGAGATAGTGCAATAAGGTTGTCATATATCATTCTTGACAGCACCTACATTGTGTGTGCTCTTCTCTATCGCATCTTCCGCTTCTCTTTCTCCACTACCATTACATCCCCTTCAATTGGTATTAGAGCTTTGGATCAGAGCTTGATAGTGGAGCTTGGCTTGTCATTACTTTAGCACAGATTGAAGACCTAAAGCTTGGAGCTTCAATGCTAGCCATGGCTTCTTCCCCCCGAGGTAAGATTTTATCTCTCACCTCTCCTCGGCCCTCATAGGCTCTTTGCAGGTGTTCCTTGGCTTCATTGGGCACCTTGTATGCCCCCATTTGCCCCCTTATCCTCAGGATAACCAGTTGGCCCCACTATAGCAACTCACGTTTTTTTTGCGCCTGTTTCAAAATTTGACTTAAAAATCTCATTTTTTCTCATATCTCGGGCATCCGGAACCCGATTTAGGCAAGGTAAGAGTCAAACTTGGGGTTTTGGCATACTCTGGACTCAATGGCAATGTTAGATCTACTAAATTCTGATCACAGAATTTTCTGCAACAGATCTGAGTTGATATACAATAAGAAAATGTCATGCTCTTAGCTTATGTGATACTCTCGAGGCTTGGTATTTGATGCCTAGATGCTTTGGGGATGTTTGCCCAATGTTTTGAGATGCTTTGGGACTTGGTTAGAGCTTCCATAGCTTGATTTATGTAGGAATTTACTGATGTACATTGTTTGGGCAGCAAGGTTTTATCAGGGACAAGTTATGCATAATGCTCTTTGTTGACATTTGGGTGCCTTGTTGGATGTATCGATGCTTGGGCATCATGGTTTATGCTTGGATATGCTATTTGAGAGCTATTGAGCCTTGATTTGGATGCAGACACTTCATTGTTGGTTGGGATTTATGCTACTTTGGTTGACAGGTTATTTTACCTCCAGTTTGGTTATGCCTATGGTCTATGGGTGCTCCCAACTACTCGGGATGATATATTGATGTATTTGGATGATGTCACTTTGATGTTTATGCTCCCGGATGCTTCTTGAGTAAAGAGTAGACCTCAATTCTTGGTTCACTATCATTTTCTTTGTAGCTGGCATTTCATTTGACAAGGTTTATGCCCCGTGCTACCCTTTATGGGACTGATGTTTGATGTGGATGCTTTTGGGTTCGGCTACAATATGGCAGATGTTTGGGCTTGAATCAACTTGCATTTGAGAATTTTGTGGAGCAGTTTGCATTCGGTCGGCTTATCACTTATGTAACTTGGATGCTATTTGGCCCTTAATGCCCCGATTATGGATCTTGGATTTACTTGGATGCAGATACATGTTTGAGCAGTTGCTCCATTGTCTTGGCAGTTGGTTATTGAGATTTCATTGCTCATTGATGCTTGGATCTTTGTGGGTTACTCCTTGATTAGTGGACTTCTTGTTGACAATGCTGGGTTTTAGCAGATATGGCTTTGTTGCTTCCGTGTTGTCTAGCTTCTATACTAGTTGGGTTGCTTTTGCCCATACATGTTAGAGAGCAGTTGCTCTTGATGCTTACCCGGCTATGCACTTTGTCTACTGTCATGTACTTTACAGAGCCTATTATTTGGATGATGTTGTTACAGATACTTGGGCTTCTCTTGGAGCTTGACCATTGCAGGATCTTATGCCACTTACCGGTCTTGCATTGACTTGGATGCTACTATGTGGTCTGATGTATTGTAGAGTCATGTTTGCAATTATGGTTATGGGCCGATTTCATGGCTGAATACCGTATGCTCTTTTGATAGATGTCTTGGCTTTTACACTATTGTGGTTGGTTATGCCATGCACTTAGCTACGAGTCTTTTTCATGTGGGAGCTTCTACATCCCTAGTTGATGCTTCTATGCTTCCCTCTCCAGTGACCTCTCCAGCGAGGATGGAAGAGTACTTGCAGTAGCATGCTTCTACCACTTGTGCTCCTACTGATAGTTATATTGATGAGCAAGTTCCCTATGTTGGGACAGCCCTAAACTCTTTGAGTTTCTTGGATGTGGATAGCCCTATTCATGATGACTTGGATTCCTTATCGTCTTCTACAAGTTCTTCTACTTTAGATGTTGTTTGCTTTCATTGTGGAAGTTTGGGCATGTTCAAAGAAAATGCTTTACATGGATTAGAGAGCAATAGAGACAGAGATGGACTCAACATGAGCAGAGAGTCAAAGATATAGGAGATGCAGCGAGTGTTACCACTGTTACTAGTGGTGAGGTACATGTTGTTACCCATGATGATGCAGTTGAGCATGTACTCATGTCATCTAGTTTCCCTACAACTTTCTTGCTCAGTGATATGGCCTATGCCTCTGATTGGCTATTGGATTCTATGGCATCTTGTCATATTGCTCCACATATAGCATGGTTCTCTACTTACAGGGAGTTTGATGGATGCATTTCTTTGGGCCTTGAGTAAACTTATGCTTTTCTTTGGTACAGGGGATATACACCTAGCTTTGCCTGATGGGACTTCTCTTATGCTCCATGATGTCTTACATGTTTCTATTCTTAGTAAGAGCTTCATGTCTATCCGTTAGTTGCATGATGCAGGTTTTAGTGTCTCTCTTGTAGATCGATCTTGGAAGATCAGTCGTGGTTGCTTGGTTTTGGCCAGAGGTTCTAGAGTTGGTTGGTTCTTATTACCCAATGCATGTCTCTCATGTGGGAGATTCTATGGTTGCAGTTATTCGGATACCACATGCATTGTTATGGCATTATCATCTAGACCATATGCACCATAGAGAGATGGAGATCTTGTCTTGTTTAGACTCCATGATGCCTCCTATGTCACATGCAAATGTTGATGCTTGCCTCGATGGTTCTTATGGTCCTTGCAGAGCCCCTTTGGCTCATGGTGATCGTGAGAGGCATGATCCTCTAGATCTTGTCCATTGTGTAGTTTATGGACCTATGCCTACCTAGTCACTTGGTGGAGCTTCACATTTTGTGACCTTCGTGGATCATGCTACCCACCATGTTTGGGTTTTTCCCTTGGTACAGATTGAGGATGCCGCAGTTATGCTTGACAGATTTATGGATTCTGCTGGTTGCAAGCCTAGGTGGTTGCAAATGGATTATGGGAGTCATGCTATCTCTCCCAACTTTCACTCCTATTTTCAGCATTCTGGCATTGATTTCCTATGCCCACAGTATTACGGGATTGCTCATGGCATGTGGCAGACTCTACATGCAAAGGTTGCTTCTATGCTTACCATAATTGGGTTATCTTATGGCTTTTGGATTGAGGCCCTTATGACGGCAGTCTACTTGCCTAATAGGATGCTGTATCAAACTTTGGATGGTACTATACAACACGGGGCATGGAGTGGCATGAGACCCTCCTATGATTACTTGAGGATGTTTGGCTGCCTGGCATTTGTATGCATGCCAGATATGCCTATGTCACACAGATGTATTCTCCTTGGTTATGGAGATGGTGATTTTCAGACTTACAGGTTATGGGATTTGGATGTCCAGTAGGTTATACGCAACTGTCGTGTTGTCTTTTATTAGACACAGACATCTCTCAAGCCTCTTGATGCACGCTCAGTGCACTTTATGGTTGATACTACAACTGTATGTCGTCAGTCTTCTACTTCACTGAGGCCGCATACTCTCTTAAGATCCCATTTGACATGTGTTTGAGATGTGGGCCCTTCTTCTATGATTGACTTTGGAGAGTCTATGTGCTCTCAACTGTCTCCTATGCGCCACGTTGATGCTATGCGCTACTATGATGCTTATGCATTGTAGCCTTGCACTCATGAGTTGTGCTTGCTTCATGAGAAGCATTCTTGGATTGCTCCATTGTATGGAGCTGCGGGATCGCTTATCTCTTGGATGTCATGGACTCGGGCATGCTTGACTCTTCTTTCACAGAGGTTCCCGCTTATTGCATAGCTCACTTTTTGATTGGGCGTTGGGTGAGATGTCATGATTCCTCACCTTGTCTCTTTTCCTTTTTCTTTGTTTTTTCACTCCATGGCCCATTGGCCTTTTAGTGGGAGGTTGTTGGGCCTGCCCGTGTACACTGACCGCCCATATTCTTTATTCATATATATGAGATAGTGCAATAAGGTTGTTATATATCATTCTTGACAGCACCTACATTATGTGTGCTCTTCTCTCCCACATCTTCCACTTCTCCTTCTCCACTGCCATTGCATCCCCTTCAGTGTGGGTGGAGTGCACCCAACCCGCTCAAATCACCCTTGACCATTTGTTGTCATGGCCTTATGAGTGTCATACACATAATAAGATTGTCTATCTCAATGTAGAAAAGCCATTGGATGTCCAAGTGTCTCAAAGCTTAGTAGTATGATGTCTAGAAGTGATAGAGTTAGGATCAGACTCCATCACCATTTATCAATATGATGGAAATCAAAGAGATGCTTGAGTCAGAGATCAATGTGGTTACCTGGTCAGATAATAAGCTAAAAGGCAAAGAGGAGAAGCCCAGAAGAATTTCTTGGACAATAAAGGAACTAGCAGCACTAAGAGATCTGCAGCACTAAGAGGAGAAGCCCAGAAGAATTTCTTGGACAATAAAGGAACTAGCAGCACTAAGAGATCTGCAGTCGCTACCTCTACCAGTTGCGGAAGGGATCATAGAAACATAGGCACCAAAACATAGATTGTAGTTGATTCTAGGTCTAAAATAAACATATTCTAGAATAAAAGTGGCCATTGGAGTACCGGTCATGACGCAACATCCATTGATCACTCCTTTGGCACAACCTACTAGGTTAGAAGGGAATCTGCTTGCTACTAAAGTTGAGGGTTTGCCCTTTCTAAATGCGGTTCCAACCAAACCAAACACACAGTCAGCATGGGGCCCACTCTCTATTACCATCCCCTTAGTAGACTAGAACATGAAGTTGTGGCCTTGATTACATCCACATTGAAGGAGGAAGTTGGAGCCAAATCCATCAAGACCATTGTCTGACCCTACTATTCTAGTCATCTCTCTAGGTTTTGAAATCAAGTCATCAATAGTGTTCTATTGAATAGTGGATCTAGAGTTAACATCATCACTGTAGCCACTTGTAGAGATTTTGGGCTAATGAATTGGGAGCTAGTCGTCTTCTTAGTTCCAATGACAAATCAACAAAGAGTGCAGCCACTTGGCATCATTTGATTAGTTCTCATGGAGGTAGCCAAAGTGCCATTTGTTATTTCCTTGGTAGCACTCAACATGGAGCATGTAGGTGAAGATTATCACCTATTGCTCGAATAGTCCTAGTTGTGGAAAGTACGGACCGGTTACAATTGGAATTGTGACAGACTAACAATTCGTCAAGGTCACAATAAAATCCAAATCTTCTTAAACAAAATGCTACGTTTATCAGCAAATTGTAGACTAATAGTCATAGAAATTGTCAACATGGTGGATGACGTGGATGATCATGAGGAAGTTGCATTCTTGGCATCTAATGCCCACTTAGAGCCTTTTTTTTGTGGATGTTTTGTAGATCAATAAATGATAGTTAGATCCACACTCCCCATTTCACCCTATCCCAAGAGCAGTAGGCCTCAACATGAGATGATTAGACTTCTGATGTATAGAAGTCAAGAACCCTAACAAAGTAGAAGTGGCTCAAGCTACAGCTATAAGTAAATAAGAAATTTTTGATATGCTTAGACAGGAGAGAAAGTTTGAAGCACAAATGCAGAAGGTTAAGGGTCACAGAGGATGTCCTCACCATAGTCTACCTTGATTTGAAAGAAACAAAGCTAGTAAAGATCAATGCTTAACTTCTAAGACTAGTTGGGTTCCCTGCTAAAAAAATTCAAATACATCTTTGCTTGGGATTACTCTGAAATGAAGGGATTGGATCCTCAATTTTACCAGCATCGGATTTTTCTCAAACTAAATGCTATGACAGCCTACATATAGAGATATTGCATGAATCTCTGCATGGCAAAGATCATCAAAGAAGAGCTAGATTGACTCCTTCGAGTTGGCTTCATCACTCCAATGGCAGAGGGAGAGTGGATCTTGAACATTTTTATTGTCCCCAAATAAGAACAAGAAGCTAAGGATCTATGTAGATTATAGGAAGATAAATGCTACAACCATTCTAAGTTAGTTCCCCATTCCTTATCTTAACAGTATTCTTGGTGGGTTGTTGGTCACAAGATGTATTTCTTCTTGGATAGATTTAGTGGTTACAACCAAGTCCATCTTGCTCTGAAGGATCAAGCTAAAAATTCTATCATATCTTTGTGCATATTTGTATGTACAATAATGTGGTTTGGGCTAAAGAATACCCTAGCTTCCTTCCTATGGGATATGCGACAAAATTTTGGGCCCTATCTAACTTACTTCATGCAAGTATTCCTCGACAACTTTAGAGTCTTCAACATACTCTTGGTTCACTCGCATCATCTTTGGCTCTGTTTCACCAAATGCCAAGAAGTTAGTCTAAGTTTGAAACCCGTGAAATGTGCCTTTGTAGCAGTGAAATGTGGTATTTTGTCAAGTCACATGAATTTTGTGATGGCATTACTATGGATCCCAATAAGGCAGTTGCCATCATGTAGGCCCGCAAACCTAATTCCCCAACTATGGTGCTACATAGTTTTTGGGGCAAGTCCATTGGCATGGAGGCATTTGCACCTCCTAGCCCATGTAGCTATCCCTC
Source organism: Lygodium microphyllum (assembly GCF_053477565.2). Classification (NCBI taxonomy): domain Eukaryota; kingdom Viridiplantae; phylum Streptophyta; class Polypodiopsida; order Schizaeales; family Lygodiaceae; genus Lygodium; species Lygodium microphyllum. The sequence goes on from NC_141148.1 coordinate 36,329,144, forward strand.
TCAATCGGCTAGCACACACTCCCAAAATAGCCTTCACATGGAAAGAGATAGTGGAGATATTTGCAAATTTATCTAGAAGTGTGATGCTTGCTAGTGGCTTGGTCAACCTCTATCTCAGGATCGATTGCCCTTCTGTTAACCCCAACACAAAGAAAGAAAAAGGAAATAAAAAAGACGCAGGGCAAAGGTGGAAAAAAGGTAGCCCGACAGAAGAAAGAAGAGGAGAAAAGGCCAAAAGAGCAGGGGCAACCTTAAAAAGCCCAAGGCAAATGAAAAAGGGGAAATGTGCATTTTAAAATACAAAGGCGCACCCTGAAATCTTGTAGAAGAGTGTCAGGCGGTGGAAAATTCGGAAAGCTAAAACAGAAGACAAAGACAAAGACCAAGGCAAAGAGAAACGGAAGACAAAGGCGCAAAGGAAAAGCGCAAGTCAAAACTTTTGTAAAAGAGCGCAAGTGCATCATTGTTTAATTCAAGGAGCGTCGGGCTCTCACCCGTGCAATTTGTAAATGTAGACGGGCGGTGGAAAGGAAGCTAGGAAGATAGAGGGACAATGAAAAAAGGGCCTAGGCCACGGCCGACCATGTAAAAAAGGGGAAAAGGGGATGACCGCCCAAAAGGGATTTAGGGTTTTGTATATAAAGTTGAAAAGTGAATGAGAAGCTCATTCTTGTGTGCGGCAAAAAGTAGCTCTCCTCTTCTTCTTCTTCTTCTTGTTCTTGCTTGCTTGAGCTTGTGCTTGAGAGAGGGAGTGTGAGAGTGTGAGGGAGTGAGTGTGTGAGGGTGAGGGACTGTGGGGTGGAGAAGCTCTCCATCTTCTCCTCTCTTATTCTCTTCTCTCCTCTTCTCTTCTCTTGCTCACGGTGATAGAGCTTGGAGCGTGGAGCTTGAGGATGGAGCTTGCTTGATGCTTGCACTTGCATCATGGAGCTACCGGAGTGCGCAGGAGAGGAGGTAACTCGAACAGCATGGAGGTAAGCTCACTACACCCATAGATATGGATGGTGCGTCGGCTATGTGGGAGGTAGCCATTAGTGCTCGGCTTGGAACGCTTGAAACAATAAGTGGTTCGTGGGTCTTGGTAGTAGAGCGAAAGCTCCCACATTTTGGTTCCATTGTTGGGACCAACGAATTCAAGCCTTGAGTGCTTGTGTGCTTTGAATCGAGCATCGAAGTAAGGGTTTTCCCCGAACCGGTGCTTGAGATAGGTAGGAAGGGAGGGGGTTGAAGATGGTATTCGACCTCCTTGGCAAGTAGGTTTTTGCTTTTTTGAGATTTATGTTGTGAGATGGAGTAGTGTAGGTATTTACTTTGTGACTTGGATGCATTAGAGTAGGAGAAAACAAAGAAAAAACAAAGAAAATAAGCATTAGGGTTTACTGTTGCAAAACAAGGCAAAAATCGTGCAAAAAATGGTAAAACTCTCGCTTGTGATGCCTAAGGTCGCCAAGTGAGTGATAGGGGACATCAATACCATACCCGGGAAGGGGTACAAGGGCCAAAAGTGGCAAGAAAGACCACATCGTGCACTGCAGGGTTTCAGGAGAGCAGGAGAGAAGAGGAAAGCTTCGTGAGTGGATACGCTTAGATCTTGTCATCCGAGAGATATTTACCCAACCCAGGTAATTCTACACCTTCCCCTACATGAGTAGGGTGGATCTGGAGCTGCTTGACTAGGGGAAGGCCTCCAACACCCGGGATGGCGAATTTTGTGAAGCCCGGTGAAAAAAACGCACCGCACCTGGCGTGTCTGAGTGACGGCGATTCTGGGCTGAGCGGCCCTCGGACCGCTAGGCCATTCGGCCCTCGACCCAGTCGGCCCTCCTGACCACTCAACTCGGCCCTTACACACTTGGTCCTCAAACCATTCGGCCACTACCACTCGGACGCCCACGCTTGGCCCATCCGAATTGAGCACTTGGACTACCTTAGAACTCGGCTCCGGCCCACTCAGCCCTCCTGACTCAGCCCCGGCCCACTTGGCCCTCCTGACTCAGCCTCGGCCCACTCGGCCCTTGGACATCTAGGTTCAGACTGGTCGAGTTTGGCATTCGGACAGTTACATATGGTCCCTTCTATTCGGCCCTTGGCCCGAATCGGGCACTTGGCCCCTGCAATTCGGACTAGTTGGGTCAAGTGAAAATTTTGATCAAATTCTTAGAAACTTGACCTGACCTGGCTAGAACTCAGTAAAGCAAACTATGGAAGGCCCTTAGGATGCTCAGAACTTGATTCTGGCACACAGAATAGGCAAAATCGTAGGGCACGACCGCTTAGCAGCTAGAAGTAGGCACTTGCGAGACCTAGGGACTTAGACACAAACCGCTGAGTTGTAAAGCCTGATTCGACAAAAAACGAACGCGTCAACACATTAGAAAGGTGCTGAACCCCGTCAAGGCAGCCAGAAAAGTGACCAGCAAGCCTATCAGGCTCGAACAAGCGGGAGTGCATAAGACGCTTCAAGTATCTTGTTGCACTCACCGCGAATTTCTGCACTTGAATGCACTTAAAGAAATTGAAAGCCTGATTGAGCAAAGTGCACGAGAAGAGACACGCACACTTAGTGACCATAAAGTAAGGGTTGCATTCAATAAGTGAAGGAACTCACTCAGATAAACCACTCAAGGACCCCGCCAGTAGGAGAGGACCCTCGCAGAGGGAGCTTTGCCCCCTCCATATCTCCCCCAAGTAGGTTGGAGAGAAAACGTGTGCCATAACAGGCCCTCCAAATTAGACCCTAGTGTGGTAATGGCTCTACGCAAGCACGGATTCTCACCGACAAAAGAGCAACCAAAGGCCCACACCCAAACTGAGAGAAACAGAGACCCTAGAACCCCAATGGGCCAATCTAGCCAATAAGGGCAAATGGGCCACACTACAAAAACACATATGTATTGCATCCGGACTGCATCTAGTCAAAGCGGAAAACAACAACATCAAGCTACAATAGCAAGAATGGCTAGATATGACAGTCCTGACAATAGATGCTTCTTGAATAGCAACACACTGACAAACCAAGACATCAGTGGAGAATCCACGTCCGGTCGTGCAGTTGGCGACTCAAGGGCATTTGTCAAAAGGCTTAACTTTACAAGCCAAGACCCAGAAGATGAAGATATAGTACCACCTGCTTATCTTAGGGTCAAACTCAATGCGAAAAGAGAGCATACTATCGATGCTCTGATTGATGAAGGAGCAGATTTTAATGTCTTGACCTATGAGGCATGGACCCTACTAGGCCAACCAGAGCTGACACCATGACTAGTGCAACTCTTAGCCCTTATGGGGAACCTCCACAAGCACTCATAGGGAAGTGCAATGTCCTTGCAACAATTGAAACTGAGAGCTTTCCTATCCTATTTCATGCTCCTCCAAATGGTGCTAAATATGGTAAGGAAACCCTCCTAGGAAGACCCTTCAAAAGGGCGACCAAATGTGAGGCTGACTACGTAGCTCAGAGGATACACCTGACACTACCGGGTGTGAGGATAGTCACAACCTTTAACAAGGGTGACCTAATCTAACCTCAAGGGAAAGGCAAGGTAGGTGCGGACGTGGCAGTCAAGCTTACTAACGAGAGCAAGGATTTGTGGGAGGAGTTGATACAAGCATAGGTTGAACAACAAGAACGAGTGAGTGAGGCCATGCTTAAAACAAGAAGGTCAAGAGACGATGCCAAGGACGGGCTTGGGACTTACAGATGTTGTAGAAGACCACGAAAGAAGCCCAAGCCTTATAGACGAAGGCATCGATAGAGAGCTACCACAATGCCACGATGGATTTCCAAGGCGTTGCTTCGTGCTCAAGGGTATTATGCAGGCAATCGATGGATTTGGGTACCAAAACCCCCTGTTAAACCACCTCTGCCAGAAGCCCAAATTTTGTCAAAAGCAAAGAGGTGTAGGAGGAAACCTAAACGAAAATCCAAGTCTCGAACCAAAAATATTGGAGCGATTGAGCCCCTCACAATGTAAATCAAGAAATCAAACAGAACCTATAAAAAATTAGATCCTCAGCCTACCGTGCTTAGCAAGCAGATATTGGAGGTAACTGTCAAGCGTGCACGAGGTCCACTAGTGGCCAAGGAGCCTTTGACTTCCCAAGAGGATAATGAGCACCACAGGCACAACATTGCTCATGGCAAGGCTGACCGCTCCAACAAAGCAAATGGCACAATCGTCTAATAGCCTCGAGTAAGTCATTCAGCTAGTGCCAAGGCCACCTAAGAGTCCCGGATCTCCTGCGTCCTCTTGTTCCAAATGGACACAGGAAGCACAACAGCAGTCGTCAATGGCGGCGGCTGCTCACTCCCAATCTTTATCTCCATCAAAGCTTCCAAATATCCAAGAGGGGGAATATGACACTAGCCATAGCTCTTGGCCCAAGGATAGGCCTGTGCAACCCAATGCGACAAGATCGACTCATGATCGATCTACACAGGTGAATGCTCAAAGGGCGATAAGGGATGTGACCACTTCCAATTGCTCTAAGGACTGGACACTGCAATCCACCAATAGTAGCGAGTCCAATGAACTAGCTGCTAGTACTTCAAACCAGGGATCACAGCAGTCACAGCCCTTGGCTGCGACAATGCCCCTCGTGGAGCGTGTCCTTAGTAGTTTACCTATGGAGGAGGTGCCGCAACCAGTATCCTTGACAACTCCAGCCCTTCCAAAGCACCTAAAGCCTAGGCTTGAGGAGAAACCTCTCAAAGGTGTGGCCAAGGAGATGGCTCATCGAACCACTCAACCTAGCAAGGCTATTTAGCAGGCCACGGCTATGTCCCATGAGGACACACTAGAGAAAGGAAATGCTAAGGCCCTACTAAGCACGACAACGTTTGACCTAGTGTAGGGTCTTGAGTCGTTGAGAGACACACCTTTACTGACCAAGAAAAAGAGGAGAAAATAGCGAAAACAACAACAGTTGCAGGTGGTTGTGGACCCCAAGAACATCGAGACAAAGAGCGCTGGAGAGTTGATGAATAAAGAATTGACTCCACCCACCAATGGACCCATTGACGCCTCCCCTAATAGCGATGAAACCTCAGGCACATCCGTGTGCTCTGAAGAATCAAAGCAGTTGTCACCATCAATGGCTGCTTGCAACACTCAATCCATCGACAATAGAACTTGCATTGACCAGTCAAAAGTGGATATAACGTTGTCACAACAGGGTGACAAATTCATACCAGTCACGTCCAAGGAGAACCATGACACAATAACGAAGCCCCAAGAGAAACATGGAAACCCCAAGCGCATAAGCAATCCTAGTGCTGACCAATCTTGCTCATCTAGGCCTGAGCCCCCAGCTATGCTAAAACCTAGGCAAACTCCTAGAACCTTGCAGGAGATAGCAACCGAGCAAGCCCTCGTTGAACATAGAAGTGTCGCAGAATGCTTAACTGAGTTGGATGCCAAGCTCAAGGTATTCGCATGTGTCTATGTCCTGGCAGACATGCGTGCATTCCCTAAAGAGCAGCTCAGAGAATACTTGCCATTTCCCTTATCTTGGGAAGATCAAGAACACCTTGACGAGCACTATAGCAGGCTCCTGCATGAACGCATGCTACTCATCTCGGGCGAGGAAGCCGACGAATTGTGCTTAACTCTCACATTCAATGATGCTCTCTGACAACCAAATCTCTTGGAGATAGAGCAACTAAAGCGACTGTTAGAGGGCCAAAGTCAATTTGAACAACGTTGGTGTGAAAACCGTGTTGCAATGGCCGAACTAGGAGCTCAGATCATGACAGTCTTTGAGGAGCGATTGGCCAAATGGCAATCTCAAAGAGACCCAACCTATGTGGCACCAACTTCCCTTCGAGTGCTAACTGCCATTCGAGGTACAGACTTGGCTGAACTGAGCCAAGAAAACTCTCTATTTGATAAGGTTCTCATTGAGGAGGAGTTACATGTTGCCAGTAGACTCGGGCAAGGTTCCATGCTACTCGATGTGGCAAAATATCTATTGGTATTGAGTAAGCTGCCACGGGTACTAGATGCATGTGCCATGCTCCAGTACAATCCTGAGTTCTACAATTGGTTTCTATCCTCGTGAACTGACATGGATTTGTAAATATGTATATATATAAACAATGATTTTTGTGTCACCCTGTATAGACACTATCAACACACACAAGCAATAATAGTCAAATGTAGACAGAAGAGCTGGGGCCAATGGGCTAGACTCATCCGGTCCCCCTCTCACATGACCATTTTCGCCTCCGGGCGAAGGGCATGCACCTCGCATTGCCACCTTGGAAAGCCCTGACCAACATATCTGATGATGTAACCAGGGTGCAGTCCCTTTCTATACACCTTTCCCTTTCCGGTCTATCCTTCCAAGAATGAGTTCTGCCCCAAATCCATGACCACCAGCCGATGTAACTCGGTGTGAGCCGAGATCTGCTCATGGCAGGAGGCTAAGTCAACATCATCATGGGGGCCATTCCGCTACAACAAGCATAGCACGTTCCACCCCTCCTCTTCTAGTCATATGCGTTTGATAACCCATATTGAAATCCCTTCTATGTGAATGATCTTATTCCGTATCAAGGCCTAATCCTTGGGTTGCATCTTGCAGGCCCCCCACAAGGAAAACATGGAGAACCACGGGCAGCTGGCTTGTAGAGACGCTCTCCGCTGCGGATGACGGAAACATGCGGTACATGCCCCTCCGCTGGTGCGCTATGTGCCCACCCTCAAAAGGTATGCAAAGAAACCGGGCCCTAAGTGACAACGCCCTGGATGAAGGCCAAAAAATCCTCGAACCAAGAAAGTCGAAGCTCAACGAAGCGTGCAAGAAGTGGCAACACCAGTTGCACAAACCCCCAACGCACGCTCAAGCACCAGATGCTCAAGGGCAAAAAAGGCAGCCCGGGACAGGGAATAGTTCAATGAATTATTTAAAGGCATTTTGGAAATGGTGGCGGCCCGAGACGACACCATTCATGTCCTGGCTGACATGTGCCCTGCCCGACCTCACGGAAGTCTCGCTCTAGCACCACCCCAATCGCCTAACCAATCGGACTTGCCTCGCCTAGTACAAATCGACTAAGCCCTTATGATGTACAAGTAGCTTGACAAGTTATCAGGACATAACTTTTTGTCTTTTGATGGGTAAAAGGGCAACTCCCCACCTGTACAACTTCTTCTGCCTATCGCTAATGTATGCCACGTCTTTGACAAGCAATTGCATGGGCATTACAATTAACATCATAGCATTTCAAAAAGTCATGTCTTAACATAACTACCTCAGTTGAATTACTTAACGAAATCAAGCATGTGCTCTCACGAAGTGACAAGTGGATGCAGGGTAACACAGGTCCTCGTACAAACTTGTTCAACGCCTGGGTGACTGCAAAACTAGCAATCGTGCACGAACCGCAACAAAGCCACACTGCTGAACGCAAACAATCACCCTTGTGAGTGCCCACATCGCACGAACCAACACATAGTCATGGGCTACACTCTCTTCTTGGGCCAAGCTCTACACTCACGACGGGTGTCGCTGCAATCGTACCGATATCGCAACATGGCAAAATCATCACGGTCATATCCATTTCCTGAGCCTCCGAGGCTTGACATGTCCCAACCCATTGAAAGGCTCATAGCCTCCGCATATTGCAATGGTTGTATTGTGGCAAAAAAAAAAACCCACGATCTTAGCACCGCACCTAGGGGTCCTCAAATTAGGTGCGTCCAGTGACCTTGGTCGGTTGGCTCCGTCCCTAGTCCCCTAGCCCCCTAGCATCACCCACAATAGTTCAAGCCACATCAAGGGCAACCTATTTTGATCTTCAAGGTACTTGAGTCTTTAAGAGTACTTCAATCTTCAATTCTCCACTTGTGGTACTTGTGAGAGGGATAAAATAGTTGGACATGCTCCCTATATGGTCTCCAAATCACTAGGAGGTGGGCAAAGTTCTATCGAGGTCGATTCATTACACCCCTTTGGGATCTTTAATAGTAGGGAAGGATTACCTCTCTATTGTCCCACTATCTCCCTCGGCATCCACATTTTTCCTTGGTGGGAATATCAACATGGTAGTAATATGCTACTCTAATCAATCAACATGATATGCATTACTAAAATTTCAATTCATCTCTTTCCATGAAATGCAATAGGATTGAAATTGACAAAATGAATAGGGAAAGAGTCTTACCACACAGTGACTCATTACTGACTTACCATTTACAATGGATTATGATATATTTTGTCATGAATCAAATAATAATCACCAAATCAATGGATTAGAGTAAGAAATCTAATCAATTAGTTGAACTTTAACCAACAGGATTAAATGTAATGCTAAAAACTCAAGCAAGAGCTTCTAATTCACTATTTGAATCAAGTAAGCATGCATTCCATGAATGGGATGATTTAACCAATGATGGGTTGAAGTTTAATGAAAATGTTCAATTCTTCAATCTCTCAATCAAATGGATGAAGCTAAGTAATTGGATAAATGCAAGAGATTAAGAATTGAAGAGAAATACCTCTTGTTAGTTTGATGAAGGCTTGAATGTTTCCCAAATGCTTGATGAAGCCTTTGATTGCTCAATGTTGTTGAAGTAACCTTCAATCCTTGTTCATTTAATACTTAGAAGAAATCTTGAAACTTTATAAGCTTAAGATTGAAGCATTGCCATTTTCTCCAAATCTTGACTTCATAGAAGCTCTTGAGGTTGAATCTTTGGCCATTCTTGTTCAATCCTTGCAATTTCTTTAAGAATCTTAGTAAAATAAATCCCAGGGTTGAAATGATGAAGAGTCTTTAAGAGCTAAATCTTTCATGGCTATCCATGGATAGGGTTTTTCAGAAGTTGCTGAAAAAGAGAATGCCAACTATCTCAACAATTTACTAAAGGTTTTGGTTGCCAAAGACTAGCAAAACCAAGTCTCAAGCTGAATGATGACTAGCAGTAGGAGAGATCAATCCCAAATTGACCCAAAAATTATGCCACAAATAATGAGGTTGTTTAGTGCTCTCTACAACAGCTCAGTACTTGGCCTATTTGGTACTCCTCTCATGCTAAGAATGAAGAATGGAAGAAGATTCAAGTATGTAATGGCTAGAATAGTTCAAGACCTAGGAGATAGAAGGGGATCTTGGCTGAAAACTCCATGAAACCTATAGAAGAGCTCCAAGAAAGGGGAAAGAGAACCCTCTCTTTGAAAAGTAATCATAGTTTGTTCCTCTATTAAGTCCCGTTAACTCCTATTTGACCAAATTACCTTCAAAATAGCCTGTAATGGATGCACAACTTGCCAGTTTCATAGTTTGGTCAAATCTCTCCAAGATCTTTGTCAAAGCTCCAAAGTTAGTCTCTGCTTTAAGTACAACTCCTCCTACAAGTATCTGCCATGTGGCTCGTGTACCTACCGTCCAAGATTTAATGGTGGAAAATTGGAGAAAATATATATGAAATGAGAAAATCAAATGGACCAAAAGCCTATGCTCTGATACCACTTGTCAATGAGAGAATTGAGATGTGAGAGAAAGAAGAGAAGAGGAGACAAAAAGGAGTGGCGAGGAGAGAGAAATACTAGAAAGTTAGGAAAGAAAATAGAGGAGCCATAAAAGGTGTGAACAAGAAGGTGAGGTAAGCGACAGTAAATGTATTAATGTTCAAAAAATGTGAAAATTTACACGTCTCACCCCTTTTATACCTATGTCAGTGTGACAATATATTATTTATAATTTCAAACTAAACATATCTTTTGTCAGCTTCTTACAACTTGGCTTCTAGGAGCTTCATAACTCTGGTTTCACTTAGAAATAGTAATTTGGATTCATGCACCTTTGTCATTACTATACATGCTTAGCATCAGGCTCTAGGTTGATGTGATGTTGACACATATTGGGATCAATCCCCTTTAAGTCTTTGTAAGACCAAGAAAAAACATTGAGGTTCTCATTCAACGAGTTATGAAGGGTCAAGAGCTCCTGTTCTGGAAGATTGCTGCCCACTTTGAGATGTCTTTCTGTATCATTTACATCAATAAAAGTCATTGTCTTTCACCTTCCACTTCTCAAACAAGGTCTCGAGAATTTCTTCTTCTGGATATAGATCTGTCTCCTTCAAGGGATTGGTATTCTCATTTGATGCTCTACTAGAACTAGCTTTGACCTTTCATGGGGATTTGTCTGGCTCCTTATAATGCTAAAATGGTATCAAGGCTATTTTCAATTTTGTTAGAGAGTTAATTACTTCTTGAATCGAGAACTCATCTTTTGAGGATGCATCCAAGAATGTCACATAACAAGGACCACGTAAATTCTATTTGAGTTGTAGGACTGGTGCTACTTGGCAAGGTGCATCATCTCATCCTTTCTTGAGAAGGCTAGTCTAGGGTGAAAAGAGCCAATTGCTAAAGGAAGTCTTAAATTCTTAATCCACTTCTTATAAATCTTTTGCCTATAATGAGATTAATTTACCGACTAGAAGGGTACCATAGTCATTTTTCTAACAACATGGGATCTTTAGCTTCTATGGCATCTGGAAATGCATTCTCATTTGTATCCTATTTTGATTGGATAGATTATTCCACTTCGCTTTCATAATCTACATTATGCCTTTTCTCATCATTCTCTTTGGACTCTATCTCTCTACATCTACAAAGGCCCTATAGGAGAAGAACATGTTCTTTGTTGCATGTTTTGCTTCTACTTCTATATCTCCTTGTGCTTTTGACTCTGGCGCCATGTAGCATGAGAAGCAATACATCCATGCCTCCATCTCATTGTCAAAGGTAATTTCAAAAGTCATTCTTGGATCTTATAGGAGGTATTTACCCATCGACAATGACTTTGCTTCTTCTAGGAGTTGGCTTATAGTGCCCATAATCAAGGGCTGCACTTTTGGGTTTCTTTGAGAAAAATTACTTGACAACATCTTCTTTTGCCAATGTTCCATCTACAACCTCATTAGAAGAGTTAGAGAAAATCTTTATGGAGGTGGATCCATGTCCTTTTTGAGCACCATATAGTTTCAACACCACTTTATTTGGTCCCCTCCCTATGGTTAGTTTCTTTGAACCAATTAGTCCTTGCTCTTGCTTTGAACAACTATGGTCTTCCAAGTAACAGAGGGTAAGATGTACCACAAGAGTTTGGCTTCACCACCAGGTATGTCATCTAGTAATCTCTGCTAGAAACTGTGGTCTTGATGTAGACAAGAATGCCTAAGGGCTTGATTTAGCTCTACTCCTACCAGTTTGATAAGCCATTGGATAGATTGTATGCCTTGTAGGCCTAGCTCTTCCATCATCACATCTGTCATGATGTTTATTGAAGAACCTCCATCTATCAATGTACTTGAAATGAAACAACCTTTTATCTAGATACCAGTCTACTAGAGTGCTAGGATCTAGGAAGGCCTTGGCCACCTTGACTTCTTTTATAGGCTTTGGGACTCCATTCGATATTGTAATAGTTGTAGGGTTGGTAGTCCTTAGACCACATCATCTTGTGAAAATTCTTTTAAATCTTTTTTGGCAATTAGGGGAAAACATTAGCAATTGACAAAATGTAACATTAGATATTTTAACAGTTGTAGGGTTGGCAGTCCTTAGACCACATCGTCTCATGAAAATACTTTTAAATCTTTTTTGGCAATTAGGGGACAACATTAGCAATTGACAGAATGTCAAGTTAGGATGATGGAAGGTATCTAGGTCTTTGACCAAGTCATATTCCTTTATTCAATCCATTGCCATTTCTAACCGACTAGGGAATGGTGCTATATCCACTTTCATTTTTCCTCTTTCTTTAAGCAAGGGTTACATCACCCTTTCTTCTATCATGAGAGGTACATCTGCCTCTTCTACCTCCTCTTAGACCTTTGGTCCTACTTCTTTTGTTAAGTTTCTATGTATCCTTCTGTGGCACTAGAATGTTCTATATTGTACTACTTTGTGGCTCTATTGGGAACTTGAGCTTCCCAATAGAGCTTCACAATAGAGCTTCACACTAGAATGTTCTATATTGTACTACTTTGTGGCTCTATTGGGAACTTAAGTTTCTATGTATCCTTCTATGGCACTAGAATGTTCTATATTGTACTACTTTGTGGCTCTATTGGGAACTTGAGCTTCACAACTTTGGCAGGGGTATTGTTCTCTTTTGGAATAGTTGGTTCTCTTTTCTTGGTATGCATTACTACAACAAATTCTAGTTCTACTAGGTTTGGAGATAGGTCATTGGGCCTTCTACTGGTTATCAATGGTGTTGGTCTTCAAAGGGTTTGCAATCTTTGCCAATATGGCCTTCTCCTTTTTATCAACTACATAAGGGCTTATAGCCCACTGACCTTCTAGGATTTGGACAATTTGTGGAGATGTGACCCTTCTCTCGGCATCTCTAGCATTCCACTTTTGATATCTGTCCTACCACCAGACTATTTTTCTCTCTATAACTTTGGGCAAGGAACCTACCAAAATCTTTGGGCTTTGGGCTGATGTCTTCGGTTGTCATCTTGGATTTTAGTAGGTTGAACCTTGCTCCTTCTTTCATGCATCTCCTTCAAAGAATAGATATCCTCTGTGTGGTTCTTCCTTAGGCAATAGGAATAGAAGGCTCTAGGGATAGTTGGCTTTTGGGTACATTCAATGGCTAAATATCCCACTTGATGGCACTTTCTACACCATGTGTTCAATTGCATCACATGTCTTCTACCTCTTGCAGTACTGGATATGCTAGTAGTATTCACTTTCAATGTCTATAGATATTTTGTAATCACATCCATCAACTGAATTGGACAAGTAGTCCTTCAAATTTTCTCCTCCTAGAATACTTGCAGTAGGATTTTGGGAAGTCTCTGTACTCACTACACAGACGGATTGGGTTGGTCTAGAGGGTCCTTTAATCTAATTCTGATTTAGAGCTCTTGTTAGGATTGGTTCTAGTTGGAAGGGTTCTACTAGTATTGTTGAGTTGCCATTGGGGAATGGTTTGAGGCCACTGTTGTTGTGGTTGGAACCATCATTTGAGGCACTATTGTCTACAGGCCACTATTGATTTGGTGCACTATATTACAACATTGTTTGCATCTAAGGGTAGGGGTAGGAAACAATTCCTAGGGCTGCATTTGTTGGGTATGCCATTCCTAGCATGGGAGGAGGTAAGTCTTCTCTTCCTGAGGTCATTGAGAGTCTTGCTTCAACTTCATCATACAGTCTTTCATCTTCCACTACAACTTCTAGGTTGATTGGTCTTCTGAGCTCCACAAAATTATGAACTTTTGGTTGTATGCCTCTAAGAAAAACTCACTTCTGGATGCCTTCATTCAAGTTATGATCGGTCCATCTCTTTAATCTAGATTCCATTCTAAAGACATATGCTTTCACCCATTGTCTAGAGGACCAACTTAAGCTCATGGACTCCATTCCCATCCTCTCTTCAAAACATTCACGCTTGAATTTGGTGAGAAAGTCCACCTTCACGTCATCCCATGTGTCAAAAGTTCTTGCTGCTTGTCTCTCACACCATTGAAATGTGTGTGAAATGCCAAGCCTTTGAAAGTGGTGGGTAATATTGCCAACCAATGCTCTGGGGTTCTGGCACTGTTGGCTACACCTACTATCATGAACTCAGCTACATGAAGATTGGGGTCACCATTGTATTCTCCCACAACAGGACTACATTTGTTGGCTTGTCCTCATCAATATTTCTAAGATGGAACTAGCCAGGAAGGGGACCTTGGTTCACCATTGGGAGTTTTTTAAAGAGTACCGCAAGGGCATCAAAGGAGGCTTCTACTGCTAGCTTGTTCTCACCTTTGATTTATCTCTCTTCTCATGTACCTCTGGATTCTTTCTAGTGCTTGCCTCTTGATTGCATCCCTCATCAAGGAGTTGGCTCCACCCAATTTATCTATACTCAACAGAAGGGAATCAAAGGGGCTTTAGTCTCTGCAGAACTCTCTTGCCAACATTCTTTCTACTTTCTTTTTTTTAACATATCTAAATTCAACTTTCATTCCACTATAGAGGAGAAGATATTATCTATTTCGCTCTTCAGTTTTGTGGAAAACAATTGGCTATAATGATATAACTTTTTGTAGCTTGAGAAGACAATGGGATCACTTTGTCACATATAGCCTACATCAAGATAATGACATGTCTCTTGAGGAATGTAATTTTTGTAGAAAGTAGCTTTGGCAATGAAGATCGCCAATTATTCAATAGTAGCAGTATTCCTACAATCTTCCAGTGCTTTTCTTCCTCTTCAGTAGTGCCACTGCTTCCATTTTCAGCCTCTGTTGGTGATGGATGATGGCAACTTCCCTAGCTATGCACCAAAAACATGGAGCCCTAAGAGGAACACCAAGAAAACATGGAAACTATTGCAAGAAAATATATATTGTCACACCAACAAGCGTGTTCTTCATACTTTAATCAATCATAAGAAGAAAAAGAGCACCAAGAACAACCAATCTTCACGCAATATTGCATTCTTTACAGAAACCATTAAAGAACCAAAAGAACACAAAGAAATGCTCAATTTTGAATGGAATTCATCATATTGGATTCATATTTCATTGTATTCATAGTCTTGATAGTCTTTCTTTTATGTAGATACAATGCTTCTTCATAAAAGTTGCTATCTCTCATAAACTCTCTCTCACAAATATGCTCTCTCTCAATAGTACATTGGAATAACAAGGCATAACACTCAATAGTTCTCTCTTGGTTGTGGATACCTCTTCCAAAAAGTATGTTTTGTATGAAAGGTCACCATAGACACTATAGTGACCGTTGAGGACTCACTATTATCACTATCACTGTAGTTTTCACTTCAAGTCTTCATCAGCTATTTCTTCTGCTTCTTCAAGCTTCAAAGAGCTTTCATTCATCTCTTTCCAAGATTGCAAAACATTCCCTAATCTAAACATCCAACCATCAGAACACTTAAAGAAGCATGTAGAACAAAACAGAAGCTTTATAGAACACTTCACAAAAGATCAATAGAAGACATAAAACCCATATAAACCAAAACCAATTCAACCCATAAAAAAACATCCAAATCACTCTCAATCATTCCTCAAACCATTTATTAACAATCATAACCTCTCAAACAGAAAGAAAATAGATCAAAACAGAACGAGAGACCTAACAAAACCAAACATATATAGTAAGAACCAATCTACACATCATAACTTAATGAAAAATCATCATGAGCTTCTCAATTACAATCAAACCATCCCAAAACACTCCAAAACACTTCCAACACTTCCAAAATTCACTTAATAAACCCTCAAAATCAACCAATTCAGCTTGTAAAAATAACAAAAATCAGCTAAAAAACAAGTCAATTTAGTCCTTAACAACCTTTAATGATGCTCAGTGTAAGGGTAAATGTATCTTTATATTAAGTGCAAATAGATCAAGTAAACAAGGACATAAGTATTCCTACTATTTATTCATTCAAATGCAATGATTATAAGGTAAATAGAAAATGTAATCCAAAATTATGTTGCATTGTCTAAGAGAACATGTTAATTATGGTGAACCTTATGTGTAGGTGTCTCGAAGAGAAGAGAGAAATACTTTGTGTAGGGATATCATTGTGAAACAAAATTTCCTCTTGCTACAATCCATATGATAGAAACACATATGTAATAGTTAAAAAAAGGCCAAGAAGTAATATAATAGTACTTTAAATTTCATTGCCAATGATTACAATTTGATTAAAAATTTGTATTTTATATAAAAAAGAGAAATTTGAGATTTGAATACCAAATTTTGGCATATTTATAATCTTTGCATTCTCTCTATATCCCAAGTCTCTAAAAAGTTTGTGGTGTCCTCTACTGCATCATTAGTGACTTGGATGGGATTCTAGCCTTTAGACTTCTTTGGGTGTTGGGTATGGTGGTAGAGGCATATGGGTAGGTGGTATTGAAAGGTTTTTGTGTATTATATAATTGATCAAATTTTCACCCATCTCTAATCTCTAAACAAAATAAGATTGTTATCTATGTAATTTGCTAAGTATTCACCCTTCATAAAATTGTACAAATCGAGGCTAAGTATAAATTTAATTATACTATTCTAAAATACTTTAAGAAAAACTAAACTTGCGTTACTTATTTGAGACCGAGTAGATGCTCTAGGAGTAGTTTGGTATTGTAGCGAACCCTCCACCTACAACTGTAGCCATTGCCTTACTCTGGCATGCAAGAATTGATTATTTGTGTATTCTCTAGTATTTTGTGAACTTGAGTGATAGCTTGAAAGCCTTTGATAAGTTTTTCAATAGTTTTTTTTTTGTTAAGAAAAAAATTGACATTGTCTTCCTCTCTTTCTCTCCCTCTCCCTCTCATGGCTCAAGGAGCTTACTTCTTCACATTATCATGGCACCCATATATTGAATTGGCATCAAAGCATCTCCTTATAGCAAAGTGGAATATTATCACTCTCCAATAAGATCAATAAGATAAGAATGTAAACAAAATTACCAAAAATTATATTTGAGATATATTAAAAGAAACATACCAAAGAGTTTGTCACCTTTCATGTATCCCATCACAAGATATTGTATGAGATCCAAATTGGTGGTGCATATAAAAATATTTCACACCTCTAATAGAGAGTTTCTTTGCCATGTCTTGACCATCCTTTGACCTTTTCTTATCCTTTTCAATCTTCATGTTTTCATCATGCAAACCAATATCTAACAATTTTTTCTCAAGTGTTGCAATCGCCATGACCTATAGAGGCCTAGGTCACATTGTCTAAGCAAAACATATATTTAATAAGAGTAATTTCTTAATGGTTATTCACAAATCATATATTGTAGAATATAGAATCTAGATAAGAAAAATATAAAATTTCTCTAAAATATGGATATTTAAGGTGCTTATTGGGTGCATTTTTTCAAAAAAAAAAGTCTAGTTCCTTTGTAGCACACATGCAATGTATGCATAGACTCTTTGAATTGGCCCCTTTTGAGACATTGTACATGCACTTTAGGGTCCTTAGATCTCTTGCTAAATGCTACTCTACTTTGAATCTTTTGAACCCTTCCACATCCAAGATTCACCCATTCCTTTTCTTACTAATGATTTGGGATATACTTTTCTTATGAAAAATCCAATGCAAGGTTTTGAATTTCTTAAGCATAACTTGGAATACACATAAATTATAAGTATGTGACACAATCATAGGATTAGCATAAGTAAACTTCTACTATAAATATATTGCTCACCTCAAAGGACCCTAGTGAGAATATAATATTCTTAAATTGGACATTAAACCATTTTGGATTTTGCTTTGAAATTGTTGGATCAAGTGCCTTGTTCATCACGGTGATAATTGTGGAAATGTACGGGATCTAGGACATGGCCGTGAGCTATGGTGGATGGAAGAAGAAGAATGAACTCATGATGATAGAGACACTGGACTTGGCTGCTACGTAAGTGAATTAGGTTCCAAGATTGAAGCTTGGACTCATAAACACAATCTTGTGTATTGGACTAACAAGTACAAAACTGACACTAACTGATAAAGAAAAGCATCATCATGTATTCATTCTATATAAAAAGTGGTAGTCAAGTACAGTGCTTTACAATTATTGGATGGATACAGTTTTTCCTTTCTGTGCATATGGGATTCCTGCAGCCTACATGTCTTCATCCCAAACTGCCACATACAAAGAGGCTACATTAGGTGTGATTGCTAATATCTCAACAATAATGACATGTTCTAGCTTTGTATCCTTCACAATCTAGCATTCATCAAGCTTGAGTACAAATTTTAGGACACTGTCGCATTCATGTGAACTTACCTCAAATAATTGAATAGAGTATGATTATGAAGCCTCCAAGTTATAAAACATATTGTTATATTTGTTATAAACCATCACCTCCAAGTTGTAAAACATATTGTTATATCTGTTATAAACCATCACCTCTCTTATTGTTTCATAGTACATATCTTCAATATAAAATGGAGCTCTCAGGACCCATATAACTTAATTATTCACTTTTTATTCCATTCTTTTGAGTGATGTCTAGTTTGAAAATATTGATCCATGTAGCTTAGATTGCTTCATATTTGATTAAAGACATTTGTAAATAGTTATGTATCCTTTCTAGATATACTTGTTGCATAAAAAAATGCCTATATATCACTTAAGTTGGTTCTCTTTCAAGAAGCCATCAATCTCTTGTTTTTTAAGCTTTTGATACTTTGGATCCTTCAAGATCACTTCAATAGATTTCTTATTGAGAAGCATTTTAATGTTGCAATTGATACATCCATGCTTGAATCCTTTTCTTCATTGTGTTATATGATGTCTTTGTATTTAGAATAAAAATGTTTAGTTATTAGAAACTACTTCACAAACATTGTATGAGATGGAGATTTAAGTAACAAACAACTTAATTCACTACATGTATCATTTTTTAAAATACCCTTCATAACTTCATATCTTGAATATTTCAAAGTTCCTTGCATTGTTTTGAACCCCCATATTATTTGTTTAAACCTCAATTGATCTCTTTGTTTCTCCACCTCTAAAATGGTCTCCTTGTTTTGTAATATATTATACTTATATTTTTGTAACATTAGCCTCAAAGAAGGATTATTCTTTTCTAACAAATCTCTTTCTAACTTACGTAAATTCCTAATCACATCCAAGTATTGTGTGCATCCTAAGAGGCCACTATAACCATTCCAACAAAGCTTACTAAGGATGTAGTCTCCCTACATATGGAGATGCAGAGTTGTGCAAATGTTTTTTTGGGTATAGTTTTCCACATTAGTCCATAGATCTATATTCATGCTTCCTTATGACCTACATAGTTCTTTGGATATAGAAGACATGAGACATGGTTTGTGTTTATTACATAATGGCTTATACTTGCGCTCAAGCTCAACATGGAGGTGATATGCCTCTCTCTTATATCTCTTTGATGATGATTTGGGCACTTCCATATATGTTTGTGATGTTGATTCAACCTGACCATCTCCATTTGTGATGTTGATTCAACCTTAGCTATCCCTGTTGATTCCATCCCAGCCACCTTTGTTTGTTACATTGATTTAGTCCCAGTCATCCCTATTTGTGTTATTTGTGAAGTTACTTTCACAAATGAGAGATTATACATGGAATAATTCAAAATGTAATGTAGTGAGCACAACTCAACTTCATGTAGTCTTTTGGCTCATCTTTTGAAAGAAATTATGCCATTAATCCTAATTAATCTAACATTAGGAGAAAAATGAACTCAAAAATGGGCTTTTAGCCTTCCCTCTCTACTTTTCTTCTCTCTACTTTTGCAATTTCATTTTTTCTTTTATATATTAACCATAAAGGATTTGCTTAGATTCCTTCTCTCTTCTCATTCAAGAACCATTTTTCAACTAAAGTTCATATTAAAAAAGGAGTTAGTTACGAGAGTGTGGTACTTGATTTTCAATGCAAAATGATTAATATATATAGAGAAATGTATTTCTTAGATTTGAAAAAATAAAAAATTTAAGAGTTTTTAAAAAGATAATTTTGAGATTTTTTATATTCTCACTTTTGGTCAATAAACAAACCCGTTGGTCAATAAACAAACTCCTTAGTCAAAATTTTCATTTTTTAGAGATGTTTTTGGGGGTAAAATGGAAATTTTAAAAATTCGAAAACTTTATAACAACTCTTCTCTCTACGTATTTTGTTCCATTTCACTACTTTCTAATGACTCTATTATGACCTTTTCTCTATTAATATCCAATTTATCTCAACACAATGAACTATCTTGATCTCACTTGCTCACCATCAGTAGATCTATGTTTATGCACTCTCCTTTCACACTCAATTATTCCATTTTCCTTGACATAACTATGTGTTCTTCCATTCTACCATCACAAAGTAAGCTACCTACTTTTCTTTGACATATCTGTGTGTCTATTTATGCCTCTCTAGTCTATCTCCATAGATATCAAAAACATATATTTCCATTAACATCTCAATGTGTCTATTTGTGCATCTTTGATCTACCTCCATAGAATCAATCACACTGACACTATTAACATCTCTATGTATCTATCTATGCCTTTTTAGTCTACCTCCATACACATCTATAATGAGTGAGATGTACAGGAACTAGGGGTTACATACCAAACCACACTGTCTAGGGTATGAAAGATGTAAGAAACCTAGTTTAGGGTATCCAGGAATGATCAAGAATTGATTATTCACCTTCCTTCTAGCTTCCATGACTTCCCCTCTCTTTCTCTCTCTTTTCTTGTCTTTCTCTCCCCTTTGATAGTCTTTCTCCCTCTTCTTCTCTTTCCTTCTCCCTCTTTCTCTCTCCTCTTTGCAATCTTCTTCCTTCTCTCTTCTCTATCCTAGGTCTCCTTCATTATAGTTGGCATCAAAGCTTCAATCTTTGGTCATCTCTCCTTTTTTCTTTTCTTAATGTATCCCTTTTTTTCAAAAATAGGAAACCCTAATTACTCAAGTAGCATGTACATGTACAACAAGGGGTACTACATTTAGTAGGTAGCCTTCTTAAAGACAAGTAGAAGCTATGCCTAGAGTTATTGTCATATCTAGAGGTAAAATGGCCAAATTAGCAGGTCATCACCCTTTTCTATGCAAATTTTAGAGGCTCCAAGACAAATTTGTAGCCTCAGGAGTTAGAGGAGAAGAAAAAACTTAGTAACTTTTTGCTTTAGACCTTCTCTCTCTTCTTGTGTAAACTATCATGGATACTCAATAGGGAAAACTCCATTTTCTTTCAAGAGAAACCCTTAAGGGCAATTAGTGAGCTCATAGGAGCCTTTCTCTCTTTTCCAGGACCAACCCAAGCACCATTGTCAACAAGTGTTGTAGGCCAATGAGTACCCCATGATGCTACCTTTTGTGCTGGTCATTCCCCAGTTTCTTATTGCTCCTCTCCCACTTGCTTATACCTAAATCTTGCTCCCCTATCTCTAATGGAAATCTCTAGACCTGCTTTGGCCTCTCTACTCTCCACTCTTGGCATTTCTCCACATGCTTGAAGGATGCTACTATGGATAGCAAAGGGGATATCCATAGCCACTCAACCCGAGTTCTCATACCCTCAAAAGTCTCTCAAATCTTACCGTGCAAGATCTTCTTTAACCATTCTCTCATGGCAATTATGAAAGCTCAACCTAAATCTTTCGTCTCTTAAAGAATAAGCAAGTCTTAGCCTCACCAAAATCTACTAGGCACTCTACATCACCTTGTAGCTTTGGTGGCTTGCTCCTAATCTCATAGTCAAACTCTTGTAAAGAGATCAACCACTTGGCTAGGTGATCAAGGGGTTGAAGCTTGTTTAGTAATATGCACAATCCCTTTGCCGCCTTGGTGAAGAACACCATCTTCTCATAAATAGTATAGTGTTTGAACTTCTTGGTGTGGCGAACACCATAGCCAAGCAAACCTTCTCCAAATAGCTATAATGAAGCTCTAAAATTTCCAACTTTTGACTTGTGAATGCAATAGGATGATAAAGCTATGCCTCCAAAATTTGGGATAGGCAACAACTAATACTACACCTTGTCGTAGCCATAAAATCTATAGAAAATATCACCCCTTTTTGGAGCTTTTAAAATCTATGCTTTGGATAATTTCATTTTAGCATCTTCAAATGCCACTTTGTATGCTTCTGTCCATTCAAAAATATGGCTATGAGATAAAAGATTTATCAAGGGTGGACATATCCATAAATGAAGAGAGCGATGAAGATGTAGGTGTAGGTTCAACAGTTCTTACTATTGCTTTTACAAGGAAGAAGAGCTTGTCAAAGAATTAATTGACCTTGAAGAGAAGTACTATATGGTGGCAGAGCAAGGCTTGGACATATCCATAAACGAGGAGAGCGATGAAGATGTAGGTGTAGGTTCAACAGTTCTTACTGTTGCTTTTACAAGGAAGAAGAGCTTGTCAAAGAGTTCATTGACCTTGAAGAGAAGTACTATATGGTGGTAGAGCAAGGCTTGGTGCACACAGTGCCATCATTTTTAAAAGATCTAATCTCATACAAACCCAATCTCACCTCCTTGATGCCTATAGAGATAGAGGGCATACAATACTTGGTACTATCTGATGTTCTCGATTATTTGGATATCAAGGAGAAATAGATATTCTTGAATCTCATTAAAAAATTTATGGATGACATCATTGAGTATGACTACATGGATGTGCATCCACTAATGGAAGAGACTAGAAGATATGATGACACAAGTGTAAACACTATGAGTGCAATCATGGTAGCTACCACCCAAGAAGTCATTACTACATGCTGAGGTAGATTATAACATTTCTTATACTGATTTTGAAGCTTTGTAACTTTACCTCTTTAGATCAAGGCATAAGGCCTAAGATTTCAATGATGAGGAAATTTCTTAATCCCTCAGCTCAAAAGGACGCTTCACTTGTGAAGGAGAAGTTAAAGGTACAGGATGAGCTAGAGAAAGTAAGTTTTCCAAGTACAGTATATTCTATTATGACCAAAAATTGAGTGGGTTGCATTGGGTCTGTAGGATCCCACCAATGAAATATTACCAAAAAATGTGAGGTGTATGGCCTTGGTCTGGGCCTTAGATGCCATAGGTCCATATATCTCACAATTTTTTGCAAGATTGCATTGGCATCCTCTGGACCCAATACAAAGGCCCTATATAGGAAGATCTTAAAAAGTAGGGGCTTATGACCTCCTCAGAAAAATCCTTTGATGAACAAGGCACTAATGATGATGATGACAATAGTCTCTTTCCCATGCAGACCATTGGCCAAAATCAAGAACAAGGACCCTTCCTTCTATTTTGAAGATACCAAGTTCTTGGACGATATCGAAGAAGGGGATGGAGATGATGCCAAAGCAAGATGATCATAGAAGAATAAGCAACAGAAGAGGAATTCTAAGGTTGTTTATCTCAAGGATGCCCTTGCACATAAGCTTATAATGGTATGCAGATTTTGCTTATATGTACCTACTATAGCCTGACTTGGATTCTAGCTTATATGCACATAGTCTAGTGTCTCCCAAGTGTCAGAAAAATTTACTTTATAACAATTTAGTTTTCCAAAACATCAAGCTATTAAGTAGACATTGGGATGTGACAATGGAGTTTCACATGCAAGCTAGCTACCTATGCTCCCTAATCTTGGCCTCACTATCCTAATCTCAAGCTTTATTCCTCTCTTAATCATAATCCTAATTCAAAACTTTATAAAGGGCTTTCCTAATTCTATTTAATAACTTCTAAAAGAATTTTGAATCATATTTCTAATCTTAATATTGTTAAGTAATATCATTTGAAAATAATTATATCATAATCATTATACTACTTTTAATTTTTATCTTAATACTAATTAAAGATTCTTCAATATATTATCATCAAAACTATGATGATACATATATTTAAAGCTATTAAAGCATTAAACTTAAATTTTGCATTCTAATACACATTTATTTTTATTTATGTAGTTAATATTGAGCCATACATTTCAAAGAAAAAGTGATCAAGTGTACCTCACGTCATAGGCTCGATGAAGATACTAGTAGTAAAGATGTGTCTCTTTGACCCCTTTGCACTCCAAGTTGCTCACCACTAGTATGTGACCTACAAGCAAGTACCCTAAGGTGGTATAACTAGTAGTCACAAAGAGTAATAAGGGAGAGGTTGTACTTCGATGAGAAAACTAGGCTAAGCATCACAACAAGAGCCTAGCAAGAGTTGCAACTTCAATAAAGTACCAAGAGGAAACATCCAATCAAACCAACCATAGAGAAGAAAAATGTATTTTCCATGAAGCCTTGTTCTATTTGTGCTTTAGTAACTTTTTTCTTGATTGAGGAGATTGAACAACTATTGAGCTCTTCCAACTCTCAATTCATTATGCTAGGAACTAATAGAATGTAATTCATATTGAGTAGGGTTGGTAGTTGTATCTAGAGTTGTAAAGTGACTTTATCATAAATTAAGGTGTAAGCTTTCCCAAGAATCCATTGTTGCTTAGTATGTAACTCATAAAAGGAAACCCAATTATCACATTTGGACCAATAGAGAACCAATAGAGCATCAAACTAACAACTAGGAAGTCAACTACACTCACATAAACCAGGTGACAAAACAAGACTTAATGTATCACGCTATCTTAGAAACTAGAGGCCGATTAAGCTACAGTCTCAACCTTTGTCCTTGAGCTATCAACTAAATTTAGGAAAAGCTATACCCACTCCTACTAAGAAAAAATCTCAAACCTTGTGTGCAAATTGAAGAAAGCCACAAATACATGAAGCTTCATGGGCCACTTAAAACATCTAATAAAAAGTGAGACATGTAGCAATTGATGAACACCAATCATTGCATATTCAAAAACCATGAGACCACTCCAACCCTATTGAATTAAGAGTGCTAGGAATCACTCTTCTGAGGTAAGCCACCATGAGTCCTACATGGCCTTGCACAACACTTCATGACCTAGATGGTTGTGAACCTTATGCTATAAGAATGTGACCTCATGCTACCAAGGCAAAAGGCTTATCAATACAATGGATAATAGGGTAATTGATGAACAAAGAGAGAATCCAAGGAAAGGTAATACAATGAAGAGTTGACACAAACTACATGCTTTGTGACCTCAAAAACCCTAGAGAATGAGAAAACATCAAAGATACATACACAAAGTGTTAAATGTGCCTATCTAGCCAATAAAGGCCATTAAGGCAATAGAGTATTGGAACTCCAAGTGTGATGCACCCACAAATTTTTAACCCAACTACTTAGTAGAACATGCCTTCCTAGAAGGACAATCACAAACTTCCACTTCTTTATTAGAACTCATAAGCTTTATTGAAGTATTAGTCACTCAAGAAGAGCCCAAACCCATGAATAGCTTAGATCTCAAGTAAAATAAATATCTATTGGACATCCAATAATCGATCTCATGCTATGGTCAACACACTAGGATGAGCATGAAAAGTGACCAATGGAGGACATATTGATGGACTTATTAGCTGCAAGAAGACTAGGAAATGTCGCACACAAGATACGGCATTGTGAAGTGACTATTAGATCTAGGAGTTGGATAGTGCATGATGGAGGCCAGACTAATAAATTTTGATGCCATGAAGCTAGCCATCCAGTCAAATTTGAATTTGCAGGCCATTTATCTCTCCCAACGAGGCCAAAACCCTCTCCTAAAGGAGCTGCAATAGCCACATAATGCTTAATGAATTGGTGATAAAATGACAATAGACCAAGAAACCCTCTAAGTGAAGTAGTGGTAGTAGGTGTTGGCCAATCTTTAACACACCGTACCTTCTTAGAATATATGATGCCTTAATACATGAAAAACCTTCCTTAGATGTGATAAATAGTCCTATAGAATCTTATAGTAAATCAATAAGTCATCAAAGAAGACTAGGACAAATTGGAAGAGGAAGGATGCAAAATATTGTTCATCAGAATCTCTAAGGTAGTTGGAGCATTAGTAAGCACAAATGGCATCACTAGAACATGATATAGCCCATAATCAATCCTGAAGGTAGTCTTAATTACATCACCTCCTTGCATACAGATCTGATGATACCCTGACCTCAAATCAATCTTGGTAAATAATCTAGCCCCCTTCAGCTCATCAAGAAAATCATCAACTCTAGGTATTGGATACTTGTTCTTCACTGTGATCTTATTTAGATCCTTGTAGTCAATACACATCCTATAGGATCCATCTTTCTTCTTCACTAACAAGACCAGAGATACATAAGGTGAAGAACTAGGTGCAATGAACCCCATCTCTAGAAGCTCCTTGATTGGCTTGGCTACTTCTTCATGCTAACACTTAGTCAACCTATAGTGTGGCTTATTCATTGCCTTTGAGTTTGGCTCCAAATTGATAGGCTGATCTACTACTCTCTTAGGAGATAATGAAGTAGGTACTTTAAACAAATTCCTATACTCCTCAAGAAAATCTTGCAAAGCTAGATGGTCTGCTGAATTTTTGGAATGACCTTCAACGGTCTCTTTATTCATGTATGCACGACAAAAGTTTTTTAGCGCCTCTTGCACTCCTTGAGTTGTTGAATGATGATAAGCTAAAAATCAAATTTACTAGAGATTCCCTATAAATGGATAGTCTATCCATCAAGGATAAAATCCATATACAAATGTGAAAAATCCATAGTAATCTTTCCTAAGGTCATCAACCAATCACATCTAAGTACAACATCTATGGGCTCCATTTCCAAAGTAATAAAGTTTACTTTTGCTTCATAATTTTCAGCCAAGTGCAAAGAAATATGTGGAAATATTTGAGTTTTGATTTCTTCTTCACCATTTGCTATTTGAACTCTTTTGGGATGCTATAATCAATGGAAAGACAATTCAATCTGTCTACAATTTACTTATCCACAAAATTGTGTGGCAACATGTGGCTCATCAAGAATTCCTCATGGATCAAAAGGAATACTACCACCCAAATCAAAAGGAAAGGTACCGACAGGATTATAAAATTGTTATTTCCCAACTTCATCTTCAACATCCTCATTTTTAGTGGTAGTCACAAATGCATTGGCCTCATCACTATCATCCTCTAAGTCTTTAAAGACTAACATACTATGGACCTTGGCTTTTGCATTCTTGTATACACACTTTGTTTCATGATCAACTGCATACTTCTCCCCACATTTGAAACATAAACCTTTTTCTTTCCTTTCTTTATAAAGGTCCATAGGAATAGACTTTGGATTGAACTAGATCTAAACTTATTATCCCCTTCTTTAAAATCCACTCTTGGATTGTTTGATGTCTTGAAATTGCCTTGAGATCTTGAAGCATTGAATGATGGATAAGTTTGCACTCTTAAGCTCCCACTTGGTACATGATTGCTACCATAAACATTTCCAACTTGTCCTTGTTTTATAATGATCCTTGGCTATCCATAAATAGGCTAAAATAATGACTCTCTTCTATACTTCCTTCCATAACCTTTTGCAAGCCCAATAGCTTTGAAAAGAGCGGTGGGGTTTCGCACCATAACATCAATTGATAAAGAAGATTCTAAACCATACATATACTTGTGGAGTTTAGCTTCATCACTTATACTCTCTATATACATGGTGAGGTTGAGGAATTGGTTTGTATAATCTCATACACTTAGGCCTCTTTACTCTAATCCATACTATCTTTGTGCCAATTTCTATTTTCCAAGAGGAGAAACAAAGATTTCAACCATAAGTGTCTTGAATGCATCCCAACTCTCTACTAGTTTGTTCTTTTCTTAATATATCTCCACCAAGTATGCACAAATAATTCCAAATGTAATGAGAAAAAATGGATCTTCATATCATCACTTCTAGAAAACATATCAAAATATGATTGTAATTTTGAAATCCATTCCTCAAGATCGGATGGTGAAGATGATTTCCCATTGTACTTTGCCAAAATGCATTCCCGATGGTAAAGGACCTCTAGAGACTTGAGAATTCAGTCCATAAGCTTGGGAATTAGCACCGCTCATATTATCAAATAGTCATCATTCCTTTGTAAAGTCTCTTCTACTTCATATTGACTATTGCGAATACCCCTTTGTCCAATGGTTTCTTGACTTTGACCATTTTGATTAGGTGAATGAAGTGGGATTGATGAATCACTGTTTGATTGTGTTTTCTCCCTAGCATCCTTGATTCCCATTTGCATTTTCATCCATTGAGAGAATTGAGCCATTATTTGGGCATTAGATTCTATTAATTTGTCAATTGAGGCCTTCATTTGGGTAGTGGAATCCACCAACTTCTCAATAGAAGACTTCATTTGATGACTAGACAATACCATCTATTCAACTCTAGATAGTAGCTCCATATGCCTTTAGGAATGCCTATTATTATATTTACAAATTGTATTATTGAGCACACTAATTTTTCATTGCATTTGAGACTCTTCACTGATCTCTTGGAATGCATTTTTTAATAAGGTATCTTTGATTTTTTGGGCATATCCATCCTAGTCCTCCCTTGTCAGAAAATTGGCTATAACTTGAGCTAGGAAACTATGATTCCCAAACTTTTTCATTCAAAATGGATCCAACAATGCTCTCTTTAGGAGGAGCTATAGCACATTATAACATGTTTAGGGCAAAAAAAATTGTAACCCAATCTTTGAGGCTGAATTGTCCAAGCATGTACCTTGTTTTAACCTATAAGTATCCTATTTCCAATTGTGAGAGAAAAATGGTAGTACCTAAGGGCTTCCAACCCTATGGGGAGTTGGATAGGACCTGTGAGCAACCTATAGTATGTGTACATGTATTCCAATGATGAAAATGATATATGTAATGGCATGTACATGCCATACAATATCTTGTAAAAACCATGTTTTACCTTGTTTTAAGCTTTGGGGTACTTGAGTCTTGAGGTGAGCAAAGTTTCCCTCGAGGTGGTTGGTTGCACCCCTTTGGGATCTTTAATAGAAAGGAAGGGTCACCTCTCTATTGTCCCACTATGTCCCATGGCATCTACCTTTTTCCTCAGTGGAAATATTAACATGGTAGTAATATACTACTCTAATAAATTTAACATGATATGCATTACTAAAATTTTCATTCAGCTCATTCCATGTAATGCAATAGGATTGAAATTGGCAAAATTAATAGAGAGGGGACCTTACCACACACAGTGACTCACTATTGACTTACCCTTTACAATGGATTATGATATATTTTTTCATGAATCAAACAATCATAAAAAATTCAATGGATTAGAGGAAGCAATTTAATCAATCAACTAGGCTTGAACCAATGGGATTGAATGTAATGTTGGAAACTCAAGCAAGAGCTTCTAATTCACTGTTTGAATTAAGTAAGCAATGCAATCCATGAATGGGCTGATTTAGGCTAAAATTTGATGGAAAATTTTCATTTCTTTAATCTCTCAATCAAATGGATGAAGCTTAGCAATTGGATAACTGAGAAAGATGAAGAATTGAAGAGAAATACCTCTTGTTAGCTTGATGAAAGCTTGAATGATTCCCAAATGCTTGATGAAGCCTCCAATTGCTTAATGTTGTTAAAATAACCTTCAATCCCAATTCATTTGATGCTTAGAAGCAATCTTGAAACTTCAGAGGCTTAAGATTGAAGCATTAAGAATTTTATGATGAAGAATAGGCAGTTATATTGACTAAAGTGGCCTTTTTGAAGCAAGTATTAGGTAGTAGAGATTGATTACTATGAAGCATCAAGAAGAAGTGGATCATTCTCAGCATGATTCATGCTAAGAAATTCAATGCATTTTGTGCATGTTGGTGGCTGCCCATGTGGCATTTGATGCATTAGGAAATGGTAATGAAAATGCTCTATGAAGTGTGAGGAATCATAATGAAGCAATGATTGATGCCTTTGATCCACATAGGGAGAGAAACTTTGAGAAATCCACCATGGAAGCTTCAAGCAAGCTAAAATACGATACCCCAAAAAGTAACTGAGATTTTAGACTTCTCCAAGTCTAGTTACCTCTTCTTTCTCAAAGTTGCCTCCAAAATGACCTGTAATGGATTCACAACCGACTGTTTTAGCCACAGTTTGGCCAAATCTCTCCAAGATCTTTATCAGAGTCCCAAGTTTAGTCTCTACTCCAAGTAGAATACTTGCAAGTATCTGCCATGTGGCTCCTATACCTGTTATTCAAGATTTAATGGTGGAAAATTAGAGAAAATTATGTCTACAATGAGAAAATCAAATGGATCAAAAGCCTATGCTCTAATACCACTTGTCAAGGAGAGAACTAAGAGGTGAGAGAAAGAAGACGAGAGGAGAAAGAAAGGAGTGATGAGAGAGAGAAAGACTAGAAAGTTAGAAAAGAAGAGAGAGAAGCCATAGAAGCTATGAACAAGAAGGTGAGGTAAGAGACAATAAATGTATTAATGTTCAAAAGATGTGAAGATTTATATGTCTCACCCCTTTTATACATTTTTCAGTGTGACAAGGTATTATTAATAATTCCACACTAAACATATATTCTTCCCAACTTCTTACAACTCAAGCATATATACATGAAGAACTAGTTGTAGTTTACTACATTAAAATTAGTAATTCTATCGATCCTTTGTGACAAGCTAAGACAAATTGTGATTCTTCATACAATCAATGTAGATGTCTTGCGACACAAGCCAACAAACTTTGCAATTTTTGTGAATTTAATGAATGTTCAAATTATTCATCTAGGGCAACATAGTTATTGACATTGCCTTTATTAACTAGTTTGTATCTAGTGTACTTTGCCAGCTTAAAAGATCTAGCTACCAAAACTCAATATCCTTATTACAATTTCAAATATTATGTGATCATTACTATTTTGGGCTTCAAAGATGACAAGGGAACATTCTAGGAACATGGGTCCAAATTCAAAGGATAAGTATTTTGGTGGGCCTTTTGACCCCAGGGATATAATATTCCTCTCCAAGTATAGTAAGCTCAATTTCATTATAGCAAGCTTTTGTGCTAGGTTTTGCTAAGCTCAACTTCATTATAGTAAGCTAGAAAGTGCTTGATAGAAAATCGTGTATGTCTTAATACTAATATTTTGTGACCACAAGCTAACACGCATTGCAATTGTTTATACAATTGATGCATGTCTTCCTACACAAGCATAAGATTTTTCCTTTATATATGCGAGGACATCAGATTTCACCAATGGTCCTATAATAAGCCACACTCTAATCCTAGCAAAAGGACATCAAATTTCACCAAAGAAAATTGGTGAGGTTTCTTTCTACAAGGTCTTTAATAAATAAAGGAATGATCCAATGGGTATTGGTGATCCAAATTAGGAAGGATAACTATTGTGGTGGGCCTTTTGGCCCTAGGGGTATGATCTTCCTCTCCAAGTATGGTTTCATAATCTCTCATTGGCTTCTGTGCTAGGTGTTTCTAACCTTAACTCAATTATAGTAAGATAGGTTTTGTTGAGCTTAACATTTATCGTACCTTATAAGAGTCAATATGAATGCTTAATTAAATTATGTTCTTGTGGCACATATGGCAAGTTCCTGAAGTGATATAAGAAGATGCTCATGCCTATATAAGTGTTCACAAACTATTCAAGGATGGTAGATAGTTAGTCTAAGTACATTTTGCCATCATAGTTGTCAAGATTTACTTGGTAATATGCATAGAAGGACTAGCTTACAAATTTCAACCTCAACTATAGTCCAAGATGCATAACAATTAGCTCAAGTGACAAATGTATCCACAGAGAGGAGGCAAGTTTAGTGCATTTGTATTTTGTATTATCATGGTGGGAGATGTGTTGTTCCTTCTACTTTTGCTATTCATCAACAATTAAGGATGAAATATCACGACTATAAGAAGCTGGGAAGAATAAGAATTTAGTGTGCAAATAATATTGATGTTATGCCATGTCACACTGACATTGGTATAAAATGAGAGGACATGTAAATTTTCTTATCTTTTTGACACATTAATACATTACTGTCCCTCTCTCCCATCTTGCTCACAACTTCTATGGCTTCTTCCTCTTTCCTATCTTTCTCTCTCCAATTCTAGTATTTCTCTCTCGTCGTCACTCTCTTTCTCTTGCTTTATGTAGTCTTTCTCTCTCTTCAAC
Organism: Lygodium microphyllum; assembly: GCF_053477565.2. Taxonomy (NCBI): domain Eukaryota; kingdom Viridiplantae; phylum Streptophyta; class Polypodiopsida; order Schizaeales; family Lygodiaceae; genus Lygodium; species Lygodium microphyllum. The sequence continues at coordinate 36,360,745 of NC_141148.1, forward strand.
ACTCTCTCTCTCCTCTTTCTTTCTCTCCAGTCCACTTCTTGACAAGTGGTATCAGAGCCTTGGTCTTTGATCCATTTTTCCTTCTATTTTCAGTCCTATTTTCTCCATTAAAAATCAATTTTAGACAAGTACTTGACAAAGACAATGACTAGTCTATAGTTAGTAAGAGACTACATCTAGAGATCTTCAAGGTCAAATATGGCAGAAGAAGGCTGAAGTAGCAGGTCATCATAAAAATTTCATGCAATCTAGAGGTAACTAGGTTAAATGAGAGTTAACTGGGCTTAGTTTGGGGTTAAACTGTGGTTACTTTTCAAAAGAGGTATGCCTTTCCTCTTTCCCCAAGCTTTGGCCAAGCTTCCATGGAGTTCTTCAGCAAAGATATTCTCTTCCTTCACTGATCCTTGCTCTTCTTCAACAATGGCATGCATAATAGCCTTCTAGGCATCAAATGCTACAGGTTGAATACCATTTTCATGACTATATGAACAGCCACGTGTGCAGGACAACAGCCCAAAATTTGCATTGACTTTTTTCAGCCTGTTCTTCATCAATCTTCAGCTAATCTCCAACACTAATGCTTCTCAATGATCTTTGGCATTGTTTGCTTCAACTTTCTGATGTGTAGACTCTCAAATGAGGCTATATTCTTCATCCTTTCTCTCTCTTGAAACCCTAGATGAATAGTCCATGTACAGCCATGAAAGCTTCAACCCAAGCTTTCATTCTTCAATAATTTATTGAGGATTCTTCATTAATTCAGTCCGTAGTACCATTTCAGTGAGGATTCTTCAACAAATTGCAAAGATTTAAGTTCGTGGAGGACATTGGAGCTCATATTGAAGGTCTATTTTGGGGCTTTCCTTCAAGAGGCTTGAATCTTTGGTATTCAAGTATTCAAGCAAGCTTGGGGCATTGATTCTTCATGTACTTGATCATATTGGAGCTAATATGGACTGATTTCATGGATATTTCAAGCTTTATGGTGGATTCATGGTGGATTATGGGGAATTCTTCCATTAATGGGATTGAAGCTGGCATCTACTATCCTCTTCAAGCTTAATCAAGGTATTTCTCTTGCTTAATCTCTGAAATCTCTCAATAATCCACTTGCTAATGCTTTTCCACTTGTTGATGAGAGATTATTGATCAATTAATTCTCTGAATTGATCAATAGATCACAGATGAGTATTATTCCCATTAATCTCAACCCATTTCATTGAATTTTAGCATTGATTCAATCATAATCTCATCATAGGTCTCATTTACCAAGTTTGATACATAACCTTGATTTATTTGGTTGAATTCTTTTGCCTAAGCTAAAAATTTGTAAAAGGATAAGTACTAGCAATCAGTGAGTCACTGAATTGCATTGATAAGACCCTTTCCTTATCCAATTTTTCCAGATTTCATTTGATTGCATCTCATGAAAGGGACTGAATGAATACTTCAGAAATGCACTTCATGTTGGTTGATTAGAAGAGAATGCCTCTGCCATGTTGATATACCCATTGAGGAAAAAGGTGGATGTCGGGGGAGATAGTGGGACAAAAGAGAGGTGACCCTCCCTCACTATTGTCGAAGATCGCAAAGGGGTGCAACCAACCGACCCGGGGGAAACTTTTCCCACCTCCCAGTGATTCAGAGCCCGTGTGGGGAGCCTGTCATGCCGTTTTATCCCTCACATAGATACAATGAGTGGAGAATTGAAGATTGAAGAGTTTCCAAAGGCTCAAGTACCTTCAAGGTTAAAATAGGGTAAAACAGGGATTTTACAAGACACTGCAAGGCATTTAGAGGTCCATACAGGTGCAAACCTCATTACTGAAGTACAAGTGCAGGTAATACAGGGTACCCAAAGGTCCTACTCAGCATCCTATAGGGTTTGGTAGCCATTTGGGGTTACTATTTTACCTTACACGGTGTAAACATGGCATTCACTAGTTAAAATAGGGTGCAAGCCTGGACAATTCAGACTCAAAGATTGAATTGCAGAATTTTCTATCCTAAACTTGTTGTAGCTTGCTATAGCTCATCTCAAAGAGGGCCTTCTTAGCTTCGATTTGAACTAAACATTTTTGGAATTGGAGTTTCCTAGCCCAAGTTATAGCCATTTTTCTGACAGGGTGTACTACAGGATTGCACTATTATGGCAGGGCATAAAGGCAAAAATAAGGTCCAAGATGATTATGCTTAGCAAATCAGAGATTCCATGTTGGATAATGTACCCCAAGAGAGCCTTGAAGAGCCTCAACAACATGGGGAAATCATTGCACTAAGTAATACCTTGTGTGCATATGAACAAAGGCATCAACAATATCATATTGACCTATTATCAAGAGTTGAGCATATTGTTTTATCTACTGATCAAAGGAAGTCTTGTATTGAGAAATTAGTGGATTCAACAACTCAAACAAAGGCCTCTATTGACAAGTTTGTGGAATCTAATACTCAAATTATGGCTCAATTCTCCCAATGGATGCAAATGCAAATGGGATCTAAAGAAGCGAAGGAGAAAGCTTATTCAAACAGTGAGCCTTTAGTTCCACTTCAGCCACCTAACCAAAATGGTCATGGTCATGGAATTATTGGACAAAGAGGCATCCCAAATAGCCAATATGAAGTGGGTGAGACTTCATAAAGGCATGATGACTATTTGGACAATTTGAATGGAACCAACTCTCAAGCTTTTGGGCTGAATACTCAACTTCCTACGGGTCCTTTACCAATGAGAAGATTGCATAGTGGTTCTCAGCCACCTATTAGGAGATTTTCATCTCAATTTTGGGGTTCAATGCCTGGCACTCATGATCACTCTATTTTGGGATAGCAACCATTTCATGAAAGAGAGCTGAAAGACAAGATCATTTTAGCCAAGTTTAATGGTCAATCATCTTCACTATCTAATTTAGAGGAGTGGACCTCTAAGATGGAATCTTACTTTGACATATTTCCCAAAACTGACGGCATGAAGATTCATTTTCTTCCTTGCATTTGGATGGACTTGCGCATACTTGGTGGAGGTAAATAAAAAGAAAAAACATACTTATAGAGAATTGGGAAGCTTTCAAGGCACTTATGGCTGATGTATTTCTCTCCCCTCTTAAAAAAGAGAAATTGGCACGGAGATGGTATGGTTTGGATCAAAGAGGCCTAAGTGTAAGAGAGCACACTAATCAATTTCTCAACCTCACCATGTATGTAGAGAGTATCAATGATGAGGCTAAGCTCCATAAGTATATGTCTGGTTTAGAGCCATCTTTATCAGCTAACGTCATGGCACAAAACCCTACTTCTCTCTTAAGGCTATTGAGCTTCCGGAGCACTATGGAAGAAAATATAGAAGAGAATCTTCATTTCAGCCTGGTTTGGACAACCAAATACTATTTTAAAACAAGGGCAAATTGGTAACATTTATGGCAGCAATCATGTGCCAAATGGGGGCTTAAGAGTGCCAACTTATCCATCGTTCAATGCTTCAAGACCTCAAAGTACTTTCAGGACAGCAAGCAGTCCTAGAGTTGACTTCAAACAAGGTGAAAACAAGCCTAAATCCATTTCAGCCCATGAATCATAAGTCTATTCCTATGGATCTCTACAAAGAAAGAAAGGAAAAAGACTTATGTTTCAAGTGTGGGAAAAAGTAGGCACTTGATCATGCCACAAAGTGTGTATACAAATATGTCAAACCCAAGCTTCAAAGTATGTTAGTCTTTGAGGATCTTGAAGCTGAGATTGATAAAGCTAATGCAATCGAACCTAATGTTGAAAATGATGATCTTGAGGAAGAAGTTGGGAAAGAGTATTTTTATGATCCAACTGAATCTTTTCCTTTTGATCCAGGTGGAAGTGGTTCTTTTGACCTAGGTGGGACTTATCATGAGCCACTTGCTACCACTAGTTGTTCCATTTCCATGGATACTTGGACAAGTTCTAAGAGCCCTAATACACTCCGTATGAAGGGTAACATTCATAGAAAGGCAGTGTTCATTTTGATAGATAGTGGGAGTACACATAGTTTTGTGAATAAGTCCATTATGGACAAGCTAAATTGTATTCCCACTGATTTACAATAGCCCATTAGAGTTCCCATTAGAGTTCAAGTGGCCAATGGTTAAGAAGAAATCATCACACAAATATGCTCACATGTTTCTTTACAATTGGTTGAACATTTTGAAGCAAAAGCAAACCTGATTACCTTGAAAATGGGGCCTATAAGCATTGTACTTGGTTGTGATTGGTTGATGACATTAGGCAAAATCACTATGGATTTCTCACAACTACATATGGAGTTTATCTTCAATGGACAGCTCATCCATTTACAAGGAATTCCTAGTAGATCAGATTTTTAGCTTATCACCATTCAACAACTCAGAAGGGAGTACAAGAGGTGTTCACGAATATTTGTTTTACATTTGAATAAAAAGATGGAAGATTAGCTCAATAATTCAACAAGTCATCCAGCCTTGATAGCTCTTCTTGAGGAGTATAGGGATTTGTTTGAGGTGCCTACTTCATTGCCTCCCAAGAGAGCAGTAGATCACCCTATTGATTTGGAGCCCAACTCAAAGCCAATCAATAAGCCACCTTACAGATTATCTAAATGTGAGAGGGAGGAAGTTGCTAAGCAAATCAAGGAGCTTCTTGAGATGGGATTCATTGAACCAAGTTCTTCACCCTATGCATCTCCAGTTTTGTTAGTAAAAAAGAAAGATGGATCTTTCAGAATGTGCATTGACTACAGGGATCTTAATAAGATCACAGTGAAGAACATGTATCTGATACCCAGGATTGATGATTTTCTTGATGAGCTCAAGGGGGACTCGATTCTTTATGAAGATTGATTTGAGGTCATGGTATCATCAAATCTGCATGCGATAGGGTGATGGAGTCAAGACTACTTGCAGGACTGATTTTGGACTTTATCATTTCTTAGTGATGCCATTTGGACTTACAAATGCTCCAGCTACCTTCTAGAGCTTGATGAATAAGATTGTGCAGCCTTTCCTCTTTTAGTTTGTCTTGGTGTTCTTTGATGACATTCTAATTTACAATAAGACTTTACAGGATCACTTAGCACATATGAGGAGGGTTTTTGATGTATTGAGACATCACAGGATTTTTGCTAAGGATAAGAAATGTTCTTTCATGTAGACTGAAGTGGAATACTTGGGATATATTGTCCGTGAAAAAGGGATACAGGCTGATCCCAAGAAGGTGCAATGAATAAAAGCTTGGCCAACACCCACTACTACTACTTCTCTTAGAGGATTTCTTGGTCTTTCTTCATTCTATCGCTGATTCATCAAGCATTATGCAGCTATTGAAGCTCCTTTGACTGACGGGCTGAAGAAGGAGGTTTTCTTTTGAGATGCCCTTGCAGATACTAGCTTCAACCAATTAAAGAGACTTCTTACTTCTGCTCCTATCTTAGTATTCTCGGACTTCTCCAAGGAATTTACCATCCAGTGTGATGCTAGTGGTCATGGCATTGGAGTTGTTTTGTTACAGGAGCATGGAGTGATTACCTTTGAAAGTCGTAAGCTGATAGACAAAGAAATAGCCATGAATGTTTATGACCAAGAGATGTTGGCTATCTTGCATGCAATAAAGAAATGGCACCATTATTTGTATGGCAGTCGATTCAGGGTCCAGAGTGATCATAGGGTTCTTAAGTATTTCCTTACCCAATCCAATCTTACTCCTAAGCAGCGTAGGTGGGTAAATACACTGCAAAATTATAACTTTGACATCACTCATACGAGGGGTAAAGACAATATAGTGGTTGATTCTCTTTCTCATATGTGGGCTTGCAAAGTTTCAGCAATGGCTAAACTACATATTGACTGGATTGAAGAACTACAGGAGGCTTATCTTTTGGATGAAGAACTCAGCCATATTTTTCAGAAATTACAGCAAGGTCTTATGGAAGAAAACTCACATTATCAGCTTAAAAATAGCCTTATTTGGTTAAATGGCAAGATTTTCATTCCTTCTACCTCTTCTTTTACAAGGAAAATTTTGGAGGAACTACATTCTTCATCTTTAGCTAGATATCTTAGAGTTTTCAAGACCTATGATAGGATCAAGGAAAGTTTTTATTGGAAAGGACTGTGGAAAGATGTCAAGACTTTATCATGAAGTGTATGCCTTGTCAACAGAATAAGGATAGCACTCATAAGCTAGTGGTTTGTTGTAGCAATTACCTATTCCTACAGGAAAATGGACGCACATTACCATGGATTTCATTACTAGCTTGCCTACTCAAAGCAACCCATTTCATTCCAACCAAGACCAAATTTATTGCCTCTCAAGTGGCCAGTCAGTTTATGGAGTAGATTTTTAGACTACATGGATTACCGCAGGTGATTGTTCATGATAGAAACTCAAAGTTCATGAGTAACTTTTGGTAGGCGGTATTCATATCTATGGGTACTAAATTGGCTCCTTCTACGACCTATCATCCACAAATTGATGGATAAACAGAAAGGGTGAATAAATGGTTAGAGACTTATCTTCACCATTTTTGCTATGATGTCCAAAATTCATGGGATTCTTGGTTACACTTGGCTAAGTTTTCCTACAACAACTCTACTCATGCTAGTATTGGAGTTTCACCCTTTGAGGCTATGTATGGCTATAAGATGCCCTTGCTGACAATCATCTTTAATGAAAGAATCAATCCTCATCGGAAAGAAGAGTTGAAAAGAATGCAAACCCTTCTTCAGCAATGTAAGATGAACTTGAGGAAAGCTCAAGACCAAATGAAGATGCATGTTGATGAGAAAAGGCGTCCTTTAGAGTTCCAAGAAGGAGAGTTGGTCTTATTGAAGGTGTCCAACTCTACGTATTCCACTTTGAAAGATGGATCTAGTAACAAGCTTGCTCACAGATTTTATGGTCCCTATCAGATCCTTAAGCGCATTGGAGACTTGGCATATAGGTTGGAGCTGCCCTCTTCTACAAAGATTCATAATGTCTTTCATGTTAGTTAGCTCAAGCCTTTCTATGGTGATCCAATTGATACAATTGATGAGCTGCGACCTATTGATGAAGAAGGTCTTATTCAATTAATTCTAGAGGCTGTCATAGGTCAATGTGAGAAGAAGCTTTGATCTCATTCTATCATGGAATATTTGATCAAATGGAGAGTTTTACCACTGAGAAAGCTTCTTGGAGGCCTAATTTTATATTGGATGAGTTTCCTTTCTTAAGGGATACATTAGTGTCTGAAGCCTATTGATTATGGAGCTAGTTTTGGTGTAGACCGGGTCAAGATAGCACGCTATTTTAGAACCGTTTTTATTGTGCCTAATTTTTAGAATTTAGCCACCTACCTAGCGTCAAATTACTCTTCAAGAGCTATGTTTTGACATGTGATACGCTTCATTTGGACACTTCTACTAAAAGTTATGATAGATTTGGTCCAGCAGGGTCTGTTTACACAGCAATATGTATATTTCATTTTGAGTTTACCAGTTGAAGATCTTATGGCTCCATATACTTTTGAAGCATTCTTGATCATGTATATAGTTGAGACCTACTTTTGTTCTTCCATTTTAGTCCATATGTCAGTCATTTTTCATTTATTTTTCCATTTGGAGAGCTATAAAACAAGAGTAGTACTCTGTTCTATCCATCCTTTTTTAGTCTTTTAAGTTTGTTTTTGAGAGCATAAACCTTTGGGATAGGATGGATTGTAAGAAGCTGGGAATAATAAGGATTTAGTGTGAAAATAATATTGATGTTATGCCATGTCACACTGACGTTGGTATAAAAGGAGAGGACATGTAGTTTTTCTTATCTTTTTGACACATTAATACATTATTGTCCCTCTCTCCCATCTTGCTCACAGCTTCTATGGCTTCTTCCTCTTTCTTGTCTTTTGCTCTCCAATTCTAGTATTTCTCTCTCCTTGTCACTCTCTTTCTCTCTCTTCCTACAGTCTTTTTCTCTCTCCAGTCCACTTCTTGACAAAGACTTGGAACTTGAGATAGGGTTGACATCACAATTTGATGACAATATCGATACTTTCAATGTCCATGTTGATATGTCCGCAAGTATGACAAATCACTCTAATGATATGATAATTGATGTTCATGATCAATAAGATCATGTATATAGTAGACCAAATTATCATTGTGAGGATAATGCTAATGATAGTGATTGTGCACATGGTCATCAGATGACCACTTGGAAGAAGAGGATGAACATATGGACTTAATTGAACCTGTCAATCAAAATAATAAAAATAAAGGTGGTGTAGAGCCCTCATTGTGCATCCAAATTATTGAAAAGGTGATTAAGTTACAAGCTCTTTGGGATAAACATAAAAGATCTATTATAGCTCAAGATGAAATGGTTCATCTTTTACTTAGTTACATGGGTGGTCAAAGAGTTGGAAAGTGTGACATTGAGGCTATGAAACCAAGCTTGAGCAAGATCTTAGTTCAGTTGCCTGAGACGTGGGATGGGACGAGACTAAGGATTCCTATATGTTGGGAGCAAATGATTACAATGTACAATGGACTTGGGATGATCTAATCTCAACACTACAAGATTTGTGTAGGTACACATGATAATTTTCATGAGATAGAGTTTTTTGAGCCTAATAGAGAATATTTATATGTGGGCAATGGTGAAAAGTGTTCTTGTTTGAGAAATATTAGACAAATTATTTTGAAACATGACTACTTGACTTGTTCTTCAAAGTGTCAAAAGTGTCCAAAGCCTCAAAAGGAGATTATTTCATTTGACTATTTACCTATTAAGAACTAGCTACAACTTTTAGTAAAAGGTCAAAGCTTTTTCCTTCTTGCCTTCTTGCCTTCCCCACCAACATTGAGGGTGATATACTCAATGCCCACTATAGCAAGAGGTGGATTTCTTGCATCAGTCTCTCATCCATGATTTTCATTGTACCTTTAATATCATCTAGCGATGGCTTCATTGTGCTATAGTATTAATACATTTACATCTATGGCATGGCTATCTACTCATTCAATTGTGGTTTCTTAAATTTCTTGTTATTTCTATTCAGTCTAGACTAAGTTTATTTCAATGGTATCAGAGCCTTGAATTTGATTCTTGACAAGGTCGTTTTCAAGCCTAGATCTGGTTACCAATACCATCCAGGGTAACTAAAGTTCAAGATTTGTTACAAGACTTGGTACAGTTTAAACTGTGACTAGTCGGGGTTTCTTGTAGTTAGTCTTTACTATTTTTGAATCTCTTGGAGAATATCTAAAGATGGATGGATCTTGGATATTCTGGAAGCTCATGGACAAGAAGAAGCCCATTTTAAAGGTTCCAAGACTAACTGGGATTAATAGAGTTTAGGAAAAGTCTAAAATAGATAATTTTTTCTAATCAAGGGTTTTCTCTTCTCTCTTAGCCTATCCCAAGCTTTCATAGCTAAAATCTAGTTGAGATCTTTCTTCCAGGCCAAGACCTTCTTTATTTGAGCTTACAACATCAATCTTCACTTATTGAGGAGCATTTTGAGTAGCATCATGACCAGTAGAGAGCTCATGGCCACCCACATAGAGTCTACAGCTAGATCGATAAAAAACATGCCACATTTTTTGGGCAACTAACTAGTTGTGATTGATAGCATGAATCTCCTCTCCGGTGCTTAACGGTTGATCTTGGCACTTCCTGAAGCTTCTACAACAAGCAGATTACATTGTTCAAGAATTACATCAAGATTCAAGGTTAACCATGGATTCTCTCTCATCTCTCTTGTTGAGTATTCAATACAATAGTGAGTTTCTTCAAGATGCCATGGGGGTTTTTATTATTTAAGCTCTTGGAAGCATTCTCCTATCCTATTCTTCAAACATTGAACCATTTTCTCCTCTAGAAGCTTCTTCCAAACCCTAGACTTGGAGTTTATAGATAGCAAGTTAATATTTTTTTAATTCTTATAAATTTCATGGGGATTTTACTCAAATACCTCGTGAATACCATTTTTGACATTCAATAAGTAATTGGAAAGTAAGATTGAAGCATTTGGATAAGATTTAATGGATTTTGATCTCTAATTTGGAAAAAAACAAGACAATAACAAAATTCTTCAAATTTTTTATTAATTTGTAGTTTAATCATGGGGATTATAAAGTGTTTTACTTCTAAGCATCAAGTACAAAGCCATTCCATCAAGATTGATCCAACATTGGAGCAATAGACCTTAATTCATAGCATTTCAATCTTCCTGAATACTTGGGCATCTATGGATCATTGAAATCACTTGGATTCTTGTTTCTAATTAAGAATCGAAGCATCTCTTGAAGCTTTGGATTGATCTTCTGTTTTATTTGAAGGTATTGGTTCAAATTTATGGATATTTGATCATTCTTCAGTTAATGTAAGAAACCATGGTTCAAGATTGGCATTCTTAAAGCTTCTTGAAAACTTCAACTGGACTCTTAATCAATGAAAGACTTATGTAGAGCTCCCATTAACAATAATGAAGGCATATAATCTATTTTAGTAAGCTACATCAACCTCAAGCATAAAAAAATGTATGATATCTTGACTTTGATCTAAAATCTTCCCAATTTCTCGCAAAATAGACTTGAGGAACTGTAAAATCATTAAATAGAGAATATCTCGAGCAAAAAAAAACAAAGATCATAACCTGACATTTTTTTCGAATTGACAAGGACTATAGCCACCCATCACCTCATGGAAGTTACCACGTGAACAAGAGTTATGAGCCATATTAGTCATTAGTCTCAATGCCTATAGTATGGATGGTCCAAAAATACTAGATTTTAGGACAAAACTAGCATATTTTTTATATTTGGGATATTATTTATTGTAAATATCATAAAAAGCTATGGAAAATTCTAGAACAAGGTGTCATGTAAAAAAAGCAAGTGGCTTTTTCAGCCAGTTTTGGAGATTTAATGCAAAAATAAGGATTAGTGAAATCGCACGTGTCACGATCGCAGTTTACAAGCAACAAACAACACTCCGATTGGGGAAAAGAGGAAGGAGTGATTTGGAAGATTTTTTATCAAGTATCTTGGGGTTTTATCCCCTTTCGGAGTCAAGGGAACCATCAGATTTGCAATTTAAGCATCAGATTGCATCTTGGAAGCTTCAGATTGTTGACTTTGCCAAGATCCCCTCCATAAAGAGCTCTTCTTCTTAGCCACACAACCCTTCTTCTCTAATTTAGCTATAAATAAGAGGCATATGGAGTAGTTGAGAGAGGTTCAAGTAAGAGGGAGAGGCCCTTCTCAAGAGTATAGAGCAAGAGAGAGGAAAAGAGAGGGAGGTAGAAGGATACCCCCCCTCCTCTCGAGAGGCTACAAGAGGGAGCTAGAGAGGGGGAGAATTAGAAAGAGAGAGAGAGGGAAGAAGATCCTGAGAGGTTGCAAGAGAGGGAATTAGAAAGGGGGTTAGAGAGGAAATGAATTAACTCGACCTCTCCTTGTCTTGGTCTTCAACTTGGCAAGCTGCTCTCACACTCTCCCATCTCGAGTTCATTCCACCTTCTCTATCTCTTGAACTCTCTTGCGAATGATGGCTCCAAAGCAACGAGGTGGAAAGACCATGAGATCCACCGCAATCGATCAAAGAATGGGTATTGCTAGAGATACGGGAATGCCTGAGGCTACCAGAATTGCCACTACCAAACGGAACATTGGGTGTGGCGAACACAAGTGCAAGCAAAGATAAATTCCCAATGACATTGTGCGAAACCAGGTTATTCACAACTCAGAAATAGGCTATCATTTTCATACCACTACATAAAATAATAATAATTTTTTAAATTAAGTACATAAAATGTTAGCTTTTGTATTTACACTTACACGAGATGTCAGTTTCATCTAGAGAGCGTATTAATACACGCATAAACAGTTAACTACTACCTATGATTTGTAGATAGATTAATCAAGATTATAGTTTGTAGAATCATGATGGAAATAGTTGCAGGGGGTTATTGCACAAAATGAGTAAAGGACGTCATGCGCACTCGAGATTAGTAAAATAACTAGATATATTTATTGCCAAATGCGTCAATGGTTAGGAGTTGATTAACACTTAAAAAGTGAAAGTCTATTTAAAGAATCTTGTAAATCATCTCGTTAAATTATTGTCGCAATATTTTTCTAAGTACCAACTAAAGAAAATTTGCTTATGTTGGGTAATTTAGCCCTAAATGAAAAATTCGTGTCTTACTTAACAACATTGAAAGATTTATACTCAACACTTCTTTATGGGAAGAAGAATCCTCATTAGAATGTAAGGTTACCTTGGGTTGGTTAAGGATCTACCTTGGCTATATAGCTGTGAACTGCACGATGGTGTGATTGTCATTATTTGAAAGGATTGTTTGTGTTTGCTAGAATCTAGATCTCTGACTAAAAACATTGACAAACAGAATAAAAGAAAAGATCGCACTAGGCTACCCCCAAGCTAAATGTGAGACCCTACTCCAAGGGGTTCATGATTATCACTTCAAGAGGCTTAGACTGGCTCCATAGCGGAAAGGTCTATCCGTAGGGATAGTCTTGAGCAATAGGAAATGTGGATGCCATGGGGGCTCTAGCTATAAATTCCTCATTACTCCTAGAATGTGACGATTCCCTTTGCAACCCAAGATGGGATCCTAAAAACCTAATACTAGTTACAAGGGAGGAATCTTGGTGGACTAAATACCCTTGTGGAATTTTGTATATCTTTGGCAAGATCATAAAGATGGAAATTATAATAAACTTCCAATAATAAATTACATGAAGGAACCTGTGATTTAATAGACTAATTAAGGAAGTTAGTTGCATATGTTTCATAAATGTATTATATGTAATTAAAAAACTAAAGATGATACTGTTATCAAAGGAAAGCGGGTGGGCATGACCCCTAATGGATCCATCCAATGGTAGGGTGGTCCCAGTTAGTTGGGAGCTTTTCTAAATCAGTGATAGAAATAGGAAGACGATTTTAGGGGGACTAGAATGGGATTTTTCCTTATGGGCAAGAGGGTTGACATACTACACTCCCCTCTGTCTCCCATTCTCTTTGAACCAAGTGCAATAGCAAGTCCACTTTAGTTTGAGTAATCTTGTAGGAAGTGGGAACTCGAAATCACTAATGCTAACTGGCTATTAGGAGACCCGACTGATTTTAGAAATCCAAAAATTTAGGTCAATCCTAGTGGGTTTGGCTGAAACTCTTCCATTGCAATGTAGACTCAGTAGGGCCTAAGTGACAAACCTTGTAATACTCCAAGGGAGCATCGGGTGGCTTCATTTTGGACAACCTACTGATGGACTACTAAAAGGTGTGCCTTGGATTGAGACTGGCGGACACCTCACACAAGGTATCAGAGCACTCATTAGAATAGAATATGACGCAAGCTTAAGAAAGAAAATTTCTTGGATGGTAAATATAGCCTAGGACACATTTTCTTCTCTTTGTTAATGTATGTTTTTGAGTTATGACAGAATAACAAATCTTGGAAATTATTCTTGTGAGTAATGTTTATGTTAGCTATGCATTCATCGGAGGAATCAGATGATGTGGATACTAGATCAGTTGTACAACCCCTTGCGTCTATATCGTGAAAGATGGTGGATGATTAGTAGAGGATACTACTATATCGATGCAAGTCATCTAGCTTATCTTTAAAATAATCTGAAAAGGGTAAAATGGATGGAAGATCTTAAAGTTATCAAGATCTATCTATTTTGTGAAGCTAGTGTAAACTCAACCCTATATACTAGGGGCAAGAAGATCAAACTAAACCTATATATCTATGAGGAAGTTTCAAATATCCTTCCAATCGATAGAATAAAAGTCATAGGTCACTCTAGACCCCGCAACTACAAAAAGGACAGATTTCCCAAACTCCCTCAAAATTATAGATTCCTAGATATCTACTCTCATAATCCAAGTTACTTCATAAAGGATGTATCAAGAGTGTCACGCTTAGATTGTAGTAGGGAATCCTTTTCTGAAAAAATAAGAGGAACTTGTGAGCTATCTGAATAATGTATTTTTTTTCCATTTGATTACCTTGTACATCAGTTGTAATAAAGATATAATTTATCAATCAGAGAAATAATGGAACCTTATTTTCCCTTGGAACCTCTGAAATTGCAATTTAACTTTAGCAATGGGAAAAGAGTTTTATTTGAAATTGTTTCAATAAATTAAGCCAGAAATAATTTGATTATCAACTCTAATATTAACACTATATAAATTTTGTAAAGTTTAACTTGGGAATTGTTGAAAATTTCCTAGAATTTTGTACCCACAATAATTCCGAACAAAGACTAAGAGAAAAGGAATCTTTTGAAGCAAGTCAAACCTCCGAAATTTGACAGGAAAGGCAAGAATGTGGAAGCCAATGCAAAATTTTGGATCGAATCCATAGAAGATTATTTTACTGCTATTGGAATTGTCCAAGCCAACCAAGCCATGATAGCTAAGCTAAAATTAATTGGTGAAGCTCGACTCTAGGTTGAAGAAGTGGTGCCAAGATCAAGGTGTCCCTAAAAATACCATTACTTGGGGTTTACTGAAAGAAGCTGTAAGAGGAAGATATTTACCTCTAGCTTATCGCACCCAGAAGATAAATGAGTTCTTTAATTTTAAGCAAATGGGATTGACCCTAGAAGCCTATTACTCCAAGTTTGTTTCACTTCTTAAATATGTACCCTCCATGGATACTGCTCAACAAGTGTCCAAGTTCTGCAATGGGCTAAATTCTCCTCTGAACACTCATTTGGAATCAATGCATCCAATAGACCTCCAAGACGCTTTGATTCGATCTGTTCCTATTGTGCGGGAAGTACAATTAAAGCCTAAAAATAATAATTTATGGAGCTACAATATCTAAAACAAAGGAAGATTCAAAGGTCAAGCAAAGAGAACCCAAGGCCAATTTCACCAAGGTCAGAAGAAAAAGGAAAAATCCAATGCACTTTTCAGCCAACATAAGAGACATTTGTGTGCATACATGGGAGCTCACTTTCTCATTTCCATTGGCCACTTGAACTCGAAGAGGTTGCTGTAATTCAGTGGAAACACATGTCAAACAGCCAAGAGTCGATTTATTCACAAAACTATGCGTGCTGCCACTATCTATGAGGATGTATACACTCTTGCCATCAATGTTACCATGCACTCGTAGGGTATTCAGGCTTCTAGAGCTGGTCCATGCATCCATGGAGATCGAGCAAGCTGATATAGTGGTGAATGAGGGGTGCCAAGGGTCATTCCCACGCATGTCATCAATGGGGCAGCCACCAGGTCAAAAGGGAACCCGTCCGGTGAGTCATAAAACTGATCGGTATCAAGATCCTCTTTATATTCAGCATTTTCAGCAAGTGTCATCATGGGAGAGTTGTCATGAAAGTCCTCTTCTAACTTGTCACTATCTTCTAGGACATACATGCTATTAAACTTGACAATGGCGTTCTTGAAGGGGCATTTGGATGCATGATCAGTCATGTACTTATCCTCGCATTTAAAGCACAAGCCTTTGGCTTTTCTATCCTTGACAACTTCAGGAGGAATGAATTTTTGACCTTTAGGACTGAAGCCATTCCTTGTCTTATTTTCAGCATACTTTGGGTCACTTTTGGAGGGTGGTGCTGTCCCAAAACTGCCATATTTCCTTTCAGCATTAAAAGTGGGGTAAGCAAGGATTTTGGGGCTGTCATTCCCTACATTGTTGCTGCGATAATTATTAGCATATGGGGGTTGCCTGATAGGGTATCTTTGATGTCCTGCAATGGGCTGCATGCCCTCATTACAACGGTATTTTCGACCATAGCGTTCAACCAATTCTATGGCTGCAAACATGGTGGCTAGCTTTTGAGCCATTACATTAGCTAAGAGATGCACATCTAGCCCATAAATGTATTTATGCAATTTGGCCTCATCACTGACTGCCTCAACATACATGGATAGGTTCATAAATTGGTTGGTGTACTCCCTCACGGTGAGATTTCAATGATCAAACTGATACCATTGCCTAGCCAAGCGTTCTTTTTTTACTGGGGAGACAAAAACTTGGATCATATGCATCTTGAACTCTTCCCAATCACAAAATTGTTGATTTTCTCCTTGAACGAATCTCCACCATGTGTGGGCAAAACCTTCTAAATGAAGGGAAGCAAAAATTATATTTGCCTCATTGGTACGGGGGTAGATGAGAAAATAGGCTTCCAATTTAGAGGTCCATTCCTCTAGTTCAGCTGGGGATGAGGACTGCCCAATTGAATTTAGTAAACACAATCTTGTCACGCAGCTCATTTGGGCCTTGCTGCCCATGAATGCCATGTGCTACATGCTGCCCATACATGCCTTGCTGTCCAATCCCCAGCTGTCCAAGATTTCCATGGGGGCCATGTTGCCCTTGCATTACATGAGGACAAAATTTCCCATTAGGACCTTGCTGTCCAAAATGTCCATGCTGCTCATTACCATATGCATGCTGCCCATTGCCATATGCATGCTGCCCATTGCCATGTACATGCTGTCCATTGCCATGTGCATGCTGCCCATTACCATGTACATGCTGTCCATTGCCATGTGTATGCTGCCCATGCACTCCGTGCATTCCTTGCTGCCCAAGATTTGCATTGGAGCTATTCCCCTAAGTGTGCAAATAGCTTCTGTTACTATGAGGGAGTTGGGGTGCCAAGGATGGGCTTGAAGGATTCGTAACGGGGGAGGGAAGGAGGCGCTCATTATGTCGAGTGGAGGGCTCACCCGTCTCATAAGTGCTATGGGGAATGCCATGGGTACCACTGAGACCTTGTGGGCTACGCCCCGTCTCCAAGGGGGGAGGGCGGTTAGCCTCATGGGGAGGGACATATTCCTTGGGTCGATCCAAGGGGGGGACAATGGCAGGGATGAGGGTGACCATGCGCTCTATGAGTAAGTCCATCTTGGCCATCATCTTGGAATGGCGTTGATCTTGGTGGGTTTCCATCTCCCTGTGGCGTTGCTCCATCTCTCGATGTCGTTCAGCATGATGGGTCTCATGTTGGCATAAGGTTTGGTTGAGTAGAGATAATCGGTCTATCTCGGGAGCACCCTCTTCAAACATGTCTTCACGATCCTCCTAGGCTGAGCTAGGATCGTTCATTGAGGCACGGGAGTCCCTTATTTCACGCTGAAATTCCTCCTGGGCCTTTGCTTTACCCTTGTGGCCTGCCATCCCAAATGCAGTCCACCAGACCCCTTGTTACAGAAATGATGATATCTTGAGCTAGGGAGCTCCAATCGCCAAAATTTTTGATTCAAATGAAAGCCCTCGATCCCCTCTACAAGGTTATGTAAAAATATCTCTGACAATAAATGATCAGGGCTTTGCTGTAATCACTTTTTGTGGGCTGACTGTGTAGGATTGCTGCCTGTCCCACAGTACTTCTGGGCACCTCCCAAACCGTAGGGCGGAATGGGGAGATTTTTAATTTAGATCGAAGGGGAGGATGTCCTCTTCAAATAGGCTATAAAGCCCGCACTCAATCATACAAGAAGGCTTTTCTGTAATCAATTTTTGCAGGCTGATTGTGTAGGACTGCTGCCTGTTCCACATTACCTCTGAGCACAAAACTGAGTGTATCTCCCAAATTGTAAGGCGGAATGGGGAGGTTTTTAGTTCAGATCAAAGGAGAGGATGCCCTCTTCGAATCAAGATATAGAGCCTGTACTCAATCACATAAGAAGGCTTTGTTGTAATCAACTTTTGCAGGCTGACTGTGTAGGACTGATAGTCTGCAATACCCTGCAAAGACTCCCTCAAGGAGCATACCTTATCCCAATGGTGAGGGTCTTATCCTAGACATCCAGAGCCTCAACAGTGGCTCTCAATGCCACATAAAGCCATACATACTTTGCATCTTTAGTTCATTGCTGAGACCATTTCCATAACTACATACCCTGGCCTTCTTGCATTGCATCCACCATACATTTCCAAGTGGTACATGATATTACCAATGCATCAAGGACCAAGAAAAGACCAAAATCTTCAAGATTTTTGAGCTTGATGCCAAGGTTCCATGGCTGCCATGGACTGCACCAGATCAGGGTTTCTTGAAGTGGAAAGGGAAGTCCAAGAGCTGAGGAGGAAGCCTTCAATGCTGCCCCCAAGAGACTTGCCAAGAGCCAGGAGTGAGATCAGGGAGGAGAGGAGGGCTGGGGGGGCTGTCTAGCAGGCCAGGATGTAGCCCGTTTTTTGCGCCACAAATTTTGGGGCTGCTCTTGGAGGCTCCAGACAGGGTAGGCCAAGCTTGATGCTGCTCTAGATGTTGCTCCAGCTAAAGGGAAGGCACTGGGACCAACCATTCTTGCTGAGGAAGAGGGGGAAACAAGATTCCTGAGGTTCTTGGGTTGGAGGTTCCATGGCAGCTTGGAGGAAGGAGGAGAGAGAAGGTCTTCTTGAAAAGTAACTGAGCTTTTGGCCTTCTCTAACTGTGCTACCCTCCTTTTTGCCCAAAACCCTAAAAAAAACTTGCATGAAAATTAGTGACGACCTGGCAAATTTGTCTGCCCGCCTCCAGATGTGTCCATGGTTCTTGGGAAAGCTCCAAGAAAGGCTACCATAGTCTTCAAGAGGGTTGACAGCCTGCCTGAGTACTCCTGTGTACCTGTGAAAGAGATGTAACTGGAGTTTTCTAACTGTGGGAAACTGTGAGAGCCCTAAATCTATGGGAAAAGAGAAGGATCAAGGACAAAGCTCTGATACCACTTGTAATGAAAGAGACCTAACTGTCCTAACTAGGGGGAAGGAGAGAGAGAAGGACTGTAGAAGAAGAGGGAGAGGAGAGAGAAAGGCAAGAAGAAGAGAGAGAAAGAGGGAGAAAGGAAGAAGAAGAGGAGGAAGAAGAAGAAGCCATGGAAGCTTGAGAAGGTGAAAAGAGAGTTTCTTGATAATTTCTGTGATGCCTCAAAATACCCTCTTACACCTTATATACCATCAGTGTGACTGGTATGTTCCCATGCCATGTTCCCGCGATCCTAGTTCATTACAACTGTTTGGTTCTAGGACTACTCCTTATCCAATTGCAACTTGAAATTTCAGCAAATATGCCTTATCTACATATAGTAAGCTTCTTTTGAGCCCATAAACACAAGGATTGAAGGTGTAAAACTCTTTTCATAGCCCATTTATTGACAAGCAGTATTCTCTTATCGCACCCATTTCAATGGCTAGGAATAAGAAGAAGGAGAAAATGTTGGAGAGCATAAATGAAGACTTATTTGAGTATCAAGTAGAGATAAAATCATCCATTAGAGCCACAAATCGAGAACAAAAGGATGGAAATGATGGCAATGTTCGTCAAGAATTACAATGGCCAAGAGACTCTATTGATGAGGTACATATGTCTAAAGTGAATGGATCACATGATTCAAACAAATTTCAACAACTTTCTCATAGGATTGAATGCAAGAACGAGGGGATCATTCAATTGAACTGAACAATTGATGATAAATTTGGACAAATAGTCAATCATTTTGAGAAGTTTGGGCAGCATAATCAATTGTTGGACACTGTGTTTGGTAAGATGATCTCTATTCTCAGCAACTTGGGTAATAAATGGCAAAGCACTCCACCTTCCAATGATAATGGGACATCCATTCCACATGACAATGTGAAGTCAAGAGCAGCCCATCAGTTTATACACTCAACCTATGACCAAGGTGCTCCATCAAGAGTTAAGGAAACATTTCAATCTCCTTCTAACTCTTGGAATAGGAAAAGACCAAACTTTGAATTTTCAAAGGATCATGGATAGCTTGAAAAAGCTTAGCATGTTGAAAAAGAAGAAGATTCAAGAAGAGAGAACAGAGTTCAGCATGATGATGATCTTGAGAAAATTATTTTACCTATTCAACCCCCCTCATAGTCATCAGCCATGTGGAACTAACTCACTTGGTGATTACTCTATCAGCAATATTAAGAATGGTTAGCAATGTTTTAACACAACCACCATGGACACCCAATGGATAATCTCTTTCCAAGCCAACACAATCAAGTGGTTTACCCAACAACAATTGTCATCATTGCCATTATGATAGAGAATACAAAGAGAAGATCAACACACCACAGTTCAAAGGGAATAATCCCTCACCAATAGAGCTTGAAGAATGCATTAATAAATTGGAAATGTATTTTTACCCTCTATCCATGCCATGACAAATCAATGATTTGCTGTGCAGTTTTACACTTAGAGGGATATGCACATCTATGGTGGAGATACATGATAAAATTTGGGCAAGTTTTTCATACATGGGAGGACTTTAAATCAGCCATGACATAGGTTTTTGTATCTCCAATGGAAAAAGAAAGCTTGGAAAGGAAGTATGTTGAATGCTAAAACGAGAAATATAGAATAGAAGTGAGCTCTTTTCAAACCAAGACAGGATCCACTTATCACTCAAATCAACCAACAAGGCTTCAGGTAGCAAATAGAGGCTTATAAACATGAGAACTAGGCTTCAAACACTTTTGGCAAGGTTTCTACATACCCTACAATATATACTTCCAAGTAAGGGAACAACTTCAGGTATAATGTTGATCCAAAAAGAGGCTTTAAGAGAGCTGAAAGTTGAGCTAAATAGTCACCCAATATCATTAGCAGTAAGCTCCTCTCTAATAACAAGCAAAAAGGACTATGTTTCAAATGTGGAGAAAAATGGTCGTCTGATCACAAACAAAAGTGCAAAGCTAATAGTGTAAAGTTTAATATGGTGATTATAGAAGATTTAGATGATGATGAAGCCCATAAGAAAGGTCAAATACAAGATGAGATAGCTCTTATTTGTGATGAGGTGCATGATCATGATGATCAATTTGTATCGAAGGATTTAGAGTCGACAGTCCAAAAGTTTCTATTTGATGCAGGTGGTCCATTTGATGCAAGTGGATTACCAGTGGATAATTATTTAGGCCTTGCATGCTCACCCATGCTATATTCTATATCCCAAGATGCTTTGATGGGTTGTAAAGGACAGAATACACTTTGGCTCAAAGGCACAAACAATTCTAAGGTTGCTCATATTCTTATTGATACAAGTAGCACACATAGCTTTATCAATGCCAAATCATTATTTGAGTTGAAGTTATTACCTTAAGAGATGGACACATCACTAAAGGTACAAGTGGCAAGTGGAGCTCAAGAGTTGAGCAAGGAGATATGCCTATAAACACCCATTGAGCTATCACAATCTTGCATCATTATGACAGACTTGATTGTCCTAGATATGGGTCCTATAAACATCATTATTGGATGTGATTGGCTTAAAAAGATTGGAAAGTTTTCCTTGGATCTTAATCATATGTTTATGGAGTTTACTTGAAAGGGGTAGCAAGTAACACTTAATGGCATGGAGAGAAAATAAGTGGAAGTAATTAGCAAAAAGAAAATCAAGAGAGAGATCAATGCAATGTCTTACATTTTCACACTTTTTCTCTCAAAGGTGGATGAAAATCAACAATCTCCAGCACTGAAAGAGCATGATGCATGTTTTCATAATTTTTTGGAAGAGTTTAAAGACATATTTCAGACTCCTACATCATTACCACCTAAGAGAGAAGTGGATCATCATCCTATTGATTCGACACTTGATACTAAACCTATCAACAAACCCCCTTACAGGTTGCCTTAAGGACTACTTCAACTATCATCATCTAAAGAAATATTCATCATGTCCATGCTCCTAAACATTAGAAGTAGTATTTTTGTCTTCCACTCCATGAAAATGTTAGGTAACAATAGTTCCATGTGACTATACTATGCAATTTCAAGTTTAATATCTTGCTATTTAAGTCAATTGATTCTCCGTCACTTTAATGTTCTAAATGCAAAATTTAAGAAAAACATACAATGAATTTTTGTAAGCCATGCTTCCCATCTTATATTCAAAACTCCTTTCAATATTTAAGGTCAGTAATGAGATGTAAAGGGTAAGTAATGCAATATGCAATTCTATGTTAGATAACCAGACGTGTTTAGGAGGTTGACTTGAGAGCAAGATGTAATGATAAGTGCAATATCTTTCAATGAATTATGATGCATACATCTTATGCATTGAAACACATTTCAAAAACACACACTTCCACACCTAGAGAGAGAGAGAGAGAGAGAGAGAGAGAGAGAGAGAGAGAGAGAGAGAGAGAGAGAGAGAGAGAGAGAGAGAGAGAGAGAGAGAGAGAACTAAATGCTAAATGAACTAAGAAGGAGAATGAAGGAGAGGGAGAGAAATTTGAAATCTTGAATCAAGTAAGAGGTTTTTTGACCTCATGTTTAATGGATATTGACTATATAGTTTGAATGAGTGATATAACATATTAGCAACGTTGAAGATATCTTTATAGAGTTTCCTAAAGGGTTTCTAAGTGTACATGAAAGGGCCATGGAGTGTTTGATCGATCTCTAATTTTTGTTGGAAGGGATATGCCCTAAGACTATTACCCAAGAAGCTGCCCTATTAAAAGTGGATACATGTAGGAATATTAAAGTAAAAGGTTAAAAGAGAACTATAAAAGAATGTTTTTCTTGGGATGGGGTTGTAGGCCTTGAGGATCTATTTGAATATATGAGAATCTAGAGTCCTAGTCAACACAGAGCATTCTGATCCTTAGCATATCTTTTCCTTTTAATGGCTTGTTTGTTGAGGGCTAAACTAATTGTTTTTTAAAGCTGATTTTTGTTGTTCTTGTGAGCTGAATGGTTGATTTTAAGGGTTTATTGATTGGTTTTTGTCAAGTTGGAAGTGTTTTGGAATGTGTTGGGATGGGTTGAGTCTGTTTGAGAAGCTCAATGGTTTTTGGTTGAGATATGAGGTGTTGATAGGTTGCGCAATGTGTCTATTTGATTTTGATAAGGTCTATTTTGATTTGAAATCTTTTTGCTTGTGAGATTGGGACTATGAATAAGTGTTTTGAGGAATTATTGAGAACATGTTGAATGGTTTTGGATGGTCTAAAGTGGTTTTGGTTGAAGCTGTATAGTTTTTATATCTTCTATTGATCCTTTGTGGTGTTTTGTAGAGCCTTTGTTTCTGTTCTGTAAGCCTCTGTCTCTACTATGAATGTTTTGATGGATAAATGTTTATATTGGAAAATATTTTGAAATCTTGAAAAGCAAGAATACAAGCTTGAAATAGCTTGAAGAAGTAGTTGAAGAAGACTTGAAGTGAAAACTAGAGCGAGAGTGACAGGAGTGAGCTCTCAAGGGACATTATAGTGGCTATGGTGACTCTTCATACCAACCATACCTCTTGGGAGGGGTATCCATGACCAAGAGAGGGTTATTGAGGATTATTGATTGTAATTACAATGTACTATTTAGTGAGGATATGTGTGAGAGAGATCCACTATGAGATATATCCAATTTTCTATGAAAAACAATATATCTACATGAGAGATTGAGACAAGACTATGAAGACATTGAAGATGAATACTATGTGATGAAATTCCATTCAAACTGGAGCATTATTTTGTGGTTTTGTGGTTCTTTGATGGTTTTAAAGAAGTATATGAGGAATGTGTTGAATATTTATTGTGATAGATCTGTGGGAGATTCTTTCTATGATGTTACATGAAGATTTGTTGTGCTTGGTGTTTTTTTTTTTCTATTCTGGTTATAGAAAGGATGAAAACATGCTTGTTGATGAATACAAGATAGATTTTCTTGCACTAAAATCCTCTTTTCCTTGGTGTTCTCTTGAGAGATCCATGTCTTTGGCGTGCAGCTGAGGAATACTACCATCAAAAAGCACCAATAGAAGGTGAAAATGGAAGAAGTGGCACTATTGAAGAGGAAGAAAAGCAATGGAAGATTGTAGAATTACTAGTTGAAAATTTGGAGATCTTCATTGCCAAAGCCACTTTCTACAAGAATTTCATCCCTCAATAGCGGAATCATATCTATATCTTGATGCGGGCTCTATGTGACATGCTAATCCCACTGTCTTTTGAAGCTATAGAATAGTGTATCACAATAGCCAATTGTTTCCCACAAAAATGAAAAGAGAAGCAGAACCATAGAGAATGACCATTTATGCGAGATTTGGCCTTCATTGAAGAATTTCCAAACATCATCAAGTGGGAGATTGTGAAGAAGCTTCAGGAGTTGTGGTTAGTTGAACTCCCAAGAATAAGAAGAAAAATAGTTGGAATTTGTTTGTGAGTGCTCAATAGTAAGACACATGAGATGCTTAGTGCACTGATAACCTTTAGTTTGTCTAATTGGCAACTCACCAGAAGCTTGTAGACAGTATTGTTCACAACCTATGTTATAGAGACCCTCCAAAGTTGGTATCATCAAAACGATGGAACTATGGCGATCCTCAGAAGAATGAATGTTGATACCTTTAGAATTGAATATCTTCCCCTCTATAGTGGAATGAAAGCCGGATTGAAAGACATTGAAAAGAAGAAAGTAGAATAAATTTTGGCAAGAGAGTCCTCTAGAGAGTGAATCCTTTCTAATTCTATTCTATTGGAGTATAGACAAATAGGGTGGAGCAAACTTCTTGATGAATGATGCAATCAAGAGGCAAGAACTAGAACAAATCTAGACGTACGTGAGAAGAGAAAATGAAAAAATCAAAGCCAAGGGCAAGCTAGCAGCAACAAAAGCCTCCTTTGAAACCCTTGCAACACTCTTTAAAGAAGTACTCGTGGTGGATCAAGGTCCCCTTCCTAGTTAGATTCATCTTAGAAATATTGACGGCATGCCAAAAAATGTAATCCCATTGCCAATCTTTAACAGAAAGTATAATGAATACCCAAATATTCATGTAGCTGAGTTCATGGTAGCATGTTGTAGCCAACAATACCAGAACCCCCAAGCATTGGTAGGTTATATTCCTTGCTACATTCAAAGGCGTAGTGTTGTAGTGGAATGAGAGACAAGCAGCAAGAACTTTTGGCACATGGAATGACCTAAAGGTATCCTTACTCACTAAATTCAAGCATCAAGATTTTGAAAAGCGGATGTGAGAGGAGTTCATGAGCCTAAGTCAGTCCTCTAGTGAATGGGTGGAATTATATGTCTATAGAATGGAATCCATACTAAAAGATGAACCAATCATCCCTTGGATGAAGGCATCCAGATGGGAGTTTTTCTTAGAGGCCTACAACCAAAAGTTTGTAAGTTTGTGGAGCTAAGAAGACCACTTAACTTGCAAGCTGCACTGGTGGAAGAGGTGCGATGCTATACAACAAAGTTGAAGCACGGTTGTCGATGACCTCAGGAAGAGGAGTCTTACCTCCTTCCATGCTAGGAATGGTATACCCACCAAATGCAATCCCAAGGATTGTTCCCTACCCCTACCCTCAGATGCAAACAGTGCCATAGTACAATGCATCGAATCCACAATGTCCCTAGATAGAAGTACCTCAAATGATGGTTCAACCAACAATAGTGGCCTCAAACAATTTTCCCAATGGTAACTCAACAACAAAAAATGAAACCCTACCAACTAGAACTAACAACCGCTAGTATTAATAGAAGCTGTAAATCAAAATCAAAATAGAGGACCCTCTAGATCAACCAAACCAATCTATGGATTATAGAGACTTTGCAAAACCCTATTGTGAGTATCCAAGAGGAGAAATTTTGAAGGACTATTTGTCTAATTCAGTTGCAAGTATTAAGAAAGAGTTGATGGATGTGATTACAGAACAATTGTGTAAACACTAAAGTTGAATATCGCCAACATATCCAGTCCTGCAAGAGGTGGAAGAGATGAGATGCGATCTAATACATGGTGCAAAAAATGCCATCAAGAAGGACATTTAGCCATTGAATGTACCCAAAAACCAACTATCCCTGGAGCCTTCTGTTCGTATTGTTTAAGGAAGAACCACACAAAAGATATTTGCTCTCTCTAAAGAAGGAGATGCATGAACAAAGGAAGAAAGATAAAGAAGCAAGATTCAAGTTTTTGGAATCCAAGATGACAACCCAAGATATCAAACCCAAGCGTAGAGAGTTTGGTCCTAATTTCGGCCCAGGAGGTTCCCCTGTCAAAGTTACATAGGATGATAGTCTAGCAATGGCCAGAAATCAAAAGTGGAGTGTTATAAATGAAAGAGATATATCTCACCAAATTGTCCAAACCCTAGAAGGTCCATGGACTACAAACACTTATGAAATTGATGTAAAGTCGAAGGCCACATTGCAAAATACTGTCGTAGTCCAACTCCTATGAAAGCCAAGACCACTTATAATCAACACAAGACCCAAGAATCTACCTCCAATTCGGTGGAATTAGAAGTTTCCACAATAACTCCTGCCAAGAAAAGAGAACTCAAAGTTTCAAAAGAGAATGCTCCTTTTGTTGAAACGGTGAAGTTCAATCTTCCAAAGAAGAAATAGAATAGCACAGGTAGAACAATATAGTACAAAGTAGTCCAGTACTATAGAAGAATACCGAGACAATTACAAAGGTAGAACCCGAGGTCCAAGATATACAAGATGCAAAAGTATCCCCAGTGATAGAAGAAGTGTAGATGTTACCACTTCTAGAAGAAAGACAAAAGATAACAGTGGGTGTTGCCTCATTCCCTAGCCAACTAGAGAAGCCTGTGGATCCTATTAAAGAGTATGACTTGGTCAAATACCTAGACACCTTCAAACCAAACCTAACATTTTGATAGTTTTGCTAATGCTATCCCCAACTTTGCCGAAAGAAATTTAAAATCATGCTAACAAGAAGATGTGTCCTAAGGATTACCCTTACAATCACCCCTAAGCCCAATAAGGTCCTAGAGCAAGTGAAAGAAGTGGATGTTCCTAACGCCTTCCTAGACCCTAGTACCCCAAAGATTGGCATTTGGATTGAAGGATGTTTTATAGTGGATGCATTGATTGATGGTGGGTCATCGGTGAATATAATGATGGATGTGACAATGAAGGGTCTAGGCTTACAAGGCATGCAATCCCTGATAGTGGGCAATGTAAGCCAACTCCTGAAAGAAGCAAAGTCCTTGTTGATGGTGGGTGAATACCTGTTGCCTGAACCAGGAATGACTTCCAAAATTACCTGTGATAGTGAGGTAGGGGCATGGATATATTATTCCCCCTGTTACATGGCTACAGGAGAGTAAAAGAGAGAAGCAGAGATAGAGACAGACATAGGAGCAAAGACAAAAGTAGAGCCAAAGGTAGAAGCAAAAAGCAGAAGATACAAGACTCTGATCTTGCCAACAAGATGCACCTTGTCAACAAGCACTAGACCTACATCCCCAGTAGTACTCATATGGTTCTTGTTATATGAAATTCCCAGAGGCATCCTCTAAAGATGAGTCCTCAAGCCAAGAAATAATTAACTCTCCCATAAAATTTGAAATAGCCATGATACCATTTCAGCATCAGAAAGAGCTAGCAATATCCCCATGGAAAGAAGAAGTTGCTTCAAGTTGCTTAGCTTTGTTCTATGCCATCAACTTGCTTTTGCTACCATGCTTTATTGGACTCTCTCACTCAGTTACCTTTTGGCTTAGTGGCTTATCATTATCTTTCCCTTTTGGCTCTTTCCTATTGATACCTGGCAATAGGCTCCCTTTTCTTGCCAAGAGTGAGATGTCTCTGTGCTTTGAGATCAGAGGACATTGCAGGCCCCCACAAGAGCTAGGCATGGGGCATCTTCCATGTACACACTCGTATGGACATGGAAGCTCCCTCCCATCAATGTCCACACAAGCGCATCTTCAGAGAGGCTGGCTCCCTCCTCTGGTGGAGCAATCCAAAAAAGCCTCCTCCAGCATGGAGGCTCTTCTCTTTGGTTTTCCATCCTCAAGATGGTGGCGGCATGCCTACCATAAAAGCTCAGCTACAAGATCTCTGCAACGAAGGGCAGGTTGTCAAGGCTTCCAATTACTAGGTTTCACACTGTAACCAGCGACTATCAGACTGTGCTTATCTCGCACTTCTGAAGATATGTCACAAGAAAAAAGTCATTTTGCTGGTCAAGCAATTGCATGCCCAACAACCATGCTTATCTCGCACTTCTGAAGATATGTCACAGGAAAAAAGTCATTTTGCTGGTCAAGCAATTACATGCCCATCTCCTTGCTCACAGGAAGTTCTTCCATGGTGCCCTTGGTGACTACTTGGCTATTACATTGGCCAAATGCGATGCCCTTGAAGGAGCTTCCCATGTGTTTTTTTTTTTTGCACTACCGAGTCATACTATTTTTCTCTTGGAAAGCCTTGATTTCTTCTTATACCAAGTGTAGACAAGGTTCAAAAGCATTGAGAATGCATCAATTGATGTTGGCAGATGGTGTGGAACCCGACAAGTACACCTTTGTCAGCCTTCTTAAAGCTTGTAGCACATACCGAATCTCAATGAGGCTGGAATTCTTCACTTATTGTTGTTGAAGCCAACTTAGCTTCCATTTCTCATGCTCATGTGAGCATCCACAAGCCTTTCATGACTTTCATGAGCTTACATGTAGAGCCTCCAAACCTACATGGTCTTTTTAGCATGCACCTTCAAGGGTGCTTATCACATGCTTCTAGTTTTGAGAAGTCTATAAGGTGCCAAGTATGTGAAAGCCTTTCTTGCTTCCACTCCACATGCTCATACTTGAGCATACACATGAGACATGACTCAATTGACATGCTCCATCTTGGACTGTAACCAGGCCCAACAATACTTGTTGTTCCAATGATAGTAAGCATATACACCTTCACATGCTGCTTGCTCAAGGGAAAGAGCCAATAGAACAACAATGTCCACAAACAACAACCTTTCTCTTATTTGAGCATTCTTCCATGCTTGAAAATAGTAATGAAAGAGGTGAAATGACTAAATACCTTCGAATTTTATCAACATCTTCTTTGATAATGATGGCACCACTCACTTGTTGTGAAAAACTCCATTTTCAGCCTCCATAATACAAAGCTCCTTCATTTGATGTTGATGGCCTCTTTGTAATCCTTAAAAAATTCAACTCCCTCATTTGCAATCATAATAATAATGAGTGTGCAAGATTTTTAAGAAAGGAATGGCTAAGATATACTAAGGGCATACAATGATATAGGCTACATACATTAAAAAAAGGCACCATGATCAAGAGCCCTAACCACGGCTCTAATACCATGTCAAGAATCACAATGTGGGGTTGATCATGGTGTGTACAAAATGATTGATACATTATCACGGAGGATTGTAATAGACAAGGAACTCCATGGCTACAAAGAGAAGGCAAACAATATGCACACTCAACAAATGTTCTCTTCTATTTCATTGCATACACAGGTTACACATATAAAGGAGGAGATACTCCATCAATGATCCCTCACACTTTCCATGTGTGTCCCCATGTGACACCATACAACCCACACTTTACATGTGTGCCCTATGTGGCACACTTTACTCCACATCTCTCATCCATATTCATGCACCATACAATCTTAAGCACATAAGAGTGCTTTCACATAATACATACCCGCAAATACCAAAGCTTACATTCTCAACATGTCATTTTATTCTTTATTCTTTTAGTGACAGTTTGAATAAAGGAAGGCCCGGTCACACATTGTGACTATTGGAGTTCCCATTTCTTGTCTCTCTCTTTCTTGCTCTTGCTCTCCCGCCATAGCTCTCAAGTGCAAGCTTCGATCCTTCTCACCTTTTAGTTGACAGCAAGTACCTTGTATGGGCCCATCCACCATTGTTGAAGCTTGTGAGGAAACTTGCCAAATCTCGAATCATAGGCTAGGACAAGGTCACCTTCTTTGAACTCCTTGTGCTTGATGAAACTATCATGGTAAGCCTTACGTTGCACTTGAGTGGTTTCCATGCACTTAAGAGCCATTCGCCAAATCTCATCCAAACATTCCAAGTGCAGGAGGCGGCGTTGCAAACATTCCAAGTGGAGTGGTTTCCATGCACTACAGGGCCATTTTCCAAATCTCATCCAAACATTCCAAGTGCAGGAGGCAGCGTTACAGTGACTCATTATCTCCCAAGTGTTCTTTAACTACCACTCGCAAAGAGGGTAATTCCAATTCAATCGGGAAGACAACTTATGTACCATACACCAGTTGGAAAGGAGTTTGTCATATAGCAGCCTTATGGGAGGTTTTGTATGCCCAGAGGGCCTTTGTAAGTCGATCATCCCAATCGCGACAATGTGTGACAATCGTTCTTGTCAAGATCGATCATAGGATGCAGTTGGTGACTTCAACTTGGCTATTGGCTCTAGGATAGTAAGGAGTGGACTTGTGATGGTGGATCTTATACAGCTCTGTCAGCTCTTCCATGATTTTGTTAAGGAAATGAGTACCTCTGTCACTTACTAGCTCGAGGGGACTGCCAAAACGGGTGATAATATTCTCGTACATGAACAGGGCTATGCTGTTACCATCGTCCCGCTTCAGAGCTTTAGCTTCACACCACTTTGTGACATAATTCATGTATACTAGGATGTATCTATTTTGCTTCCGTTTGGTAGGCGGATCAATGGGACCTACCAAATCAATCCCCCACTTCTCAAACGGATTTAGGGGAAAAATAGGTTGCAATGGCATGGCACTTGTTTTGGTGGGTTTCCCTATTAGCTGATAAGCATCGCATCTCTTGCAATAGTCATATGCATCCTTGTGGAGGGTCGGCCACTAGTATCCCGCTAACAGAGCCTTCCTTATTATTGCTTCTCCTGCAAAGTGTCCACCACATGGTTCGTCATGGCATGCTTTCAATACAATGCCGATTTTATCTCTTGCAACACATCTTCGTAACACTTCATCTTTGCCCCTCTTATACAGTGCACCGCTTAGCAAGGTGTAGGGGGCTAATTCTAACAGAAGCTTCTTCTTCTCACGGCTTGAGATGCCAGGAGGATACTATTGAGTTGCCAGGAGGTTGGCTATGTCTGCATACCAGAGAGTAATTGTTTCGACTAGAAACAACGAAGCATCAGGAAGGTCTGGATCATCCTGTTCCTCTTCTGCAGTTTGAGGGATATGTAATAGATGATCGGCTAAGACATGGGAATGGCTAGGCTTAGTGACCACTTCAAAATCAAACTCCTAGAACAAGAGAAACCATCTCATCAATCATCCTTTGACATCTGCTTTGTTCATCAGGAAGGACAGGGCTTCGTGATCCACATAGAACTTGAAATGTGTTCACAATAGATAGTGCCGAAACTTCTCTAGTGTAAATACAATTGCTAAGCACTCAAGCTCTATCACTGTGTAGTTCCGCTCTCAGTCAGTTACTTTTTGACTTGCATAATATTGGTTGATCTAATTTATAAGGGCTCTTTTGACATAGGACAGTACCTAGCCCTTCAACTAATGCATCTGTGTGCACTTGGAACTCGTTCGTCCACTCAAGAGGCTGCAAGATAGGTGCTTGGATAAGGCACTGTTTTAGGGTATTAAAGGCTTCTTCATAGTCATCAATCCAAAGGAAATCTGCATTTTTCCATAGGAGCTTGTGTAGAGGTGCTGCCTTGGTTGCAAAATGTGTAATAAATCTTTTGTAGTAGCCCACATGGCCAAGAAATCCTCTTAGTTGCTTGAGGTTTGTTGGTGTTGTCAAGGTGACAATCTTCTCAATCTTCGCCGGGTCTATTGCAATCCCTTGTGCAGAGAAAATATGGCCCAAAAGAACTCTTGATGAGAAGCCAAATACACATTTGTTGGGGTTGAGAAAAATCCCATACTCTCGGCATATGTCAAAACATTGCTCTAGGTGTCCCCAATGCTCACATATTAAGTTGTAAACATAGAAGTCATCAAGGTATACCTCAATGAAATCATGTAGATGATTCTGGAAGCTAGCCATCATTACTCATTGAAAGGTGGTAGGAGCATTACAGAGCCCAAATGACATCACTCTATAGGCATAGGCTCCCCATTCTGTTGTGAAGGTTGTTTTGGATTGGTCCTCTTCTGTGATTTGGACTTGGTTATATCCGCTGAATCCATCCAAGAGGGAATAGAGCTCATGGCATGCCACTGTGTCTAACAGTTGGTTTGTGAAAGGGATAGGGAAATGATCCTTCTTTGTCTTCGAGTTCAGCTTTCGAAAGTCCACACATATTCAAAGTTTTCCGTTCTTCTTGGGTACTACCGCAATGGGGAAAAACCCATTCAGTTAGTCACATGATAAATGAACTCTGCTTCAAGAAGCTTCAATAATTCAGCCCTTACCAGAGCTGAATAACTAGGATTCATACGCCTTTGTCTCTGCCTCGCAGGTTTGGCATTAGGCTCAATATCAATGTGATGTTGACATACTATGGGATCAATCCCCTTTAGATCTTTGTATGACCAAGAAAACACATCTAAGTTCTCATTTAGTAAGTCTCGTAAGACCACTAGTTCTTCTTATGGAAGATTGAGACCCACTTTCGGGTGATGTTCAATACCATCACTATCCAAGAATGTCCCTTGCCTTTCACCTTCCACTTCGCGGATCGGATTGCTTTTGTATAGAGGTCTGACTTCTTCAAGGAAGTAGTGTCATCATCTGATGTTCCACTAGAACCAATGTCCTCCTTCTGAACAGATGACTCATTTGTCTGTTGAGATAGTTGGAAGGGTATCAGAGCTTTGTTTGCTTTTGTGTGAGTGGTGATTTCTTCTGGACTTAGGGATTTATCTTCAGAGGATGCATCTAGGAATGTCGCATAGCACAGACCTTCTATAAGTCGTGGCTCTGATGGCTCTGGCTTCTGTTAACAAGGGGCATAATCATCATCTTTTCTCTAGAATGAATGGTCAGGGTGACAAGAACCACTGGTGAATGTAATTTTTATACCTTTGATCCATTGCTTATGTAGATTTTGCATACTTTGTGGTCCATTGGTCAACCCAAATGGAACCATGGTTATTCCATCCAACACCCCGAAATCTTCGGCCTCTGAGGTCTCTGTAGGGACATCAACAAGATTGTCCGCTATCAGAGGAACGTCTTCATCTACACTTTCATAACCTGCTTCATTTTCTTCCTCATTATTTTCATCCTCTTCCTCTGGAGGCTCTGTTTTTGCTTCTTTATAGGCTCTATAGGAGAAGAATAGATCTTTCGCCTCTGCGTCTGCTTCTGCTTCTACTTCTGTCTCTAGATCTATCTCTGCTTTTGTCTTTGCTTCTGACTTTGTGACTGCCATGTAATAGGGAGAACAATACATCCGTGCTTCTATCTCGTTGTGTCAGAGGTGATTTCAGAAGTCAATTCTAGTTGAGGTAGGAGGTATTCTCCCATGGACAAAGACTTTACTTCCTTCGGTAGTTGGCTTACAGTGCCCACTGTTAGGGACTGTGCCTCTGTTTTCTTGGAAAAGATGTGTTTAACAACCTCTTCTCTCCTGATGTACCATTTGTTACTTCATTGGAGGAGTCTATTATGACTTCGATGGATGTGGATCCATTGCCTTTTTGTGATCCATACAATTTCAACACCACTTTATTGGGTCCTCTGCCTAGGGTTAGGGTTCCTTTAAACTAGTCCATCCTGGATCTTGCTTCAAAAAGCCAAGGTCTTCCCAACATTAGAGGGTATGAGGTCCCATAAGAATTTGGTTTGACCACCAAATATGTCAGCCAATAGTCTCTTCTCAAAAGGGTTGTTTTTATGTATGGGAGGATGTCCAATGGTTTAATTCTACTTTGGTCTACCAATCTGATAAGCCACTGTGTAGGTTGAATTCCTTACAAACCTAGATCCTTCATTGTCACATCCGTCATTATGTTTACTGATGAGTCTCCATCAATCAATGCATCTGAAATAAAGCATCCTTCTATCCATACACTAATCTCTGGGGTTCCAGGATCTAGGAAGGTGTTAGCCACATCTACTTCATTTACAGACTCTGGGGCCTTATTGGTCTTGGTCGTTGTTGAAGGAGCAATCCTTAGTCCGCGTCTTCTTATCAAGATGTTTTTGAATCTTTTTTGGCAACTGGGAGATAGTATAAGCAACTGTGGGAACGTTAATTTTGGTTTAAAAGTGTCAAGGGCTTTTACCAAGTCATATTCTTTGATAGGATCCACAGGCTTTTCCAATCGATTGGGAAATGGGGCCACACTCACTTTTATCTTCCCTTTTCCTTCTAACAATGGCAGCATGGGCACTTCCTCTGTTTTTGGAGATGATTTTGTATCATCTATCTCCCGGACCTCTGGCCCTATTTTTGGGACTGTCTCTATGACTCTCTGTGGCATTGCAGTGCTCTATACTGCACTATTTTGTCCTGTACTACTCTGTCCCTCAGTTGGCATGTTGAACTTCACAGTCTTGGCAGGGGAGTTGTTCTCTTTCTGGACAACTAGTTCCTTCTTCTTGGCGCTCGTGATAGCGAGAACTTCTAACTCTACCAAATTGGAGGCAGGCTCTTGTGCCTTCTACTGGCTATCAGTGGCATTGGCCTTGACAGGGGCTGGACTTGGACAGTCCTTTGCAGTGTGGCCTTATCCTTTGCATCGACTGCATAAGGGCTTGTAATCCATAGATCTTCTAGGGTTTGGACAATTCGGGGAGATATGACCCTTTTCTCCACATCTATAACATTCCACCTCTGATCTCTAACCATCGCCAGATTGTCGTTCTCTGTAACTTTGAGAGGGAAACCTCCTTAGACCGAAATTAGGACCAAATGCTCTAGGCTTTGGTCCAATGTCTTGCATTGTCATTTTGGATTCTAGTAAGTTGAATCTTGCATTTTCATCTTTCTGTCTTCGTTCATGCATCTCTTTCAGAGAGCAGATATCCTCCGTATGGTTCTTCCTCAAATAGTATGAATAGAAGGCTCCCAGAACAGTTGGTTTTCGGGTACATTCAGTGGCTAAATGTCCCGCTTGATGGCACTTTCCACACCATGTATTAGAATGCATCACATCTCTCCCACCTCCCGCAGGAGTGGATATATTGGCAGTATTCACCTTCAACGTCTGTAGCTGCTTTGTAATCAAATCCATAAGCTCTTTCTTGATACTTGCGACTGATTTGGATAAGTAGTCCTTTAGTTTTTCACCTCGTGGAGTACTGGTAGTAGGGTTTTGGGAAGCTTCTGTAATTATTGCATATATAGGTTGGGTTGATCCATAGGGTCCTCTGTTCTGGTTGTGATTCCACAGCTCCTATTGAGACTTGGGGTTGTTGATTCCAGTTGGTAGGATTCCACTGTTGTTGATTCACCATTGGAGGAACTGTTTGAGGCCACTATTGTTGTGATTGAACCATCATTTGAGGCACTATCGTCTGCGGTGACCACTGTGGATTAGGTGCAATGTACTGTGGCATTGTTTGCATTTGGGGATAAGGGTAGGGAATTGTCCATGGGACTACATTTGGTGGGTACACCATTCCTGGCATGGGAGGAGGTAAGACTTCTCTTCCTGGAGTCATTGACAACCTTGCTTCAACTTCGTCATACAATCTTGCACCTTCCACTGCACCTTGCAGATTGACTAGTCGTCTCAATTCCACGAACTTGCGAACTGTTGGTTGTAAGCCTTTGAGGAACACTCCTTTCTGGATACCTTCGTCCAAATGATGGTTAATCCATCTCTTCAGGATGGATTCCATTCGCGAGACATAAGCTTCTACTCTTTCTCTAGAGGACTGACTTAGGTTCATGAACTCCTCTCACATCCGCTCTTCAAAACCTTCACGCTTGAATTTAGTGAGGAAGGCCAACTTCAGGTTGTCCCATGTGCCAAAAGTTCCTGCTTCTTGTCTCTCATACCACTAAAATGCCACATCTTTGAAAGTGGTGGGAAAGATTGCTAACCAATGCTTGGGGGTTCTAGCATTGTTAGTCACACATGCTACCATAAACTCTGCTACATGAAGATCGGGGTCTTCGTTGTACTCTCCCTTAAAAATTGGCAATGGGACTACATTTGTTGGCCTGTCATCAATATTTCCAAGACGAATTTGACTCGGAAGGGGACCTTGAGTCGCCATGGGGACTTTTGTAAAGATTGATTTTAGGGCGTAAAAGGAGGCTTCCGCTACAAGCTCATTCTCAGCCTTGATTATTTCCTTCTCTCTTCTCACGTACCTCTGGACTCACTCTAGTGCTTGCCTCTGGACTCATTCTAGTGCTTGCCTTCTCTCTTCTCACGTACCTCTGGACTCATTCTAGTGCTTGCCTCTTGATTGCATCATTCATCAGGGGGTTGGCTCCAACCAGTTGGTAAGTGCTCAGCAGAATCGAATCAGAGAGGGGCTTCAGTCTCTCTGGAGGATTCTCTGGCCAACATCTCTTCTACTTCCTTCTTTTCAACATCTCTGAATTCAGCTTTCAAACCACTACAAAGGGGAAGATATTCCATTCTGAAAGTATGAAAACTCGTTCTTCTTAGGATCGTTGTGGTACCATCATTATAATAATGCCAGTGATGGTTTCAATAGTGTATGTTGTAAATAACACTCTGTCTACCAACTTCCAGTAGGTTGCTAATTGGACAAACAGAAGATTGTCAGTGCACTAAGCATCCCACGTATCTTACTGGTGAGCATCCACGAACAAATTCCAACTCTTTCCCTTCTTGTTTTTGTGAACCTCCACTGACCACGAGTCCTGAAGCTTCTTCATGATCTCCCACTTGATGATGTCTGGAAACTTCTCAATGAATGCTAAATCTTCCATGGATAGTCATCCTCTCTGTTTCCACCCTTCAGTTTGTTCCCAAACAATTTGCCACCAAGATGCAAGTTTCTGTTGCTTCAACAGGGAAAGGAAATAGTCCACCACATAGAGCTTGCATCATGATGGTAAAATGTTTCCACCATTGTGGGATGAACTTCTTGTAGAAAGTGGCTTCGGCAATAAGAATCTCCAACTCTTCAATGGAAAAAGGAAATTTGCAAACATCCATTGAATTCTTCTCTTCTTGACAATGTCATTTCTTTAATTTTCAGCCTCTTCTGATGCTTGTTGATGGTAAGTTTCCGTGGCTATACACCAAAAACATGGAGCTCCAAGAGAGACAACAAGGAAAAGGGGATTCTACTGCAAGAAAATCTATCTTGTAACATCAACAAGCTTTTATTTATTCTTTTGATGACCAAAACAAGGAAAACAACAAATCTTCATGCAACAACATAGTAGATATCTTCCACGGATTTGATAGAATCAACCATAATCTTCAACATCTTCACAGAATCCATCATAACAAACAAGAACATAAAAGAATACACCACTTTTGAATGGAAATCAATCACATAGTATTCATCTTCATTTTCTTCATAGTTTTCTTCACTCAATGTCTCATAGAAAGATACATTGTTTTGATAGAATTGGCTATCTCTGACTCTCTCTCTCTCTCTCTCTCTCTCTCTCTCTCTCTCTCTCTCTCTCTCAATAGTAAATCATCTCCTTACTACAATACTAAATAATGGCACTTAATAATCCTTCTTAGGTCGTGGATGCACCTCCCAAGAGGTATGGGAGGTATGAAAGGGCACCAGAGCCACTATAGTGTCTCTTCATAACTCGCTACTGCCGCTGTCACTTCAGTTTTCTCTTTAATCTTCAGTAGCTACTTCTTCCATTTGTTTTAGCTCTTTTGAAATTAGATTCATCCTTTCCAAAAGTTAGAAAACTTTCCCAAAGTCACGCATACATTCTGCAGAACACTTACAGAAGATCTATAGAATAGAACATGAACAGGAACAGAGTAGAGATAGAGCAGAGACAGAGGCTCTACAGAAGGTCTATAGAGAATTACAAAAGGTCATCAGAGAATAGTAGATCCTCATAAATCATACCAAAACCATTCCAAAATATAAAAAACTATTCAATAATATTTCAAAAAACCTAAACCTTCATCAATCATCAATCCATGCTTCATATAGAAGAAAATCAGAACAAAACAGAAGCTAAACAGAAGGTATTAGAATCAATTAGAACCTCAACAAAACCTATCAGAACATCATAGAGCTTCATATTTCCACTAAGAATCATCATAAGCTTCCAAAACATAATCAATATAATCCAAAGCACCCTCAAACACTTCCAATAACAACCAAACATCACTCAAAATCCATAAAAAATCAACCATTCAGACCTCAAAAACAACAAAAATCAATCAAAAATTCAGTCTTTTTCCACTCTCAACAGCATGATTCCAACAAAAGCTTCTTCTTTTCATGGCTAGGATACCAGGATGATATTGTTGTGTAGCAAAGATGTTGGCAATGTCTACATACCATGGGTTTACTATTTTGAACAAAAACAAGGAAGTATCAGGGAGCTTTTGAATCATCCTGCACCTCTTCTTCAATCTGAGGGATCTATGATAGATGATTGGCCAAAACATGGAAGAAACTAGACTTGGTACCCACTTCAAAGTCAAACTCCTGCAACAAAAGGGGCAACCTCATCATTTTTCCTTTCATGTCTACCTTATTCATCAACAAGGACAATGCCTCATGATCCACATCAAACTTGAATTGTGTTGATAGTAGATAGTGTTGAAACTTCTCCAAGGGAAACATCATGGAAAAGCAAGGCATTCTAACTCCGTCACTATGTAGTTTCTTCCTCGATTAGCGGCCTTACAGTTTACATAGTAGATGGAATGATCTAGCCTCGAGGAGCCTTTTTGATATAAGACTGCAACCCTAGACCTTCTATAGATGCATCTCTGTGCACATGGAATTCCTTCATCCAATTAGGAGGTTGTAGGATTGATGCTTCAATTACACACTATTTTAGAGCGTTGAAAGCTTTGTCACATTCAACCGTCCACGCAAAGTGTGCATCTTTCCTTAGGAGCTTATGCAAGGGGGCTGCCTTTGTTGCAAAGTGTGCAATGAACCACCTATAATAGCCCACACATCTAATGAATTTTCTCAACTATTTGAAGTTGATTGCCATAGTAAGTGCCACAATCTTCTCACTCTTGGAAATGTCTATTGCTATCCATTGTATACAGAGACAATGTGGTCCAAAAGAACACCTGAAGAGACTCTAAAGATGCATTTGTTGGAATTAAGGGAGGTCTCGTACTCCCGACATCAATCATAGTACTATTCCAAGTTTCCCCAATGCTTAGGATTAGATTGTAAACACAGGAACCATCTAGGTATACTTCAATGAAATCGTGCAGCTGATTTTGAAAGGTGGCCATCATCACCCTAGGTAGCAGGGGTGTTACAAAGCCCAAACGGCATCACTCTATAAGCATTGGTTTTCCATTTTGTCTTAAAGGTTTTTTGGATTGATATTCTTCTGCTATTTGGACTTGGTTGTATCCGTTGGATCCATTTAGTAGGGAATAGAGCTCATGTCCTGCCATAATGTCTAACAATCAGTCTGTGAAAGAAATAGAGAAATGATCCTTCTTTGTCTTGGAATTCATCTTATGAAGTTCGCACATATTTGCATTTTCCCATTTCATGCACCTCTGTCTTTGCCTTACCGACTTAGGGTTGATGTGATGTTGTCACATCATGGGATTAATCTCCTTTAAATGTCTATAAGACCATCCAACACGTCCAAGTTATCCTTCAAAAGGTCATGCAAGACCGACAACTCATCTTCTGGAAGACTGGTACCCACCTTCAAGTGATGTTTAGTACCATCTAGATCTATAAAAGTTAAATGCTTTTCACCTTCCACTTCATGGGTGAAGGTCCCAATGGACTACTTCTCGACGACTCCTTCAAGGGAGTGGGCTCCTTATTTGATGGGAAAATTTATGCATGTACTGAGGCTTTCATGGTAGAAGACGAAGAAGAAGCATGCGACTGTCCTCTAGAAGGAGTTCCAAGCCCAAGTCAAGGAGAGGGAGCAGGCCCTCGACAAGCATAAGGGTGCAATTGAGAGCTATGAGGAAGCTCCTTTCACACACACTCAAGAGTAGAGGGAATCTACCATCACTACAATCTTTGATGAGCATAAGCGGAAGTGGATGGAAGAGAAGATAATGCCCATGTGGGTTCACAGTGAGACCGATCATTTTTTTGGAAAAAAAAAAACATCACCACTATGTACTCGTATCTGAGCCTTAGTGCTCAATAGAAGTTTGCACTCACCCATGGTATGAAGGTACTCTACATGAGCCCACCTACAGGCTCAAAATGAATATATTTATATGCATATGCGTCTCAACAAAGTGTGCCTGAGACAAGGTTGCACAAGAATTGGCTTGTGTTGGGTTCTCTGCCCGCTGAGACTAAGCTCTCCGAAAGAATTTGCGAGTGCATCGTGTGTGCACAAGATTGTTGCACAATGAGGTTTGTCATAACTTTCCTGAACATCTAGGATTGTTCAAAAAGGATGGGGTAGGTTCAACCGAGCAAGTGGCGCTCAAACAAACATTGTTCACGCACATAAAATATGCATATAGTAGACTAGATGTGTCTAGTCATGTAAACACTCCAATATAGCATTGAGAGGGGGTGTTGAAAGGTAGCAATTGTGGTCATGCAATGCTACATTGGATGGGTGATAAGGTAAAGTAAACACCTCGCTTAAGAGGGGGTGTTGAGAATGTAAGCTTCGGCATTTGCAAGCGTGTATTATGTGAAAGCACTCTTATGTGCTTAAGATTGTATGGTGCATGAATATGGATGAGAGATGTGGAGTAAAGTGTGCCACATAGGGCACACATGTAAAGTGTGGGTTGTATGGTGTCACATGGTGACACACATGGAAAGTGTGAGGGATCATTGATGGCGTATCTCCTCCTTTATATATGTAACCTATGTATGCAATGAAATAGAAGAGAACATTTGTTGTGTGCATATTGTTTGCCTTCTCTTTGTAGCCATGGAGTTCCTTATCTATTACAATCCTCCGTGATAATGTATCAATCATTTTGTACACACTATGATCAACCCCACATTGGGATTCTTGACATGACGGTGACGGGAACCCGCCACACCTTCACTGTGCAGTGATGGTGACTATCAGTGTAGTAATACACTGGCGGCTAGGTGGAGGCGCCTTTACCCCCAACAACCTCCCACTTAAAGGCGAATCTACCCTAGTGAGGAGTGAAAAGAAAAAAGAAAAAAGATAGTACAACATGTACACATGTACAGCAGGATGAGGAGAGACGTCATCTCATCCCACGCCCATCAACCTCCTGAGGAAGGCAAAGCGCTCTGTAGAGAGGCTTTTCATGAGTAGATCTGCAAGATTCTGGTCAGTCGAGATCTTGACAAGGTCAACAGACTTGTACTCAATGACCCCACGTATGAAGTGATACCTCACCTCAATGTGTTTCATCTTTGCATGGAAGACCGAATTCTTGGCTAGCTGAATAGCACTCATAGAATCTGAATACAGTGTAGGGATAGCATCAATACCAAGGTCAGCAACCAAACGACCCAACCAAATGGCCTCCTTGCAAGCCTTAGTGGCTGCAACATAATCGGCCTCCGTAGTAGAAAGGGTCGTGCATTTCTGCACCCTGGACATCCAAGAAACAGCACCTCCAACATAGGTGAAGACATAGCCAGAAGTGGACTTCCTACTATCTGCATGTCTTGCATAATCAGAGTCAGTGTACCCCATGACTCCTATATTATGGCTACCATAGCATATGCTCATATCTACAGTGCCCTTCAGGTACCTCATGATACCCTTCACGGCATCCCAATGCTTCTTGCCAGGTGTAGACATATAGCGTGCCACAACACCAACTGCAAAGGCAATATCTGGACGAGTGGCGATCATGGCATACATAAGACTGACCACTGTGGATGCATAGGGAATCTTGGCCATCTCGGCCCTCTGCTCATCTGTCTACAGACAATCAGCCTGTGATACCTTCACATAAGAAGGCAATGGACAGCCAATAGGCTTTACGTCATGCATGCGGAAGTGCTCAAGGACTTTATGAATGTACTCCCTCTATGACAAGTACAGGAGTCCCTAATGCATGTCGCGTCTAATGCGCATACCAAGTATGTGAGAGGCCTGTCCCAGATCTTTCATCACAAAGCTCTTCTCGAGGTGAGCCTTAAGAGCATCTAGCTCATCATGAGCTTTCCCTGCTATCAGCATATCATCCACGTAGAGTACCAAAATCAATAAAGAACCATCACAGGCTTTCTTCGTGTAAAGACACGGATCCATAGCACTCCTACTGTAGCCCTGTTATTGCATAAAGGCATCAAACTTATGATACCACTCCCTAGGTGCCTGCTTCAATCCATAAAGACTTTTCTTCAATTTGCACACTAGGTGCTCCCTGCCAGGTTCTGCAAAGCCCTTAGGCTGCTCCATATAAATCTCATCATGCAAGTCCCCATGTAAGAAAGCTGTCTTGACATCCATCTGGTATAAATCCAAGTCAAGCTGAGCAACCAAAGCCAAGACTAAGCGCAGGGTGGTCATCTTAACCACAGGAGAAAAGACCTCATCAAAGTCCACACCATGCTCCTTCTTAAAACCATTTGCTACCAATCTAGCCTTGTATGCCGGCTTGGGGTGTCCAGGGGTACTTTTCAGCTTGTACACCCACTTGCATGGCAAATCCTTCTTGCTTATAACCAAGGAAACCAAATCCCAAGTGTCATTCTTATGCAATGAGTCTATCTCAGACTGCATAGCCCTCTCCCAGGAGTGACTGTCACCCCTGCACATAGCCTCATCATAAGTGAAAGGCTCTCTTGCATCTGTAACCAAGACATAATGCATCGAGGGGGGCTGAAATCTATCAAGTGGACATCTGTCTCTAGTAGACTGTCTCACGGTAGGCTCTGATGCCTGCCCAGCTGCCTGTCCAACACCCTAACCATGAGCATCTGTTGCAGTTGTAGGCTGTCCAACTGGCTATGCGAGAGCTCTCGGCTCCTCCTGAAATATGACCCTGCAGATCTCAACAACTTTCTCAAGCTGCCTATGCATCTTGTCTTCATGGAAGACTACATCATGACTGCGGATGACTTTCCGTGCTTGTGGATTCTAGAGACGGTAACCCATCTCCCCTGCATCCCCATAACCAAGGAAAATGCATTTGACACTCTTAGGATCCAGCTTACTTTTCTTGTCCCTGGGCACATGGCAAAATGCCTCACATCCAAAGACACAAAGATGTGCATAAGAGGGAGGTTTTCCAGTCCATATCTCCTCGACAACCTGGAAATCCAAACCACTAGAAGGTGATCTATTTATGATATGCACAGTTGTACTAATTGCCTCAGCCCAAAAGCTCTGTGGTAGGCCTACGTGGCTAAGCATACTACATACACACTCTTGGATGGTTCTATTCATCCGCTCAACCAAACCATTCTAGGGGGGGTGTAGGGGGCTGTCAACTGACGCTTAATACCCCTCTCATCACATAACTGCTCAAAATCACGTGAGACATAGTCACCCCCATTATTTGTCCTTAGGCATTTTAGCCTATACCTAGACTGGTTCTCAACCAATGCAAGCCATCTCTGGAACACAGCCAAGACATCGAATTTCAGCTTAATGGGATAAGCCCAAACTTTTCATGAAAAATCATCTATGAAAGTAACAAAATACTTGGCATCACCCATAGACTGACAAGGCATGGGCCCACAAACATCCGAATGTAGTAATGCCAAGGGCTCACTCATGTGTGGCCTACCAGACTTCTTATGCGTAGACCTAGTCTACCTGCCATAAAGGCAATGCTCACATGAATCAAAACATGCATAATCAAGGGGCGGTAAGTACTGCAAACCAGAAAGCATTTTTATTCCCTTCAAAGACATATGGCCCAAATGGGCATGCCAAAGAGATACATGTGGGATAGAACCCACAAACAAAACATGATCAAGGGAAGAAGCGGATACAATCAAGGGATAGAGGCTGCCAGCCTTGGCACCTCTCGCAATCACAAGTCTGTCATGAGTGATCTTCCATACAGAGTCTCCAAAAGATACATGATAACCTGCATTATCAAGCTGTCCAGCTGACATGAGACTGCGTGTCAAAGCACGTACATGACATACATCCTGCATAACAAAATTGCTGCCAGAAGGAAACTGTAGCCTAACATCACTAATGCCCACAATATCAAGAGAGCTGTCATCACCCAAGCGCACAGAATCCGAAACAATACGGTATGAATGAAACCACTCTCGACAAGTTGTCACATGAAAGGACGCATCTAAGTCCAAGAGCCAACACTGTGCATACATAGAGTGTATCTCTGTCATCTGTGAAGCACTAGAAGAAGCTGCAAGGATATAATCATCATCAACATCCTCAGGCTGCATAACATTGATCTCTTCAATTTTAACACTAGACTTTGCAGGCACTATGTTGCAATCAGAAGACTTATCCTGCACTTTGTCTTTCCCCTTAACTTTGAGCCTTTCCTTGCGCAATTCATGACATTGTGGCCTAATATGGCCCTTTTTCCCACAATGGTGACAAGTAACATCTGC
This sequence comes from Lygodium microphyllum, assembly GCF_053477565.2. Taxonomy (NCBI): domain Eukaryota; kingdom Viridiplantae; phylum Streptophyta; class Polypodiopsida; order Schizaeales; family Lygodiaceae; genus Lygodium; species Lygodium microphyllum. The sequence goes on from NC_141148.1 coordinate 36,405,079, forward strand.
ATTCCTGCCACGGGATTTGCTACGTGACTTCCCACGAGACTTGGATCGAGATTTTTGAGAATCCCGTCCATGGCCACTGCCACTGCCATGCTTTCGATATCCATCATTCCTGCCCCTAACTGTCATAGCATGCGACACATGAGAGGCATCCAAATTCTTACGGTTAACCTCTTCTTGCAAAAGAGCACTCTCAACATCAGATAATTTCAAGGTAGCAGTAGAGGCACATAATGCAGTGCGGAATACATCCCATGACTCAGTAAGAGTATCAAGCAAGAAAAGAGGAGTGACATCCTCTGCAAAAGTGATGTCCTGCGAAGTCAAGTTCTTGAGTATAGCATGGAACTCGCTCAAATGAGTAGACATAGTCACATGCTCCTTCATGCACAAATCCATAAGCTGCTTCAACCAATACATCTGGCTTGCTGGACTTTTCTTGTCATAGAGATTCTTGATTTTATCCCACAACTGCCATGCACTATGTTCTTCCTCAAATACATTGTAATGAACCTGTTCTGTGAGAGATAATACAATAGTGGACTTGCATAACTCATCAAGCTCAAGCCATTCCTCATCTGGCATAGTTGCAAGCGGCTGCCCGCTGAACCTCAATGGTTTGGTCTGCGATTTCTGCACCAATACCTGCCAAATCTAGCTCTTCCAATAAGAGTAATTCGTTTAGTGATATTGAAAATAGCATGATCAGTGGACGAACTCACCATAATGCAGGCTGTAAGACTGTAGACAGTTCAAAACTGCTTGCTGTTTACTGCAGAAAATGACCAAAAAATCACCAAAATCCAGAGAAAATGGTGAGAGAAGTGTAATCAAAGCTACTGCTCACCAAGTACTAGTGAAAGTACATCATTTCAAAATATTTCAGCATGAAAAATCCATGTCAGTCTGGAGTTATATGCTTGCTACAATAAATGATAGCAACGTACTGTCAGAATCAATTGCTGACCAAATCACTTCATTAAGTTAATAAATGATAGCCAAGACATGACCAGCCATAAATGGGTATAAATCAGCACCAAAAAGTCATCAAGACTCTGAGAAAATACCCAAACATGTCACCGAAGCATCCATCAGTGAATAAGTAGACATACCCCCAGAACAGTAGGGCAAAGTATACATAATACTGGCAAGACCTGACACTAGTAGGTGTATGCTCAAAAGAGTGCAAAGCTCAAGCTCACGTTAAAAACAACTCCAAGATATCAGTGCATGAACCATGTAAAAATGATAAGAATTTTATAAGTTAAAAACAAGAATTTCTAGCAAGTCTTGATGTTGAGGGAGTGAATTTTCAAGATAGCTATGTAGCCTTGCATTCATATATTAATCAGATTATGGAAAATGAAAAGAGGGGGATACTTATAGAGGAAGTGCTCTTACAAATTTAGCATCAAAGACTTGGTATTGATAACATGGGGTATGAAGAGAAACTGAAGTCTCCATTAGAGGAGAAACCAAAAAGCTCAATAAATATTTATGATGATAGCCTTCTTGAAGAAAATGAAAACCCTAAGATATAAAAGATAATTATAAGGTATCCATTGTGGTTTATATTAGAGTATGTTATGCATTATAGACAAATATTACTGGATATTTGTCTATTGACATCTTACACTATTGTGGTTCATTGTGTAGTTAGAAATTGAAGATGCAAAAAACTTTCTTGGAAGGGCCAAGGGCTCAAGGCAATTGAAGCTTGGCAAAAGTGAAGGCCTTGGTCATTATATTGCAAGCTTAAATAATCAAACAGTTGCAATTATCATAGCAGGTTGTCAAGCTCCCCAAGCTTGCCAATGATGGATTTGAAAGCTATCTCCAAGGTGATTGGACCCCAAGTTTTCAATAGAGGTTCAAAAAAGATAATTTTGGTGGAGAAGGAAGAAGTTGTAAGAGTTTTTGACTTCATGCCTAGATACAATGGATCTAGAGCAAGATACTTTGGAGTTCTTGGCTCTTTTTTACTCTTCCACGTAGGAGATGTCAAGAATTTAAAGCTCCTTCTAGGCTATAGAAAACAAGAGTTCCTAAAATGTAGAGGTCTCATTGAGTGGGATGAAACAAAAGATTCCTCTAGAGGACCTAGTGAATTACTTGAAACTAAAGACTCTTCTACAATAGAGTCAGACTAAAAGATATTAAGAGTTTCTTGAAACCCATATTTTTCCATCTCTTTGTCTAGTTTGTAACCATTTTGAAAAACTTTACTTTGCACAAGAGTTTAAATATCCCTCTTTTCTTCTTTGGGTAACATTGGATATAGTCCTTGCTAAAGATGATGTATTACATGATGCAGTTGTGTCTTTGAGCTTGAATTTGTGCCAAATTTGTTTGTAGAACCATTGAAAGACTAAAAGACTCTTCTACAACAAAGTTAGTTTTTTCAAGGGTTGACTTGACAAGGGATTTTCCATATGCATAAAAAGAGAACAATGTTTCTTTCTCTGATGTATCTAACAAACACAAAACAGTGTCCAACAATGATATCTTATTTCATTCATCTTGCATGTCCAAATCCCTAAGATACCACACATGTTAAATTGATCAAAATACAATAGCAATGCCTTACAAAAAGTGAGTTGAGTATTTGACCAATAGAGGAGGTATGCAATTTTGCATTTCATCCATCAGTTTTATTTTACATTTAGGACTCATGAAACGCAACAACAAATTCCAAAACTATTTGCAAATGGTAAAATAGTGTTTTATATGTCAATGAATCGTTTCGTAGGAAAACTAACAAATTCGATCATCTTTAATGCCTCCAGATTCAAGATTGCAGAGAAAAAGTGACAAGAAAAAGTTTGATACCTGAGAATTGTACTCTCTGCTAAGAATAAATGGGTTTTTATAAAAATACGTCTGATTTGGCCTTGCAATGCACATGAGATAAATAGTTTGTGGAAGAAAAATCAACATAAACCCAACCCTGAGTTGTTGTATATATATGCCAACGATCATCGCACATTTGTTTGAGAAGTAATGTGCACTCATTAGGAAGAGTTGTATTTAAAATGAAAAATAAGAGGCTAAAAACTATCTTTTACCTTTAAAAATCGGAGTCATAAAGTGCTATCATGCCAAAAATATCAGTGACACATGGCACAAGTTTCGAGGTAAAAATGATCTACTCCTCACACATGTCAAGTTAACTACACATTATAGCAGCCACACATGTAAACAAACATCCTTTTAAACCCAATTTTTGAACCACAAAAGAGTTTTTTTGAAGACAAAGCTCTTTCTATGCTCAATAACACCAACAGAAGGCTAACTTAGTCACAGCTCAAAATTATTATGTAGCACAAAGTGACTTGGAAAGATTTCATTGCCCAATATATATGCCAAGGCCTCAAAAATGCAATTTCTTTGACAAATCTAAGCTACCTCTGTATTAGTGTAACGAATCTTGCTACATGTTCCCAAAAAGAGCCTAACATATGAAACACGATTAGTCATGGCTCTCCCCATGGACATTAGTTATCTTGTGTTTCATACGTTGAGAGGAATCCAAGTTTCCTAAAAAAGAATGATGGATCAATAGAGCTAAATCACACAAAATGATAATTTTACTTACATTGATGTTGATAATAATTATAAGTGTATCAACTATATGAGTAAGGGTTATTCAGTTTGAGGTTTGGATATTGATGTTGCCATTCAAATTGAAAGTCCCACAAGGTTTGATTACATTGTGGATAAGATTTAAATATTATTGATGTGAACATTCAAATAGATCTTCTCTCTAGGGTTGAACTCATTGAGAATAAGATTTGAGATTTGCTAGATGACCATTGTTTTATTGTGAGACTTGTAAAACTTCATGACATAAATGGTCTTTGATGAAATATGTATTGAAAAAAATTTGAGGTGTGAAACGTGAGAAGTTGTAGGTTTCTCAAAGTCAACAATATTTTCAAAAGCGGCATCCAAGTGGGTGGTAACAAGTCTAGTAGTACTAGAAGTGAAAACTTATCGAAAAACTATAATGACTACCTACAACAAATCTAGAAAATAAGAGAAGACTATTGACTATACATTTTTTCCATGCCATGAATTCCTAAAAGAGAATTCATAAGGATGACCTCTTGAGAAAGATATTGAAGTATATCAAACTCCAATGACCAGTGTAAAAAAAACATTAGTTAGCAACAAATATGAGAAAATTTCACCAACAGCAACTACGTATAAATGATTTATTTGCCTTTCAACATACAGGAAAATATGTGTGTGTGGCACTATCAAAAAACCTAAGGAATCTGGCAATATTTGAACTAGGCTTTGAAAAAAGATATGTGGAGAGAAGTGGATCAACAATGAAAATGTTCTTTGCAATTTCATTGCTGAGAAAAAGCAATATATGTCATGTATAGAACAAAATCCCAAAATAAGATAACGAAGGTGCAAGGAACTTTGAAAAAGTTAATAAAACCAACAACAAACTGTACCTAAGATAATAATAAACAGCAAAAACTATACGCATAGTTGTGGATGGAGAGTTATAACAAATGTTTGTAGAGCTATAGGTTCAAAGTTGTTGAACATAGACAAGGTGAATGTAAGTCTTTTGTCTTTTACTTTTATGTTAAAATTCTCTTGTGTTCTTAACTGAGTTGTTGTGTGTATTGTTTTAGTGTAAAGATTACCCTAAGTCGGGATAAGGGAGAGATGCATTGAGGTAATTTTGAATAGGGCAATCACAATTGTAATATTTCCACGCAATTAAAAATTAGTTGGTTAGTTTGAAAGTTAGTTAGTCAATTAATAAGTTAGTAAGATTACTAACTAAAGACTAACTAAGGTAAAAAATAACTAACATTAATAACTTTAAAAATAATTAATTAAAAATATATGTTTAAAAAATTGAGAGATGCAAACCCGATATTTTTCTCGGATTGACAAGGACCATAGCCACCCTTCACGGAAGTTACAACCTGAACAAGATTTATGAGCCATATTAATCATTAGTTGATATATATAGTATGGATGGTCCAAAAATATTAGATTTTGGGTAAAAGTAACATATTCTAGATATTTTAGATATTATCCTAAAAAGATATGGAGATTTCTAGAACTGGATGTCATTTAAAAGAAAAGACAAGTGATGTTTTAGTTAGTTTTGGAGATTTTATAAAAAGAAAAAAATTAAGAGAGATTGGCAAAATCATGCACGTCGTGATTATAGTCTACAGGTAGTAGACGTCACTTCGAACAGGGAAAGAAAGAAGGAGTGATCAGAAAGATTTCTAACCAAGTGTCTTGGCATTTTACCCCCCTTTCGGAGCCAATGGAACCATTAGATTTATGATTTGAGTATCAAATCACTAATTTTTCCAAGATCCCCTCCACAAAGAGCTCCTCTTCTCAGCCACAACCCTTCTTCTCTAATTCACTATAAATATGAGGCATGGGGAGGCACAAGGAAGCATAAGGAGACCTCGAGAGGCTAGAGAAAGAGAGGTAGAGGGATACCCCTCCAAGAGATTGCGAGAATGAGCTTGAAAGAGAGAGAGAGAGAGAGAGAGAGAGAGAGAGAGAGAGAGAGAGTGTGTGTGTGTGTGTGTGTGTGTGTGTGTGTAAGAGAGAGAGAGAAAGAGGAGTTTTCCCGAGAGGATGCGAGGGAGACAGTTACCTCAATTCTCCCCTATCTCGGTCTTTGACTAAGCCATCTTCTATTACACTCTCCTATCTCGAATCTGTTCCATCTTCTTTATCTCTTGAATCTACTTGCGGACGATGGCCTCCAAGCGAAGGATGTCACGTGTGGATGGCAATCCCACAACTAGCAACGAAGCTTCGGGCAAAGGAATCACTGTCAATCCAACTGCGGTACCAGTCGTAAGTAATGTGTTCCCAAATTGATAGATGCTTGCTTTGATTCTCGTATGAGATACATTATACCCCATACTATGATGCATGAGTATAGATCATCAGAAAGGATAAATTTCATCTCACATATTTGAAAGCTTGCAAAGTGCATGTATCAAGGAAAATTAATTACACCTAGTTACATATGGCTTATTCGCTGATACAGCAAATACAATGAAGAATTGATCAGGGGTTATGAATGGCATAATCATAAAAAGAATGACATTAAAAATTTTGCATACAAGTGTTAAGTAAATTTTACATAGAATCGCTCTTTGATCCCAAGGGGGAGAGCAGATATGCGATGGAAATGTTATCATGAGTATTCTTGCATTGTTTGGGAAGAATATAATTATTTTTTTTGTTGGTTGATCGAACAACATCCTAAATGCTTTTACATTCTACTGGTTGTTTGGATGATTGTTCCAAGTGCTTGTGATTTATGGTAAATTCATGGCAAGGGTGTGTGATGATAAGTTGCCATGGGGATAAATAAATGTTTTCTTGGAAAATGATATTAGGGTTGAATGCCTTGTGCTAGATTCCTAAAGGATTTAATTAAGGAAGGATATATTGAATAGGTGGATCACCTCCATGATCGCACTGCAGATTAACCCGAAGAGGGAACTTCTCGATTCATGGGCCGAAGGTCAAGTGGTGAAAAGGCCAATCACGAGAATGATGTTTCACTCCTAGACAACTTGCGGGTCAGGTGGAGCTTTGGACACCCCTTGCTAGGTCTAGAATTGAGTTGAAGACCTTCGTGGCCCCCAACGTCCGGGCATGTTGGGAGATCCTATTCTAGATAAAGGATAGAATTTGTTTTTCCATGTGATTTGGACCAATTACTTCTGTTGGACAAAAGTGGTACATAATTTCTCTTGTATGGGCAGGAGACAAAGATTAACTTGAAGATAAGATAAGGAACTTGTTTGTCAATAGATTGCTTGATCTGTATTCGTGTCTATGTTGTAAATTACGTGAATTAACCCCATTTCCTAAAAGGCTTAATTAAGGAAGATGATTTTAAATGTCACACATAAATGTGATAGGACCTAATTAGATAACTAAAGAATGCCTATTGAGGGAAGCAGGTGGGCGAAACCTTAGATGCATCTGTCCTATAGCAGGGTGGTCCCAGAGAATTGGGAGGCTTCTCACAAGGTTTTACCATCTTTGACCTTAGAAATTTTTAGGATAGAATCCTGATTCATGCCGTTTTAGGGGACCAGAATGGGACTATGCCCTATGGGTAGAGAGGTCGAGCAGCACAACCCTCTTTTTCCCATTCTCCTTGAACCAAGTGCAGTATGGGTCAACTTCGGCTTGGGTATCTTTGCGTAAAGTAGGATGTCCAAGATCTGACCCTAGAATGCTGTTAGGAAACCTTGGCTACTAGGAGCCCAAATTTCAGGTCGATCCTAGTGGGTTTGACCACGAACGTTCTGTTGCGAGGCGGATTCAGGAAATCCTAGGTGATAAACCTCAGAACATTCCATGGGAGTGCCGTGTAGTGACTCAGATTCATTTCTCGATGGACCACTAACTCCTCTGTTTCTTCTAAATCTTCCATGGGAAATGCCAAGAGATAGGTGAAAGCTACAAGTAGTAAGGGCATTGCCAGGCAACCCCCAAAAATCCTTCAACTACCTCTACAAAGAAAGGCAAGGGTACAACCAAGTCAACCACCAAAAATATTTTTGTTGCCTCCAGAAAGAAAGGTATACTGAATCTTTCTCCTTTGAAGTTTGATCCATCTCCTATGAAGCCTCAAGAGAAGAGGGTACTAGAAAAATTCAAATTCTTCCACTAATAAAGAAAATAGCTTGAGTGAGATGAATGAAAGTGATGAGGATGAACCTATGTTGAAGGAGGAATGAAAGGAAGGAGAAACTAAAGATCAAAAAGTTGACTAGCCTTGTGTTTGTTTCTTCGTTACATTTGTACTACAGTTACATTTCCTTTGTACATTCATGCCTCAATTTTGTAACTCACATATATTGAAATTTTGGAATCTTGCTAACATGATTTCTCTCCAATTCCTATGAGTATCTATTGAAGAATACCTTTGACAATAATGTTTGTGAGAGAGAAAAAGTTTCAATTTTTTATATATATTCATAGTTCAAAACTCAAAATGCTAGGAGTCAAACACCTCTCATACAAGAGAAAGATCATTTAGCTCTTCTTCCAATTGTAGTGCCATTGATCTTGACCTTATTCCCCAGGAGTTGTATTATCTAGAAACTCCATGGCATCTCTTATATCCTTTAGACTTAGATTTCTATCCTTTGCTTCTTGTCCAATTACTCTCGCCTCCAATTTTATTGGAATACAATTAACATCAGAATCTAAAGGAACCATGACAAGCTGCAAATATTTACAATGATACAAACCATGACAAGTGTATTCTTCTAGATATCTTTCTAGGATTCATGGCCTTTTGAATGTATTTGGCTATTTTGAGTTTGAAGCTTTTTACCATTGCTTCATCAAGAGTCTCTCAATTCAAGGATGTAAGACTTAGCAATGGCAAATTTGCAATATGTCCCTATACACCTTCTCTTGACGGGACTACATATTATGCATAATATACAAAAATCCTAGTTGAGTCCTAGCTTCACTAAAAAAACCTATAGTTTGATTAGCATACATAATGTTTGCAAATTCTTTATTGATTTCATAGAATGTGCTGTAAGACTCTCCACATGGCTACCATTCAAAACTTGTGGAATGAAAGATATTTAACACTAATAATCCATTGTTTACTTAGTACTTTAATGAATAAATATATTCCCATACAAGATTTAATTAAAAGCTAAACTCACATTGGCTTTGTTGAGAAAAACATTCATTTAGAGGTCAAGTACATCTCCTTCATTTGTAAACATATTGCACCCAAACAAACCATAAGGTGTGATTTTGAAAGTAGTGATACTTGATATACTCTCATTTGTAAACATATTACACCCATGCAAACCATGATCTGTGATTTTGAAACCAATGATATGTCCCTTCTAGTGATACTTGATATCCTCTCCTTTTGTTTTCTTTACCTTATGAGAGCCCCTACAAGATGGCAACATGGTAACACAATTGCTTATAATAAATATTTTACTCTCCCATTTTTCATTTGCATTTTAGTTAAAGATGGTGCAAGAGTTTATTGAATGAGAAGGACACCTTTGGAAGCCATGAAAAAAGGGAGTACAACCGATGTACAAAGAAGGAAACTGAGATAGGAAAGCTCAATAAACTCAAAAATGAATGTCAACAAGGCTAATGAAAATACATTGGGCATGAAGAAGAATATTCAAATGCATCTCGAAAGATACAAAACTAATAGTATTAATTTTATAAGATTTATGAGCTTTGGAACTTCCAAAAGATGACACATCTTAGAGATTTTTGCTAAAAAGAAGTAGAAATTCATGAAATGGCCTCTACTATCTCCAAAGTGGAGAAGACAAGAATACCATATTCTTGCACATGTGGCAAACTCTTGTCGGCTCTTTTCTTAACCCAATGATTAAGAAAAGTAGAAACACCATTTTTTATGTGTTTTCACCCTAATCATAGGCATTTTGAGTCTGTTGGGGTAAAAAGCATCTGGGCTTGCCCGTGTACACTGTGACTATCCATTCTTTATTTGTGTATAATATGATAATGCAATAAGGCAGTCAATTCATTTGGACAGCACCTACATTCTGTGCAATCTTCTCTCCCACCGCATCTTCCTATTCTCCTTCTCCACTGCCATTGCATCCCCTTCAACTAGTATCAGAGCTTTGGATCAGAGCTTGATCGTGGATCTTGGCCCGGTATTACTTCAACTGGATTGAAGACCTAGAGCTTGGAGCTTCAATGCCAGCCATGGCTTCTTCCCCCCGGGGTAAGATTTCATCTCCCACCTCTCCTCGGCCCTCATAGGCTCTTTGCAGACGTTCCTTGGCTTCATTGGGCACCTTGTATGCCCCCATTTGCCCCCTTATCCTCAGTATAACCAGCATGCCCCACAATAGCAACTCACGTTTTTTTGCGCCTCTTTCAAAATCTGGCTCAAAAATCCCATTTTTTCTCATATCTCGAGCATCCGGAACCTGATTTAGGCAAGGTAAGAGTCAAACTTTGGGTTTTGGCACACTATGGATGCAATGATGATGTCAAATTTGCCAAATTCTGATCACAAATTTTTCTGTAACAGATCTGAGTTGATTTACAGTAAGAAAGTGTCATGCTCTTAACTTATGTGATGCTCCCAAGGATTGGTATTTGATGCCCAAATGCTTTGGGGATGTTTGCCCAATGTTTTGAGATGCTTTGGAACTTGGTTTGAGCTTCCATAGCTCTATTTATGCAGGGATTTACTGATGTACATTGATTAGGCAGCAAGGTTTTATCAGGGACGGCTTATGCATAATGCTCTTTGTTGACATTCAGGTGTCCTATTGGATGTATTGATGCTTGGTCATCATGGTTTATGCCCAGATATGCTATTTGAGAGCTATTGAGCCCCGATTTGGATACAGACACTTCATTGTTGGTTGGGATTTATGCTACCTTGGTTGACATGTTATTTTACCTCCAGTTTGGTTAGGCCTATGGTCTACGGGTGCTCCCAACTACTCAGGATTATATGTTGATGCATTTGGATGATGCCACTTTGATGTTTATGCTCCCGAATGCTTCTTGAGCAAAGAGTAGAGCTCAATTCTTGGTTCATTATCATTTTCTTTGCAGCTGGCATTTCACTTCACAAGGTTTATGCTCCATGCTACCCATTATGGGGCTAATGTTTGATGTGGATTCTTTTGGGTTCGGCTGCAGTATGGCAAATGATTGGGCTTGAATCGACTTGCATTTGAGAATTTTGTGGAGCAATTTTCCTTTGGTTGGCTTATCGCTTATGCAGCTTGGATGCTATTTGGCCCTTAATGCCCCAATTATGGATCTTGGATTTACTTGGATGCAGATACATGTTTTAAGCAATGCTTGCTCCATTGTCTTGGCAGTTGATTATTGAGATTTCATTGCTCATTGATGCTTGGTTCTTTGCGGGTTAGTCCTTGATCACTAGACTTCTTGACAATGCTTGGGTTTAGCAGTTATGGCTTTGTTGCTTCTGGTTGCCTAGCTTCTATGCTAGTTGGGTTACTTTTGCCCATACAAGCCAGAGAGCAGTTTCTCTTGATGCTTACTCGGCTATGCACTTTATCTACTGTCATGTACTTTACAAAGCCACTTATTTGGATGTTGTTGTATAGATACTTGGGCTTCTCCTAGAGCTTGACCATTGCAGGATCTTATGCCACTAACCAGTCTTGCATTGACTTGGATGCTACTATGTGGTATGATGTACTGCAAAGTCATGTTTGCCATTAACGGGCTGATTTCATGGTTGAATACCATATGCTCTTACGACAGATGTCTTATGCTTTACCGTACTGTGGTTGGTTATGTCATGTGGTTGGCTACAACTCTTCTTCATGTGGAAGCTTTTGCATCCTTGGTTGATGCCTTTATGTCCTCCCATCTGTTGAGGTTTCATGAGCCTTTGCAGCATGCTTCTACCACTGATATACTTGTTGCAGATGATTGTCTTTATGAGCAGGTTCCCTCCATTGGGATATCCCTTGACTGCTTGAGCTCTATGGATGCTATGGATAGCCCTATTCAAGATGACTTGGATTCTTTGTCGTCTTCTACAAGTTCTTCTACTTCAGATGTTGTTTGCTTCCGTTGTGGGAAGCTTGGGCATGTTCAAAGAAAATGCTTTAGACAGATGAGAGAGCAGCAGAGACAGAGATGGACTTGACATGAGTAGAGAGTCAAAGATACAGTAGATGTAGCAGGTGTTACCACTCTTACTAGTGGTGAGGCACATGCAGTTACCCATGATGATGCAGTTGACATGTACTCTTATCTCTTTTTTTTCCCTACAACTTACTTGCTCAGTGATCAGGCCTATGCGTTTGATTGGCTTTTGCACTCTATGGCATCTTGTCATGTTACCCCTCATAGAGCATGGTTCTCTTCTTACACAAAGGTTGACAAATGTATTGATTTGGGCATTGAGCAGTCTTATGCTATTGTTGGTATAGGGGATATACACCTAGCTTTGCCTAATGGAACTTCTCTTATACTCAAGGATGTTTTACATGTTCCTATGCTTAGTAAGAGCTTGATTTCTATCAGACAATTGCATAACGCAGGATATACTATTTCTCTTTAGGATAGGTCATGGAAGATCTATCGTGGTTGCTTGGTTTTGGCCAGAGGTTCTAGAGTTGGTTCTCATTACCCATGTATGTCTCTCATGTGGGAGATTCTATGGTTGCAGTTATCCGGATACCACATGCAATGTTATGGCATTATCGCCTAGACCATATGCACCATAGAGAGATGGAGATCTTGTCTCGTTTAGACTCATTGTTGCCTCCTATGTCACTTATAGATCTTGATGCTTGCCTTGATTGTACTCTTGGTCCTTGTAGAACCCCCTTGACTTATGGCAATCGTATGAGGCATGCTCCTCTAGATCTTGTCCATTGTGCAGTATATGGACCTATGCCTTCCCAGTCACTTGGTGGAGCATCGTACTTTGTGACCTTTTTTTATCATGCTACCCACCATGTTTGGGCTTTTCCCTTAGTGCAAATTGAAGATGCTACAGTTATGCTTGACAGGTTTATGGATTCTACTGGTAGCATGCCTAGGTGCTTGCAAATGGATTATGAGAGTCATGCTCTCTCTCCCAACTTTCGGACCTCTTGTCAGCAATATGGCATTGATTTCTTGTGCCCACGGTATTATGGGATTGCTCATGGCATGTGCCTAACCTTACAGGCAAAGGTTTCTTCTATGCTTACCACAGTTGGATTATCTTATGGCTTTTGGGCTAAGTCTATCTGGTTAACAAGATGTCGTGCTTGACCTTGGATGGTATTACACCCCATGAGGCATGGAGTGGCATGCAGCTCTCCTATGATTACTTGAGGATTTTTTGCTGCCAGGCATCTGTACGTATGCCACATGAGCCTATGTCATGTAGATGTATCCTCCTTGGTTATGAAGATGGTGACTTCAAGGCCTAGAGATTATGGGATTTGGATGCCCAGTAGGTCATACACTGCGCAGTCGTCATGTTGTCTTCTATGAGATGCAAACACCTCTCAGGCCTCTTGATGAGCGTTCAGTACACTTTATGGTTGATTTTATAGCAGCTATAATGCCATTACATCAAGTTTTTTATGCTAAAAATGAGGCACTTATTGGCCTAGATGACATAGCTGTGCATAGCAATCAGGGTCAGAATGTTAGTGATCAGTTACTAGACCCCTTGCAAGCTCATGAGAGTCATTTTCTTGTAGTTTTGCAGGCTAGACAACCAGACATATGTCAGTCTTCCGCTTCGCTGAGGCCACATGTAGTCTTGAGACCCTGTTGGATGAATGTCCGAGATGTTGGCTCTCTTTCAGTGATTGACTCTGGAGAGTTTGACTGCTCTCCATTGTCTTGTATGTGCCACAGTGATGCTATGCGCGACTCTGATGCTTTACATCCGTGCACTGATGAGTTGTGCTTGCTTCATGAGAAGAATTCTTGGATTGCTCCATTGTATAGAGCTATGCAATCGCTTATCTCCTAAAAGTCATGGACTCGGGGATGCTTGACTCTTCTTCTGCAAAGGTTCCCAACACTTCTTGCACAGCTCGCTTTTTGATTGGTGGGCGTTGGGTGAGATGTCATGATTCCTCGCCTTGTCTTTTTCTTTTCTTTTCTTTGTTTTTACTCCCCAACCACATTGGCCTTTTAATGGGAGGTTGTTGGGGTAAAAGGACTCTAGGCCTACGCGTGTACACTGTGACCGCCCATTCTTTATTCATATATAATATGATAGTGCAATAAGGATGTCAATTTAGTTGGACAGCACCTACATTGTGTGTGCTCTTCCTTCCCGCATCTTCCTCTTCTCCTTCTCCACTTCCATTACATCCCCTGTTGGGGTAAAAGGCCTCTGGGCCTGCCCATGTACACTGTGATCACCCATTCTTTATTCATACATAATATGATAGTGCAATAAGGCTATCAGTTCAGTTGCACAGCAGCTACATTGTGTGTGCTCTTCTCTCACGCATCTTCATCTTCTCCTTCTCCACTGCCATTGCATCCCCTTCAGAGTCAAGTACCTACAAAAGTAAAGTTACTATTAATGGGTGGATACCTCTTGTCTAAGCCAAGAGTAACCTCTAAAAATAGTTCTAACATTGAGACAAAAGCATGGATGCAATGTTCCCCTTGTTACATGGCCACCTTAGAGCCATAAACAAAAGAAGAATTTGAAGCAAAGAGCCTATTTGTCTCATACAGAGCTCTTCCATAAGCAAAACTAGAGTCTGAAGAGCAAGACAATGAAAGTAAAGAGCAAGGTTTTGAGAGTGTAGAGGAAAAATATTTCTTATAAGAAGAGGATCCCAATGATGCAGCCATAGAGTCCAAAACAGATGAAGATACCACATGGTGGGATGGAATGAAGTTGGTACCCTTTGGATTAGTTAATGAATCTCATCAATGTGAAAAAGGCATATCAAATATGGATCAAGAAAAAAAACATTTCCTTCACTACTAGCTCTTGTCATCCCGATCTACCTTTCTCAACAAAAGATGATGATGATGATGATGATGAAGCACCATGACAACAAGAACCAGTGGCACAAAAGAAAAATAACTTAGATAGTCCTTGTTATGTGACATTCCTAGATGTATCCTTAGAAGATGAATCCTCGTGTAATGAAGTGACTATTCCTTTAAAAATTTTGGAAATAGCCCTTTTACCATATCAACATCCAACAGTATTAGACGAGTTATAGTTGAAGGAAAAAGAGGCTAGTTCTAGTGGAGCATTCAAAGAAGAGACGACTCCCTTGAAGGAGTTAGAACATGTTCACATGATATTTAGCAAAGAAATGGAAGGTGAAAAATATTTGATCTTTATTGATGTAGATGATGGAATTGAATGTCATCTCAAAGTGGGTAGTAATCTCCTTGACGAGAAGTTATTGGTCCTCCATGACCTACTGAAAGAAACCTTGGATTTGAAAGGGATTGATCCCACTATAGGTTAGCACCATATTGATTTTAAGCCTAATGCCAAGCATGTATGACAATGTCAGAGATATATAAATCCTAACAATTCCACCCTGGTAAGAACAAAGTTGTTGAAACTTTTAAGAGTCAAGTTCATCTATCTAGTGGCCAATAGTGAATGGGTTTCATCTATTGTGATTGTACCCAAGAAGAATGGGAAGTTGTGGATATGTGTGGACTTATGAAAGTTGAATTCCAAGACAAAGAAGCACCATTTTCCTATTTTACAGATGTACTACTATGCACAGTGGTGGGACATGAGTTGTACTCTCTACATGGATGGATTTAATGGATAGAATCATGTGCAGATTGTAGAAGGAAATTATTATCAGTTGATATTTACCATTGAATTGAGGAGCCTATACCTACAAGGTGATGTTGTTTGGGCTCTACAACACTTCAGCCACCTTTCAGTGAGTGATGATGGCCACATTCCAAAACAATCTGCATGATTTCATTGAGGTTTATTTAGATGATTTGTATGTCTTGAACCTATTCTGCAAGCATTGGGGATACTTGTAGATGCTCTAATTGGAGCTCTGACTATTGGACCTCCCTCAACCCTAGCAAATGCATTGGGTTTTCTTTAGGAACTCTATTGGGTCACATTGTCTTTGCACATGGGATAGCAACAAATCTAGTAAAGGTTGAAAAGATAGCAGCTTTGATAGCACCAACCAATCTCAAGTAGTTAAGAGGTTTTCTTGGCTATGTGGACTACTACAAGAGATTTGTTACACATTTCACAACAACAACGGTAGCCCTCTTGCACAAGATCTTAAGGAAATATGTAGAGTTCATTTGGACAGATAATTTTGAAGAAGCTTTCAACACTTTGAAGTAGTGCTTTATTAAGTACATATCTTGTAACCTCTTGATCAATAATTCATCAATGGGTTGGGCATAGCCATCTACGAGAAAGATTCCTCAAAACTAGATCAACTTATTTACTATGAAAGTTGCAAGGTCACTGATAGGGAAAGAAATTATATAGTGACCAAATTGGATTGCCTAGCAATAGTGCTTGCCATAGAGAAGTTTCGGTATTACATTTAGTCAACTCACTTCAGTTGTTATGTGGATCATGAGGCTTTGTCCTTTTTTATGAATAAAGTTGATATGGCTGCATAATGAGGTGGTTACTCCTATTCCAAGAGTTTGATATTGAAGTGGTGACAAAATCTAGTTGCTCCCATGTACTAGTTTATCATCTATCGCAGATTCCTCAAGGCAAAGAAAAGGAGCAAGATGATCTTGATCTTCATGATGCTTCCTTGTTTTTGTGGTAGAAACTATAACACATTGATATGTTGACATTGCTAATATCTTAACTAAATAGCAACAACATCTTGGACTCTCTAATTGGGAAAAGAAGAAGCTTTTGTTGGAATTGGCCCTCTATACCTTACTAGGCTGCACACTTTACAAGAAAGGAAAGGATGAAGTACTGCAAAGACGTCTTATAGGAGAGTCTTGAAAGTTTACCATGATGAGCCATGTGGTGGTTGGACACTTTGTAGGAGAAGTGACAACCAAAAAAGCTATGCTTATAAACACTAGTGGCCAACACTATACATAGATACCTATGATTACTACAAGTGTTATGATACTTTTCAATGGATAGGAAATCCTTCCAAGACAACCAGTGACATGCCTCTAAAGCCTATTTGTCACTTGAAGTTGTTCAAGAAATGGGGCATCAATTTTTTGGGATCAATTGACCCTCTCATCAAAAGGAAGTAGAAGCACTACATCCCGATATGTACTGACTATGTGATGAAATTGTGTGAAGCCAAAGATTTCAAGCAAGATGAATCAGGGGAGTTTTGAGGTCTTGAAAATTCCTTTTAGGAGATAGAGAGAGTTCTCTAGACTAATAGGAGCAGAGCCTCCATAACTGAAGTTCTCAATGTTTAACTCATTCCAAAAAGATGGAAGATGGATTTCTACAATCATTAGCAAAGGCAGTTGGATCACCATGCAACATGTAAAACATGGGAAAAGGTGAAGATATGAGAACTCGTTCATCTTTGCTTGGAAGGGTAGAATGCGAGATTTCATGCTTGGAGTAAATAAGAATAGCATAAAAGAGGTACTGGTGGTGCAACATGTGTTTATGCATAGAGAGCTATATTTGGAACCTGGAACTTCAAATCTTCCAATGCATAGACCAAATTGTAAGGATTCGATTCTATAAGTCTTTCTTTTCTTGAACTTGGTTTAAGGTTTATAACATTTGTTCATTTGTCTTGTATATGTCTATCCCTCTAATCTTGAGAAATGGCAACTAGTCGAGTCTATTGTTGATGTTATTGATGTGATGCATGGCTAGATTGGAGAAGATATGTACAAATGTAGAAAGAAGACAGAGCTTGCAGAGAATGGAATATTCTTCTATGACCATTCTTATATTATTCCCATGCAGCGTAGCCAATGGGGATCAATATCCCCCTTCCTTTGCCCAATTTTTCAAGCTTTGAGTGGCCTTTTCCAAGTCCATCTACTAGTGAGGGCTATAGATGTAAAAATTTTTTTGAATATAGAGAGCATTAAAACCTAATATCTCAAGTAGACTAAACAAATGTACTTTGTTCATACCTATTAATATGTTTGTTGACTTCTTTTCTAATGATGAGATAAGAAGATCAAAGGTCATGCTTTTAGTGAAGAGACTAACATATGATAATGTTATACAATTTGTTGATGGGGAATGGGACACTAGGATAGAAGGAAAATTATATATAAGATAGATCAAGACTTGGTAGCTTGTAAATATATGATTGCTACTCAAAATTTCATCCTTAGCTTTTATTATAGTAGATGGCATTATATTGGTGGTAGTCTGGTTGCTTTAGACTAAAATCTTGATAATTTTAGCAAAGATCCTATAGTGGATCTTGATGTTTGGTACAATGAGAACATTAAACCAATCCTAAAGGTTAGATCATCATGTACACTACATCAAGTGAGGATGGATATACAAAATAAAGATATTGAACTATCATACTCATTTGTGCTCCAACTTAATAACAAACGAGTAAGTTTTTATATCGTATTATATCCACTTAGGTGTATATCTGATTTCACTTTCTTATTAATAAACATTTGTAACATGTTTTTGACATATATCAATGAGGAGAGAGAAAAATATACAATGCAAGGATATTGAAGAGAAGATCTCTTTACTATCAATATAAAATACATATACAAATTTTGTGGCAAATTTTTGTCAGCCATCTCCATGACTTATATGGCTTACAAGCAATGAGGCAAAGCTACTTCTTTTCTTGAGAACTTTTCTTAGGAGAAGGGACATACTTTCTAGGAGTCCATTTGCGTTTCTTTGATGCTTTGGTTGCCTTGGGTGTTGAAGGCATAGCTTCACCTGCTATAGTTACATGCACCTCCTCTCCTTCAATGTCCAAGTCTCCACTATTATCCATTCTTGCCGGCTACATACAATTGACCATTATGCACTTCATGACCTTTGCTCTTACATACTAACATGCTCACTTGTATAGCAATCCCTTGTAAACTATCATACATTTGTAAGAAAAGATTTTTAGTTCATTGGTAATTTTTACAATGGACTATACTATTATCATCAATGGATTATTTTGCAATAAAGCTCTATCTTAAAGTTTAGTAGCTTTCATATTACCATTATAAGTTTATCATCATTGAGATAAATAAACTTAACCAAACTTCTAGCATTTGCAATTACTCTCCAGCCACAAGAGTGATTATCATCTTGATGAGGACGCTGCAATCAACAATATAAAGTAAAACAATGAAACTTTTTTATGATAGTTTATAAAATAAATTTTCTTATTATATTCCAACCATATTAATCAAGACCTTAATACCGCAATTTGTCTATATTGCATTGTTGCAAGTAAATTAGAAGGCATGGGAGGCTTTTTCTCTAGCACTTCAATCAATCTTTTTACAACTCTGTACCAAAAAGGTAATAAAATTTAGAGTATTTGTAAAAAAATATCAAAATATTTAAATTACTTGAAAAAAAAATATTAAAATATCAAGGAGACCTTAGATTATATAACTTACAACCTAGCATTTCCATGTCTTCCTTTCATAGAAATGATGAGGAAACATTGCCTCTCTACACAATCTATTCCAACAATTAGGCTCTAATGAGAACTGAAAACAATCATATTTCAATAATCTAGCAAAACAAGATATCATAAAATCTAATAAATATCAATTTACTTAATTTTCATTGTATGGAATTAGAGGAACCTCCAAAGTTTCAAAGTCAATTGGATTAAACCAATGATCAAATGCACTTGCATCAAGCTCACTCCTCATATAGTATGTGATAGATGGATCAAGACCCTCAATTTTTTGTTGTATATCAAAGAGGAACTCATGCATTACACACCTAGCAAAGAAATGGAGATAGTAAGCATCAACATGAAAGTCTATTGCTAGAAAAATATAGTGAGTAAAAACAAATTTTGATATACTATACCTCATCCCAGCAAGAAGAATAGAGTCACTTACTTCTCTCATTTTATTCTTGATAATTTGAACATAGTCAGAGTTTAAAAATACCATATCAAATCTTTTCTTAATATCACCAAGTAAAAAGTAACAAACATTGAAGCCCTTAGAGCCAGCCCTTTCAAGAAGGGTAGATGGCTCTTCTTAAAAAGATGGGAGTTGCTTTGCTTCCTTTTCTTCTTCCTTATTTCTTTTATACTCCCTCCACTTATTTGCCCGCTTTTCTATGGCCTTTTCCTCTTTCTCATGTAGTCTTGTGTCCTTTTCATGGGTGACATCTTCAACCTTAGGACTTGGATCGCCTTTCTTTTTTCTATGTAGAGGCATATTTAAAATATTGAAAGCCTTCACATAAAAAAGGGGAACTGGCTCAGGGACCTTTAAAAACATGTATATCAACCTCTTGAGAATTATCATGTCTTTATCCATAAGTGCAAGCCTATGTGCATGAGCAGCACAAATATAAGAATCTTGAAAAAACTCAATCAAAAAATCTTCTACAACCTCCTAAATACAATTGAGAGCTACCCTAGTCCATCTAAAACTATCAAGACTATGCTTGTCACAAATTTCTTTGACAAGGCTTTGAAAAGGCAGTTTTGGAATTGCATTATTGAGAGCCTTCATTGTACTTCTTTAGGCATCTAACATGTTGTGAAAACCTTCTCCTTGGCTTTGATTTCCTTGTAAGTTTGGAAGGCTTGGAGGATTGATGAATCTTTGAAGCAAGATCCCTATGATCAACTTTCTTCTTCCTTGTAGTGGCCTTAGTTCTAGCCATTTGAAACAGTCAAAAAAAACAAAAAATACCTCAAAATTAGGACAGATCTATGCTAAGGTATTCCACTTTAGCTGCATTTCAAGAGGCGTTCACAAATCATTTGGCCAAATATCTTGCCCATCCTCTTATAGTTAATTAGGCCAAGAAAATCAATCTTTCTCTTGCAAATAACATATTCACTTTCAATCTCCTCTTTGATTTTCTCCTCCATGGTAGAGAGTTGTAGTTCCAGTTGGATATAAGTGACTAACATCTTGAATGATAGGCTCTAACACCTTTCTCAACTTTGGGGGAACATTGAGGATCTCAATGGCTTTATAATCAATACTAGACATTGGCTTCAACACTCTGTCACAAACCTATACCTAAGCCTGCTCACCATATTGAAGTCCTTGTTCATCAACGTGACCTGGTATGCACGGGCAGTAGAAATGTAAGAAATATTCATAAAATCTATGATGAAGTCCTCTACCGCCTCTTGTAAACATAGAATAGCTAAAACTTGCTACTTCCTTTGGAGTCCATCAATTGTGGCAACCCTAAACAATCTATTTGAGATATCCTTGACCACTCTGATAAATATGGCCTTTGGGATAAGATGCTTGGTTGCTTTTTGGGATTTTCTTATTTCTCTAACATTTATGCATACAAAACCCCCTTGACTTTCTTTTCCTATTGGCTAGGGTTAGTTAGCAATGTTCCTCAATTGACATAGTTGAAGGCTCACTATACTCAAGAGCATCAAGAGGAGGTGAATGTTCCCCTTGGCCAAGAATAGTAGGAGGGGTTGAAGCTTAAGGATTAGGAGAAGTTTCGAGACCTAAAATGGGCTTGACACTGGCTCTCTAGCACTAGTCGGACCTTGAAGACACACAAGACACCCCACACGGCCTCATGGCCAAGAGCATCTAAGGCTCACACTATGTTAAACTCTAATATCCATTTTGCATTTATAATAGGACACAGTCCAATGTTTACCTTTCCCTACTCCTCCGAGGGAGATCCCATAACATATAGGTATAATACCTCGTACCACATACACAGGAGGCAACCTCTCGGCTGAAACACCACGGCCTCACTACAACTCTCCTACATCTCAGGGATTGGCCCCAAGATGTGCTACCTCAACATGAAGAAAAAATGTACAAGCTCCACTCTTTGATTTCTCGAACGATCTAGGAGTTAATATTTCCTCACTGAACTTATCCCAAGGAACCGCTCGTCGAACCTACATAAAAGAACTTCCTCACACTCTCAGCGTTGGTCAATGTTTGGCATACAAGTGCTATGCATCCAGGATTTTGTACCATGTGACATGCAAGATGCAAAAGTGAATGCTTATTGTGCACAAATATTTTATTATTAAAAATCAGTAAAGTGGAGTGAAAAAATCAGCCCTTCAATGATTTTCAATCTATTCGTTGTTGTTGCTACGTTGCTAGAGACTAGCACCAAGTTACCTTGTGCTACTAGCCTCTTAAAACTTAAATCATCATCATCATATATGACGTGCATAGCCAAAATATCAGACTTTACTTCATTCTCAACACACTTAAACACTTCCACAACCCTTCTTTTCCCCCTACCGCTTATGTATTGCATCATTGCATAGGTGTAGGGTTTCGTTTTTTATCATTTTCAATGTATAAAGCGATAAAAAGGGACTAAAACACAAAAAACAAGGATGAGCTGAGGCTATACCTCTTGCCACACATTCACGAACATTAATCATATTTTTTCCTATTTATTTGTCACAAAAAACCTAACTTTTTTTATTTTTGTTATTTTTTCCTATTCATTTTCTTCAAAAATTATGAAAAATCATACTTGTGAGCTCTCACTGGTCAAAAGCACTCAACTCCACTTCTTTATTCAATTTTACTCCAAGGAAACTCAAAACACTCACTAAAACCCCCAATTTTCATGATTTCTTCAAAAACAACACTTTGCGGGTTTTACGTGTTTTGAGAAAAATTTATTATATCATCAAAATTTTTGGTTTTATCTTTCATTTCAGAGATAATTCAGCATATGAAACCAAGATCAATCATCATCAATTATTTTCTTCAATTATCTTTCATCAAACAAAGAAAAAGACCACTTACTCATAGAAACTCACGTGTTCAAGGCACGTATCCTGAGATTGAGAGGCCGTTGACGCTTCCCTCTTGTCGTTGATATGCTCTCTAGTCCTAATCTATGTCCTCTACCACTCCATCAACATGGTTTGCTTCAAAATCTTCATCAACTCCCCTTCTCTCTTTCATTGATGCATATGAACAGTCCACAAGAGGAGAGAGGAAGGAGGAGAGAGAAAGATTAAAAATCAGATTTTCATTCCTTTCATTATATTACACATGGTTACCATCAAAATCTTGCCCTCCTTGCATAGATCGGGGATCTCCCTCTCTCTCTCTCTCTACATAATTGAGGATCCAAGAGGCACAAAAATCCCCAAAAAATGAGGCATCAATCAAAAAATGCCCCCTCCTTGCATCTCCACATGGTTTTGCATGTTTTCTTCATTTAGAGTTTCATTTGTAAAATGTCCACTTCAAAAAAACCACTTTCACACTATCGCGGAAGGGTTTTCAAGAGGTGCAAACGGACTTCGATTCACGATCCGACTAGACAAGCGGCTTCGTTGCATCGAAATCCATCAAGTTGGCCTCTCCCACACACTTTTTGGCTTCCCAATCTGGTAGCCGCTTTATAATGTCGAACCTTGCAGGGATTAAATGGGGGGTCAAACGACCTCCGATTGACAAATCGAGACTTGCGTTTGGTTCATGACGTCGAAATGCATCTAGGAGAACTCTAGCTTAGCCATCTGCCACCATTTTGTTTTTCATGAAAATTGGCTCTTTAACGCCTCTTGGGCACTTTCTGGCTCCAAAACAGGCTCTAGTGCTCCAAGAACGGGTCCAAATTGGGTCCTAAAATCTAGCTCTCAAGAAGTTAGAATTTAATTGTTATTTGAAGATGTTGCTTCTATTGGAGTCTCAATGGGAACCTCTTGAGGGACTATGGGAAGATCCATGATAGAATGGTCAACATATTCCTCTAAAGGAACATCAAAAGCTTGTGGATGTGGCTTTTGGATATAGGCCTTCCTTACAGTCTGCTTGGTCCTTGCCATTGGAAATATGTTCTCTCAAAAGTAGGAGAAGGAAGAGGAAACTTGGAAGATGCTAAGAGAATTGCCGTTATGGCACAAGGAGAGTACTTCATGGAGGCCGAGCTACTTGCAATCATACCATTGCAGATGATGTTTGGGAAGGTACTAACTAGTAGTAAGGGGGATGATGACTGTCACAACATTGAGGAGAGGACTTTGTGGAGACCATATTGACTACGATCACACCATTGTGGACAATGGTCATCGACAAAGGTGCTTATGCATAGTAAGGGATGATGGCCATCATGGCACAACGAGAGGTTGTCTTGGAGTGTGTAGGAAGTATTATTATCATTTATGAACTAGTGAATGATGTGTTGGATGAACTTTATAGAACTTCATTTTTCAACTACAAAAGTCATATCACTAGGTTGAGTTTCTAATAATACCCACCATAGGTGAATAGTTGCAAACAATGGTACACCCCAAACATACATACTTAAACAAATTATCTAGTGAAAGGTAATACATGATATGTAATAAATAAGATGGAACTATTATGTCCAACACAAAGTGAGCACAAAATTAGCATTTTTTCATGGAGTTGCAACTATCTTAACAATCCATATTTGATTCCTCATGTCTTTGGATTCTAGAAGTTACCATGCACATTAAAAAGCCATATTAATTACAACCGACTAATAACTTAGCATTTTATGCATGAAAGCAACTCACACAACCAATTATATGTGAAACCTAATACCTAATTGAATATAAAAATCTATAATTTGCACGCAAGATCTAAAGGACTCATAGTAACCCTTTCACCATATATCATCAAACTTCACAATAATCCCCCATGGAAATCCATTTTTGCAAGGTTGCAAAATGCAACACAAGTTCTACCTTGTTAATAACATATACAAGCCTCCACAAAGGACATCTATAACTAGCAACATGAATGATATCTAAGTTGGCATCCTTCATCAAAAATGAATCCTTTCAATTCATCGAAAGATTCATTGCCACATGAGAAATGAATACAAACAACCTCCATGCCAACAACCATTCAGTATTCCTTGCATGGACCTTTGCTAAACATGGTGCTTTCTAAAAAACTATTTGCTCCTCAACAAGATATGGCTCATACATAGACCACATGTATAGGACACTTCATTCAAATGTTTACAATCTTCTAACCCTTGGTCTAACCACTTGATTACTTCTATTAGTACACATCTTTGGAGTGTGGATTGCCTCAATACTTCTTTTATAAGTAGGTTGGTCATTGTGATTTTTATTACTTTCTCATTTCAAACTACGAATCAAAAATTGTAAAAGTTGATTTTGCATGGCCTCGGCCCAATATCATTGCTGTCTGACTCTATTATAAATTAGAGAGGAGTGTGATCTAATCGGTGTGGGCATATGTTATGCTAACCAACACATCTCTCGCTCTCTCATTCTCCTACTAGTACTCATTCATGTACACTTAAATGAGTACTACGCTAGTCTTATAACACACACACACACTCTCTCTCTCTCTCTCTCTCTCTCTCTCTCGTACTCATATTCACGTACACCTAAACGAGCACAAGACCGGTCTAATTTTATGAGAGAAACATGCAAGGAAGTAAATCAACAACACTTGCTCCTCCCACTCTTATCACCTTGATGATCACCATCATCGACTTTGACAGAGAGGCTGACGCCAGAGAAGGAGGAAGAGCTAAGGCGAGGACTACTATCGTTCCGATGAGAGGAGGCGACGATGGCCTTCTTACTACTGCAGCGGAAGATGGTCGTGTGGATGTGAGAGAGGAGGGTCATGAAGGCGGGCTCGACGTTGGAGGAGTCGAGGGCGGAGGTCTCGAGGAAGAAGAGGCCGTGCTGGTGGGCGTAGGCGGCGGCGTGGTCGAGAGGGACGGCCCGGAGGGAGGCGGGCAGGTCGCATTTGTTGCCCACCAGCATCACCACCACGTTGGCGTCCGCGTGCAGCCTCAGCTCCTCCACCCACCTCCCCACGTGCTCGAACGTCTCCCGCTTCGTTATGTCGTACACCACCAGCGCTCCCACCGCGCTCCTGTAGTACGCACTCGTCACCGCTCGATACCTGCCGCGTGGTTTTCTTACATGAGCATGCTCTCTCTCTCTCTCTCTCTCTCTCTCTCTCTCTCTCTCTCTCTCTCTCGCGCGCGATGCACCCGTGGGCATGCGGCGACACACACACACACTAGCTGGCCTAGCTGGTGTTACCCGCCAGGCCTCCTACCCATGCATTGCATGGTTGGTGGGCTTGTGAATCTCTCTCTCTCTCTCTCTCTCTCTCTCTCTCTCTCTCTCTCTCTCTCGATGCACCCGTGGGCATGCGGCGACACACACACACTAGTTGGCCTAGCTGGTGCTACCCGCCAGGCCTCCTAACCATGCATTGCATGGTTGGTGGGCTTGTGAATCTCTCTCTCTCTCTCTCTCTCTCTCTCTCTCTCTCTCTCTCTCTCTCTCTCTCTCTCTCATACATACATGTGTGTGTGTTTTCAAATTCAAATAAATGTGTGCTCACGTGTACACACACACAAAAAATAGAACATAGAGGAGAACTCTTATACTTTAATAAAATCTAAAACATTCAAGCTAAAATATGTAAACACTAGGATCACTTTGGTTATAACATGTCTAATAATAATAGAGGAGAACTCATAATAATAGAACTTGAAACTTTTTGCACGAAAATATCTAAATGCTAAACTTTACTCCAAGATCGCTTTGGTTATAACATGTCAAGAAAATGGAGAAATTTTTAATTTGCAAAATAACTTCGAATTTTTTGGATGCCAACATTTTATGACTATAGCTTTTGGGTTGCTAGGAGTATCATGTTTCACAAAAGAAAGAAATCTTATCTTCAAGAAAAACAACTAATCTTAGTCCCTCACTTGGCGATAGACACAAATTGACCTTGCTACCTTGGGAACTCTCATTTGACCTATCTCCACCCCAAGGAAAATGCCGGCCCACCATTTCTAGTTCTTGGCAAATAGGTTGGCAACCAAGTGGGTGGCTTGAAGTATCTGATTCTCCATGGAAGATGATGCCATCCTTGTAAACAAACCTCCTTAACATGGCATATTCTTCTTAAAGCTACATGGATGGAGAAAAGGCAAAGAAATCAAGTAGAGGTGGGTTGTGCCATAAATTTAAGTATTAAATAGAAATTGTCTTACATTTGCTTTTATCTTGCAACTCTAATGGAGATTTCTTAATTTTCTTGAACTACATCATTTGGCCCTCTCACCTTTACATGCAACACCATTGCTTGGAATTGAGGAAGCCAATGGTCTACACACAAAAGTTTAAAATTATCTCAAAGCCCATGTGTCATGACATATCTCGCTTCAAAGAAATGAAGCTCTATTCCAATATACTTTCTCCTTTTCTATTCACGCATTAACATGATCTCTTATTTTGCATAATAATGTTATGGAGCAAGGGCATCATGAAAGCCTCGGCTTCAAGCCAAGTGAAAAAATACCAATTTTATATGAGGACCTAAACAATACTCCTCACTTGAACCAAGCCCAATTAGATTCTAACACACTTGAC
This sequence comes from Lygodium microphyllum, assembly GCF_053477565.2. Classification (NCBI taxonomy): domain Eukaryota; kingdom Viridiplantae; phylum Streptophyta; class Polypodiopsida; order Schizaeales; family Lygodiaceae; genus Lygodium; species Lygodium microphyllum. The sequence continues at coordinate 36,432,135 of NC_141148.1, forward strand.
TATCTCCCACATATAAGAATGTTGCTTCAAACTATGAAGCCTATCCCCTCTACTATAGTGGACCATTGTATATGCCTTTCTATGCACTAGTTGTGCACTCCTTATATTGGACATTGTTTTGCCTACATGGTTATATGATGTTTTAATATCCATACACATCCTCAGTGTATATGGGCTAACAAGCTTCTATTATGGTTGTATATAAGTGTAGTTGGGTCCATACTAAACCTATTCCACTTGAGTCATATGTAACTTTTCCTTATTTTTGAAATCTGCTTCACTACATTTTCAAATAAAAATAGATTGATTTTATATTAAAGAAAAGCATCCTAAAAGCTTTGGGTTGAAATATTTTAAAATGGAAAGCTTAGGAAAACTTTAGGTTAAAAAGTATGTGAGTTGTTGATTCTTGAACTTGTATATCGAATTTCTTAATTTCTATACAATTATATGTTTCCTAGAATCTAGGCTATGCTAAGATTATTCTCATATTTAAGGGAAAATTTGTGAAGCCAATCAAGCAATCACCAAGGGTTCATCCTATAACTTGATCTTGACGACCAACGTGCAGCCCATGTTAGAAGCCCATTCCAATATAGGTTTGAGCTCTTCCTTGACTAGAAGGATAGTTCTACATTTCCCATGATCCCTTGAGTTAGAGAAGCCCCAAATCCTCAACATTTGATACTTCACCTCCTAGCTTGAGTTTTAATAGTCCAACTACATTTGATCTAACCCTCTCCAAAATAGCTCTACACTCCTATTTCTTTTTGGGTGAGCACATGCGCCTAACATTGTAGGTTAGGGCGATGACCTTCCTTGGATCTTATGCACAAGGTAGACCAATATCTAGCTAATCCTCCTTAATATGCTACAAGGGTGGCATAGATATTGGTCTCAAGAAAAGACTAATTAGCAAGCTTCTTGAGCACGACCTAGACCTTGCCACCATCTTTATATTCTTTGGCCTACTCTTCCTGAGAAATAAATTTTCATTATTGGACATGACACCCTTGGTTTCTTTAGCTTCCTTGGCTAGTGCATGTTTATCTTTGTTAGAGCTATCTCAAAAACTATAATAGGATTTCCCCTACTCTATTGAGGGGACTTGGAGCTAGAGGGGTTATAGTGCACAGTTTGAGGGGCGATTTGAGGAATTCCAATTACTTTTGTAGCCTCCACATGCTTATTCTCTTCAACTTGCTTCTCATCCTAGTGGAGCTTATTAAGAGGCTAGTCCCTGGCATAGTACCAAGATAGTACCTTGAGACTTACAATGATAACCTGTGTCAAGAAATGCTACTAAAAAAACTTCTATAATGAGCAGGAACACTCTAGAAACATAAATGGATGTTGAGAAGCATAAATGTATGTCAATATTTAGTGGTTTAAACATACATGGTTGATGTTGTTTTTGGCTATTTTGTTCGAATATAGCTGGCTTTCTTTGAAATCTATTAAGCATGATATCTTTGAAAGACAACCACCACCATCACAACTTTTCCAATGAACAACTACCACCATCTCAATTGCTCATAGATAGCTATAGCGCCATGATGTAAAAGTTACCATGGAATCTAGATATAGCATATTTTTATGTTATGAGCATGTGTTCTCCATTTAGCGCTTTCTTTGTTTGTTTAGTGTGCATATTGGGTTTTTCATTACAACACGCAGACATAGATGTTTTGTGAAGATTAAGCCTAGCCAAAGACAATCAAGGATGACTAGTTAAACGATAATATTCATTGGAGATGGAAGTGGTCATCTTCTTGATCAAAGGATTGGTTAATTTATAAGGAAAACTATTGCGTAAGGTGATCGAGTACTTCACCTTAGACCTCGGTGGAATTACGGTAAGCTCCATTAACCTAATGTGTGGATGGAAGGGTGACGACAAATGAACCTTATATTCCTTATGGGGTTTAAAGTTAATTGTATGAGAGAATTTACCTCTCTTGGCCTGCAGTGTCCCAGATCTGGGCCTTGATGGTCTTGCCGTCGATAACGAGGGTTCGAGTCTGGAATTCGACACCGATGGTAGCCCTCGAATCCAGGCTGAATTCCTTCTGCGAGAAGCGCTTCAGCAGCTGCGACTTGCCCACTGATGTGTCCCCAATCAGCACCACCTTGAATATGTAGTCCACCTTATTATTAGCATTAATGTTACTGCTGGCACTGTTGTTATTCAAAGTCCCCGGAGAAGCAGCATCAGTAGCGCCAGAAGGCCGATCTGACATGGCGTCTCTCTCTCTCTCTCTCTCTCTCTCTCTCTCTCTCTCTCTCTCTCTCTCTCTCTCTGCGCTTCTCTCTCTCAGTAAGGATCCGCTCAGCTGCTACGATCAGCTGCGCTTCTCTCTCTCTCTCTCTCTCTCTCATCGTGCAGACGTGCCCATGCACTTTTGCCTCATTTCCAAGGCAAACTAACCAAACCTTTAGAGCCAGGACACAGGCTAGTAAATGGCCGTATGTGTGCTACTCTGGCAAGTTGACCAACATCAGTAGGGAATTGACTAGGGTAAGCCTCACCAACCATCTTTGTGGTTTCACCAGCTACACCCATTGCATAGAGGAAGATTGTAGGTTTTTAAATCGCCAAAATCCTTTTACATATCCATCTATTGCTCTAACTATGTTGTCACTAGCCAATAGGAAGGATTAGCATTCCCTTTGTGATGTAAGGATTTGGCATTTTCAATGTGTTAGCAAGGGTTTCCAAGGTTTCAAGAAACCCCACTATCTCTAAACCCATGTGGCATGAACCAAGGTTAGTAGGGGAAGTAAGGTTCCACTTACCCCACTAATCTTGGCCATAACCCAACTCTAATACAATCCCCACATTAAGGTAGAGGAGCTAGTAAACTTATACTAAACTTCACATCAATCCTTTGATACATCAATGCAACTGCTTGCCAAACATTTTTTACGAATGCTTACACATTGCTATATGCTTGATGGAAATTTACTAAAATTAAAAGAATGAACTTGTTATGCCAAAATCAAAACCATTTTTTGAATTTCCTTCATAGAAGAGGGGATCATTGAAGTTTTTGAATTCTCCTCATAAAAAAGGGTACCATTGAAGAGTCGCAAAGGGGAGTCATTTTAAAATCTTTAAAGGGACCAATGCAATATAGATTTGAACCCTCATCCCAAGGCCTTCATCTTCAACCATTCCTCATCCCAAGGCCTTCACATTCATCCATGTCACTTATACCGAAAAGTCATTAGCTCATGTGTATCACTCTAGTGATCCCAATTTGTTATACTATCAAGATCAGCTAAGTACCCAAAGAGTGTCAAATTCTTCCTCTTCTTTCCATCTTGTTAGAGAAGTTAAGAACATGAAAGTGGCAGATTGAGTGCGGGAGAGAGTGAAGGACTAGTTGCAGAAGCTCCATTCTCCATCCTCTACTTTTTTCCCTATTTCTTCTCTACTCTCCTCTTGGTGAGAGTAGGGGTAGTAGGATGAAGCCACATCAAATCTGGAGCTTATTGATAAATTGCTTGACAAAGTGAACTGCAACAAGTGCAAAGGACTACAATAATGCTCACTACATTTGTTCTTAAAACAGTTAGCTTATTTCGTGTCATGAGATTGAGAGGAGAGAATTAGTCAATTTATTGCAAGAATACAAGATGGTTAGGTGAGAGAAAACTTCTGTGTGTGTGTGTGTGTGTGTGTGTGTGTGTGTGTGTGTGTGTGTGTGTGTGTGTGTGTGTGTGTGTGTGTGTGTGTGTGTGTGTGTGTGTGTGTGTGTGTGTGTGTGTGTGTGTGTGTGTGTGTGTGTGTGTGTGTGTGTGTGTGTGTGTGTGTGTGTGTGTGTGTGTGTGTGTGTGTGTGTGTGTGTGTGTGTGTGTGTGTGTGTGTGTGTGTGTGTGTGTGCGTGCGCATGCTAGTCCATGTCCCATCATTGAGAGTTTGTAGAGGCTACCATTTTGGTTCCATTGCTAGGATACCGAGGAAATCTACAATCTTGAACTTTCTCAAGCTCATACCAACTAGCCAAATAAAGGATCTTACTAAGAGGCCATGCGGCACAATTGAATAGAGGACCTCTTAAAAAAACATGTATGACTACAATAGGCCAATCAAGAGGATAAATCAATGAGGAATCGATTTGGGGAATCGCAATACGTTAGAATAGATTATGGTGGATCGAAATTGTTGAGAAAAAAAATAAATGTTGTGTGAGCAATGTCGTGCACTGTAGATTCATTGGTAGCTCGCATGAGGATTAGTCACTTGCCCATGATTATCCCCACAATTGTTGACTGGGAAATTCCTACAACTCAAATTAGTTGTAACCTTTGCATTTGAAGGATAGGTTCTCAAGGCACTCAAATTGATCAAAACAATACCATTGAGCAAGCCAACATGTGTAAAAATCATAAAATTTCATTGCCATCAAAGGATATTGTGGGACTTTTTTGTTGTCCCTACTTGACCATTGCCTTGTTGTCTAGAACAACAATTAGGTAGCCTCTCAGTAGCTCACATTCTTAACTTTCCATTCTACATTCTTCTCAAAGTTCTCTCATGAGACCTATTATAATATTTGTTTTGAGTTATCGGCATACTTCAACTTGCAATGCTAGTTTATTTTTCTCATGCAAGGCTCTCAATCCATAAACATTAAACATAACAATTTAATTAGGCTTGTTCATGTAACAATTGGCAATGCTTGTTTATTTTGGCATGCAAGATTCTCAATCCATAAACATTAAACATAACAATGTGATTAGGCTTGTTCATCTAACAATTTTCTAATGTTTCTCATGGATTGGAACCAAAGATATACTTTTTCCCACCTAAAAACATGTATGGGATCATTGATAAAGTCTAACCTTTTCTTGGCATTGAGTTCTATGTGTGCAAGGAAAACATGTCCAAATCAAACTATACCTTATCGATTGTGTGAGACATTAGTGTGTGTGTGTTGTATCTACAAGTTGTCATTATGAGGCCTTTGACAATAAAAGTACCCAACTAATCAAGTCCATACTACATTTTTATCAACCAGTAACCCCCAATTGAGTGAGACCAAGCCATTCCTAGCTTTGAGAAGGCAAGTTCATTAGTTTGAATGGAGTTTGAATGGTGTTTACATTCAATATAACTTGGTATCTTCTTTGTTATCTTACATAGTTAACTTACAACCCAAGTATCAACATGACTTATCATCTCAAGGTACAATTGTTCAATTAAAGCCAAGTAACCATGATATCAATTAAGTCATTCACAACCTAAAAATAGAGTCCTAATCATTCACTACAAATCAATCTCCTACTACTTAAGCTAGTGGATATGCTCATACTACAAAGAAGATTCCATTTTTCTTAGGTTACACTGTTTGAAATTTGTGCTTTGTAGAACACAAGAATAGGGTGCATAAACCTTTTGAACCTGGTAAACGTTGTTTGCATAATAGGTGACACGTGCAACTTTCATTTAGACCATCTTTAACGATATACTATGTTGACTATATCCTTTGTAATATCTAACTTGAGAATCTACCTAATATTAAATGTATATTGTCTTCTCATTAGGGGGCCTTATGACATTAAGAACTGCTCCTACGGATAAATAAAAATTTGAGGAAATCTCCAATAATAGCATTTATCTAACCTAAACATGTTTTTGAAGAGTATTCATCTAGTCTTAGGTATTGCTCCTCTTGATTTCATTGCTCCAAAAGTATTTTCCCTTTTTGAAACATTCCCACAACCAACTCAAAAGGGAAAACACATAGCTCTGCATTCTAAATTTTTCTTGACATTACAATTCGAGAAGATAAAATAAGATTGAAAAACTATTTGAATGGGAGATAAAAGTATTCTTCACATCTTATATGTGTCCAAGTGGTTGAGAAGCCACCAATCCATTTAGAGGATACCATTTAGATAGCATTTTCAACCACTCCCATGTCATTATATAAGGAACCAATATTCATTAACCATACATGGCCATCTTTTTTTTATAACACATCCAAATGCATTTACCTACAATCCTTATGGATACATGTATTTTCATCAAATTTGCATTGCTCTTTTATGCCTAAAAGCATAAAGCATTTTAATAAGATGGCATAAATATGTAACTTTTTCTATGGAACAAGTTGTACTAAATGCTAAACAACTAGGGCTCTAGATGTTAAACATGTACCCTACTTAAGTCAATTGACTTGAGCATATGCGGCAAGCTTGGTCAATTGCCGAGATCACACTAGTGCATCATTGTTGATGTGGAGTCTATAGCCAACCTTCCTCCTCGGATAGGGTGGTAAATCCCTAATTAATTATAGCAGCAAACAATAAATGTAAATTTGAAAATTAATTTTCCTCCTCGGATAGGGTGGTAAATCCCTAATTAATTATAGCATCAAACAATAAATGTAAATTTGAAAATTAATTTTCCTCCTCGGATAGGGTGGTAAATCCCTGATTACAACTTAATTACAGCAACAAACAATAAATGTAAATCTAACAACATTTATTGTTTGCTGCTGTAATTAAGTTGTAATCAAGGATTCACCACCCTATCCGTGATTTTAATTCTCAAATTCAATAGTTTCCTGCTGTAATTAAGTTGTAATCAATGATTTACCACCCTATCCAAGGAGGAAGGTTGGTTTCACAATCACTAAGTTCAAGGAGAGAGAACAAAACAATCCACTACCAAAGTGGAGGAAAAGCATTTGATATCGACCTCCTCCAATCATTTTTTGCCACATTAGATTTACCACATTAGGGAAAGTATTTGATGTTGACGACTCAAACTATTTCCAACCACATTAGGTTTACTATATGAAGTCTACATAGTACCCTCATATTTAGAGGGACTACATCGAATAGATGGAGTGCCAAGAAAGGCACTTATCCATGGGCCCAAAATGCCACGAAAGTTAAAGTCGCAATTCTACACCTTCGTTTTCTTTACTCGTCTCACCCAAGTGTATTGACCTAGCCATGCCCCAACTCTTAGTATGACTATACAAATATCACAAAGAGAAGCCCTATTGTCAAATATAAGGGCTTCACACACAAAAGAAAAATTACACTTTTTGCACTCAATGCCACAAAAACCTACATTCTCCTAACAGTCGAAGCCCTAGTTTTGCAATCTTCTACTCTATGAGACACTTGTTGGAGAGGAAGTGGTGTAATGAATTTCCTAACAAAGGACTAACTCAACCCTATGCCATTAGGGGAGTTTCATACCAAAAAATGGGCCTTGTAAGGATTACCATGTCACAATATTCCCTAAAACAAGAGGGCACTATAAAATTTTTGCAAACAAGCTGCAAATTTATTGAAGATTGAGGATTTTACTCATCAAGATCTTTCTGGTGAGATTCTTGGTTTTAATGTTCACTCCTATATTGGAAGAGGAGAGAGTGCTACATAATCGTTTCCTTAGTTCTCTTACCGCAAATAAAGGAGTTACACCTTGCAACAAGTACTTTAGAATTCCCCTACCTTACAGAATTTTGACACATTCCACTCAAGAATTATCCCTAAGCACACTCTACAATGACAACTTTCAGCACCAAAGAAAATCCTTGCCAATGTCTCAAGTGTAGGCAGCTCTAACTAACCATACTAGAAATATGCGCGAGGTAAACCTTACTAGCAAAATAACAAGCTGTGTTTTTAACAATAATTACCGAAAAGAATGATGATCAAATAACTTCACTCCTAAGCTCAGGTCCATTTGAGGATCTTCTCATGACCACATAACTAGCATTGTACAATGGGCAACATGAATTTCTCGGTGTTTGGAAAGACTCAGGAAACAGTTAAACAATAAGCCACTCCATTGAGCATTGACTTTTACCAGCCAGCAACTGATATGAAGATCTTTACATACTTACAGAGACTCTGAGCTTGCTGAATGCTCTAACCAGCATCTAGTCTGTCTAGTGCGCACAAACCTTTCACTTTTCAACTGCAAAGTCTTCCTCCCAATACAACATCCTGCCACATGAGGATAGAATCTGAATGCACCGCAGCAGCATCCAGGCATATTACATGCTCAGGTCCATTCCCTAGATGGCAATAATTGACAGTCAAGGTTGGCCCATTTGAAAGAAACCAGTTTGTTGCTTTACACCCTCTCGAAAGTAAGCGCAAGCTCAGAACCATAATTCAAAACATCGGTCCCCTGCACCTTCAGATGAGCATGGCAAAGACTGTTATGCAGTCGCAGCACATCATCACATTTAACCATATTCGGATCAGGTGATACTATGACATGGCCAGCAGTTTTGTTCCTTTCGATTCGTACAGCGTTGTCCTTGTTACATTTATCCACTGGCGAACAGTTTCGTTCCCCACAGAGTCTGTCAGCCACAAACTCCTTTGGGCTCTCTAAATCTGGAGCCACCTCTGCAGTATTCACATCCGGGATACCTGAGACCCTGCCATGTAAAATCCCGACAGCAATTGCAAAAGCCTGAAGGGGTGATAAAGGCGCTCGAAAATCAAGAGCAATGAGTCCATTTTCTTGAGGTGCAAGGCTGATGAATGCATCATTCTGATCTGAATCCTGTTACAAAAACACTATGTCAGATTTCAGGCCCAACAAAAAAGGCATTCTTAATGTGAAACCTTGTAGCAGAAAAACTACCTGCTTGTAAAGCATTAAGGGCATTCCCTGCCTTTCTATCTGTCTAAGCTTTGCAAATTCACATCCGTTGTCATCAGTTCTTCCATTGCTTAGAACCAACAAACCACATCCAAGGTCCCAACCCTTGCAATCACACTTGCCCCCATCTTTCCATCGAGTGATAAGGGGAGAAGGACCCTTAGAATCACTAAGAGGTCTCCCATGATTTCCAGAAGGTAAAATAACAGTGATGTTGGCTTGACGGTTTGACCTTGAAAATCTAGAATGTGCACCATTGCAGGATCCATGTCGATCAGATTGCACACATTCTTGTGTCCCTTCCTCCCAAATCTTGGCCAAAGTTAGTCCTACACAACCTCCCTGACTTTCTGATTTACCTTTCTTTGACATGGAACCTGTTAAAAGAGCAAGAATGGGTTATCAGGTGTATCAAGGTGTGCTACAAAAATATTTGCAACTAGCACAAGGTGGTATAGATATACAGAAACTAGTACCATCTGGCATTCCTTTGTCCTGTAATTCAATTGGCACATTTATTATCATCGCAGCAAGTTCAGTAAAATTCTGACCCTGCTTCAAGGTCATTTCAGATGTGTTTTTTGCATTTGCGTCATTGCAACTGGAGCTAGATGACTGATTATTTTTCTTTGCTGTCTTGCTATGGCTGCCAGATATCCCAGACTGAAAACCCCACTTTCGGTACTTGCTTTTGTGTTTCTGTTCCATGTCAGGTGCAACGAAGCTACTTGGCAGTAAACTCTGTGTGACATACCAGGCAGATATTGCACCAGTGGATGACAAGTGTGAACTTCCACTGGATGTAGATGTAAAAGATCGAAAAGTTGACTTGGTATTGATATTGTAGGTGGCTTTGCTGCAATCTTCCACAGATGAGGAACTGGCTGCAGATGAAAGATTTGCATGTGGAACAACTGAGGGTTCTTGTGGCCTAGCACTGTAAAGGATGAACTCAGACTGTACAGCCAGATTCTTCTCTTTGTCAAACCCTGGATCACAATGCAAAGCACTTGAAACTTTCATCTTTCCGACTACTCTTGAGGCGAGCTTCTCCTTCCTCTTCCAGTGTTTCCAGCCCATTTTACCTTTCTTTTTACCTTCCCCTCTCAAGGAGTAAAATGTGTATCTCCATGCACCCTCTGCTTCTCCCAAGAGCATGTCCTCCATCCAAATCTTGGCTGTCACAACTTCTTCATAGTCATCAAGAAGAAATGTGTAATTTGGAAGGCCCTCCCTAAGGGTGCAGTGGAGAAGCCCATGCATAACTCCATAAGGAACTGGTTCGACAATGGAAAGATTTCTGGGCTCTAGTTTAAACCCTGCAGAGTGCCTTTTAAAAGGACTATTGCTAGCTGGTGAAGATGACTGCAGAGGTGAAACTGGTGAGACAGGATCTCTCTCTCTCAAGAAATCATGGGACTTGCACTCAGCAAGAACAGCTCCTGTGAGCTCCAAACGGGATGCTAACGTAGAACCCTTTTTGCATTTGATTGGCCGTGGACTTATTCCAGGGCTTATTGGCTGTGGACATTTTCCAGGGCTTATTGCTTCTACCAAGTCTGTCATTGACATGGAAGAACATCGAGGAGACTCCCGTCCACTGACAATGGTAGCCCAAGCTGCCAGTGGCAATTTCCCTGAATCCTTTCTAACATCAATTTGTCTGTTTCCTATACACACTCTTCTAAGTGGACTCAAGTCTCCACTTACCTCAGTTGTAACAGTGCCATACTTCTCATTTTCATCATATAGCATGTGGATGTTTCCCTGGTTGGAATTTAAGGAGCTCTGAGAGGATGTGACAAGTTGCTCGTGTTGAGACCCTGAAGCAACTTGACAGATCTTTCTATTGTCTGCCGGCAAATACCAACCTGAGCCTCCTTTTAGAGAACCAATATTAACACCTCTAAAATGGCCATTATTATTATTTATGACAGAAGAAAAGTCCTCTGCTGCAGCATTAGAATGAGCACCACACTTAAAAGAACCTCTGAAATGATGCATGGGAGTACAACCAAATTCGTTCCTTGTATATGGCCCATTTCCATCACACCCTGTGTGTGAGGCATGTGAATGATGCTTCCAATGGAAGTCCTCTTCTTCTGAACATTCCCCTTCCACATGGGAAATATCTCTGGTCCCTGTAGCAAAGCTGCGACGTGAGGAACTCCCTTCGGAAATCGATTGCAAAGCCAGACTATCATCTGCATCTAGTTTCACATCTCCCTTTGAAGACTCGTGTTTTTCTCTTGACTTGAAATGGCCTCCACTCACACAAAACCTCAACGGCATATATGAGCAAGTTTCTCCTTTAAAACTTTTCAATGAAGATTCACAATCCTCTGAAGAAGAGTTGTGAAGCTCAACACTCTCATTTCTTGGTGAACTTAACCCAAAAACTGTACAACTAGGCAATTGTTCTGCATCCTTGACTCCTGTATTTGCAACATTTACAACCCCATGTGCATTCTTCTTCCCCCTGGACAGATTCATACGCGACTCCCAAGGCCTCCATTCAGGACTGCTTATGTCACCACATTCCACCATAACCCCATCAAAGAAACTGAACTCCAGGTAAACATCTCTGGCTGAATCATCAACTGTATGAACAGGGGGCAACTCAAGCATCTTGTAGGAGCTTGATTTCTTCAAGAGCTTTTTCCTGGAGCATTCTCCTAAATGTTGAGGATGCATGCTTTAAGACCATGATATTCTCCTGTCATAACAATAAATAATCAGATGAAAATCATCTTTATAACTGTAACACCTCCAGAAAGTTGAGGAGAAAAAGGATACAAATTGATTATAGTCTCTTCAAGAGTGACAAGTTTAACTAATTATGGGTAACTAGCCTTTCAAAACAGTGAAACTCGTGTCTCTTGAACATCAAAACTGTGCTGAGAAGCCTAATCTCTTACCACTGCTTCACATTGTGTCACAAATATGTAGAGTGAAGGCGAAACCCTCACAATAAGCAAATAATAATGTTTATTACAATCTAAACACAGTGGAAATACTAAGTTGTCATTTAGCTGGTACAGCTTCAAACCATCATTCCAAAATAGTCCAAGTAAGCCACTTAAAGTGACTTACCTATCTATGGCTGTGATTCCTTGCAGTCCAAAAAACCAAGTCCACCCTAATAAAAACTTTAGTATATATTTCAACCATTTGAAAGAAGTAAAAAAGTAGCAACAGGAACCATGGAAACCAGTCTGTACAAAAGATTCTTCATAAGTCTCTAGCAAATACACAGCCCAAAATCTGAACTGATAGAGCAAAAGTGGTGCATCTTACTTGGTTGTTTTAGACAGATGCCTCTAAAAATGGAGTTTCTGTTAGAAAGAAAATCTCATTCTCCAAAGCAGCTCTTATCTGGTTCTAAGGGGCCTGCATTGCATCTTAAATACCATCCTTGTATAGGTTCTGAGAATGTCTGTGAAACCACAAATCGCCAAAATGTCTAGCATTCTGGGTGGGTAAAATGTACTCTCTATCAGAATGCTGAGAAACAAATACTACCAATTTCACAAGATCCCATTAGTTCATTAGCCAAATCAAGTAGGATAAAAATGATTGTTGAAACTTCAAACATGAAGATAAATAACATTTTTCAGCTATGAACAGGTCAGACTTAATTTTTTCAAGAGAAGCATTCCATGTCAAATGCCACTAAAAGATTCAATATTGTCATTGCTGCATCCTTTTATAAAATCAACTACTTTTTTAAAATCTCATCATTTTACAGGTCTCACATGTGCACTTTGAGTGGCAGTCAACTTCCAAGTATTAAAAAAAGGTGCCTCGTTTGTGAATGGTTTTGGAAATAGCTCCTTAATGGCAGACTTACAAAAGCTTTGGGCTATTACCTCCCCACCAAACTGGGCAAGGATGAAATCACCTCATTCTAACCCATACTTACCCAAGTCACTATGAAGTTTGAGCCTTCTATGAGGTGTGTCTAGCTCAAAATTGCTAAGTTCCACCCCCTACTCAGTCGGACACACATTTGGAAAAGTTAAGATCCCCAATATTTAATGGCCTGTTGCCAAAATTTGTTTCACAAATTCTTTTTATGGCTACTGTTTTTGTGGAAGAATTCACTTTATTGGGTGCTGCCATGTGCATAAAGCCTAGGCTGAACATCTAACTGAGCATAAGACACTTTTCAATGTCAAGTTTTATACATGGTGTGGCACTGATGGAGCTTGTGTTTTGTATCCACCATGACATTGAGTTCAGATAGCAAGTGCACAAGTTTAGCAGGAGGAAAGGCCACATGCACAGAGTCCAGGGTGTGACAACAGCATCTAGCACCACATAATCATCTACAATCTCTATTCAACCAGTCACCCATTGTCCACTGCGAGATTTTGTATCGCTTAAGTGATAGTAAGTTTCAACAGCCCTTTCCATATATACACATTCTAAGAGGCACTGAGGACAGGGGTTTTATATGCGACTCAAATATAGTTGACTATGATAGGAATCCTATGGTTTCTTGTGAAGCTGTGCATGGTTAAGTGCAAACTGAACTCATTTTACCTTTACCTGATTCCCTTCTTACTTCAGGCATTCACAAAAAAATCTCCGTTGGACTTGAAACCTTCTTGAAATTTGAGCTATCTACCTAGATATTAAAAGCACACTTGCAATAAGGTAAATTATACATAAATAAGGGGGAAACACTGGAACCATATGCTGAATTGACTAATACACAAACTCAGCCAACTGACAGGTAACAACACGGCATGGGTGCAGGAACTTTCGTTATTTGGTTAAGAAACAAACCACAAGAACCGATTCATGCAGGTTTTCAGTTAAAAGTGGCACTTCGATATTTGGTTAAGAAACAAATCACAATAATTGATTTCATACAGGTTTTCAGTTTCAAGTGGCACATGGTACTAGGTCGGGATGTAAGTAGAAATACGAGTGGCCTTTATACCATCATAAATACCCTGAGATTTTGCTATGCAACAGAGCCCATATATCGCACCAATTGCACATACTAGCATCTGAAATGTGACAGGGACAGGCCAACCTAAACCAAATCTAGGACAGGAGCAACAGGAACACTTAATGCTTTACAATGGCTCTATACAGCGCAAGCTCAGATGTTTTAGGCATGCCGCACCCTCGGTTTTTCCCTCTTCATCCCTCTTATTTGTCCAAATCCGCAATGCAGGTGAAAACTAGTCCATTTCTTCAACACATTGTTATCAGGTTCATTTATTGAACGATGTCTTCATTTCCCAAGGAATCTTTCAGACTAGAGTACGCACACAAAGACTACCAATTAGGATTGCAGAAGTAGCCAACAGCACTCTATATGCATTTGTTGAATAAAGAAATACAGTAATTCAATGGAGGGGCTGGAGCAAGGAGGGAGCACCTCTGACTGGCATGAAACCATGGCTGTAAAATGGATGGAGGGCCATATTTGTACTATGTGTATATCTTCTGCATCAGTTTAGACGACATCAATCCACATTGGCTCTGCTGCTGTTGCTGCTGCTTCTTCTTCTTCTTCTTCTTCTTCTTCTTCTCGGAATGAAACCCACGACTTCAAACACAAAGGTGCAGCTTCGAGCATTTCAATGTTGGCTCGTGTTTCGAATTTTGGGTTTGCATGATGATGGTTGTTAGTGAGCTCTCTCAATGACACGCCGATGAAGCCCACGACACGCGAGAAAAGGGGCGCGGGGGAGGGGAAGAATGAAGGGGGGAGAATGAGCGTGTGAGTATGTATGTGTTTCCACAATATAGACAGAGTGTGTGTGTGTGTGTGTGTGTGTATGGAATTCCTCAATATGTTACACAATACAATAAGAGCCGAGCCACACCTAAGTCTATGTACTTAGTGTGGTAGGGCTCTGATGGCAAGACTGAGCAGCCACACTCAAGGTTTGACAGTGCAAAAAACCCAGTTTTAAAATGTCTTTTTTGAAGAAATCAGCCCCCAACCCACTAAAAAAAGCATTTCAAAAGAGGAGAGAGAGAGAGCGAGAGAGAGAGACAGACAGACAGACAGATTGTTGCATGTTGCCATGTGTGAAAACTTCTTGAAGTAGAGCTAGACCCTCTATTTTTGGTGATGCTTGCTTTACTTGTTGGGGTCCCTTTTTTTAAGGAAAACAAGTCAAGTTTTTTTGCCACTCTCCCTATAACTTTACTCCAACAACCTATACATGTCAAATGGACCTAAGCATGACCCATCCCTAAAATGTGTGTGTCAGCAAAATCTGAAGGACACTGAAGACAATTTTAGGGTGATGTGCTCTCCAAAGTCCATATACATAAGAAAATTTGGACATTCTCACAATAATCCCCACCTTGTGAATTACAAATACCTCAAGCTGGTAGCCCCCTACTCCCAGCCACACCTGGCTAAGTAGGAGATCTCAAGCAGAAGCTCACAAGGTTGATCATGATAGTGAAAAACACAGAAAAAGAACCCCTTTACCCAATGGTTAAATGTCAACAACTTCATATGATAGCGTCTTATAAGGACCCCACGACCCTATATGGTGCAAACTTGCCATTTTAGAGATATACATATACCATATAGGGTCTTAGGAGGACACTCACTACCCTATATTGGGTGCACTTGCCATTTTAGAGAGATGTTCTCACCATATATGTTATTGGGAAAGCACCCATGATGCAATACATTGCACATTTGCATTTTAGAGAGAGATAGGGTCCATAGGAATAAGATGTCTTAGAGTAATGGAACCAATGAAGTGATAAAGTGGCAAACCATTGTACATCGTATCCGTCCCTTAAAAAAGGTGTAGTTTCTCTCTCCTTACTCTCCTTAAAGATTCTAGGATTTAGAAAGAGACTAATTGCATGTAAACAATGCTTTTAGGTATCATAATGTACCATTGAAAGCCCTCAATCAATGGTGAAACTCCCTCCTCATTATTCTTTCTCATCTTGATGCACCCTATCAATAGCAATCCACAATCATTTCTCCCTTGTTGACCTTTAGCTCCACAATGGCTACCATCTCCCCTCCAATGGCTACCCCCCCCCCCCCCTAGGTTACACAATTGGTGTCTCATCACCTCTCTCTCTCTCTCTCTCTCTCTCTCTCTCTCTCTCTCTCTCTCTCTCTCTCTCTCTCTCTCTCTCTCTCTCTCTCTCTCTCTCTCTCTCTCTCTCTCTCTCTCTCTCTCTCTCTCTCTCTCTCTCTCTCTCTCTCTCTCTCTCTCTCTCTCCTCCTCCTCCTCCTCTAGGCTCTAAGTGTGTATCCTCACATTGATATTTTATAATGTGAATCTCTCATCCAACTCCTTGTAAGTTGGGTAACTTTATAGTTTGTATATTAAACTCACAAGAGATGATGATCTTACTCTTCACTTTACCCACATTTCTATCTAAACTTCCAAACAACTTCTTCCTCTCCATAAGTCTCCCACAATAGACAATTTGTACATGTTTTCTATTCACTCAAGTGCTCCTATGACACCTTGCAATGCTATTCTAGTGCAAACAATTCATAGCATCATATAGAGATTAGTTAGTTAGCTTTTAAGGATGCATTTGTATCACTATAGTGCATGGCATGTTCACTTTGTCCTTAACAATATTCATGGATGGTACATCATAGCTACCCCAATGCATTCACACACATTTTCAACACTTAAAAAGTGAAATTTGGCCTATTGATTACACAATATTTAAAATATTATTTTTACACTCAAAACAAGGGAGAAAATATCAACATTGTAACTTTATATCACCAAAAGTAAAATGTTGTAAAGAGGATTTTCAAATTTCAATATCATACAAAAGGAGGGTCAGAGAGAATAAATTCAAAGGATTCCTTTCTTCACAAGGTTTGATTTGTTTGAGGATAGGATTATGGTAGAAGAAAACATTAAAATTTCAAGGCTAGGTCTTCTAGACATACTAGGTGGAATCCCAAATTTACACTATCTCATTGGAAGCTTGGAAAACTGCAGTGCACGTTCTAGAAAGGTGCATGTACAAACTCTTAAGTTCTTGCATGTTTGTGGAGGTTCCAATGTCATGTCCATGGGTACACCTTACTTGGCAACATATCATTGTTGTATTTGATTGTTTCAAGGAAACACCTAGTCACAACTTTTTGAAATAAAAATATGTGGGCAACTCAAAAGTTTAATACTTTGAAGGTGTCTTTGTAGTGAGTGTTGTGCAACGTGCTAATGCTTGATAACTACCAACATTTCACAACACAGACTTTTAGTGTGATAATTATTCTAGATTATGTTTGTGCAAGTAAGTTGATTGAAGCTCCCGTATCAATGTATGATTTGCGTGTGTGTGTGTGTGTGTGTGTGTGTGTGTGTGTGTGTGTGTGTGTGTGTGTGTGTGTGTGTGTGTGTGTGTGTGTGTGTGTGTGTGTGTGTGTGTGTGTGTGTGTGTGTGTGTGTGTGTGTGTGTGTGTGTGTGTGTGTGTGTGTGTGTGTGTGTGTGTGTGTGTGTGTGTGTGTGTGTGTGTGTGTGTGTGTGTGTGTGTGTGTGTGTGTGTGTGTGTGTGTGTGTGTGTGTGTGTGTGTGTGTGTGTGTGTGTGTGTGTGTGTGTGTGTGTGTGTGTGTGTGTGTGTGTGTATTAATATTGAAAAATATTTATAAATACACATAGATACACAGATGCGAGCATGAACATATAGTTATAGATATGCATATAAGTAATGACAAATACATAACACATGTAGCTCTTGGCATATCATTGCCTTCTTTTCTATGTTCGATTCATTATTTTCTTCAAAAATTTTGTTTTAAAAAAAGCTTTAGTTGCATTATTTATTCGATCGCCCGTCTATGTTCCTTCGTGCTTGATTTTTATGTATGCATTCCTTCTAACTACTTAGTAGATTCATGATCATTCTATGTAGATTTTTCTTTTTTCATCTATATAGAATGCTCACAATACTTCTACTCAGTTTGGTATTTCATGGTGCTTTCCTTCTACTATTGGGCTACTTCATTTATATAGTACCTTGCTAGGTTAGCATATTGATAACACCTACATAAGGTGCATTTCCTACCTCTTTGTACTATATTAATCATCCACGTGCTTTGAATTTAAATTTCCATTATCACCTATCCAAAATACTAACTTTGTTGTTGCTCTTACTTTTGAATTTTATGGTCTATTTTCCATATAAACTTCACTACTACATTTCCTGTTACTATTACACTACTTCATTTATGTAGTACATCGCCAGGTTAGCATAGTCATACATGCTTGCATGGGGTGCACTTCCTTCCTCTTCATACTCTATCAATCTATTGTACTATTACTACCAAGCTATTTGGTCTTTTCTTTGTTATTATTGATTTTTTTCTTATTTTCCCTCTAGACTATGGATGAATCATTACATGGCTATTATTCTATATATTTTATGTGCATTCAATGCCTTGTTGTTGTAATTAATCTTCATCTTGTTATAGTACATGTCCTTTACAACATTCAACCATAGACTTATAAATTGGATATTACCTTCATTTTTGCATGACTTAATCCATGTTAATACCCCCTTATATGTGACAAAGGATTGGTGTGCTTGTCATTAGTTGTACTATCTTTGTGTTGTGTGCACGCATGTGCATGTGTGTGAATTGAGCAAGGTGGCAGGATGGACCCCCCTAACTCTTGCATTTTTGTCTTAATGGATTTCATTTATCAATTTCTATGATGTTAAATATTTTGTACCTGCTAGTAATGATGTTTATTTTTTCCTAGACCACTACAACATAAGTTCAACATACTTTTTTCTAAGCATATAAGTGATATAATAACATTGAAGCCTAGTCTTTTAATTCAATAATACCTCTACTTGCCATTTGATTGACTCTAATTATAGTTGGCATTAGATGTTGACATGTTAGACATACTTTAGAATGTGAAATGAAATTTGATGATGATAAACTACTAATATTTTGGAGTACATGTGAGCTTTGCCAATTGTTTGCTATACTATTGATATTGGGCAATTAGGTCTATAGTTTTCATGTAAAGAACAATGACCTTTTTACATATTAACAAAACCTCTAAACAAAAACAATCTCAAATAGTAGAACGTACAATGAATGAAGCAAGCTTCTAATAGTAGGGCATTCATATGTGTGGGTGTGATACATAATTTTTTATAGATAGCTTCCATATTATTTCACCTACATGCACAGACTCTAGAAAGAGTGCATTGATACATGTGGGTGCCATACATAATTTTTTATGGATAAGTTGCATAAGACTTGACCTAAATGCATAGACATTCCTTTCTTTTGATGGGATGGGATGGGAGAGTAAACATGTAAAATGCTGAAAATGGTCATTTAGTGTTGCTTTAGTCACAAAGTGTTAAAATGAATTCAAAACTTGGAAGTTGACCTTGCTTGTTTCTTGAACCTTTTATATTGCTTTGGATGATCAAAAAAAGCCTTAGACGATGAACCATAGACTATAGGATATGATATCGATAGACAACTCATAGAGCATATCAAAATAATCAAACTCCAAAGGAAGCAACTTGATTGTTAGTCCATGATGGAGTGGTCAAACTCTTAGAATAGGGATGGCTAGAATTTCTTGGTGTCTTAGACAATGGAAATTAGGATTCAATTTACCCAAGTTAGCCACCCTATTTAAACATGAAATATATTATTGTTTGTTGGTATGAGAGATAGTTTGTAAAATAAATGGGTAATTGTGGGTCAGAAGAAATAATAGGGATAGAACACAAATTTTCATTATACAATTTCCTTTCTTATTACTAGCTTATACATCATGTGAAGGTAAATTTTTTTAGGTATGCTTTTGTCAATCATGTAAGTTTTTTTGGGTTAGGAATAAGTTGACTGAGCTTTTAAAACTTTTTGCCCAAATTTTACTTGCATCAAGTAAGATTTTTTTCCTTACACATGATCAAGAATGCAATGAAGAAATCTACCAAGCTCTAAAGTTTGTAGATATTTTGCTTATAGATATGGTGGAAAATAATAATTTTGAAATTTTCAAGCATTAACTTGGCTACCAACTGTTTCATATAGGGATTCTTCTTGAAATTCTAGTAATTTTGAATATAAATATGACCTAGATTTGATATGGTACAATAAAGTTACAATAATTTTATGCTTTTCCTTTTTGCCCTCCCAAAGCTATCCTCTAGTCATAGTTTTTTACACATGTTGATATAATGCATCACATGTCTATTGGGGGTTAGATCTTGATATCCATGATCCATTGGTCATGAGGTCATTGGGCTCAGTGTGTTGGGGGTAAA
Source organism: Lygodium microphyllum (assembly GCF_053477565.2). Classification (NCBI taxonomy): domain Eukaryota; kingdom Viridiplantae; phylum Streptophyta; class Polypodiopsida; order Schizaeales; family Lygodiaceae; genus Lygodium; species Lygodium microphyllum. The sequence continues at coordinate 36,452,064 of NC_141148.1, forward strand.
GGCATTTGTGCCTACACACATGTGTATTCACTACATTGACACTACCCGAACACATGTACACTGCAGGTGGTGGGCACCCATCATTGTCACTTCATTCTTAATTCTTTTAGTGTGACTAATAGAATAAGGGATGCTGGTTGCACATTGTGATCGTTAGAGTTTCCACATCTTGTGTCTCTCTATCTTGCTTTCTTGTAAGCGTCTTCCAGGCTTGTGTTAGCTCCTTCTTGGCATTGAGAAAACTTGAATGAGTACTAGTAAGTGCTCCAAAGTGGCTAGCAACAATAGTATACGCATCAACCTAGTCAACGTAGATTGCACCTATTTTCTAGACTGAATCTTTGCCATTGACAATAGCTTAGTTGCTTGCTCCCTGGCTCCTATGGCACTTGGATGATCATTAAGCATTGCCCCAGTACTCCCAACTTTGGTTTAGCACACATTGGAGGTCTCAAGCATCAGCCACATTGACTATGAGAAAAGAAAAGACATATTCTTGTACATGTGGACAACCATTGAACCACTTTGAGAGCTTCATTTATGTTCATTTACTCATGCTATGATGCTAGGATCATTAGAGGATGTTTACCCAATGTCTTGAAATGTTTTTTTACTTGCTCTTGAGCTTTGTTGTTTGGGTTGTATAAGGCTAGCCATTGTTGGTTATTGCAGACATGTCTATTGTATACACTACATGGCAGCATGTATTAAGTTCCATAATGCCTATATGATGCTTATGTGATGATATTTTGGGCAGAATGCTCGATGGATTCCTTGATGTGTTTATTGTATTGATTTGAGCTTGCATTGGCTTAGTTTTAGTAGGGTTTTCATTGTTGTAATCTAGTGGGTGGGTAGTAAGCATTTTTTATAGGCAAAGTTTTATGTGTCTTATGCCTTGATGTCATTTAGCTCTACTTCTTGGTTCTAGTGATGCTTAGCATTGAGATATGCCTAGATGTTCTTATGGTTTACCTTGGCAATAGACTTTGAGCTTGGTTATATATATTGAGCATTAGCTTCATGCTTTGGGTGCTTTAGTGATTTAACTTACGGGCTTGAAGTTTGACTATATGTTTTGCTTTTCGATGTATGGTCTTGATGCATCTTAGGTTCTGAATGCTTATATACTTCATGTATTGAGCTTGACTTGAATACTCATCTAATCATTCAATTTTGCTTTAGTGGAAGTACTTGACACTTGGATCTTCACATTGAAATTTGGGCTTCTATAGTTGAGCTTGATCTTACTTCATTAAGCCAGTGGGACTTTCATATGATGTATATGCTCTCTGGATGCGGTTACTTGCCTAGTGCACTGATTTATTTCTTGCTTTGGATTCAGCACCTATCTCTGTTAGTGTGTTTTCAATGACGTATCCACCATGCTAGGATATGTATTGAGCTTCATTACCCTTGCTTAGTCGGTTGTGCATTTGGTAGTTCTCTTTAGTTATTCTTGAGACCTACTACATGCATGATGTTTATGCCCATTGGATGTATCTCTCTCTGATGCATTGAGTTTTGATAGTTTTGGGTACCAATTACATGCTCCATCACTACTAGTTGCTCATACATATCATGTTTGTTGTAGGATATAGCTCATAGTTGGAGCTTGGATTCTCTAGATAGCTCGCCCACACTTGGTTTTGGATTTACTATTGTATTTGTTTTAGCATGCTACAATTGTAGTTTTTAGCATTATTTATAAGAGCAGACACCTTGTCTTGACGGTGCATTAGCTGCAATTAGTGGATAATAGCTCACTATTTTGATAGTTTCTCTTGCTTAGCCCTTGTGTTGGTTGTAATTTTGGGGTTGATTTGCTATAACTTACAACAACTTATCTTGTTGTACTGTGCTCTCATTTGTTAGCATGATGGCTAGTGGTTCAAATGATAGTTCTATCTTTAACATTGAAAAACTGGATGGCACTAATTATAGCCACTAGAAGGCATAGATATGGCAAGTTTTGGAGCAAAAATTACAGATTAAACCATTAAGATACAAGTAAGACACTCGAGTGTAAAGCCCAAACACTTTGACATAGAGGATTGGGATGAATTGGATGAGTTATGTAAATCTACAATCATTTTGTCACTCTCTAAGCAGGTCTTTTACAATGTTGTCTCTGATGCGTAGGCTCCATGGGAGTCATGGGGGAAGGTTTGTGATATCCATGACAAGCAAAGCCTTGTCTCTCAGATGTATTGACTGAAGCAACTTGTGGACCTTCGTATGAAGGAGGGGACTTCCATATCCACCCACTTGAATGAGTTTCATTCTATTTTCAACCACTTGTCTTTGCAAGGGATTGCCTTTAAGGATAATCTTCCACCATTGTTCTTGCTTGTTACATTGCCTAAATCATGGGTCATATTATGTACTATTATGTGTGCAAATATGCCTATTGATGGGCTAAAATTATAGGATGTAGAGGGTGCATTATTGAATGAAGAGTTTAATAGAAAGAATATTGATGCTTCCCATAGCTCTCATTCTTTGATAGTCAGAGGCAATACTGCTAAGAGCAGTAATGATCACTGTGGGAGAGGGTCTCAAAAGTCTCATTCTCAGTCATGTGGATATTGTCATAGTAAGTCCCATAGCCATAAGTCCGCATTAACTTGTCATTATTGGGGGAGGTAGGGTCATATTCAACCATAGTGCCATAAAATGTGTGATGACAAGCACAAGGAAAAGGGAAAGAGCAAAGTGTAGGAAAAGAATGATGATCGCAACATTTTCCCTAGCAAGTCCAACATCAAGATTGAAGATATTAGTGTGGTGTAGATTGATTTTGATGTCGATTACATACTTACAATTTTTTCTCTTGATATTTTGTAGCTGATTGATGCCTCATCCACCTATGCTCAATATTAGCTTATTGATTTAGGGGCTTCATTTCATGTTACCCCTCATCGAGAGGGGTTCCACTCCTATCGTAGCAATCAAATCAACAACATGGATGTACACAACCATTTTTTTTCATGATTTTCATACTAGCGTATTTGCAACGTTGCATAGGATAACACTGAGTATAATCGTGCTACTAAACCCTTTAACTTTTAAAATAAACATTTCCTATGTGTAAAGTGCATTATAAAAATCAAATTTTAGCCTATATTTAGCGCTCATTGTCCCTCCCCTCCTTACCATTTAATGTTATGTTGCTTTTGCAGTGGTAGGTGTAGAGAAAGTTTTCATATCATTTTCTTGTCTAAAAAGTAATAAATCACACACTATAACATAAAAATGGGGCTAAGCCTCATGCCTTAGACCCACCATATATCCACAAACACATTTATAAATTTATGTAATTTTTAAGCACATAAAATCTATTTTTTCCATATAAAACTTATTTTTCCTGATTTTTATTTATTTATTTATTAATAATTACTATTATTTTATGATTTTCTAACTCAACTTGATTAGGATTAAGATTTACCACTATCTTTCATTTCATTCCATAAAAACATGATTTTTTCACATCTGAAATGATAAAAATCCTTATTTTTCACTTAAATATCGCATTTCAAGCTTTAAATTATTAATAATGTTATATAAGGTTTAATTAGAGTTCTATGTATTGTTACTCGCAACCCTCAAAGACATATAGAATAGGGTTCATACACATTTTTATCCCATATGCACTTCATTTGGCCATTGGACCCGCCATTGATCTCCATACAATGCTTGACATTCCTTCTCAGCATCCTCTCAATCTTGCATCAATTTGGTGCATACTGGACAAGCATTTTTCATCTCCTTCTTCTCTTTCTATTTTCTACATGAATTGTCTCTTGGAGGAGAGAGATTGTAATGAAGCAAATTATCAACATGAGAGTTGAAGCCTACTCCAATTATAAACCTTGTAAATACTTGAGCCAAGAGAGATGACGGCTTTAGGGTTTAGTATAAAAAGGCAAGAAGTGCTAATGTAGCATTTATTATTTAGCACTATCACTAATTTTCCAATTTTTCTTGTCTTTCATATTATTGTACTTGGTTTGCAGCTCATGGATACATTGTGCTATGGTAATAGAAGATGTTTCATGGCATGGCCATGCATGGATCTCAGTTTGGTATATTTCTTGTTATGTGTAGCTTAGAATACTTTGATTTCTTGTTCATCTCCATTGTTATATTAGTCTTTCTTTACATTGGTATCAGAGCATTAGTCTAGATCCTTGTTAGGAGTCATTTTCTTGTACTTGATCCAATTTCACAGACCAGGGAGTGGAAACCACAATTAGATTTGAGTTATAGGACTTAGTTTCTTCATAATCAAAGTTATACTTGAAGGTCTGCTACAAACAGTGACGACGATGGTGATTCTTGGCACTACTCTATGGAAAATGGCAGGCTCCAACCAATTTGACAGCTCATGACCAAGTTTTGGACCAAAAATTGGGGTAAATTGGACAAAATGAGGGTTACATGACTTAGTATGGGTTAAACTTGAGTTACTTTTCAAGAACAGGGGTTTCTTCTCTTTCTTTTCAAGCTGTCCTCAAGAATCCATGGCCAAAGACTGATCTAATCTCCTTCCCATGATCTCTATCATTCCAATGGACTTCATAACCTTGCTCTTCACCTCTTGAGCTCTCTATAGAGTAGTGATTTGGCTCACTTAGCCTATTTTTTTCCTTCTTCATCTCGTAGTATGCTGCTGTGTGATTTACGCCTCTGCAAGGCATACTCCATCTTGTTTTGAAAAAAATGAGCTATATAGCTCAAGAAATCCATGGCTAATGCCCCAAACATAATTGGCAAGTGGCCTTCTTCAAGCTTGGACAAGATCCCTTCCATTCTTTGACTCTTCCCTCTCCCATGAAACCATAAACATGACAGTTTTGGACAGCATCAAAGAATTTCAGTTTTCTTGAAGCAAATGAAGTGAGTTCTAGTGGCAAATCACTCCTAGAGCTTGCTTACACCCGTGGCTTCAATCTATTGTCAACATTGAAGCAACATTGAAGAGTTTTTGGCATACATTGGTCTATGGAAGTTTTGGACATCATGCATCTTCAATGTCACCGAAATATTTGGTTCTCTTTTCAAAATTTGGAGTCTACAATCTACATTGGAGTTGTTCATTATCATCCTTCAAGCTCTACATCAAATGGAAGAAGATTTTACCTTCAACAACCATACTTGAAGCATTGGAGCAACAATGGAGTTCATAGGAGAAGAGTATGAAGTTGAGAGCTTATTCCATCTTGAAGCATGCTTAAATTGGGACTTTCTTGGATCATTTGAAGCTAAATACAAGTCATCTTTGTGAGAGCTATCTACATCAACCACACTCTTCACATACAAGAATAAGAGGTACTTTCAATCATATTTAATCTCTCCCTTTTGAATCCTATTGCTGAGCTAATTCAATTGATGGAAGAGGGATTAAAATGATTAAGAATTCCAATCATTTTCTCAAATGCATTTCATGAATAATCCATAGAGCTACCTTAGTGATTAATCACTGCTTGATCACTTTCATTCACTGAAATAATCACTCTCGATGCCTCTAATTCTCATCCATTTTTCCTTAACCCTGAAAGAGTATATCTTCATTCCCCAAAGAATGATCAATTGCAAATCTTATAGTTGGTAACTTGGTCTCTAGGGGTAGTACGCACTCCTCATCATAAACTAACTTGAATGGGGTGTGGTCGATAGTGCGCTTAAAGAGGTCGTATTATACATCCACACAACCACATATAGCTTCTTATCCCAATCTTGTTTCTACTCTGATACTATCTTTAATAGATACCCACAAGTTGTTTATTGGTACTTTCAACCTATCCATTCACCTGTAGATTATAAGGTGTCATTTTATTGTGTTTAATCTACCATGCTTCAGTCAGGCTCTTAATCACCTTATTCAAAAAATGGGTTCTGTAGTCTGACACTAACTCCTTTGGTGGACCACATTGGCAAATAACCTGCTCAAGCTGGAAGTTAGCAGTCTCCTTTGCATCGTCCTTCCTTGTCACTTGTGCTTTTTACCACTTTGTAAAAAAATCAGTTGCCACTATGAAATACCTCTTCTGCGCAGAGGATGATCGGGTAATAGGACCTACAAAATCAATGCCCCACTTTTGGAATGGTAGTATAGCTATAATAGGAATAAGTGGGTGCTTCCTATTCTCCCTACTATCCTGCCTTTGATATACATTACATATCTTGACATATGCAAATGCATAGTGAAAAATGGATGGCCACCAATATTCGGCTCTTAAAGCTTTTTGTGTAGTCAGTCGTGTCCTCCACAAGTAGAGTCATGATACTCTTCCAAGATAAATGGAACATCATCATGCATAACACATCAGTGATAAACATCCCCAACCCCCTACTGATATAACATTCTTGCAATTAAGGCAAATCCCAAAGCTTGTTGTTTAATTTTCCCCTTCTTAGCCTTTGACAAAGCGGCTCCATTCTCTCCTGTAGGTAGATAGTGCATTATGGTAGCATATCAAGATGGAATGGAAGCCATATCAATTTTGAATAGATCCTTAATGTCACTACCTTGAGTCAAAATTTCTTTTGACTCCTCAAAATCCACAAGAAATTAAATGATGCCTTGCAACTTTGGTGGCTTACTCTTGATTTCATAATCAAACTCCTTTAAAGTGATTAACCACTTTGCCAGGCAATCAAGCGGTTGTAACTTATTCATCAATAGCCTTAACCCCTCCGTATTTGTATAAAATACCACATTTTCATTGAGAATGTAATGCCTAAATTTCTTTATCACAAATACCATCCCAAGGTACAACTTCTCCATGTAGATGTAATTAATCTCTAATATCCCCAATTTACAGCTAGCAAATGCAATTGGATGATATCACTTCTCAAGACTAGTGCTTTCACTAATTTCTACTTTATATCCTCAAAGGATACTTGACATGGATCACTCCAAACAAACCAATAGTTAAAGGATAGTAGATTTGTCAATGGCAATGTCCTCTCTACAAGTGCATTGGTAAATCTTTGATAGTATCCCATTGATGATGACAGAAAGATGTGTACGTCTTTAGGAGTACGTGGTGGACTCATAGCAATAATAACCTTTATCTTTTAAGAATTATTTGCAATACTAGCCAAGTTAACCACATGGCCTTACAACAATCCATAAGGAACTCCAAAGATGCACTTTCTTATATTAAGAGCAATGTAGAATTGTTTGCAACACTCAAAGCATTTTCTTAAAATAATCAATTGTTTCTTCCTTGTGGTGGTTGCCCCTAGATCATCAATAAATATTTTCAACTCCTCTACTGGGGAAATATCACTAAAAGTCTTGTCAACTATACCAAAGAACCTGGCACATTGCATAACCCAAAGGCCATAACATGATATGCAAAGGTACCAAATAAAGTGATAAATGTCATTTTCAACTTGCCTTCCTCTCAACAGCCATTTCGTTATATCCAACAAAGTAGTCCATGAGTGAATAAATATCTCTATTGTTAGAAAGACGGATCTAGAGCATGGCAGAAGCTATGGAGGTTGGAAGATGAATACAAGACTCATGATGACATAGACAATGGTCTGACTGTTACATAAGTGAATTAGGTTCCAAGATGGAAGCTTGGACTCATAAAAACACAATCTTGTTTAAGAGACTAACAATGACAATGACACTAACTAAAAGAAGAAAATATCATGATATATTGCATTCAACTTATGAAAGTGATAGTCAAGTACAATGCTTTATAGTAGTTGGGTAGTGAAATTCTACCTCACTATGCCTATGGAATTCAGGGCATCTCTTCTTGGAGCATATATCATTTGTCATATCTTTCAACACCCTCCCCCCCCCTAAATGATGAGTTCCTACACTTGCTGGCTTTTGCCCACCCTACATGATGACATGGCTAAGGAGACTAGCTCATAGAGGCAGCCTAGTCAAGTCAAAGCTTGAGAATTTACATCTTTGGCAAGGGTTTTTTTTACAAAGAAAATCCACTAAGGGAAACAAAATACACTATGGGAAAACACAAGATCCACTATGGGAAAGATACAATGAAAATTTCTTCAAAACAATCTGTTAGAGTTGTTAATAGAGGAGGCATCTTCTTCATTCATAAATTGATTTTGATGGTTACCATTCTACTCCTGTTGTGCTCTTTTCTTGTGGAAACATTCACTAGTCATGTGCCTAGTCTTACCACAATAATGACATGTGAATCGATCCTTATTGTTGGTGTTGAATCCTAATCCACATTCTTTTGCTCCATAAGTTCCCTTGGTGTACAAGAGATTGCCTTTTGAGATGGTTTCTTTTGCATCCTTGTTTTTTGGTTTACTTTCTCTATCAAGTAAAGAATGCTCAATGTCTTTGAGTGAGAGATTATGAACATTACTTAGGTAGACACAAGGTTCTCATATGGTTCTTGATTTGCACTTGCTACTAGCACTGCTATGGCATCATCCTCATCTATGTTCTTCTTTAAAGTTGCAAGTTGAGTTTTTAGACTCTTAAACTTGTTAATGTGCATGGTCATAGAAGAATTGTCCTTATAGAACTGCATGAGTAATTTTAGTTTTGAGTTTTTAGCTTGAGTTCCAAAGATCCTATCAAGATCATCCCATGCCTTTTTTACATATTTGATGCTTGAGATATGGTGCAATACACCCCTAGCAATGATGCCTAGAGCTTTGTTGTTCATATTTTTCCACTCTTTTGTCTTAAACAAGACTTATTTAATGAATCTGTCTTCATCATCTTCTTTCTTGCCATCTGCATCTCCTATATCATCCTTTAATAGATCCCAGATGTCTTTGCTCATGAGATGGTACACTATCTTTTATTTCCAGGCGTGAAAGCCATCACCATTGAATTTGGCAATTTGCTCAAGTTTAGGCATTTTGAAGGAGGTCTTACCATAAGTATACTTGCACAGCTTCTATCTTTTTACAACTAGATTGAGGCTTGCAATAGATTTAATCAATTGGGCCTTCCATATTAAAAATCTTCATGTTTTTCATTGCAAGAACTAAAGTAAAACTAGCAAACCAGATGATCTTGAATGTGCCAAAAAAACACAAGTGCCAAGAAGCACTAGATTAGTATCAAAAGCTATGAAAAACTTGATGTCAAGCTTAATGATGCCTGATCTTCAGGTGGTTTTCTTGATCTTTAGGTGGATTGCTCCAAATCTTCTTCTTGAGTGTTAACTTTATGGAAACTGATTAGATCTGAGTAACAGAGGGTTATTTGAGCTAAGAATAGTGAGAAAATGAAGCGGAAAATGCTTGAAGTACAGAAGGTATGGTGGATTAGGGTTGCAAGAATAGGCCAACTGGTTTTTCAATCTTGCTGTAGCTCGTAGATGCAGTAATGTGTCAAAATATTTTGATGTGCAAGAAGATTATAAGCCAAGCTTCAAATGGTCTCTATCCATAGGATAATAGTGGTCTGCAGAAGGAGAATGAATTGTACGATTGGAATTGGCAGGTGTAGAATTACATCTATGACAAAATCACACAATGCTAGCTACTTTGTGCATCAATTGGCTCAATTTTTGTGATGGGATGAAGCATCATGGATTGTAGAGAAACTCTCTAGAAGAAATTGAATTGAGATATGGCTTGTAGAGAGAGTTATGAAGGCTCCAAGTGCTATTGATACAGTCTAGCTATGGCAAACAAGAAGGTAAAGTGGAGATGGAGGTGAGAAATGAAACCATGAGCTAACAACGAACTGATTGGAGGTAAAGAGAGACTAGAGGAGTAGAGTAGAGCTAAGCCATGCTTAGCTAAGCTCTGATATCATGTTAGAAAGATGAATCTAGATCCTAGTAGGAGCTATGGAGGTTGGAAGATGAATACAAGACTCATGATGACATAGACAATGGACTGGCTGTTACACAAGTGAATTAGGTTCCAAGATTGAAGCTTGGACTCATAAACAAAATCTTGTGTAAGAGACTAACAATGACAATGACACTAGCTAAAAGAAGAAAGCATCATGATATATTGCATTCAACTCTTGAAAGTGATAGTCAAGTACAATGCTTTATAGTAGTTGGGTAGTGACATTCTACCTCACTGTGCCTATGGGATTCAAGGCATCTCTTCCTAGAGCATACATCATTTGTTATATCTTTCAACATCTATCCACTAAATTTGGTTAATAAATGGCAGTGGATAGTAATCTTTGACCATTTGTTTATTGAGCTCACTAAAATCTACACAAAGTTAGATTTGATTATTGTTCTTTTTCTTGATAATTACTGGTGAACACCACTCCGTGTGGTGTATAGGAAATATGAGGTCAACCTTATGCAATTTTTGTAGCTCTCAGATGATCCATCCCTTAGCTCAAAAGGCATACACCTCACTTTTTTTCGCATAGGGCAGCTACCTTCCTTCAAGGGAATGGTATGCATAGATATACTTAGAGAAATACCCCTAAACTTATCATAGCTCTAGGGGAAAATATCATGAAACTCTTGGATCAAAGATACATACTCCTTCCTTTCTTCCATATTAAGTGTAGACCCTAATTTAATTGGTGATGGATCATCCAACATACCGAGGTCTAACTCAATCACATCCACATCTCTTATTCTATATTGAGCTTCTATCAACTCATTTAAAGTCACTTGGTAGATATATTCCATAGTGGAATCCTCTTTTGATTCATCACTTGACAAAGTCCCATTACCAGATGGATCCTCTAATGCATCTGAGACAAGAGTACTCTCTCACTTTGAGGAGATTCAGGATCTACATCCATTATCACATGTTGGGCACCTCTACCAAAAATAAGATGACCAACGGGTGTATTAACTTGATAGTCGGATTGTAAGATCCATGGCCTTCCTAACAATACTTGATAGCTTGGTTGACCTGCAAACTTGATAACCTTAAAGTCCACAATGCATTCCATATTGGCAACAGTCACACGGACTTTGGTAATGCAATCTTTAGGTTGCCTTAAAGTGTCATCAACCATCTTGAGAATTGTGGAGGCATCCTTTTGGATTTTCAATCCTAATCTTTCCATCAATTGTGAGCTCATAATGTTGACGGAGGATCCCATATCCAGAAAGGCATGTTTCACTATATGCCATCAACATTTGTTGCTACCCTTGGGCAATGCTTTTTAGCATGTTCAGACCAATCATTTCCCACCCAAGCTATTCCTAAGGGCTCAATGATATACCCAGTGTGAAGATTCTTCTTGAACTTTTTACGCACTCATGGAGATAACTTGATCAACTATAGAAGATTCACATTAGGCTTTATCTTGCAAAGTAGAACTCACTAAATCAAATTCATGATAGCTAGCAATGGTTCTCTTCTCGTGCTAGACTATTCTTTCTCTTTGCTGAATAAGCTTTGATGTCTCTTTCTTAGCTTTTACCTTCTTCTTTGGCAGCACCTTATTGGGGTCAATTTTTCCATCAACCACTTTTAATGGACCGGCTTCCACATTAGGGTTAAGGACTTGCATCCTTTTATCATCCTATTTGGGGTCTATCACAACATGTTTTGCATTATCCCTATCACCTTCTTTAACCTTTTGTCCTCTTGTAATGGCTTGCAAATTGGAACCTTGAGTGGTGTTAACAAGCACAGTTTTGATAAGGGTGACACCATACCACCTAGGCAGCTCCTCTACGATAGCTTTTCCTCTTTGTAGTATTTGTTTTGGCCCTTCATCTTGCTAAAGGTTGTTCCCTCGTGCTCAATGGTTTATTGGACATGGCTGCTTACTCGCTTGTTGAAGAGAGATGATCTTACTTTAGCAAGTACTAGCTAAATGATCGGACTTTCCAGATATATCACATTTGACATTAGGGTAGTTTCTCAGAAATTGTTGACCACCACACCACTTACAACTAAATCTTGATGGACCACCCTCTTCAGGGCATCGACTTCCTATCAAATTTAGTTGCTTCTTTAGAAAATTATCATGTATAGCTATTTGTCTATACTATTCTATTATTATATCAGTATATTGCTTCATCATTTCCTTGACTTCTCCATAAAGACATTTGATGCACTGGACTCATATCTGGGATTGTCTACTTTCCATCCAGTCAGTCTAACCAATTGATTAGAGATCCGCTACTATTGTTGATTAATTGAAATGACATTATGTTTGTCATTTGGCTTCCATTGTTCAGTGAGGCATTGTTCATGGGTATTCCTTGACTTCCACCAATCAATGCCAAATTATTTCCAAACCCTAGACTCGAATTTAAGTTTTCCCTAGAGGTGTAGGCTACTTGTAATCTCAACTCTACCTCCTTTGCTCATGTAATAACATTATCAATTTCAAAAGAGCAACACTACTCAAGTGTATCATATTAGAATCCAACCCATGTAGAAAGTACTACGATTAAGCAGCAACAACGATGGGAATATAGGTTTGCAATTTACAAAAAACTTCTTTCAGTTTCTTGGCATAAACTTGAACATTCTCATGATCTTAATATGTTCCATTAAGAACACATAGCCAATACACTGACCTCCTCTTTCATAGGTAAACTCTCTTTGAAAGGCCATAAAAAATAGATCAATTGTAGTTATGATTTTGCTTCTAGGCTATGATACCATACACAGCTCTCCCTTTCAAAATCATATTAAAGAACATCATCAGAAGTCCCTCATCTTAGATTCGATAGTTGACTATTAACTTTTGGAACTCACTAATGTGGAGCTCCGCATCTTCCTCTGCCAACCCATTAAAAATGGGTAGAGAAAATCCTAAGGCTCACAGATCTGGCATCCCTGCAGGGATTGCAATAGGTTGTGCCACAATGATGACTAGATTTGCTAAGGGCCTCTAAACTAGTGGAATCACTACCCCACTCAAAGTGGGTTGATTGATTGGGAGAGGAGGGATATTGCGGGCTGCTCCATTGAGGAGAATACCTCCTAATGATTTTGGCCCTTTGTCTAGCCCTTTAAGCTCTTTCTTGCTTCTAGATCTCGGTGGCTTGACGATTGTCTTTTGGATCTATTTGATTGTCTTTTGGCATACATTAAACAACTAGTCCCTATCAACCAAGATTTGGAAACCGCCACTTATTAGTAGCTCCTAGCAAATGCAACACTTGTTGGGACCAAAAATGGGCCTTACACTAGCTCTAAGGCTCTAGTTGAGGGCCTCTATGCTCAACCAAAACACCCCATGGTCTTGTGGCTAGAAGCATCTGGAGGCTACACGCACTAATCTAACTTAAATACGTGTTTGTATTGTTTATAGCCTAACAAATCCCTTTCCAACTCTTCACAGGGAGTATCCAAACATAATGGTGCCTAGCACCTCATAGCACATACACAGGGAGCACCCCTTCGGGTGACTATTGCAGCCCCACTAATGGCTCTCCTACACCTTGGGGATTGGCCCTGAGATATGTGCTGTTCTTTTTGAGCATGCAATACATATGACACACAGTCCCCTCTTTATAAAATTCATTCTAGGAGATGAAGTATAATCCTTCACTGAATCAATCCCCAAAGAAATGAACATACTAAACCTATAGAGCTTGGGACTTCTTGCACTCTCAATGTGGGTCAACATTTAGAAAACCAAGTGCTATGTAGTCCAGGAGAGCTGATACTCGTTTGTTGTTGATACCATGTATATGGAATGCAATGCAAAGGTGAATGCCCACAAGTGCATAAACAATTTTTTTAATCAAATCAACAATGTGGATGTGCACAACCAATTCTTTTCATGATTTTCATACTATTAGTGTATTTGTAGCATCGCATAGGAACAACACCGAGTATACTCATGATATTGAACCCTTTAACTTTTAAAATAAAAACACCATCTATGTATAAAGTGCATTATAAAAATCAAAATTTAGCCTATATTTAGCACTCATCATGACCCCTTCCCTCCCTATTGTTTAATGTTATGCTTACTATTGTAGGTGCAGAGAATGTTTTCATGTCATTTTCTTGTTTGAAAAGCAGTAAATCACACATATTTATAATTTTCTAGAATTTGTTGGTACGTAAAATCTAAATTTTTCCATATAAAGTCTATTTCTATTGATCTTTCTCTATTTATTTATTAATAATTATTTTTATTTTATGATTTTTTGACTCAACCTGATTAGGATTACTGAGATTCATCACTATCTTTCATTTTTCACTCGAAACAACAAACACTCTTATTTTTTCACCTAAATACTGCATTTTAGGCTTTAAATTATTAATAACAACTACATTTAATTACATATTTTGCATATTATCACTTGCAACCCTCAAAGACATATCAAACAAGGTTCATACAAATTTCTATCCCATGTGTACTTCATTTCAGCCATAAATTGTTAAAAACAAGTAAATTTTCTTCATTAAATGGACATAGCGCTAACTTGCATGTTTTGGGTCATGAAAATTGAATGTGTGGATAGCCAAGCATTGAACCTGCCATCAACCTCCACAAAGTGCCTAACATCCCTTCTTAGCATCCTCTTAATCTTGCATCAATCCAGTGCATACTGGACAAGCATTCTTATTCCTGTTCTTTTCTTTCTATTTCCTGCATGAATGGTCTCTTGGAGGAGAGAGATCGAGGACAGAGAAAGACTAGATCTAGAACTCCACAACTAGGCAGCCATGGCTCGTGTGAAGAAAGACGAATCGGAGTGAAAATTTGGAAAAGTAGGTTGGTATCTTTAGATTAGGTGGGTATTTTCAACCTTCAAACCCCCCTCTCCACTAAATCATCATGGCGAAATAGGCATTTGGGGCTCCAAAGGAAGCCCCCAAGAGTCACCCCCTTTCCCCCTTTACAAAATCTCCTTTACACTCCTTCTTGGTCTTGGGTGCCCACCATTTTCATGTCCAGCCTCTGAATTACGATCCGAAAAAATATGCTAGCTTATCTCGAGGTCTCGAACTGCTTGGAACTCGCTTTACTTCAATCCAACACTTGAAAAATTGAGAAAAATATGCAATCGCTATGAAGATTGGTCTTTTAAAGTAATTTGAATTCCTATCTTCCATAGCCACTTAAAATTGTTGGATCCGTGTCTTTCGCTTTCAGTGAGCTTCCATTTTTGCTTTAAAATGACATATTTTGGCATGTCTCTAGCTCTTTTTCCAACATAAAATCCCACTCTTAGAAGACTCATGAAGATTTGTTGTGCTCGGTGTTCTTTTTCTTATTGTGATTACATAAAGGATAAAAACAAGCTTGTTGATGAACACAATATAGATTTTCTAGTAGTAAGATCCTTGTTTCCTTGGTGTTCTCTCAAGAGCTCCATGTTTTTTGTGCGTAGTTGGGGAATACTGCCATCAACAAGCACACTAGAGGTTGAAAATGGAAGAAGTGGCACTGTTGAAGAGGAAGAAAATTAATGGAAGATTGTAGAATCCTTGCTACTATTGAAGAATTAGAGATCTTCATTGTCAAAGCCACTTTCTACAAGAAGTGCATCCCTTAATGATGAAATCATGTCATCATCTTGACGTGGGCTCTATGTGATAGACTGATCCCACTGTCTTCTGAAGCTACAAAAAGTTGTATCACAATAGTCAATTGTTTTCCACAAAATTGAAGAGTGAAGCAGAAATAGAGAGAATGACCATCCATGGAGACTTGGCCTTCATTAAAGAATTTTCAAACACCATCAAGTGGGATTTTGTGAAAAAGCTTTAGGAGTCATGGTCAATTGAAGTTCATAAGAATAAGAAGGAAAAGTGTTGGAATTTGTTTGTGGATTCTCAACAATAAGATAAGTGGGATACTTGGTGCAATGATATTGTCCAATTGGCAACTCATTCAAAGCTAGTAGACAAAGTGTTCTTCACAACCTATGCTATTGAAACCCTCTAAAGTTGGTATTATCAAGACAATGGCAGTATGGCGATCCTTAGAAAAATGAGTTTTGATACCTTCAAAATTGAATGTCTTCCCCTCTTAGTGGAATGAAAGCCAAATTCAAGGACATTGAAAAGAAGGAAGTAGAAGAAATGTTGTCAAGAGAGTCCTCCAAAGATTGAAGTCCTTTTGATTCTCTTCTATTGAGTGCAAAAAAATTGGGTGGAGCTAACTCCTTGATAAATGACATGATCAAGAGGTAAGCAATAGGACAAGTCTAGAGGTACATGAGAAGAGAGAACAAGCTAGCAATAGAAGTCTCCTTTGACGCCCTTGTGGCACTCTTTACAAAAGTCCCAATGGTGCATCAAGATCCCCTTCCTAGTTAGATCCACTTGGAAATATTGATGATAGGCCAGCGAATGTAATCAGTCTTCTAGTGAATGGGTGGAAGCATATGTCTCGTTTAGAATGGAATCCATATTGAAGGGATGGACTAACAATCACTTGGATAAAGGCATCCAAAAGGGAGTTTTTCTTAGAGACTTACAATCAAAAGTTTGTAAGTTTGTGGAGCTGATAAGACCAGCCAACTTGCAGGCTGCAGTGGAAGGTGGAAGACTATATGATGAAGTTGAAGCAAGGCTATCAATGACCTCAAGAAGAGGAGTCTTACCTCCTCCCATTCCAGGAGTGGTATATCCACCAAATGTAGTTCTAGGGGCTATTCCCTACCCCTATCCTCGGATGCACACATCACTGCAATATAGTGCACTGAATCCACAGTGGCCATAGACAATAGTATCTCAAATGATGGTTCAACCACAACAATAGTGGCCTCAAACAATTCCCCCAATGGTGACTCAACAACAACAATGGAAACCTACCAACTAGAACCAACCACCGGTCTCAATAGGAGCTTTGAATTAGAATTAGAACAAAGGACCCTTTGGATTAACCCAACCCATCTATGCAGTGATTACGAAGGCTTCCCAAAATCCTACTATGAGTACTCCAAGAGTAGAAAATTTGAAGGACTATTTGTCCAATTTAGTTGCAAGCATCAACAAGGAGTTGATGGATGTGATCACATAATAAATGTAGACACTAAAGGTGAATATTTCCAACATATTCGGTCCTATAGGAGGTGGAAGAGATGTGATGAGATCTAATACATGATGTGGGTGCCATCATGCAGAACATTTAGCCACAACTGAATATACCCAAAAACCAACTATCCTTGGAGCCTTTTGTTCGTACTGTTTAAGGAAGAACCATACAAAATATATCTGCTCTCTGAAGGAGATGCATGAACAAAGGAAGAAAGACGAAGAAGCAAGATTCAACTTTTTAGAATCCAAGATGACCACCTAGGATATCAGACCAAAGCCTAGAGAGTTCGGTCCTAATTTTGGCCCAAGAGATTTCCCTCTCAAAGTTAAAGAGGATGATAGTTTGGCGACAGAGATCAAAAGTGGAGTGTTATAGATGTGGAGAAAAGGGACATATCTCACCAAATTGTCCAAACCCTAGAATGTCCATGGGCTACAAATCTTTATGCAGTCCATGCAAAGGTGAAGGCCACACTACAAAAGATTTTCCCACTCCAGATCTCGTGAAAGCCAACACCATTGATGATAACCAAAATAAAAGACCCAAGAACATGCCTCCAACTTGGTGGAATTAGAAGTTTCCGCAATAGTGTGTGCCAAGAAAAGAGAATCCATAATTCTAAAAGAGATGGTTCCTTCTGTCAAAACGGTAAAGTCCAATATTTCAAAAGAGAAATAGAATAGTACAAAATTGACAAGAAGATGTGGCCTAAGGATTGCCCCACAACTATCGATAAGTCGAATAAATACCCAGAGCCTATGAAAGAAGTGGATGTGGCCAATACCTTCCTAGATCTTAGTACCCGAGAGATTAGCATTTAGATTGAGGGATGTTTTGTGGCATATGCATTGATTGATGCTGGTTCATCAGTGAATATAATGATAAATGTGATAATGAAGGATCTAGACCTACAAGGCATGTAGCCTACTTAGTGTCTTATTAGACTAGCAAACCAAAGTAGAATTAAGCCCTTAAGCATTTTTCCATATGTGAAGACAACTCTCGCAAGACAAGACTATTGGCTAACCTATTTGGTGGTGAAACCAAATTCCTATGGAATCTCATATCCTCTGCTACTAGGAAGACCATTGATTTTTGAAGTAAGAGAACAAATAGATTGGTTCAAGGGAAACCTAATCCAAGAGTAGAGAACCCAACAAGGTAGTGGTAAAGTTGTATGGTTCGCAAAAAGGTAATGGATCCACCTCCATGGAAGTCTTAACCGACTCCTTCAATGAAGTAACATATGGTATATCAGTAGATGAAGAAGCCATCAAATAGATATTTCCCACAAAAATAGAGGCACATCCTTGATAGTAGTAGGCACTGTAAGAAGCTAACTCCCAACAGAAGCAAAGCCCTTATTAATGGGTGAGTGTTTACTGCCTGAACTAGGAAATGGCTTTTGAAATTACTTTTGATAGTGAGATAGAGACATGGATATACTGCTCTCCCTATTATATGGCCACAGAGATAGACACAAGAGAAAATCCAGAGGCAAAAGTAGAAGCAAAGGATATAACAGAGAGTCTATTTTTCTTGTATAGAGCCCTTACTATAGAGGCAAAGACATGGTCTGTCAAAGATGAGGATGCAAGTCAAGATGAAGACAATGAAAGTACTATTTGGACTAGTTAATGAGTCATAGCATATGGAAAACCTCCATAAGCAGAATGAGCCTTTCTTTAACAGTGGCTCTTATCACCCTAATTTACCCTTCTCAAGAAAGGATGATGATGATGCACCTTGCTAAAAAACACTAGTCCGATAGCCTAAACAAAACTCAGATGGGTTGTGTTATGTGACATTCCTAGAGGCATCCTCAGAATATGAGTCCTCAAGTCAAGAGATAAGTAACTCTTCCATAAAATTTGAAACATACATGATACCATTTCAACATCCCAAAGAGTCAATTGAATTTCCATGGAAAGAATTTGCTTCCAGCGAAGCATCAGATGAGGAGGCCACTTTCTTGAAGGAGTCAGATCTATACCTAGAAGTATTCCATGGGATCTTCATCTATGAAGTGGAAGGTGAAAAGCAATAAACTTTTGTGGATACAAATGGTACTAAATGTCACTTGAAGATAGAAGAGGAGTTATTGGTCTTGCATGACCTATTGAAGGAGAATTTGGACGTGTTTGCATGGTCATATAAAGATCTGAAGGGGATTGATTCCAGTGTGTGTCATCATCACATTGATCTTGAGCCTAATGCCAAATTGGTGAGGCAAAGACAAAGGTGCATGAATCCAAATTACTTAGCCCTAGTGAAAGCTAAATTATTGAAGCTCATTGAATTTGAGTTTATCTATCTCATGGCCAATAGTGAATGGGTTTTGCCCATTGTGGTAGTACCCAAGAAGAATGGAAAGCTACAAATATGTGTAGTCTTTTGCAAGCTGAACTCCAAGACAAAGACTGATCATTTTCTATCCCTTTCATAGACTAGCTGTTGGGGACACTGTGGCTGGACATAGAGTGGTTGGATAGTCTTATGCCAAAAAGGCTCCTTGAAGTTAGATTAGCCAATCTACTATGCAAGCCAAAAAGTGAATGACAGAGAAAGAAACTACACAGTGATAGAGTTAGAGTGCCTTGCAATGGTGTTTTCCTTAGAGAAATTCTGACACTAAATTTTTTGTGGACCATGAGGCACTATCCATCTTAATGAATAAGGCAGATGTGAAAGGTCGAATGATAAGGTGGATCCTTCTATTCCAGGAGTTTGATTTTTGAAGTGGTTACCAAACCCGATCACTCCCATGTCTTGGTTGATCATTTGGTGCATATCTCTCTGAGCAATGAAGAGGCACATGATGATCCAAACCTCCCGAATGCTTCCTTATATTTGGTTGAAATTGTAACTCCTTGGTACATAGACAATAACGAACCTCTTGGTGAGTCAACAATATCCTCCTTTCGCATCTCCAGCCGCCGTGAGAAGAAGAAGCTTCTGTTGGAATCAGCTCCCTACACCCTGTTAGGTGATGCTTTGTACAAGAAAGGCAAAGACAAAGTGGTACGAGATGTTTTGCAGGAGATGAGATTGGGATAGTGCTAAAAGCATGCCATGATGAGTCCTATGGAGGACACTTTGCAAGAGAAGTGACAGCTAGAAAGGCTTTGCTCGTAGAGGATACTGGTTGCCTATATTACACAAAGATACCTATGACTACTGCAAATGTCATGATGCTTGTTAGCAAATGGGAAAGCCTACCAAAACCAGTGCTATGCCACTACAGCCCATCCTTTCCTAAAGCCATTCAAGAAGTCGGGTATCAATTTCATCGGCCCCATCGATCTGCCAAATAGAAGGAAGCAAAATCGATACATTTGATTTGTATAGACTATGTGACAAAGTGGTTTGAACCCAAAGCTATCAAACAAGATGATGACAACAATGTGGCCATGTTTTTGTATGAGAACATCATTACCCTCTTTGGTAGTTCTTTAGAATTGGTCAGTGATAGAGGTACTCATTTTTTGAACAAGATTATGGAAGAGGTGATAGAGCTTTATAAGATACACCATCATAGTCCACACCCTACTACCCCAAAGCCAGTGGCCAATTCAAAGTTACCAATCATATCCTCTGCTCAATCCTGACAAGGAGGATTATTACACATCGGTGTGATTGGGAACATTGACGTAGAGAGGCCCTCTAGGTGTACAAAACCTCTTATAAGACTCCTATAGGACAAACACCTTTTTAGTTGGTGTATGGCACAAAGCCATCTTTCCTATCGAGTTAGAAATTTCCTCTTTATGAGTGGCTATCATCGAGTGCTTGGGAGATAATGAGTTAGTGTAGCATCATCTTCTCACTTGGAATGTTTGGACGAAATATGTTAAATGGCCTTACAATGTTTGGAAGCCACCCATGCTTGACAAAAGGCTTACCATGATAGCTTCATAAGGCACAAATAATTCAAGTAAGGTGACCTTGTGCTCACATATAATTCGAGGTTTGGCAAGTTTTCAAGCAAGCTCCAACAGTGCTGGATGGGCCCCTACAAAGTACTTGCTATTAACCCTAATGACTATGTTCAGATATAGACCATGGACACCTCTGAAGACCCCTTAATCAATGGCTATCTCCCAAAGAAGCACTTCCATCCTTGGGGATCCTGGCAATCACAGCCAGCAGTTTCTCTCCCTCGGGGATGTTGCTCCTTTCTACTTCTTATACTACTATTGATACCCATCATTCTCAGCTTGATGGGGTGGCACCATTCTGTTAGCCCCTCACCTCCACCTCTACCTTCTGTTTGATTACCTTCATATTCAATCCAATTGACGTGGCGTGGATGGTTCTGATAAATAATATTCTAGCCTTGTGAAAAAAAAACACACAAAATGAAAAAAAAATTGTTATGGGAGAAAATGAAGCAATTCCCTATCATAACAGACTTTGCTCCAAGAAAAGGTGGCAAACACCCTTGGGTGGGAAACTTATTGTGGAAAAGGTGGCAACATTCTGTAGTCCAGATCCGTTGATTCATCAATTGAACTTCCAAGATCTAGTATTGAAGTCTCCTCCCTTGGTATGTTGTGTCATGCTACTCTCTAAAGAGCATTTGACTCCTCTAGCAATATCAAATGAAGATTCCTACATTCAAACCATGTTCCTGATTTGTAGGCTACCTCCCTGGGTACACCTCTCCATCAACAGATAGCGTTCGGCATCATTAGCAAGCTAACGTTGATCTTCATTGAAAACCCCTTGAGTTATGTGATCTATCATCTTAACTAGATGGAGATGTGAGTATGGGATACCCTCTTTACTTATCAACAAAGCGTGAGATAGAGGGTGGGGTGAGTGACCAATCCTTGCCCTTTAACACGAGAGGTGAGATGTGTGAATGGAGCATTGCACGCATGGGTTGGGCCTCTCAATGCACATAGCACGATTTGTTCCTGTCTGGGGCACTATAAGGCTCCCTGGACATTACGCTAGTACAAGGCAGGATGCATTGATGCTATCAATTGTGCATAAGGCATATAGCCTTCACAAAAGTGGCGATAAAGATTAAACCAATGGGTGTCAAGAATCGGGTCACCCTCTTATATTCATAAATAGAGCATGAGACAAAGGGGGGTTGAGTAGTGACTAAGATTTCGTTTAATCAATTGAGAGGTGAGGTTTGAGGGACATTACGACACTAGCAACCTTCTCGTTTTCCTATGCACACGTGGGATGGCGGGCCTCTACCATCATCACAAGACACATCACTATGTTCTTTGCACTGCACTATAAGGCTCCTTGGCCTTCCTCCTTGCACTATGCCAAATTTTTTTAGGACGCACTAATGCACCATAAATTGTGCACATTGACATACTTCCTCTACATCATTCCCATTTTTGATTTCTAAAACGGGTGTGAGATATGGGTCCCATTCCACTCCTCATCGAGCGATGTTAGTTATGGGGTGAGTGACTAATCTATCATCCCAACATGAGTGATTGTCGAGATTGAGTATTGTATTCTTCGCCATCGATGGCTTACCGGGTCTTCATCAACGACTCTACCTCCGTGTTACTGTTGCATGGTCCTCATCAATCACTTGAATGGGCCAAGTGTTTCTAACTCCACCTCTTGCATTTATTAATGTGTATGTCATGTCTTAAGTGTGGGGATGCAAGGGTACGGGTCATGGTCACGTATTAGGCCTATATTGATTAGTCAAACCGATCTGTTTGTGTTTTAAGTATGGGACCATGTCTCTGTATGTCTCGTCTGCATACATTTATGAATACACTGCTCTATGATGGTTACACAATGAAATGTCTATTTTATGCCCTATTGAGGTCCCTTCCTTACTCACCCACTCTATTCTAACCCATTCCTACGGTCTTCTCTTGCCCTGCCCTTCTAGTTATTTTATCATTTGCTGATCCTCCACATGAATGTATCCTACATTCATTGAAATTGGAATATGAGTTTACAGCCCTGTTTGTCCCTTTGAATTGGCCACTTTTCTTTTTTATTACTCTCTATTCTGAGTAATGGTTCATCAGTTGTTAATTTTTGAAGAATTTTCCGTGAATTGAATGTGTCTCCATGCAAGCGTATCTTTTTAGTGCTAGAACTGTAGTTTGATGTAATAGCCCCAATCTTCCCCTTTTCTCAAACACTTTTTCTTTTTATAGCCCATCTTTCTGATGCATAGCCTGGTTATTATTTATTTTTGCATGTTTGTGGGTTTCTTTTTATGCATTTTTAATGTTCTTTCCATGTGAACATGCTCTTTTCTCGTTGGAATGGCATCTTATTTGGATAGCCTCAAGTTGTTAGTCCCCTCGAATATTTTTTTCTTTTTTCTCCCTCTTGTTTTGACCCACTAATTTCTTGTTATTAAATTTTAGTTGTGTTTTTCTATGTATTTTTATCACTTTTCCATTTGAACGTGCCTTTCTTCCACCAAAATCATGTTTTGACCTGATAGCCCTATCAAACACTATTCCTTGGACAAATTTTCTTTTTGTTGCCCCTTGTTTTTCCTGCTAGATGGTCTAAAATGATTTTTTTTTTCAATTTTCATGTGTGTTTTTATCTTTTTTCCATGCAACCCATCCCATTTGTCATCGGAACCATGTTTTGACTTGATAGCCCTATCTATAAACCAAACATTTTCCTTCTTGTTGCATTCCACTGCGATCATCCAATTTTTTATTATTAATTTCTAATTACATTTTTAAATTTTATTTTTCTATTTTTTCTATGTGAACGTACTCTATTCTTGTTGGAATTGTGTTCTAACTTGCCAAACCTATGCAACACTTTTGCTTGGAAATTTTTTCTTCTTTTTGTACTTCATTTTGATTGATGAATTTTTGGTTATTAATTTTTACGTGTTTTCATACGTGTTTTGTCATTTTTCCATGTAAATGCTAGTTTTCACCTCGTATTGCATGTTGTTGTATCCACCGTGTTGCATTTGACCCAAACCTACTTTTCTTGCTCATGCCTAATCCCATCATGGTAAAATTTTTTACTTGTGCCCCACAATGGTGCGCAGGACGAGGGCACTTATTTTTTTGATTCTTTATTTTTATTTAAAAAGAAAGAAAAAAACTCAAAAATAAAAAAAATCCCCCCAACCATTCCCTCCCACTCCCTTTCTCTTCTCTTCTCTCTCTCTCTCTCTCTCTCTCTCCTTCTTCTTCTTTCTCTCTTTCTTTCTTTCTGTTCTCTCTCTTCTCCCTCCATCTCTTCCCCTGACATTGTCTTCTTCTCCCTCCCTCTTCCCCCTCCTCTTCCCCTACTTCCTCCTCCCCCTCCCTCACTCCCCCTCCATCTCTTCTCTTGCTTCCTCCTTCCCCTTCCCCTTCCCCCTCCCCCTCCTTCACTTCTCCTACTCCCTCCCCTCCCTCATCTTCTTCCTTGTAGGCCCTCCTTCTCCCTTAAGCACCCTGGCCATTGCCACCCCTAGCCGTCAATGCTCGCCCTTCCGCATTGTCGCCGCTTTGGGACCTTCCTTGCCACCTCTGCCTTGTGCCTATTGAGATATTTGCAATCACACCTACTTCAGTCTCCTTGGATGGAGCAGTGAGGGCTCAAGACAAGAATCCCATAAGCATAGTAGGAGGATGTGCTGCCTAGAATTTCCTATAAAGCATTATACTTGCTTCCTTTTTTCAATGAGAAATGATAGTACTCTTTTCTTTCCACTAAAGTGTCATTGTCCACACACAAGATTGTGTTTATGAGTCCAAGTCTCAATCTTGGAACCTCATTCACTTATGTAACATTTGGTCTTGTCTGTGTCTATGTCTTCATGAGTTTGGTCTTCATCTTTCAATTCCATAGCTTCTGCATTTCCATGTCCTAGATCCATGTTTCAACATGGTATCAAAGCCATGTTGAGCATGGCTTAGCTCTTCTCTCTTCTCCTCTAGTTCCTCTCCATCTCTGGTGGTCAGATCATTACTTACTCAAGATCTCATCTTCCACTTCTATTTTCACTTGTATCTTCAATCAAGCTTGTGGCAGCCATAGCAGGCTGCACCTACCCACCTTGGAGCCTCTTGATCTCTTCAACTAGGCCATCTCAACTAAAGCTTCCTTTTGGAGATATCTTCCTTTGCTCAGGGCACTTCTTCCTGGCACTTCAAATGCTGACATTGGTGATTGTATGCTCCAGCATTGCAAAAATTTGACTTTGCTACCTATTTGTGCCTGCAGTCCGTTTATACACCGCCCTACGCAATCTTGTCCAAGATCATAGGGCTTTGCAAGCCCATTAGCCAAGCTTCATTCCCATATAAAAACTTTTGGAAATGGTTGAGTATATAGCCCACACAGAGAGAAAAACCCTAAAACTCCATAGCCATTTCATTTCAAGCTCTCTTTTCCACTTAAATTTCTCACTATTCCAGTCAACTTAAGATTCTAGCCTACTAAATCTGAAGTTCCCACCATCAAATCAAGGAGGGGAAGATTTGGATTTGAAAGATCTTGAAGTTTTTGGAAGACCCAAGAAGATGCAAGCATAGTGTCTATTGACACTCATTCAGTGACTTTTGCCACTTGTGTCCTTTTACACAATCAGCTCATTTACTAATCTTGGTCTAAGATTTTTGGTGATGATTTGCTGTTGTTCCAACCATCCAACATGGGAAAAGACTCTCCAATAGCTCGCCTCAAAGGAGTCGGGTTTCACACCTGGCAAACCCGCATCAAACTCATACTAATGAAGAAGAGCCTATGGGCCATTACCAATGGACAAGAAAAGAAGCCTTGGGATGCAACTCTTGCAGTTACTTGGCCGAAAAATGATGATAAAGCACAAGCCATTATCAAATTGGAGTTGGATGACAGCTACATCCATCATGTAGATGCTTGTGACATGTCACATGACACTTGGGATAGATTAGATACATTGTTTGGTGCACAATCCAAGTCCTCCAAGTATGGTTTACTGATTGAATTCTTTTGACTTGATATGAAGTCTAATACATCCTTGGCATCTCATCTGAACTACATGGAAAGTCTCCTAACCCAACCTTGCAGGGATAAATCTCAAAATGGATGAAGATATTTGTATGGGTGTTTTGCTAAAAAGTTTGCCTTCTGATTATGATAATGTTTCAGCCACCTTAAGCAACATGCCAAACCCTAAATTGGTTGACATTAAAGCTTCTTTGCTAGAGGAGGAAAAGAAGATAAAGTCAAAGGAAGAACCAAGCACCTCTAAAGATGAACAAATGCTATATGTCAGTAATAGGAACAAAGGATCCATTATTTTGTGACTTTTGCAAAAGGACCGGGACACACTGAGAAGTTCTCTCATGCCAGGAAGAGGTTCCAAAAGGCCTATCTAGTTGCTGTCAAGGAAGAAGAAGACCATGGAGAAGAAGAAGAAGATCACCAGGAGAAGGACAAACCTCATTAGTCCTTCTATTCTGATAGCCTTTTTTAGCCTTGTATTGCCTAGTCCTGATGCTTTTGACATAAGGTTGTAAACTCCTCATGTAGCCTTGTACTATAGCCTCTGTACACTTTGTGAGGCCCCTGTTACAGCCTCTAGATGTCCACCAATTCTTTGGTACCCACACTTAGCCTTTTTTGTGATAGCCTCTGGTGTTTACCAAGTTTGTGGTGTGCCCACACTTTTCAGGTGGTTGCTCACTAAAGCCTCTACACACTTTGTACTTCTGGTTGTGATTGAGGAGGGGTGTTGAGATATTTGCAATCAAGTCTACTTCAATCTCTTTGGATGGAGCAGTAAGGGCTTAGGACAAGAATCCCATAAGCACAGTAGGAGGATGTGCTGCCTAGACTTTCGTATAAAGCATTGCACTTGCTTCTTTTTTTCAATGAGAAATGATAGTACTCTTTTCTTTCTAGTAAAGTGTTATTGTCCAGACACAAGATTGTGTTTATGAGTCCAAGTCTCAATCTTGGAACCTAATTCACTTGTATAACAATTGGTCTTGTTTGTGTCTATGTCTTTATGAGTTTGGTCTTCATCTTTCAACCTCCATAGCTTCTGCATTGCCATGTCCTAGATCCATGTTTCAATAGTGCATCTCCTCCTCTCCCTACACCCCCCGCGCCGTTCCCATCATTGTTGCCTTCCCTCCCCTATCCCTTATCGTACACCCCTTGACCACCCCCAACCCCCAACCCCAAAGCCCCCACCCCGCCCACCTTACCCTACCCCCCAATTTGCTCTTTCGTCATCCCTTCCCCCCAACTTCCAGCCCACTATCTAGCCTTTCCCTTCCCCAACCTACCCCCCTATCTTGCCCTGCCAGCCATCCCCTATCCAACCCTTTATCTCGCATGCCACCATTCCCACCCACCCCAAAACTTGTCTAACCCCCCCTCCCCTCCAAAAATTGACCACCCTCCAAAAATTGTCAACCCCCTCCAAATTTAGCCCCCCCCTAAATTAGACCCCACCTGTAAATTCAGCCCCTTGCCTCAATTTGACGCCCCCTCCAACTTTGACCCCCCCTTGCCCCCAATTTGGTCATTGCCCCCAAATTTGGGTCCTCCACCCCCGATTTATACCCCCTCCTTCGCATACCCTCACGTCACATAATGGGCATTCGTGTGGATGGTGGTGGGCTCCTCCCGCATGCTTTCTTTCATGGTTATTCACATACAGATTTTTTGTGGTTTGTGTGTGCGTGCTGTCTAAGATCCCTTTCACGCACAAGAGGCACGTTTGATCTTCTCCGTGCAGTGGATTTGTTGTTATTCACACGCAGATGTAGTTGGTACCTACCTTTTACTCGTATTATTATTTATTATTAACTTTTAAAAAAACTAAAAACCCCAAAAACACATAAAAACTCATTAAAAAATCAATTTAAAAGGGAAAAATTACTAAAAATTTACACAAAAAATAAAATACTTCTAGAACTTAGGACAACCCATTTCTAATGAAAATTTACATAAAGAATTATTTTTTTGGAAAATCTATTTAAAATTTGTTAAATTCATGAAAAATCTGTAAAAATCCTAAAAAATAGTTGAAATTTTTTCAACAATCCACTCCCCTACATAAATTCCACTTGCTTTTAATTGAATATTTCTTTCTACTAACATGACATCCTCATTGAAAAAACAAAACAAACATCAACACAAACACAAACACCAAAATTAAATTTAAAAAAAACAAAAAACCAATTTAAAAAAAACCAATAATGACATCAGAAGTCAAATGGTAGTCTTGCCAGTCCTATTTTTTGTTTGTTAGTGGTTCTATCATGAGTTTTTAATGGCTTCTTTCTTTAAGTTGGAGTCAAGGATATAGTGTGACTTAATTATATTTTATTTAGAGTGCTTGATTACAGGGGATTAGGATGCCTATTTGTTTGCATATCATGAAGCTTTAGATCGCATGCATGCGTAGGTATGTCAAAAAATTTTCGTAGCTTGTGGTTTGCTTGGGGTTGTTTGGTTTAGTCTTATTAGTCTTGATTTTTTTCCCTTAATTTTTTCTATCTCAGTTATGGTTTGTGTATTGGTTTTTTGCAGGAATTCCCTACTTTGTTTTCCTAGTTTTGTGTTATTTTGATTGAATAATCTGAATGGCACCTCTTAAACCTCCTACGCTAGTGATTCATCATCTTTCCCTTTCGGTCCATGATTATTCTCTCTTGATGGATGTTGATTGCATTCATAAGGCTAGTCTTCATCTTTTTATGGTCTTGAAGTTCCCTCCAATGGATGCAAAAATTTATTACTCTTTTTTGGGGACTCACAAGAAGCTTTTGGGCTTGGTTTATGGTATTTGGTTCTCTTTATCCCCTACCACCACTAGCAATGAGACCTTGCTCTTGCCCTTTGCAACTTTCCCTCTGCCTAGTGGTAATAATTTATTATCCATTGAAGAGATTCTTGCCCTTTTGCAAAAGGAGATATCTACTTTCGTAGGAATAAGGTTATCACTAGTTCAAGAGTATCAATGGCACATATTTTCTCTCCCTTATGGAAGCAATTATGCCAGTTTCTCCAGGACCGTGGGCAAGCCTACATCCAAGTGTTTGTTCAGGGAACTATTCACTGCATCTATTAGAATCCTTGAGGAGGTTAAGTTTAACTAGACAACCTTTCTATTGACTAAAATGGATCAGCATTTTCAGCGTGTAAAGAAGGGTCCACTCAGTACTATTTCCTATGGGGTTCTTCATACAAGATCATTCAATTGGCATCTCCCCCAGGTGGCATTCCTCTACCTGATCATGTTTCACTTTCGTAGAAGTCTCCTCCTTTTGTTCCTTCTCCTCCTCCTATGCAACCCAACTCAGATTCAACAGATATGCCCCCTATTAGGTTCATTCATAAGAAGCACCGCACACAAGGTCCTCTTGATCCTACTCCTATTCCATTGCATGTGGTCTAGACCCTGATACTTGAGGTGTTTGGTATCTCCCTTCTTGCATTCCTTACATGTTCTAATTTGTTTGCAGTACAAAGGGAAGGTAAATTGGATTCACAAATTCTTTCATGCATCTAGACATTAATTATTGGCACCCTGTTTTTCTAGCTCATATCAAATGTCCAAACTACAATGGAAACAACTTGGACTTCTTGTCTACACAGGAGTTTCGGCCTCTCTGCAAGATAAGGTGGATTCCTTGGCCTATCAATTGAGCAAGGAACTAGACGATTTGGCTTCAGAAAGGTCTTCCCCTAAGTGATATACATAAGCAAATGCAAGGAGCTATTGTTTTAATAATGTCTCAGAAAGCTACTATTAGAGAGTTGGAAGTTAAAGTTGTAAGCTTAGAGGTAGATAAGGTGTCCATTACTGAAATAGAAGGATGCTGATTTGGCAGAGATGCTCACTTTAGCCAATGAAGCTTAGTGTTTTGAGGGTGAATTAAAACATTCCAAAGTGACTGGTGGAATTTCAATAGAAGAATATTGACGATTTGCACTCTAAAATAGTTACCCTCTTTGTTCCCCTTTATGCTCCTATTATTCCTTCTATTGTGCCTTCTAAGGAGGAGCTAGAGAATTTACATGAACGGGCTAGGTTGTGTGATGCCTTTGCTACCAAGGTGAAAAGGTTGCAGCATCGTATGGATAGTGTGTAGGAATCTTTTACTCATTACAGTGAACTTGTCTCCCCTTTGTTCTCTTTTTGGCTTAAATATCATTAGCAGAGGCTGGCCTTCTATATCATTTTGAGCAATGTGGATTTATAGCCTCTAGAGGGTGGTTAGCAAGATCTTTGGTCCAATGATTTTCTTAAATCAATGTTTGATAGAGCCTTGGATGACATGCTTAATCCTCAAGTCAGATTTCTCTCTTTCATGAATATTAAAGGAGATTTGAAGATTTCAGATGAGGAGGATTTGAATATTTATGCGGGTGATGTGGTTTTGCAAGCTATATTATATGTACATTCTATGGAGTGATCTTGTGGATGGTTTGCAAAATTTTCATCAGTGCACATTATGGTGTAGAGGAGTTGATTGGAATCCTCCTTTGGATGATGGTATCATAGGTCCATGCCATCAACAAAGTACTCCTTATAAGTATGATATCCATCCGTTGGGTGCTAAAATGTTGCAACACGTTTCTCATAATCCTTTGTTTATTGAGGAGTTCTTCAAAAATTTTAATTTTCATTATTCTATTTATCCTCATGATCATGATGATCTTATTTCCTATTCCCTCAATGCTACTCCCCTTTCTTCTTATATTCATATTCTTACTACTAATTTTGATTCTATTCCTCTTTTATCTTTTGCCCTTGCTTTATTCCCTCTTATTCAAGTTTTTTCTCCTTGCCATTTTATTACTGATCCTACTATCTCTTCTCCTCCTATAGGTCATTCTCTTGTTGTTCTATTCCTTCCACCTTTTGTTTAGAATCACTTAAAGCCTTTTTAGTGTTATTTTCTCCATTTCCAACATCATTATCCTTACACTTTTCATATTTTTTGTTGAGAATTAGGCAATCCACACCCGCTGTAGCCCCTTTGTATGGAGGAGCAATTGAGCTAAGGATATGAAGGCTTGCTCAATCCCATAAGCACAGTGGTGAAAGTGCTACCTATCCTGAAGCTAGAAAGCATTGTACTTGCCTATCATTTGAATGCAATGTCATAGTACTTTTGTCCTTTCACTCAAGTTTCTTTTTCACTGTCTACATGCACAAGATTGTCTTTATGAGCCCAAGCTTCAATCTTGGAACCTCATGCATGTGTGTAACAAGTCATTTGTAATGTCTATGTCTTCATGAGTCTTATCTACATATTTTATCCGCCATAGCCATGCTCTAGATCCATGCATCTCAACATGGTATCAGAGCCATGGTGAGCATGGCTCAACTCCCTCCTCTACTCTTCTATCTCTTCGTCATCATTGCTTAGCTCAAGTCTAGCTAATGAGCTCATTTCTTACATTCATCTCCATTTTACCTTTTTGTCTGCCATAGCTAGGCAGATTGGACCTACAACACTTTGAGCTCCCATATCTTTCTCCACAGAACAAATCTTTTAGTGCTTCCTTTAGGAAAAGTGTTTATTGACAGCCAAAGCTTCTCTATACCACTTGAAAGCTCAACATTTGCCTTGCCTATAGCCCACATGTAGCCCAACATTGTAAAAAATCAACATTGTTGCTCATTCTGTGCCTGTCAATAATCGTATAGCCTAATCTCTCTGTGTGCGACACAATCGACACTAGGACCATAGGCCATTTCAAGCCTTGGGTCTAAGCTTTCTCCTGATATATTTTGAGTCCAAATGATTCAATGTAGCTGATACAATATGCAAAAAACCAATTAGCCAAAAACCATAATCTGAGTCCACCATAGCCATTTCACTTCAAGCTCATCTTTCACTTCATTTTCACACTTTTCTTACCTCAACAAAACTATTTTCACTTTGATTCACTCAATTTCCATAAAAAATTTGAGCATCAAATCAGCAAGAAGGAGGGGAAGATTGAAGGAACAATAAGAAGATTCAAGCTTAACAAGCATAATGTCTATTGACACTCATCCAGTGACTCTTGCTATTTGTGTCCTTTGACGCAATCAACCCATTTACTGCTTTGATTTGAGAATTTTGGTACTAATTTGCTGCTGTTCTAGCCACTCCAACATGGGCAAAGACTCTTCGACATGTCGCTTCAAAGGAGTCAGGTTTCATACCTGGCAGACTTGCATAAAGCTTATCCTAATAAAGAAGGGCTTATGGGCCATCACTAATGGACAATAGAAGAAGCCTCAGGATGTTGCCCTTGTAACAATCTAGGAAAAGAATGACGACAAGGCTCAAGCCATCATAAAGCTTGAGTTAGATGATAACTATATCCTCCATGTGAATGCCTATGACATGCCCCATGACACTTGACACATTGTTTGGTGCTAGATCAAAGTCCTCAAAGTATAGTCTATTAATTGAATTTTTCAGACTGGACATGAAGCCTAATACATCCCTAGAATCTCACATAAACTACATGGAAAGTTTTCTAAACTAGCTTGCAAGAATAAATCTGAAAATGGATGAAGATATATGTATTGGTGACTTGTTAAAGGTTTGCCTCTAGATTGTGATAATGTTTCAACCACTTTAATCAATATGCCAAATCCTAAATTGGTTGACATTAAGGCCTCCTTGTTAGAAGAAGAAAAGAAGATTAAGGTAAAGAAGAAATCACAAAAGATAAATAACTATTGTATGTCAATAATAGGAACAAAGGACCAACTAATTTGTGACTTCTGCAAAGGATTGGACATACTGAGAAGTTTTGTCATGCCAGGAAGAGGTCTTAGAAGGCCTATCTTGTAGCTGTGAAGGAAGAAGAAGACCATGGAGAAAAAGAAGAAGAAGAAGAAGACCATCAGGAGTAGAAGGACAAGCCTCACCAATCCTTCTATTCCCAATTTTTTGATAGACTAAAACCTTGTATAACCTTCCTGTAATGCTTGTATCATAAGCTTTGTAAACTCCTCTTGTGACTTGGCACTATAGCATCTGTACACTTTGTGAAGCCCATTTACAGCCTCTGGATGTCCACCATGTTTTTGGTACCCACACTTAGCTTTTTCTATACAAAAACCTTTGGATGAATATCATGTTTGTGGTGTGCCCATACTTTGCAGGTGGTTGCTCACTAAAGCCTCTATACAGTTTGTGCCTTTTTGGTTGTGATTGAGGAGGGGTGTTGAGAATTAGGCAATCACACCTAGTGTAGCCCCTTTGTATGGATTATTTGGGCTAAGGATATGCATGCTTTCTCAATCCCATAAGCACAATGGTGGAAAGTGCTACCTATCCTGAAGCTATAAAGCATTGTACTTGCCTATCATTTGAATGCAATGTCATAGTACTTTTGTCCTTTCACTCAAGTGTCATTGTCATTGTCTATATACACAAGATTGTCTTTATGAGTCCAAGCTTCAATCTTGGAACCTAATTCACTTGTGTAACAATTCATTTCTAATGTCTATGTCTTCATGAATCTTGCTACATATTTCATCCACCATAGCCATGCTCTAGATTCATGCATCTCAACATTTTTATGATCTATCATATCTATCTCTTCAATATTCTACCCTCATTCCTATTCCACCTCCTATGGAATATATCAATCTTCCACCACAGTATGGATTGGATACTCCTGGATTTGATGATGACATCCTTCATCGATGACAGTGGACTTTATATGACTCTCATTCTTGGAGACCTAGCCCATGCGTGCAACACTCCATTCCACATATCTCACCTCTCATTTGGATTTAAAGGACAAGAACTGGTCACTCACCCCACTCTCTGATTGAGAAATACAAAAGGTAGTCCACACTCACATCCCCATCTGGTTAGGATTGCAAGCTCACATCACTCAAGGGGTCATTAATGAAGATCAGCTTGGAATTGTGAATGATGTCAAACAATTTCCATTAAAGAAAAGGCATACCTAGGGAGGTAGCTGACAATTTAAGAACTAGTTGTGGATAGAGGAGGTTACGTTTGCTGGAGGAATTAGAAGCTCTGTAGAGTCACATGACACAATGCACCAATGGAGGCAGCTTTTGGAACTGCATCCTAGAAATTTTGATTGAGGAATCAACAAATGTAGATATTGTCGGGTGTTGCCACCTTTTCCACAAATAACTTCCTACTCAAAGGCAGTTGCCACCTTTTCTTGGAGCGAGGTCTTCTATAACAAGGAATTTTTTCATTTTCTTCCATAACAATTTTGTTTTTATTTTGTTTTTTTACTTTACTTTTTTTTCTCACAAGGCTGGAACATTACTTTTGAGAACCATCCATGCCACCCCTGCAGGATTAGACAAGAAGGTAACTGAGTAGAGGCAAGAGGTGGAACGGAGGGGACAAAAAGCATAATCCACCTCAATAGTATTAGAATAAAGACTATAAGTAATAGCATCAGAGGCAAGAGTGAGTGCTATGATTATTAGGATTCCTATGGAGGGAAGTATTTTGTTAGACGATAGCCATTGATTAAAAAGAGATCTTCAGAGGCGTCCATGGCTTGTGTCTAAATATAGTTGCTAGGGTTGACATCAAGTACCTTATAGGGGCTGAGCCAACGCTATTGGAGCTTGCTTGGGAACTTGCCAAATCTCAAATCATAGGCGAGGACAAAGTCATCTTCTTTGAATTCTTTGTGCTTTTGATGAAGCTATCATGGTAAGCCTTTTGTTGAGCTTGTGTGGTGTCTATACACTATAAGGCCATCTGGTATATTTCATCCAAACATTCCAAGTGTAGGAGTTGGCATTGTAGTGACTCACTATCTCCCAAGTGCTCAATGATAGCCACTCACAAAGAGGGTAGGTCTAGCTCAACAAGAAAAACCGCTTTTGTGTCGCACACTAGCTGGAAAGGTGTTTGTCCTATAACAGCCTTATGGGAGATTCTGTATGCCCAAAGGGCCTCTATAAGTTGATCCTCCTGATCACGGTGATGTGCAGCAATTGTCCGTGTGAGGATTGAGTAAAGGATGCAATTGGTAACTTTGACTTGCCATTGGCTCTCGGATAGTAGGGTGTGGACTTGCCATGGCGGATCTTGTAAAGCTCTATCAGCTCTTACATAAGCTTATTTAGAAAGTGAGTACCTCTGTCACTTACAAGCTCTAGGGGACTGCCAAAGCGAGTGATGATATTCTTGTATAGGAATAGGGCCACACTACTACCATCATCTCATTTGAGAGCTTTGGCTTCACATCACTTCGTCACATAGTCCTTATATACCAAGATGTATCGGTTCTGTTTCCTTATGGTGGTTGGAGGATTGACTGGACCAAGAAGTTGATACCCCACCTTTTGAATGGCTTTAGGGAGGAAGGATGGGCTATAGCAGTGGCATTGTATTGGTTTTGATGGGCTTTCCCATGCATTGACAAGTGTAACATAGTTTGTAATAGTCATATGCATCTTTGTGCAATGTGGGTCATCAATATCCTGCAAGTAGAGCTTTTCTAGCTGTTGCTTCTTCAACAAAGTGTCTACCACATGGCTCGTCATGATATCTTTTAGCACGATCCCACTCTCATCTCCTAGAACACATATTTTCCTTCCTTTTTACAAAGCGCTCCCTAGCAGAGTGTAGGGGCATGTGGAGCTCCAAGAGAGACACCAAGAAAAAGGGGATCCTACTACAAGAAAATCTATCTTGTAACATCAACAAGCTTTTATTTCATTCTTTTGATGACCAAAACAACGAAAACAACAAATCTTCACCCAACAACATAGTAGATATCTCCCACGGATTTGATAGAATCAACCATAATCTTGAACATCTTCACAGAATCCATAATAAAAAACAAGAGCATAAAAGAATACACCACTTTTGAATGAAAATCAATCACATAGTATTCATCTTCATTGTTTTCATAGTTTTCTTCTGTCAATCTCTCATAGAAAGATATATTGTTTTGATAGAATTGGGTATCTCTGACTCTCTCTCTCTCTCTCTCTCTCTCTCTCTATCAATAGTACATCATCTCCTTACTACAATACTCAAGAATGGCACTTAATAATCCTTCTTAGGTTGTGGATGCACCTCTCAAGAGGTATGGGAGGTATGAAAGGGCACCAGAGCCACTATAGTGTCTCTTCATAGCTCACTACTATCACTGTCACTTCAGTTTTCTCTTCAGTCTTCAGTAGCAGCCAGGCAGCTGTTTCTTCCATTTGTTTTAGCTCTTTTGAACTTAGATTCATCCTTTCCAAAAGTTAGAAAACTTTTTCAAATTCACACATACATTCTACAGAACAGTTATAGAAGATCTATAGAACAGAACACGAACAAGAACAAAGCAGAGACAGAGCAGAGACAGAGGCTCTACAGAAGGTCTACAGAGGGTTACCGAAGGTCATTAGAGAATAGCATATCTTCATAACTCATACCAAAACCATTCCAAAATACTAAAAACTATTTAATAATATTTCAAAAAACCTCAACCTTCATCAATCATCAATCCATGCTTCATACAGAAGAAAATCAAAATAAAATAGAAGCTAAACAGAAGGTATCAGAATCAATCAGAACCTCAACAGAACCTATCAGAACATCATAGAGCTTCATATTTCCACTAAGAATCATCATGAGCTTTCAAAACATAATCAATATCATCCAAAATATCCTCAAACACTTCCGAAAACAACCAAACATCACTCAAAATCCATAAAAAATCAACCATTCAGACCTCAAAAACAACAAAAATCAGTCAAAAATTCAGTCTTTTTTCACTCTCAACATATCCCCACACTTAGAAAGGAAGTGTCCTCGCGACCTAAGGAAAATAAGAATGTAAGTTCAGGAAAGAGCTCATTTTGATCTTCTTTAGTATCTTCAATAATCACCCAAGCACGACCCCAACTTATCACCTGTATCTAAGAAAGAATACCACTGAAGGAAAACATTGTTATTCATTAACACATCTTATAAATAATAGAAAGTTATGAAAAATTCGTAAAGGATATAAGAGGTTCATCAGCTTTGCATCGTAGGCTTGCCATCATCCACCATCACCATCACTGTCAATAGTCGAAAAGAGAGCTCTCGAACAAATTATTCAACCAGCATGAACTCATCACATACAAATTAATACATCACAAACACAAAACATCCATATGAATGGCACCTCAAAAAAAAAAAACATTAAGAAGCATAGAAGATACATTCAGGGGTATCGTTGAAGATGATCCCTCTTGAAAGCTTGATGATTACGAAAGCGATCTATGGATAAAGACTCATCTACAAAAGATTTTGGAGGATTTTGAAAGAATTGAAGGTAATACATCCATTCTAGCAAAACAAGGTATCTGCTAGGTAAACAAAGGGCATGAAAATATAGGACATCCAATTGTTGGGAATCAATGTTCACATTGACATTCATACAAAGCTTGGGAATGGCCTTTTGATCACTATGGGAATGCCTATGTATATATGCTAGGTACCAAGAAAAATGGGATGTCAATCTCATTGAAGGATCTAGAGATTGTGAATATTGTTGGGAAAAATGGAGATAATTTTGGTACGCTTAACTAGCAGTTGTCCAGTCTCCTGGAATTAATGGCCAATTAATCTGTGGTCCTGTGAGAGAATCAGTTAAGCTCCATCCTCTTCTTCTTGGAATCTACTAATCAAATCCTTCATACCCACTAA
The DNA here is from genome assembly GCF_053477565.2 of Lygodium microphyllum. NCBI lineage: Eukaryota > Viridiplantae > Streptophyta > Polypodiopsida > Schizaeales > Lygodiaceae > Lygodium > Lygodium microphyllum. Next base: position 36,489,606 of record NC_141148.1, read on the forward strand.
ACAACTAAGGGGGTTGAGAAATAAAAGTAGTAGGAGATGGAAGAGGAATGAGGAAAAGAGGATGAAGAGATGGGTAGGAAAAATCATAAAATGAGGAATAAGCTAAAGAAGGATTAGCTGAAAATTTAGGCGAATCAGTTAGGAAATGTATTAATTGATAAGTAGGAAAAGTAGAAGGTATATGGATAGATGGGGAAGGACAAGGCGGAGAAGGGGAAAAGACTCAATCTTCAATGAAAGAACAATAGGTAAAGATTGGACTTTGAGAAAAACCTTGAGGTTGGAAAAGGCTCTACAGAAGGTCTACAGAGGGTTACCGAAGGTCATTAGAGAATAGCATATCTTCATAACTCATACCAAAACCATTCCAAAATACTAAAAACTATTTAATAATATTTCAAAAAACCTCAACCTTCATCAATCATCAATCCATGCTTCATACAGAAGAAAATCAAAATAAAATAGAAGCTAAACAGAAGGTATCAGAATCAATCAGAACCTCAACAGAACCTATCAGAACATCATAGAGCTTCATATTTCCACTAAGAATCATCATGAGCTTTCAAAACATAATCAATATCATCCAAAATATCCTCAAACACTTCCGAAAACAACCAAACATCACTCAAAATCCATAAAAAATCAACCATTCAGACCTCAAAAACAACAAAAATCAGTCAAAAATTCAGTCTTTTTTCACTCTCAACATATCCCCACACTTAGAAAGGAAGTGTCCTCGCGACCTAAGGAAAATAAGAATGTAAGTTCAGGAAAGAGCTCATTTTGATCTTCTTTAGTATCTTCAATAATCACCCAAGCACGACCCCAACTTATCACCTGTATCTAAGAAAGAATACCACTGAAGGAAAACATTGTTATTCATTAACACATCTTATAAATAATAGAAAGTTATGAAAAATTCGTAAAGGATATAAGAGGTTCATCAGCTTTGCATCGTAGGCTTGCCATCATCCACCATCACCATCACTGTCAATAGTCGAAAAGAGAGCTCTCGAACAAATTATTCAACCAGCATGAACTCATCACATACAAATTAATACATCACAAACACAAAACATCCATATGAATGGCACCTCAAAAAAAAAAAACATTAAGAAGCATAGAAGATACATTCAGGGGTATCGTTGAAGATGATCCCTCTTGAAAGCTTGATGATTACGAAAGCGATCTATGGATAAAGACTCATCTACAAAAGATTTTGGAGGATTTTGAAAGAATTGAAGGTAATACATCCATTCTAGCAAAACAAGGTATCTGCTAGGTAAACAAAGGGCATGAAAATATAGGACATCCAATTGTTGGGAATCAATGTTCACATTGACATTCATACAAAGCTTGGGAATGGCCTTTTGATCACTATGGGAATGCCTATGTATATATGCTAGGTACCAAGAAAAATGGGATGTCAATCTCATTGAAGGATCTAGAGATTGTGAATATTGTTGGGAAAAATGGAGATAATTTTGGTACGCTTAACTAGCAGTTGTCCAGTCTCCTGGAATTAATGGCCAATTAATCTGTGGTCCTGTGAGAGAATCAGTTAAGCTCCATCCTCTTCTTCTTGGAATCTACTAATCAAATCCTTCATACCCACTAAACAACTAAGGGGGTTGAGAAATAAAAGTAGTAGGAGATGGAAGAGGAATGAGGAAAAGAGGATGAAGAGATGGGTAGGAAAAATCATAAAATGAGGAATAAGCTAAAGAAGGATTAGCTGAAAATTTAGGCGAATCAGTTAGGAAATGTATTAATTGATAAGTAGGAAAAGTAGAAGGTATATGGATAGATGGGGAAGGACAAGGCGGAGAAGGGGAAAAGACTCAATCTTCAATGAAAGAACAATAGGTAAAGATTGGACTTTGAGAAAAACCTTGAGGTTGGAAAAGGAGAGGTAAGATGGCTTCTGAGTTGGATTGATAAATGGAAAAATAAGCATCATAGCGATGGGCCATTTGTTGATAATACAATAAGCTAGGAACAGAGGGACCTAAAACAGATCGTCAATGGTAAGCATCAAAGAAGGATGAATCAAATGGATGGTTCTTGGCAAGATAAGCTAAAAGATCCACCCTTAGTTGGTTAGTGTTCTGCACATGTGTAGAGGCTGTATTTTGTCGTTGGTTCAAGTCTATATAATCAATCATTGAATGCCATAAAGTGTCAGGGCAAGCAGCCACTTTAGAAGAATAGCACTGGAACATTTCATCTATCCTCAACTCCAAATGGTTGATATATAAGGCAGCTTGTAAGACCACATCCCCTACATACCAAGCTAGATCTACATCATCTGAAATTAACAGATCACCTCGTAGATACATATAAGACATCAATATGGTATCCGTCGTCACAGAATCTTCAAAGACCATACGGACAACTTCTATCAGCAAATCAAAACACCAGGCTCCACTCCAACCATCCTCTGGAAGAGGGAGATCCATCGTTGAGAGCTTAATATAGAAGGCCAACTTCTACATCTGATAGTGGAAAAAAACGGAATGGTCGGGAGGAACATACTCCTGAAATTGCTCAAATGTAGACCATAATAAATCCATCCTGGACTGCAATCTTTCCACTTTAGCTTGAAACAACGGACATAATGTGGCATGTCTCTGGAGAAGTGCCAAGTCCTGCTGAGATATAGAAGGAATTATGGGGACACTAGGACTTGGAGGGATGAACTGTGATTGCGCCAGTTGGTCCTTCAACTATTTAATCTGGGAAGCTTGAGATTCCACTGTATTGTAAGCAGTCTGCAAAGTTGATGATTTCGTATCCAAAAGAGTCTTAAAATCTTGAGCTTCTTTAAACATTTTCTCTTTCTCTTCCGAAACTCGAGTGACCTCTGACTGAGCTTTTGCTAACCGAGTTTTCAAAAAGATATTTCTTCTATCTGGGTTTCAATCATTTGTGTTTGCTGCTCCATCTGCTTAAACAGATCGGAAAGAGTGTCTTTAGTAGAGGCTAACTCTGTGGTTGCCTTATGCATCTGGTCTTTGGATTGCATCAATTCTTCATAGAAAGAAGCATATAATTGTTGAACACAAGCTGTCACTGAGAGTTCAATAAAACCCCGGATATCATTACAAAGGAAAGGAATGGCATCCCCTGTCACTAAGCTGTTCAGCGAAGAAATTGATGTATCCAAGGAACCCTCTCGATGTGCCCTGAATAAGTTGTTGCATGTGAGGTAGGCAGGGAGGTCACTTCCAAAGGAAGCATGAACTGACATTGGAGGAATGACTGGTGAAATTATCTCTGCTACACGCTTCAAGTGCTTTCGCTGAATGACCAACGAAGGAGGGGAGTCAGTATCCTCTATGTCAATGGGTTCTGAATCTTCTAAAGGTGGAGGGGAAGGGACTGGATCAGATGGAGGAGGAGATAAAACACCCTTCTTAAGGCCTAAATATGTCAGGAAAGCATATAAATATGAACCATAGGTTACATTGGTAACATTCTCTCTAGTCACTTTGACAAAATGCTGGTCCATCTTCGCAAGAAGGTAAGTACTCCAGTCAATGGCAACCCCTTTTAAAACCATCCTGGAGGCTGTGAAGAGCTTCTTGGACAAATAGTGAGATGGTGTCTTGGTAGGTATAAACCTGTCCTGGAGAAATTTGTAGACTAGCTTCCAGAGAGGATCAATGATCATTGAGAAAGACATTCCTGAAGTGTTAATCACCTTCTTGACATCGAGGACCTCTTTAGTTTGCTTCTGTAACAACTCAAGGATCTTTTCATTTGAGAATAACTATTTGGCTGTGACAAAGGGTTCTCCTTTGTAAGGAAGAGACAAAGCCTTCCCTAACCCTCTAGGTGTTAGGACCATAGAAGTACCATGAACCAAACCCGATTTCTTACTGTATGAAGCGAGAAACTCATCACAAAGGGCTGGATCGTCTGGAATCAGAGAGAGTGGAGCAGCCACAAGATACAAGGCCAGCTTTTGTAATAGGCTCAAAAGTCAATAGGGAAGAATAATCCCTACTGATCAATGGGACATACTGAACACGAGGAGGAGCTTGAGGTGCCATTCAGATGGAATATAAACACACACTACACACACATACAATCATAGTGAATGCTTGCAAAACAACATAATATATATAAAAAAGAAATGGATAAGAATAAACACACACATATGTGACTAACCGACTGACCACCCCAAACAATCCACATCCTAAAAAAAACCCGGCATGAACCCTATACATATACGATCGAAAGCTTCATGCTATGCAACAAACATGCATCCGAGACCCTGTATCACGTAGAAAAGAAAACTACAGACCACACTCGTAAGCGTATCATACAATCAAACCATAATATCTCAATAACCTTCTCATGACATAGCCAGAACTTCTATAAGCAATGACAACTCAAAAGGCTGCACGTGCCTATCCCACGAAGCGTATTTGTTGAAAATGGAAAAAAGTGTAGTGAGAGGAATGATTTTAGTGAAGGGTTCGTTTTAATAAATTATTAACAATGATTGAAATTTTATTAGGTTGTAAACCTTAATAAGAAAACGATGGTTCATTTTTGAATTGTTAGTTACAATTTATTAATGTGAAATGATACTTTTAACGAATTCTGGACATCGATACCCAGACTCAAGTCTCTAAATGCATACTCATTGATTAAAAATTTGATGTGCCTGAAGCACTCTTCTTTTTCAGCGCGTGCATTTTTGTGATGGTTGGTTTATTTTTATTTAAAATTAAGGTGCCTCTAAAGTGCACGTAGCGTGTGCAAAGTGAATGGTGGGTTAATTTTAATTTATTAGAAAAAGGTGTGTCTGGCATGAGCGTGCATGCCATGGTGTTGTTTAGGATTCATTTTAAGAATTAATAGTGAATTTTGGGGTAGCGGAAAATAAAAAATAGGAAGGAAAAAAGAAAAGTACTTGGAAGTGAGTATGTGTGTATGCAATGAAATGGAATGCACAAGTCTCAATCCCAAGATGCAAGTCAACAGTCCAAAAAGGAAACAAACCACGAACTGAAAATGATGTGACACGTTAAGGCAAGGTTAGTGGAAGTATATTTGTTTGATGTGCGCGATTTGTTTTGTTTTTGTTTTTGTTAATTGTGTTGTTAGGTTTTTTTTGTTTAAATTTATTTTAGAGGTGATATTCAATGTTTGTTAGTTTATTATTATTATTATTTTAAATATGATTAAAATGGGATAAATGAGACACGTGAATATATTAGAAATTTTTATGGTGAGGTTTTAGCAGTCCACCATGAGTGAAAACTTGGCCATCAAGTTTCAATAATCTTTCTGGATCTATCTAGTATTTTTCAGCTTATTTTTGAAATTGAAAATGATATTTCCATGAATTTAGGTATTAAATTTAGTATTTTTAAAAAAATAATAGTTAGACCATTTGGCAAAGCATTTTTAGCATATGGAACATTCTAGAAATATTCAGATGAGTTAGCAAATTTTTTTTGAATTTTTTTGAAATTATTTTTTATTTTTATTAATTTTTAATGATTTTTATTCAATTTCCAATGGATTTTAATATTTATAATTTATTTGCAATTTATTTTTTGCATTTCAACCCAGAAAAAAAGCCAAAAAATTTTCCGGTTTGGTAAAGGATTTTAAAGTTTTTTTTTGTTTTTTAATTAAAATTTTTATGCTTTTTAAAGAAATTTTTAGGATTTTAGGTGTTTTCTCGAGTTTTTAATCGAGTTTTGAAATTTAAAATAGGTACTTGGGTTGGTGTGAATAGCTGCGTGGAAACGCCTGAGCATGCACCACTGCACGGACAAGTCGGGATGTGTGTCCTCGCCCATGAACGCCCGCAACAACCACCGACACCACGACCACGCACAACAACGTGTGACCGATCGCGACGAAGACTCGCAATCCGCACCAAGAACTCGGCGGCTGCACGCGAAGGGGGCTTAATAGGGGGTAGGGAAAGGGGCTTAGTTAGGGGGGTGGGAAAGGGGCTTAGGTAGGGGGCCAAAGGTAGAGGAGGGGACAAGTTTAGTAGGTGGGGGCCAAAGTTGGTGGGGGGAGGGGCAAATTAGGGGGTGGGGTGCCAAATTGGTGGGGGGGGGGGTAAAATGGTGGGGAGCCAAGGTTGGTGGGGGCCCCCAAATGTGGGGCAGGGGAAGCATCCACGGGGGAGGGCGAGGGAAGAGGAGGAGAGGAGAGGGAGGTGAGGAGGTAGTGGAGGAGGAGTGGGTGGAGGGGCCGTAGAGGGGTGGGCGGCGAGCGGGGGAAGCGAAGGAGGAGGAGGCGGGCGAAGACCAGGGCGACGCGGGCGGGCAGCCAGGTGATGCGGGCACAGGTGGGCGGTGAAAGAGGGTGGGGGTGGGCGACGCAGACGAGCGGTGGGGGAGATGGAGGAAAGGGCAGGGCAGATGGGCGAGAGGCAGGGCGAGAGGCGGAGGAGAGGGAAGAGATGATGAAGAGGTGGGCGAGGAGAAGAAGGTTGCGGGGGAGAGGGAGGCCGAGGCGAGGGAGGTGGAGACTGAGGCGATGGAGGTCGTAAGGCCAAGGTGATGGAGGTGGAGGCCGAGGCGATGGAGGTGGACGAGAAGATGCGGGCCGCAAGGGAGACAGAGAAGACGGTTGGGTTTTTCTTTTTTTGGTGGTGATTTTTGTTTTTTGTTGTTGTAGTTAGTTTCATTTTTTTGTGTGGTTTTTTTTGTGTTTTGTTTTTTGTTTTTTTGTGTTTTTTGGTTTATTTTGCTTCTGGGTTTTTTTTGTTGTTTAGTTTTTTTTTGGTGTGTTTTTTTGTTTTGTGGTTGTTGTTTTTTTTTCTTTTGGTTTTTGTTTTTGTTTTTTTGGTTTTAAGTTGCTTGTTTGCTGTTTGTTGTTTTTTTTTTTTTTGGTTTTTTGTGTGTGTGTTTTTTTGGTAGTTGCTTGTGTGCTTTGTGTGTGTGTGTTTTTTTAATTTTTAAATTATTATTATTATTATTGTTATTTTTTGGTTATTTTCTTTTGTTCTTTGTTTTGTTGGTTTTTTTTTTTAAATGAGAGTGTTGGATGTGTGTGGTTGTGTTTTTAGTGGTGAGTATTTGTAGTTTTAATTGGGTGTTTTTTTTTTTTTGAGTTTCTTTTTGTTTTGTTTTGTGTGTGTGTGTTAAAAAAAAGGTTTTATTTTAAATTGAAAGTGTGGTTTGGGGTGGTGTATGATTTTGGTGGATAGTGGGTAAATTAAAACAATGAGGGAAGACCGGAGGTGGGGGTGGGGGGGGGGGGGGGGGAGGGGAAAGAGATTTAATGCAAGGAAAATGAAAGTAAATGAAGAAAATAAAAGCCGAAAAAGGAAAGAGCGTCCTCGTCCCGTGCGCATGCATGGGGGGGGTAAAAAAAATTGTAGTGATGGAAACAACAAGGCCGGGACGTCGGGACGAAAGGGCGTGAAGAGAACGGGGCATCTTGAGGTGCATAAATTCAAAAGCGCGCGCGTTCACGCGTGAGGTAAGGCATGCGGGAACACGACAAAACAAAGAAAACTTAATAACACACAAACTGTGCATCTGAACACAATGCCATAAAAAGGAAAATTGGGCCAGAAGGCAAGGGGGAAAAAGTACAACAGGGTGCCCGAGATCAAATCAAAGTGTTCCCATGGAAAAAAGGTGAAAAATAGGTGCGAAAACCCATACAACAATTAATAGCAAAGAATCCATTCGCCGAAATGAAACACGAGAAAAAAGAAAATGGTGAGAAAAGTTATATCGGACAGGTCTATCATGTCAGAACACAGTTCTGACAAAGGTAAGACTCGTTCACATGGAAAAAATCCAAAAATGAACCCCGAAACGAAAAATATAGGAATTAGAACGAAGGGCAAAAAAAAAAAAACAGCAGGAAGGAGATTCACAGGGATGGCACATCAACCCACAGTTCGGGGAGAATTAGGAGGGGTTCGCATGCAAAAAATGTGAAAATCAACCCCGAAAACGCATACAGAAATTAATATCGAAAAATCAATTATCCGGAATGAAGTGAGAAAAGAAGGAAAAATGTATAGAAAAGTGTGCCCAACAAGCCTATCACATCAGAACATAGTGCAGATCAAAAGAAACTCCGTTCGTATGGAAAAAAAACCCAAAAATCGTATTCGAAACAGGAATCAGAAATTAATAGCAAATAATCCGTGCACCGTAAGGGAGGGTAAGAGAAAGAAAAAATGTCAGAACATATAGAATCTTCAGGGCTGTCACATCAAATTTCAGTTCGGATGGGGTTAGGAGGCATTCTCATGGTAAAAACAATAAAATAGAGCTCGATAACACCAATAAAATTTAATAACACAAAATTGAGAGGTCGAAAAAGATCAGAGAAAAAAGGATAATTGTGCAGAAAGGATGGACGGACAAGGCTATTTAGTTAGAATTGAATTTAGAGGAGAATAGGGTAGGTTCACATTGAAAAAGGTTAAAAAACATATGCGAAAAAGGCACGAAACCGTACAAAAATTAATTACGGACAAACTGTACGTCAAAATGATAGGTGATTAGAAGCAAAAATATCCCAGGGAAAGTATAGGACAGGTCTGGTATGCTAGATCACTGTTTTAGCAATAAGGGCACGTTCGCATGGAAATACATCCAATTGGGTAGGAAAAGCATAAAAAATTAATAATGCAAAAATGGTAAACTGGAACAGGGGGATGTAAAAAGGAAAAGTGTGTCATTCGAAGGAACGAACATGGCTATAAGGTTGGACCGGGAGTTTGGTGAACTTAGGGGATATTCTCATAGAAAAGGAAAAAAGTGCGTAAGAAAAGCAACCATGAGGGAAATAGCCTCGACGACAGGGGGTACGAGGGTGAATGGGTGAGAAAGGGACCCCATCAGGGTAAAACTAGTACATGGTAGATTCACATGATTGGGTAATGACATATGTAGGGGGTATGCACATCAGACGCATAGGGATGTGTCCCCACACTTAAGACCTTACCGGTAAGAGTAGATTGATCGACACGGCCACAGACTTGTCAACCAACTGGACGTTGGCATCCCCACACTTAAAACATAACATACACTTGCAACCAGAAAAGTATGGTTAGGAACACTAGGCCCATTTCGTAGATGGTTGAAGGGAACCGTCGTTGTTGATGTAGAAAGATTGAAGCCATCGTCGGGCGGCAAGAGGGAGCAGGGCGAGCCACAGAACCATCCAGCATGATAGGGACCATGCAACAACGCCTAGGGAGGTAGTTTTGTCGATAAAGTCTGTCAAGTCAAGTATCGATGACGAAGAATAGAACTCTTAGCTCACAGGCACTCAAGAGGATGATAGAACAGTCGCTCACCCCATGACACATATCACTCAAAGAATAAGCACGAAATCCCATAACTCATAGCCGGTTTAGAATTGATCAAGGAAAAAGTGATTGGGAGGGAGTATGCTAGTGTGCACAAGTGATGGTGCATGCGTGTGTTCCACCCCTCTGGCATAGGTGCAAGCAGGAAAGGGATCCTTATAGTGCAGTGCACAGAACATGGTGACGTGTCATGTGTTGATAGCAGAGACCTATCCCGTGTGTGCATAGGGAAACAGAAACGTACCTGACTCTAATTGTTATAACATCCCTTAATCTCACCTCTTGGAATTGATTGAGGAGAAATACCAGTCACACTCAGAAATACCAGTCACACTCAGCCCACCCTCTGTCTCACCCTTTTGGAATTGATTGAGGAGAAATACCAGTCACACTTAGCCCACCCTCTGTCTCATACTCTGTTGAAAGATATAGAGGGTAGTCGGTTCCTGAAACCCATTGATGTAATCCTCACCTTCACTTGTGTAGAGGTTGTATGCCTTGTGCACATTTGATGGTACAATAGTGCATCTCGCCCTGTATCGGCATACAGTGCGAGAAGGAAGGCCAGGGAGCCTTATAGTGCAATGCACAGGAACAGATCATGCTTTGTGCAGTGAGAGGCCCAACCCATGTATGCAACACTCCATTCACACATTGCACCTCTTAATTGAATTGAAGGGAAAGGACTGGTCACTCACCCCACCCTCTATCTCACGCTCACTGATAGATATAGAGGCCAACAGATCGGAACTGTGTATCAGATATAGAATATGTTGTTTGCTAGAAGATCGTTAGACACTCTGCAGAGAGGCACAGGACATAGCGCACCCAGGGAGGCGGCTTCGGAATTGGGTCATGGAGATGTCAATTGATGGATCAACTTTCTGAACTGCTGGGTGTTACCACCTTTTCCATAGCCAGCTTCCTGCCTAAAGGTGTTTGCCACCGTTTCTTGGAATAAGGCCTGCTATGACAGGAAATTGCTTCTTTTTCTCCCATAACAGTTTGTTTGTTTGCTTCTTTTTTTTTTGTCTTTTAATAAAGAGTATGGTAGAAATACCATGTGGCAGGACTATCCATATTACCACTACTGGATCAGACGAGAGGAGAATAGAGTAGGGATGGGAGGTGTCTGGGAGGAGCTAGTAGAACGAGACCGCCTCATGAGGAAGATCATAAGGGCTATCAGGAGTACGAAGAGAAGGACAGTGCAATACCCAAAAGGGAAAGGGTGGGTCGACTGTGATTGTCAAGATCCCCAGGGAGGAAAGTACTTCTTTAGGCGATAGCCATTGATAAGAAAAGGATCATCTGAGGCATCAACGGTTTGCACCTGAACAGAGTCATTAGGGTTGATGTTGGGGGTAAAGGCACCTCCGCCTAGTCACCCATGTATTACTACACTGACAACTGCCACTGCACACTGTAGGTGGCGGGGGCGCCCGTCACCGTCACTTTATTATTTATTCTTTTAGTGACAATTTGAATAAAGGAAGGCCCGGTCACACATTGTGACTGTTGGAGTTTCCATTTCTTGTCTCTCTCTTTCTTGCTCTTGCTCTCCCGCCATAGCTCTCGAGTGCAAGCTTCGATCTTTCTCACCTTTCAACTAGTATCAGAGCACGACTTCCCGACTCTTGAGCTTGGCTCGTGGCATTCTCAGCTTCCCATTGACTCCCCACTCGCATTGGGTCTCCTTCCCGGCAGCCATAGCTCATTCTCTTGAGCTCCCGTCACTCCCCGGCTTCCTGAGAGCTTCTTCCCGGACTATTGAGGCACCATCAGGGCATTGACATTGAGGTATTGCTTCATTATTTCATAGTCTTACTTCAATCCACATGTTTAGGTAAATAGGGTTTTCACAGGTTGTGGGTAGCGCTCTGGACGCGATGGTGATGTTGGATTTTCTAAATTCTGATGACAGAATATTCTGCAAAACAGATTTCAAGTTTGAGACAGCATGTATTTGTATGCCTATGGCTTATGTGATGCTTTTACTAATGTCTATTGATACCGGATCACTTGTGGATGTTATGCCTCTTATGTGAGACGCATTTGGAGCTGATTTAGCTCAGCCATTGACTATTTTGAACAATCCCAGATCTATCCAAAACAGGGCAGCCACCTGTTACTTCAATTTTATGCTTACAGGTCTTGGCATTTGATGTCGAATTATGCCCAGTTGGTGCCTACACATATGGGAATGTATGCCTATGGTTTGCCTATGGATTTGAGCTTGGATTGAGCAGTGATTTGCTTAGTTTACAGAGGTTATATGCTGCTGGAAACTTCAGGGCTGAAGCTATTTATGTTGCAGTTGGGTTATGCCCATTGGTCATGGGGTGCTCCCGGCTACTTGGTATGATGTCATGATGTATTTGGACTATGCCACACGTCTTGTTTATGCTCTGGAATGCTTTTGAGCTGAGATTAGAGCTCGATTTGGGTTTGATTGTCACTTCTTTGCAGCTGCATTTCATCTATGACATGGTTTATGCCTAGGCTACCCAGTATGGGTTATGATGTTTTGGTGAATGCTTTATGCTTTGGCTATGGATGGCAGTTGTTTGAGCTCGTCTTGACATTCATTTGAGTATTCCCTTGAGCAGTTGGACATTGACTTGGATTTTTCCATTATGACTTGGCTTTTTCCATTACGACCTTGGATGCTATTGAGGCATTGTCTTGGTTACCTGTCTTTGGTACTTTGACTTGGTTTGCTTGAGCTGTTGAGCTCGTTTATCCGCCTTTTGAGCCAGTGGGAGCATCTTGTATGCTTGACTGACATTGAGTAGGAGGTTTATGCTATTTGAGCATTTTGCAGATACTTGCGACTTTGGGATCTCTTACACTTAAAGACACATGCCATCTTAATCTACATAGCATGATTATAGGAGCATCAATATCACCATTATCCAATGGTCCCATCTTTTTCAAACTACATCCAAACTATGTGATTGCCATAGATGATCCCTACTTGCTTGAACTACTCATGTTACACATCAGTAGAATGGGTCTGCAGATGAAGGCACGTCATCCGCCCATCTAGCAATACAATATAGGATGGTTTTCAGATGTATGTCCTTAGCTATTCCTAGAGTTGTAGAAGGAGTGAACTCTTCTAATGATAAAGATCAAACCACTATAATGAAATCTAGTGAGATTACACAGAGGTTCTTACATCACTGTGTAAACTGGTCTGAAATTGAGCTACCATGAGTGGCAATTAGATATTAGCTCTATCTAGAAAAAGAATTTGTTACCTCCAAAAGTGATAAAAGCACAAAATATAAAAGGAAAAACTTTACTACTTCCTCAAAAGTAGGTGCCAACAATCTCTCCTCCAGAGCAATCTTCATCAAAGTCTTTGTTTCAACCACAGCTGAGGATCTCACAATCACAAAGAGCCAATACACTGAAGTTTCACACTCAAACATGCTCGCACGATCAAGTCATTCATGGTGTTTTCCACCACTATAAAAAGTTGATTGAAAGAGCTACATCATCATCTTCTGTGCAAGGTAGCTCCGTATCTACATCCTCAGGACAATAACTCTTGGATAGCAAAAATACAGGCTATGAATTGGACTCACCTTGCATTGTCAAGTCTCATAGAGAAGATGAAATATTTGCAACATATTTTAGATAAACTTCTTACTCTATCAACATATGCAAAAAAATATGACAACAAGATTAGCCCCTATGATATCAGCCAATGTTTCTTCATCATTGCTCCCTACATCAAGTAATGTGACAGATTGGTCCAATTTCTCTAATAAGAGATTGCACAAAGGTTGGACATCTCATTTCTCTTCACCCTCTTCTGGTACACTGAATATGCACCAGATTTCCTCAAAAGAAAAGGAGAAAGAGATAATTCCTACTAGAGAAGGTACTTCCACATCTACCAATGATCCAACTACACCACCTATGGGAGCTTTCGCTCAACCGCCAAGACCCACGGACCGCTTATCGTTTCAAGCATTCCAAGCAAGCTCTAATGGCTATCTCTCACCTAGCCGACGTGCCGTCGATCCTACGAGTATTGTGAGTTTACCTTGATGCCCGATCGAGTATACTCCTGTCTCTTGCACTCAGTAGCTCCACGATTCTTGATGCTAGCTCAAGCATCCTCAAGCCTCCTCCATCTCCAAGCTCCATCCTCCATAGCCGCGTGCGCAAGAAAAGAAGAGGGAAGAGAAGAGAAGAAGAGGAGAGGAGTTGATGAAGAGCTTCACCCTCTTGATCCCTCACTCTCACACACACTCACTCCCTCACACTCTCACACTCCCTCTCTCAAGAGCACGCACAAGCAAGGAGTAGAGAAGAAGAGAGGAAGAAGAAGACTCTTTTTGCCACACACCAAAGAATGAGCTTCTCATTCACTTTTCAACTTTATATACATGCCCTAATTTCCATGGGCGGTCATCCCCCTTTTTTTACATGGCCGGCCATTAGCCTAGGCCCCTTTTCTCATTGTCCTTATATCTTCCTAGCTTCCTTTCCATCGCCTGTCTACACTTACAAATTGCACAGGTGAGAGCTCGATGCTCTTTTATAAGATTTCAGGGTGCGCCTTTTTGTTTTAAAATGCCCCTTTTTCCCTTTTGCATTTGCCTTGGACTTTTAAGGTTGCCCTTGCGCTTTTGGTCTTCTTTCCTCTTCTTTCTTTAGTCGGGCTACCTTTTTTCTGCCTTTGCCCTGCGTCTTTCCCACTTTCTTTTGCTTTCTTTGTGTTGGGGTTAACATTACCCCCCTCCTAGACGAGTGCCAGTCCCATGGCACTGCGGTGGCCATTGTGGTTAGTTACATCGGTCTTTAGGCGGAACAAGTAGGTTGGGGTTGCGGAGATTGATAGGTGATGGAGGTTGGGGATGATGACCAGGAGAGATTCCGGCATGCTTTAGGCTCCATGAAGATACTCGGCATCTGTCACACGGTTGTGGCGCTGGTTACGTAGCCGATCGTCTTTTGAGTATGAGAAACACTTGAAGCAATAAGCAATCCCTTAGGATGATGGTATTGGAGGGATTTATTCTGAAGAAACCCCTCAAACGCGGTTTGGTTTGCAAACTCGTGGCTTTGATTGAAGATCCTTGTATTTGAGTTGAAGGTCTTCAGTTTTGAGTTGAAGGTCTTCAGGCTTGTGGAATCAATAAGCAATTCGTGGATCTTGAGGCGTTGGGCATGGATCATTGGACGAGGCGGTTCCAAGATCTATGCCAATGGCAGCTCTGCCTTGACTTAATTCACTCAGGGTGGCCATCAGCAGGCAGGTGGCCAGATGCCGGTACAGGAAAAGAAGCGTTGACCATTAAGGGAAGCCGTGGGCGATCCTCCTCCGCGGGTAGCCTTGTCTTGAAGTGCGAACATATCCTGCAAGAAAAATTGTGCACTCCCTAAGGGGTGTGGCTGTCTTGCTGTGTAGTGCGTGGTGCGTGTGGCAGTGGAACTGGGAGATGGGTCTGACCTTGGGGTAATGTCCCACATGTGAGGACCCAGTTCGTGCTTTGTTGGCGGTGCAGTGCAAGTCTTAGGGTGACAGGTCTGAACGTCCTGCCCTTGATGTGCCCTAAGTGTGAAGTGGGGGGGGGGGGGGCTAGGGAGGATCCTAGGTGCGGTGATTGTGGTGCGTCTTTCCGTCTTCTTCTTCTTCTTTAAAAAAAAAAATTATAATAGCATGAGGAGGCGTATACATGGAGGCAAGCGGTACAAGGGCATGACAGGAGTTTACTCCTCGTCATCTGAATGGTGGGTAGGGGTTGGCGGAGGGCGGGGGGCCTTGTTAAGGAATTTTCGACTCAACAAGTAGCCTTTGATGTGCAGGCAGGTCTTGAGGGTGGTGGTAGAAAGGAAGGGGTGGTTGAACTGGGTGAATTTGCTATCGTTCATGTCTTCGAGTAGTGCACGACAGAAAGATGGCAAAAGAGAAGCACGCATCATGAGGCGAGTCATGGTGTTGCTGTCTATGGTGTTGGGGTCAAAATAGAGGGGTGGGAGGTGACGTTCTTGGGTTGCGGGCTCTTGGTGGACTAGGATCCTAATTAACCTAAGATAATTACAAGTGGTGATGAATGTGGGGTTGGGACAAGAGGTGAACTCGCTAAGAAATTTATCTATAGAGCTATACAAGTCGGGGAGGGTGAAGAGAAGGGCGTCCATATGGGAGGTGCTATTGGTATTATAGATAATGGGAAAATCGAACCTGCCATGGATGGACGGATTGAAGTCTACCCCTACCCTTCGAGGATACGGTATAAAAGTGGGGTCGTCTCTCTCTAAAGGGAGGGTGTTGCAAAATGCCATCCACACTTCCAGGTTGACGTAAAAAATGCATCTCCTCCAGGTGGGTTGGCAATTATAGCCTTCCACTGACCTAGGCACCTGGAGGACTTTATCTTGCCAAAACTCGTGATCCTCGACTCCCCAAGCAGTTGGGTGAGCCTCACGCTCCGCTAACCACTTGGCTTTGAGCCTTGCCCCCATGGCAATGACATCCTCTACCAGTTGAATGGGCAGTACCCTATTCAAGGCAGTGGGAAACTCAAAGCGCAAGTCGAAGGGGTCGCGATTATACTCCTGCTGTTCCCAGATAATCAATTCAGCACGGAATTCCGCAGGGGAATCTTGGGTGCGCAGTAGGAGAGGGGTAGGCTGTCTTGGAATGGGTCTGGCATTCAGCTTTCTTTTTGCCTTCTCCACCATCTCTTTCCTGCGGTTGGTTTGGGCCGCTCTTCTCTCGACAGATGTATCAGGGGGCTGCACTTTGGCTTGTTGTGGCTGAGGGGGTGGTGGGACGTATTCCTCCTCCTGAGGTCCCAGATCGAACTCCGGTTCACCCCCTTTTGCTTGCTCATCTTCTTGTGTTTTTGCCTCTATGAAACCGAGGTCATCTATCTCCTGCGCCGTCAGGCCTACCTGTGCAAGATATCTCCTCTGCTCCTCTAGGCTCTGCGGTGGGCCTCCTAGTTGCAGCGGCACGTGTAGGCCTGCTGTGAGAGCTCTGCACGGAATGGTTAGTTTCCTTTGCAGCTGATCATTGGCTTCATCTCCTTCCGGTTTGGTGGAGTAGAGCAGTGTATTGAGAAAGGTGTGCTGTTGGGCTATCATGGAGAGTTGGGCCGCCTTTGCCTGATTCTCAGCCAACACCCTGTCTCCTTCGGCCTTGGCTAGCCGACATGCTAAGTCCCGTACTCTCTACTCATTGTGATCGGCCCATTCTTTTGCCCTTCTTTCCATATCTTCCAGGCTCTTCCCCTGATGGAGGGTCATTGCCATGAGCTATTGCTGTTGGGCCTCGAGCTCACGGTGTAGGCGGGACTGCTCCTGGCATTCATTGCGATCTGCGCATTGAGCTGGTCCAGCTTCACCTGCATCCTTTCCACCTGTTCTGCCCTTAATTGGTCCATCTGTGCAGCCTCCTGTCTGATTTTGTCAAGCTGGCTTTGCGCTTCCAGGTTGACTACAGATAACTGATCTTTTTTGCGCCGAAGGTGGGCATTCGTTTCCCTCTCCCCGTTGAGACGCTCCATCAAGATTTTTCTTCTTCCCTCCTAGGCAGTGTCACGTTCCTTCAGGGCTTTTAATTCTTCCGCCTCCTTAGTGCTGGCTTCCTCCCTGAGCACAACGATTTTCCTTTGATATTCTGTTATCTACTTTGTTCTTTCCAGCTGGAGGGCAGCTTGTGATTCTCGTTCCGCTGCCAGCTCCTCAACGGCTATCCTCCTTTCTTCCCTGGCCCTTTGCAACTGCGAGACCAGTTTCTTCACATACTCATCGTATTGGCCTACTGGAGGTGGGGGGTGGGGCATGGTCGTAGTGGTGGCAACATCTTCTATTTTTTTCATTTTCAGTTCCGGCCTTGGCTCCAGTTCAGCCGTTTGCTGCCCTTTTGGCTCCTGAAGCTGGGGTGGCCACGGCCGCTTCCCTTGCAAGCTCCCTTTCCACCAAAAATTGTAGCCAAGTGACCACATTGCTCTCGTCAACTTTTGGGGTGGGCCCTTGGGTGGCGGTGGCAAGGGGTGTCGTCATGATAGGAGCAGCTGGCATGGACGGTATTGTTGAGATATCGAGCTCCACTCGTGATATGCCAGGGTGACCGTTGTGCATTTATGTCACCGACGTGTTAGTTGCAGATGCGGTTGGTACACCGCCCATGAATAATAGCTACATGATAGCTATCCTTATCTACTCTAGTTCGTGGTTCAGTTAGTATGCCACCTTAGTTAGTTGAGTTTGGTTTGAGACCCATATATAGGGTTCTTCTATTTCTTTGTATAAGAGTTCTTTTGGCTTACACAACTAAGAAGAGGAAAACTGTTTTCAGCCTCCACCCTTGTGTGTATTCCCCCATTGTGCAAGCAAGAAAGCTACAAGTGAGACTCCTTCCTTCTCTCCCACAATCTTGACATGGTATCAGAGCCTTGTTCGTGGTAAGGAGCTCAAGAAAGCAAGCCAAGCTCGCGGTGGTCTGGTAAGAGGAGCAGTGTTGCTTTCATTTTCTGTTTTGGGAGCAGATCTCTGCAGGTAGCACAGCCGAAAATTGCAAGAGTGCATTGTCTCAGGTTGAGACGCCCTTCGCGGTGAAGCAAGAGGGCAGTATATGCTGCGGGTAAGAGCTTTAGCTCTTGGCGACCCTATTTTTTTTTATTTGAGGCCATTTCGGGGCCTGTTTTGAAGGCGGAAGTTTTCTGCACGCACTCAGGAAAAGGCCCTGTTTTATGCTGTGCGACCACTGTTCAACAGGTCGGTGAAAAGTTACCACAGAGATTGCATTGTATGCTTGTGTGCAGAGACATTGGGAGTTACAGAATCATCCCTGTTGCCTGTTGATGCAAAATCATCACTAGGAAGTGACTGTGTGGTCAAATACCACTTTCGCCAGTTTTGCAGATTTGCTCTTGTGAGGGTGAAGCTGTGTTTTTTGCAGTGACAGAATTTTTTGCAGTATTTTGTAATGGCATCTGATTCTCTCTCACAGATTGTCACTGAAAAGCTTGACAAGAACAACTTCCAAGCATGGAAGTTTAGAATGACGAATTTCCTTATGGGAAAAGGATATTGGGAATTTGTTGCAGGAAATGAAGAAGAACCAGTTCTTCCTGATGTTCCCAATCAACAGCAAATGCAGGCATTTAAAGCATGGCATGAGAGAGCCAGGAAAGTTATGTACTGGCTGTCTATCAGTATTTCAGACTCTATGATTGTGCATATTCAGGATGCAAGTACACCAAAGGAGGCATGGGATACTTTGTCAAAAATGTATAGTACAAATACTCAAGCCAGGAAAATGCAGCTCAAGCAAGAGTTGCATAATGTGCAAAGAGAAAATATGAGCATCAATGACTACCACATGAAGGTGAAGAAGATTGCAGATGCACTTGCTTCCATTGGGTCGCCAGTGGAAGATGATGATTTAGTTTCTGTGACCTTGAATGGTCTAGGAAAGGATTATGCATAGTTTCGGACATCCATTTCAGTTCGTGAAAGATTTCCTGATTTTGAGGAGTTGATTGCTCTTCTAATTTCTGAGGAGCAGAGAAATGGTGGTGCATCTTCTTCAGGAGGAACTTCAAAAGAAACTGTCTTCTACTCAAATGTTGGAAGAGGTAGAGGCAGAGGTAGAGGAGGCCGATTTGGAGGCCGTGGTAGAAATCAGAATATGCAGCAAACTCAAGAAAACCAGTCCTATGGAGGAGGACGTGGTAACTCTAGAGGCAGGGGGAGCCAAAGAGGTCGTGGTGGATGGCAAAGAGGCCAAAATGCAAACAGTAATGTTGAATGCTACTATTGTGGTAAAATGGGTCATATGGCTAAAGACTGCTATAAAAAGCAGAATGACATCATGAATGGAAAACTGCAACAAGGAAATTATGCATCTTCTAGTAGACAGGGTGATGACAGAAATGAGCATTTGTTTATGGTGCAGTACATGAACAATTCTGTGACAAATGCAGAAGAAAGCAACGATGTGTGGTATGTTGACTCAGGTGCATCAAACCACATGACAGGTCATGCAGAATGGATGGAGGATGCAAGGAAAATGGAAAAACCAGGATTTGTGGAGACTGGTGATGATACTGCACATCCGATTGTGCAGATTGGAAAAATTCCTTTGTCTATGCAGGATGGGAAAAAGAAATACCTGTCCGATGTATTTCATGTCCCCAATATCACCAAGAATCTGGTTTCTGTTGGTCAAATGGTTGAACAGGGCTTGCAGGTCAGATTTAATCCTCATGGATGCTTTGTTGAGGATATGAAAAATAAAGGTCGCTTGATAGCAAAAGGAAAGAAGAAGGGTAGAATGTTTACGTTGGATGCAGACATGTCTGAATTGAGTGCAGCAATGTTTGCACATGGGACCGGTGTAGTTGCAGATATTGATATCTGGCATAAACGCATTGGTCATGTTAATGTACAGCGACTTAAATCAATGCAGGCCCAAAATATTGTTGCAGGATTGCCTAGATTCAAGGTTGCAGAAATGCATAAGGTATGTGAAGCCTGTCAGTTTGGAAAACATGCAAGGAAACCATTTCTTAGACATGTTCAAGAGAGTAAGAAGCCATTGGAATTAATCCACTCTGATGTGTGGACTACTAAAGCTGCATCTCTTGGAGGCTGTCATTATTTTGTCACTTTTATTGATGACTATAGCAGAAAAGTTTGGGTGTATTTTATGAAAAAGAAAAGTGAAGTTTTTGGGCATTTCAAAACTCTTAAAGCTATGGTTGAAAATGAAACAGGTCTGCAAATAAAATGCCTAAGGTCAGATGGAGGGGGAGAGTACCTCTCAAATGAGTTTGCAAGGTTCTTGCAGGAGCATGGCATAAAGCAGCAATATTCATGCAGTCATACCCCACAGCAAAATGGAATTGCAGAAAGAAAAAACAGACATATTGGAGAGGTGTCTCGTGCCATGCTAAATGAAAAAGACCTGCCAGATTTTTATTGGGCTGAAGCAGTTGCTACAGCAGTCTACATAATGAACAGGACTCCCACTGCAGCAATACATGGAATGACTCCAGAGGAGAGGTATACTGGTAGGAAACCAGATATTTCTCATTTGAAAATTTTTGGTTGCATTGCCTATGTACATGTGCCAGATGAGTTGAGATCCAAGTTGGATCCAAAAGCTGAGAAGTGCATCTTTATTGGTTACTCTCTGCAGCAAAAAGGGTATAGATGCTATAACCCTTCTACTCGTAAGCTTACAGTGAGTAGAGATATTGTTTTTGATGAGATGAGTGGCTGGTATAAACCAGTAAATGTGATTGATGATGTAGATGCACAAAATGGTAATGCTGCACAGAATTCACAGCAGCAGTCACAAAATATTAGTGGACCTGGAGCGTCTTCTAGCAGTGGTTCACATTCTTCGCCATGGACAGGCAGATTGAGATCAGGAGAATCTTCTCAAAGCAATGCAGATAGTGGTATGCAGGTATCACGAAAAGGAAAAGAGAAGGTTGATCAGCCCATGTTTGATGTGAATGCAGGTCACTCTTATGTGGATGGTGAATCCAGTGGCTCAGAACAGAGCATTGACGATGAGTTGGGTATCCCCTCTATTGTTACACATGGAGTAAGGAAGACCAGGGATGTTTTGAGAGCACCTGGGAGTGAACCCACTTTGCGCAGGTCTACCAGAGTTAGGTATCCTGTGGATAGGCTGAAATATGATGGATTTACAGCCATTCACTATGCATATATGGTCAAGGTGATACAGGAACCAGAACCCACTTCTTTTGAGCAAGCCATGGGAAAAGAAAAATGGGAGAAAGCCATGGATGAAGAAATGGATGCCTTGGAAGCAAATGCTACATGGGAATTGGTACCTTTGCCTAAAGATAAGAATGCAATTGGCTGTAAGTGGGTTTATAAGGTGAAGCACAATGCTGATGGTTCTGTGAACAGATACAAGGCAAGATTAGTAGTCAAGGGGTATGCACAAACATATGGCATTGACTATGAAGAAACATTCAGTCCGGTTGCAAGGATGGCAACCGTAAGAGCAGTCATTGCTATGGCTGCGTCAAAGGGATGGTCTTTACATCAGATGGATGTAAAGAATGCCTTCTTGCATGGTGATTTGCAAGAAGAGGTCTATATGGAGCAGCCACCAGGTTATGTGCATGTTGTTCATCCTGAGTTTGTTTGCAGGTTGAAGAAAGCTTTGTATGGATTGAAGCAAGCACCTAGAGCATGGTCTAACAAGATAGGACAGTATCTTGTCACTATTGGCTTTCAGATTTCCAAGGCAGATTTCTCACTTTATGTGAGAAAAACAGAGAAATGTATTATGCTACTTGTCATTTATGTTGATGATTTGATTATGACAGGTGACAGTGATGAAGATATCCTTCATGTGAAAATGCTATTGAAGCAGAAGTTTGAGATGAAGGATTTGGGAGAGCTGCGTTATTTCTTGGGCATTGAGGTGATTAGATCACCAAGTGGGATACAGCTCTTGCAGAGGCAATATGGATTGGACATGCTGTCCAAATATGGGATGACAGGCTGTAAGCCTATTTCAGTTCCTTTGGAGCAGAATGTGAAGCTGAGCACAGATACAGGTGAGCTTCTAGAAGACCCTACTATGTACAGACGCATAGTAGGAAGTTTGATTTATATGACTATTACCAGGCCAGATTTGACCTATGCTGTTGGATTGGTAAGTCAGTTTATGCAGGCTCCAAGGAAATCGCATTTGGATGCGCTAGATGCATACTCAGGTATGTGAAGTCCACATTGCAGTATGGACTATTTTATGAGACTGGGGTTCAGATACAGTTGCATGGATACACTGATGCTAATTGGGCTGGTAGCATTTTTGATAGACGATCTATTAGTGGATATGTGTTCTCTTTTGGGAGTGCTGCAGTCACTTGGAGCAGCAAGAAATAGCCTACAGTTGCCTTGTCGAGCACAGAGGCCGAGTACAGGGGTGCAGCAATGGCTGCATGTGAGGTAGCTTGGTTGCATAAGCTACTTTATGATATGCATTAGTCTACAGATGGGCCACTTGTCATTTATTGTGACAACATGAGTAGTATACACTTGGCAAATAACCCAGTCTATCATGCTAGAACAAAGCACATTGAGGTGCATTATCACTATGTGCGGGAGAGGGTTTTACTAGGTCTTATTGATCTAGTTTATGTCAGCACAGAGGATCAGGTAGCTGACATATTTACGAAGGCATTGGGCGCAGAGAAGCTGCGCAAGTTCAGAGACCTGCTTGGTGTGCAGGAATTGGGATTGAGCTTGAGGGGGAGTGTTGAGATATCGAGCTCCACTCGTGATATGCCAGGGTGACCGTTGTGCATTTATGTCACTGACGTGTTAGTTGCAGATGCGGTTGGTACACCGCCCATGAATAATAGCTACATGATAGCTATCCTTATCTACTCTAGTTTGTGGCTCAGTTAGTATGCCACCTTAGTTAGTTGAGTTTGGTTTGAGACCCATATATAGGGTTCTTCTATTTCTTTGTATAAGAGTTCTTTTGGCTTACACAACTAAGAAGAGGAAAACCGTTTTCAGCCTCCACCCTTGTGTGTATTCCCCCATTGTGCAAGCAAGAAAGCTACAAGTGAGACTCCTTCCTTCTCTCCCACAATCTTGACAGGTATGAGGAGGGGGGAGGCTGGCTTGATCAGGTCCTTTCCTTTTCCTTCTGCAGGGGGCAAGGGCGTGATTTCTGGCACACCGGTATGGGACGGGTGCCTCAGGTTGGTGCGGACCCTCTGCTCCTTCCTCGTCTCTTCTGTGCTGTTCCTCGATGGAGCGACGGGTTGCCAGCTCTAATTCTTCCTCTTCCTTCCTTCTCAGCTCCTCCTCGGCCTTCTTTTTTCTTTCCTCCTCATCCCTCACCGACTCCCTTCGAGCCCTTTCCAGATCTTCCTTCTCTTTCTTCTTTCGCTCCTCCTCTTTTTTTCCATGTAGGGCCTTGGTTCGTTGTTCCGCATGCCTTTATGGTGTAACTTGGGATTCTCCCTCCTTGTTGGCGTCCGTTTCTGTCTCATCAGATGACCTTTGATGCTTTTCCGTGTGAGGTGGGGACTGTGACGGCCCGGTGACTCGCCACTTTCCTCGTCACCTCCCTCTTTGTCTTCTCCTGCTTGTCCCTGCCCTATCGCTTCTTGGATGATTTCCGTAAGGACACCTCCAAACCCTATGGTGGAGGCCTTGGAAGATGATGTCTTGTGGGTCGATCGGGATGACGGGGACTCTCCTGCCACGGCTCTTCCTCTTGTCGCCAGGGCCTTCGCCGAAGCCTCAATTGTCTTTCTCACGAACCCATTAAGGTTCACCTCATCCAGCGATTGCGCTGCAATGTTGTCGAGCAGAGGTACATTGATTCGGGTCATAATGCTGTTGTACCTCTGGCTTGAGAATAGGGCGTGCACCATCTTTACCTGTAGCTGAATTTCTTGGTTGGGGATGTCTGCCAGGCTAATTCTGTCATTGGTGTGAACCTTCACTTTATCCATCTCCAACATGGCACAGATGTCTCTTTTTGGCTTCCTTTCCACCTTATTTGGCAGCACTAGTGCCCTTTCCACCACTCTGCACCTGTCTGGTAGCTTCCTTGTCACGCACCGTGACGGTGCCCTTGTTTCTGTTGAAGGTACGCAAGAAATCAGCGCACAGGGTGTAATCTATTATCCAGCCCACTGCGTCTAGGTACTTCTGTAGGTGGCACTGCTCTATGATTTGACGTACCACCGGTTCTTCGATGACTACGTCTTCCAGGTTGAAGACATGGCAGAACTTTAACTGGTTGAAAGCTCTTGTTTCCACCGTGAGGCCGTACTTTACTTGTTCCTCCTCCGAGATGAGAAGCTTGCTTGCTTTGTCCTGGCTTGCCATGGTCGCCACCTGCACATTTGGCCATTTCTATTTTTAGTATTTTTTGGCAACTAATTTGCTGGAAAAACAAAAGCATAGCAGATTTTATTGATCATAGCCTTAACTTTGCCTTTCAGACTTCTATCACCACCTTTTACTTTTGCATTTCCATTTTAAGCGTTTCACACTTGGTTTACTTTTTAGATTTTATTTCGTTTATCCCCTTACTACCCCTTCCCCCCTTTGAAAAAGAAGAATCCGTCCCAGGATTGGAGGTTGTGGGGCCAAGGCGTTCATCTTTATTTGTGTAGGAGCCAAGCGTAGAAGTTGGGGTTATATTCCAGTTGAGCAGCGCAGTCCAGATCAAAGGGCGAATTCCTACATGTGTGATGTACATGAGGACATCTATGAGGAAATCACCGGAGTCGACCCGACTTGCGATGTGGAGCTCTTGCTCTGTTAAGAGGCAGTCGAGATAGGGGTGCCCTGTGATATGTTCGTCTATGGGTCGACCCTGAAGAGTGGTTAACACTCTATATGAGGTAGGCGCAACGTAGGTGGGATCATAACCCTGACCTTCGAGAAGTCCGTGGCAATGTCGTTCTTCGACACCACGTGTCCTAAGATGCATCCGTGCTTCACCCAAAACTGACATTTCAAGGGGTTCAGGGAGAGACGATATAAGCGACACCATTCAAAGACTGCGCGGAGTTTTTCTAAGTGTTCAATCCAGGTCGAATGGACACACAGGTCAACGACAAAGATCTCTAACTCCTTGCGAAGCATGTCCTTGAATATGGTGCACATGAGGCGTTGAAAGGTGGCGGGGGCATTGGTCAACCCGAAGGGCATGACTACGTACACAAAGACGCCCCACTCAGTGGCAAAGGCGGTCTTGTGCCTGTCTGCAGGATGCACTTGCACTTGGTTGTACCTTGAGAAGCCATCCAGAAAACTGTAGGCTTCCTTGCCTGCCACTCTCTCAAGCATGTGCTCGGTGTACGTCAAGGGATAGTTGTCTCTCTTTGTAGCAGCGTTCACCTTTTTGTAATTGACGCACACTTGGATCTTGCCATTCTTCTTCATCACAATGACTATGGGTGATACCCAGTCTGTGTGCTCAATTTCATAAATGAATCCAGCTCTCATTAGCTTGTCAATTTCCTCCTTGACAGCATGGGCGTGTTTTGGATTCATGGGGTACGGTCGCTGCTTGACTGGCATTGCGTCCGATGTCATGGGTATGTTGTGAGTCACAACACTTGGATCTACCCCCCGTAGCTCTTCTAAGGACTAGGCAAATACGTCCATGTACTCCCACAAGAGAGAGACAAAACTCAATTCTTCCTTACCAGTTAAGTCATCGGCAATGAACACTGGTCGGGGTGTCTCCCCTTCCAGGGCTAGGTTAACCTCCTTGACCTTGGCTGGTCCTTCGATCGGTTTGCTTGTCTGCCCTTGACGCTTGGCACCTAGCAGAACCATTACCCTATCCCCTTTTTTGAATTTAGTGAATCGCTTAGGGAGGTCTTGCGGCTTTCGCTGCTCTTCTGATCATGTATCTTTGGGGTGCCTTGCCCTATCCTGGTGTGACTGTCTGCGTCTCAGGTGGACAGGTAAGTCCCCCTTGGTGCATCTGGTCATGGGCGACTTAGGGATCTCTGGGTCGCTATCCAAAGTAACTTCCAATTCAGAGTCAAACCCTCCATCTTCATTGGAAGAGGCGGTCTCCCCTGGTGGAAGCAATTCGGATGGCAATTCGGTTCTAAGTATTGATGTCGTTCGTGCTTGGGCTAGGCCTGCTTGCTCCAGGTCTATGGCCCCCATACATTCCAACCGCGCACGATCACACTCCATGTGCATGACTCCTTGCTCCAGTCTAAGGGCCTGCCTTTTCTGTGGCTTGGCGTCTGCTTGTATCTACTCAATTTCGCGTCCATCCGTGTCGTACTCTATGGTATCCACTTCACCCTCACTCTCACCATTGAAAGATTAGCAGTCTTTGTATTCATCGCAGGAATCTTTGTCGTGCAACTGCCCATCGTCTCCTAGGGCTTGGAATGCCCCATCTCGTTGGTTTGGAATCAGGGCCCAATTATACATGAGGTTCAGCTCGTGCACTCTGGTCCATTGCCACTTAGGATCCTCTAAGAGATCCTGGAGCAGTTTGAAGTTGGCAGCCCGGTTACCCGCTAGCTGCTCTGCTAGATATTCCAGTACCCCCTGGAGTTGCCTTTTGTTGGATGGTACTTGGAAGGTGACAGGCTTAGGCCCTTCATGGAGGCTTGCTGCCATCATGTAGACGAGTGTAGAGAGTGCTTCGTTTGTCTTGCCAATTGTTTTGATGGCTTGCTCATACGCCTCATGGTCTGAGAATGGCAGGTCAAGTGTAGCGAGAACGTGCATCCAATCCCGCTCGTCCTCTGGGCATGGGATATACTTAGTTAAGGACCCATAGGGTTCCTTGACCTGAGTGTTCCCTTTGAGCATAGCAGAGATGGCGTCTAGGTCGACTGGTGAGGTCTTCCAAGTGTCCATCTCTATTCTTACGGCGTCAGTTCGATTGCCAAGGAAGATCAGGCTGTTACCCCAATCTTCGATGACTCTAGCATTGCGCATCCAGGGTCGGCCCAATAGGATATCATAGTCCACTCCCTTCATGACTATAAAGTCGAAAGAGAACTAGACTCTTGCAATCTTTACTGGCCAATTCTTCAAGACCCCGAATGGCTTCACTCTCATACCGTTTGCTAGCGTGACATTAAATCGAGCAGCTTCGACAGGCGGGTTTTCCCAAGTCTACAGCACTGCGTGGCTAAGCACACTAACCCCGGCTCCCGTATCCACAATTCCCTTCCTTGTTGTGTCACCCAGGGCTAGGACCGGCAGGATTGGGTGCATCTCAGAGCCCTCCCAAAAGGCGTTGACGTGCAAGGATTTAGGCATGGAGTGTAGTGTCAAACTTGGCAATTGTGTTTCCACATCCTGGTCTTGAGGATCTGCCGTGGCCTGCTCTTGCGATCCCTCGACCCAGTGCTTGAGGTCTTGCCATAGGGTAGGGTGCTGCTTAAGCAGGTCCCCCAGGCTAAGTGTTACAGGCGTGGTCACCAACGTGGTCAAGAGGTTGTCAGACACTCATCCTTCTCTTAGCCTAGATTGTCCTGGCCACTGGCTGCGGCTGTTCTGCGGTTCTGTTGCATCTAGACATGGTCTCAGTGGCACTGCTGGTGGCGCAGTGGCTTCGGCCGACTTAGGTTGAGGTGGCGACATTGGCGCGCTCATGCTGGAGAGATCATCAATCTCGTCCTCTATGATGGGTTTAGCATCCTTGAGATGCTGTTGAGCCTCCCTCACCCATTCCTTCATCTTTTCTATGGCCTCTAATTGCCACTTGGGGTGCGGGTATTCCCCTATCTTAGCGCTTCCCTTTTGGGTTGTTTTAGGGGCTGAAGTCTCTGCTTCTGCGTCTGAGACTTTCTTCCCATTAGGTAAGGTCGTAATACTGTTGGTCTTTAGTGCGACCTTAGCTTCCGATCTCTTCTTTCTCCGCCTACGGCTTTTCTTTCCTACTGAGGTCGCATCAAGATTGCTAGGTCCTGGCAAAGAGATGCTGGCCTGCTTCATTTGGGCTCGGGTCATAACTCGGAAGGGAATAGGTGTGGCCTCCCCATCGGGGTTTTCAACACCAAACAGCCCCAATGGGACGGATGGCAAATTAGTTGAACCGGAGGATGACTTCCGCTTTGGGCAGTCTATGAAAAGATGGGTGATTTCGCATTCTGCGCACCTTTGGTCAACTTTGTCCTTGTTTTGTTGCTCTCTTTCAAGGCAGCATGATGAGACATGACCAAGATGTCCGCAAGTCCAAATAGTGATCGGATCCTGTGGCTACCCTCCTAGGCCTCTACCCCGTCCTCGTCCTAACGCCATCACCGGCACGGGTCGATAATCCATGAGGACTACGTTGCCCTCGTCGTCATGCAAGACGTAAGGGTATATATAGGTCTCTTCGTCACTGGGCTCCTCCACGTAGTGTACGGGAGTGTCGCTCGGTGGGTGGGTCACATAGGGACCAGGCGGTCTAGGAATGCCGGTAGGATTTATGTCCATTCTAGGGACAGCTGGTTTCATATCGTTAGGTGCAAGTAGGGCTAACGGGGCTCCCCGGCCATCCGAAGAATGGCTGCAGCCTGTTAGCCGGATAAGGCTGGCCATAGGGTTGCGCGTATGGTAGTGTTCGTGGTAATTTGCAGTGTGCGGCATCGTGGCCGAACCTACCGTAGTTAGCACAAGGTCTTGACCTAGGGTCTTGACACTCTACTGGCAGGTGGTTTCCGCCATAGTACACGCACTGGATGTGCGGGCAGGTCGGTCATCTCAACATGTCTTGTATTTTGGCTAATTCCATCTTGACCTCAGCCAGCCTTGGTCCGTCTCGGTGGTCTTCCCCTTATCTTGGGATGATGGGTTTGATCGCTCACTAGAGGTTGATGTTCGATCTACGCTTCACGGGTTAGTCTCTTCTAGAGTTGAGCTCCTAGAGCTTCGATCTTTCAGCTGGTCATCGACTCTGATGGCTTCCTCAAAAACTCTAGCCACCACGTCTCATTGCAAGCTTGAATTGCCTGCCAATGCCTTATATAACTCCTCATCTCTAATTCCGCTGATGAATATAGTTGAAACTGCTCTGTCAGTTGGTCGCTCGCCCAAGGGGATTCTCTTAAAGAGACTTCTCACGTGGGTCACATAGTCGCGGATGTCCTCCTTCTCCTTCTGTTTGACATTCATCAAGCGTAGTAGCAGGTTGTCGGAGTATCCGGGCTCGGCGAACCTCTTGACGAAGAGATCCTTGAGATTATTGAAGTTGGCTCATTCCACGGCATCCAGGCTTGTATACCACGTCCTACCCTTATCACTTAAGCAAAGTCCAAATGCTTGTGAATGTTGAGCCTGGTCATTGAGGCCGTTGGCTTCACAGACTTGCTTAAATTGCTCAACGAAGCTGTACGGATCGTCATGCGGTTGGTACTTGTCGAGTTGCTTGGCAACAATCGGTATTTTGGCCTGGCTCTTTGAGCCCTGGTTTGCCCCTAGTCCTGCAAGCAGAGACATTGCTAGTGCAGTGGCACTCTGCTCTACTGCAGTGTTATCGAGCAACCATTTTATGAGGAGCTCGCTCAGCGTCAGGTCTCCCTCTAGTGCTCTCTCATGGTCTGTTCGGTTCCGGCCAGCCAAGTTCAGCACTCTCTGCACCTCATGCAGCTCCATGCTTTGTCTTAGGCTCCTAGCTTGTTGATCCCTATTATACTTAGCTATGCCTTGCAATGCCCTATGGGCTAGCCTTCTCTCCTCCTCTAGGTTTGCAATGATTGCATCTGCCGTCCTACCACGGTGCTCGTACCGGGCGTGTGCATCGTAACTGCTCACCAACTGCTGTATAGCGTCTGGGAATACACTCACATCGAGCTCCTCGGTAGACCGATGGTCTGAGCTTTCTTCCGTCACGGTTGAATTCTTGCACCTTGCTGTGCCCTCGATCAGGTTAACTAGTCGTGACAGATCCTTGTCATTGACGCTCCTTGCTTGGTTCTATCCTGCGCTTCGCTCGTTTGTCTATGTCTTGGGTCCTCTCCTATTGGTGGGTTTTTTTGAGCGATTTATCTGAGTGAGTTCCTTTAATTACTGAATACAATTCTCAACTTATGGTCACTCGTGAGTGTGTTGTTCCTCGTGCACTTATGCTCAATCAGGCTTTCAGCTTTCCTAAGTGTACTTCAAGTGTGAAAATTCAACATGAGTGCTGCAAGAAATTTCCCGAAATCTTACTCACTCTCGCTCGTTTCGGGCCTGATAGGCTTTGTTACTCAAGTCCTGGCCGTTCTAATGGGTTCTAGGGTCTGTGCTACTTCTCGTTGTTCACTAGGGGGTAGGTCGCTGGGGAATGCTCCAGTGTGTCCCTTGGTGGGTCAAGTTTTGATGTTTCCCCCCTTTTTTTTTGTTCGACTCTGGGAATCGGACGTCCGATTTACTAGTGGTCCGATTTACCAGTGGTCCGATTCTGGGAATCGGACTAGGTGTGTCAGGGTTGAGTGGCAGTCTCAGAGTTCGAGTGTCCGATTCTCAAAAATCGGACGGGCAAGTGTTCAATGAATCGGACAAGGGTGGTCCGATTCTGGGCTGGTCCGATTTTGGGTGGTCCGATTCGTCTGAATAGTCCGATCGGACAGGGTGGTCCGATTTCTAAAATCGGACGGGCTGGTCCGAGTGTCCGATTCTGGTGGTCTGATTATGGGCAGGTTCGATTCTGGGAATTGGACCGAGCAGGTGGTTCGATTGGGGCTGACGTGTCCTAATTCATCCGATCGGACAGGGTGGGTCCGAGTCTCCGAGCGTCCGAATCGGAGGGAGTGGTCCGATCGGACGGGCTGTCCGAGTGTCCGAATCGGACGGGGTGGTCCGATCGGACGGTTGTCCGAGTGTCCAAATCGAACGGGGTGGTCCGATCGGACGGTTGTCCGAGTGTCCGATTCTGGGAATCGGAGACTAGATCGGACGTCCGATTCCACCGGCCCAATGAACTTGCGAGCACGGATTCCACCAAATATCTCCAGATATCTATTACTATTCACCAGCGATGGAGTTGGAGTGGTGAGGGAGAGATCGGTGTACCTGGGGATTGCCGAATGCAATGTCCCTCCGTGCCCTGGTCGATCGGACAGTCGCCAAGCTCGCTCTCTCTCTCTCTCTCACTCTCAGCTGGTTGCAAATGAGGATTCTCTTGCCCTTCCAGAACTTATACCCTGCTGGTCCTTCCCTGAACACTACAGATCACTCTCCTAGCGTTTCCTACACATTTACATGCGCATTTCCTCCATTTTCCCCCTGTTTTCCCCGATTTTCTCCCTGTTTCACAACAGCAACCCTCTGCCTCTCGTGTGTGATTTCCTATTGTTAACCTACCCTAAACACAATATAAATCAAAAGCAAAACACTGAACTAATTTCTCCATGTTTTCCAATCATCAAACAACCAGAATATCCCAAAATACTTACATGTTCTGAAGATCGAAAACACCCAACTTCCTACCTATCTCAGGCTCCGTTTCAAGGATGAATACCCTACTTCGATGCTCGATATGAGGCGCGCAAGTGCTCAAGCTTGAATCTGTTGGTCCCGGCAACGGAACCAAAATGTGGGAGCTTTCGCTCAACCGCCAAGACCCACGGACCACTTATCGTTTCAAGCGTTCCAAGCGAGCTCTAATGGCTATCTCTAACCTAGCCGACGCACCATCGATCCTACGAGTGTTGTGAGTTTACCTTGATGCCCGATCGAGTACCCTCCTGTCTCTTGCACTCCGGTAGCTCCACGATTCTTGATGCTAGCTCAAGCATCCTCAAGCCTCCTCCATCTCCAAGCTCCATCCTCCATAGCCGCGTGCGCAAGAAAAGAAGAGGGAAGAGAAGAGAAGAAGAGGAGAGGAGACGGTGAAGAGCTTCACCCTCTTGATCCCTCACTCTCACACACACTCACTCCCTCACACTCTCACACTCCCTCTCTCAAGAGCACACACAAGCAAGGAGTAGAGAAGAAGAGAGGAAGAAGAAGACTCTTTTTGCCACACACCAAAGAATGAGCTTCTCATTCACTTTTCAACTTTATATACATGCCCTAATTTCCATGGGCGGTCATCCCCCTTTTTTTACATGGCCGGCCATTAGCCTAGGCCCCTTTTCTCATTGTCCTTCTATCTTCCTAGCCTCCTTTCCATCGCCTGTCTACACTTACAAATTGCACGGGTGAGAGCCCGGCGCTCTTTTACAAGATTTCAGGGTGCGCCTTTTTATTTTAAAATGCCCCTTTTCCCCTTTTGCATTTGCCTTGGACTTTTGAGGTTGCCCTTGCGCTTTTGGTCTTCTTTCCTCTTCTTTCTTTAGTCGGGCTACCTTTTTTCCGCCTTTGCCCTGTGTCTTTCCCACTTTCTTTTGCTTTCTTCGTGTTGGGGTTAACACCACCCCTTCCTAAAAATGATCTTTACTGCTAGGAGGAATTGGAAGAAGACAATGCAAATGATCTCTTGCAAGAAATACATGATATTTACTGCCCAATGATAGAAGACATACAAAATCAAGCTATTGGTTCCCGACTTATTCAGTCTACACCTCCATGCTACTTTAAAATGCCCCTTCAACTTGGCCACATAGCTATAGATCTAGCTAAGTATTTAGAGTTCATGTTTCTTGACTGGTCAAAGAATGATTATATAAGTGCTTTTGATGAAATTGACATTTTTGATATTGATTGTATAAAAAGACAAAGAGAAGAAAATAGAGTCTTAGATCAGATGCCCCTTTGTGTTGATCCTGAAGACAGACACAAAGATGATCTTACTAGACATGTGCAAAACACGCTAAATTCAAGATACATGGGAGAAAGCATAGATCAACATCCCCTCAATATGCCTTCAATGGAACTTCCTACATGGTACTTCCGTGACCAAGCATCATTCCAACAACATGTAGTATACACTTTGTCTTCATTAGATGAGGATGGAGATAGTGTTATAAAAGAAGCTTTTGTTCCAATCAACCCACATAGGATGCAATCATCTCCTACATTGGTGCTCAGAGCATAGATGAATGCTCATCATCATCATCATCATCATCACCATGTAAGTAAACTAGAACCAATTTTGTCTACTATCAATATGACTGTCCCGCTTAATGCCACAAGTAATGCCTCGTCATCCAAACCCTCTTACAACAACTTCTACAAGAAAATAGGAGTCCCTGAAAAGGTCAGTTCTTTTCCAATTTGTTCCATTGATGGAAAGACAACTGAAGAGATCAAGTTATTGATCTATATGATGTATGCATATGTCGGCCAAAAGATGGGGTTGAGAAACCACTGACAAATAGGATTGATATCCCGAATGCCATGACACATGGTTTTGTCGACCGTTTGAAGCAATGGTGGGTTTCAATTCATCCACAGGTGAAAATGGCCATAGTACAACATGCTAATCCTGTACATATATTTTTTGAGTTACTATTAGGAGAATTAGTAGGTAACAAATTAGATGATGTGTTAGAGGCAAGAGAAGCCTTCTTTAAGTCAAAACTTAGTGACCTGAGAATGTATAAAGAATACCTAATTTATATGAGAGACCTTTTGTATGAAGGCCTTGGAGCTCATGATAACTCCATGAAGGAACACTTAGTCTGTTCTTTCCCTAAGCCCACACTATTTTACTGCAAGCAGAAAATGAAGACTGAGAATAGAGACTTCACCGACAATGTTCGTCAAATAATCCAGACCATTGAGAAAACCATAAAAGACGTCTGTCACATCACCAAAAGATGACATAGTTGAATAAGAAGTTTCCATAGTCTATCTACAAGCATGCCTCCAAGTTTGATGCTGACTTTGGATGTGAAAAGTGTAGCTGTGATAATAGCCACAAATATGGTCATTCCAATCAAAGACATCGACATTCATCCAGGTATCATAGAAACTCTTCCCATTCAAGGTCTTATTTCAAAAGATAGGAGAACAGTCACAGGCATTCAAGGTACTCAAGAAAGTCACATAAATATAGAAAAGGAAAATATCAACACAAGTTGACAAATATGGAGAAAATGGTGGAAAAGGTACTAAAAAAAAGCAAGAACTCAAAATTTTTATGTGTGGAAGTTCTTCGTATCTGGCAAATAGTTGCCCCCAAAAAGGGCAAAGAGCTGAACAATTCTGCTAAAGTCAATATGCAATATTATCAGACTGCTAACTCTTCAGAAGACTTCTCCGACTATTCTTTTGAAACAGAGAGTGATTACTCTTATGATGACTCTTATGATGATTCAACCAAAAATAAGAGTCCATAAGAATCTACCGAATCAATTGAGTCAGCATTAGTATCCGTGACAAAATCAAAATCAATCTCTTCCAGCAACCCTTCCTGGCATACAACTTAAAACACTACAGATGATGTTACAACTTCTGATATAACTGAAGAATTAGATGAAATGATATCATTGATTCCTCAATCTTTCATCCAGTCAATGCCCATGAATCATACTTCCCAGGAAAGAAAGATAAGTTCATGTCTTCTACTTCCACTTCATATTTCAAAGGTGATTTCTCAAAGAAAGCAAAAGGAAAACATGTAAAGATCAATTCTTCTGAGTCAAGCGATTCTAATACGTCAACAACATCTTCATCAAAAAACAAAAAACATAAAAATAAAATCAGACAAGAGTTTTTCTCTAATCCTTATGATTTGCCCAAACCCGGAACTCTTGGTCCAGAAACCAAAAGTCAAGCTAACATGTTCACACCCCACAAATTGGAGAATATACATCAGCCCAAAATTGCATCACAACTTCTTCAATCACTCTCCCCAATGACTCCCAACATACAACAAGCAGGTAATGAAATGGTGAATGCATTTCTTCAAATGCAACAGAAGCTACATTCATTGTGTAAGGTACATAGAAGAATTCTTTCAAGCCAAAAAGAAATAGCTCAAGGAACTATAGCAATACTCCGAGAGCTCAATACGTCATCTTCCTCTTCTACAATACCAACAGCCCCCGTTAATCAGATAAGATTATTTGAGCCCAAGATTCATAAGATCAATGCACTTGATACAAGTGGACCCATACCAATGGTATGTGTTCAATTAAGAAACATGCCACAATTCTCATTGTTTGTTTATGCTATGTTAGATACATATTCTAGTTTAACAATCGCCCCTTTCGAACTTTTTCCCAAAATTTGTATAAAAGCTACCATTCCAATTATAGTGGAGCTGTCCAATAACAAAAGAATCACACTTATACATGTTACACAAGCTTATTTGTAGCTTGGAAAAGTGAAAGTGCCTATAGAGATTCAATTAATGCAACAAATGAGTACGACTTTCTTATTGGTACAGATATATTGCAGCATCTTGTCCCATATACATTCTGATCAGATCATTTTAGCATATCCTATAAAGGTAAAAAAAACTAAAATGCACTTATTGCCTAAGATTAGTACTTTAGGAGGCCTATAGTTATAAATATGAGAACATTAGAATTCAACATGGTTGAAGATATAATGTTTTCTGTTCAAACATTTAATATAGTAAGAAAACATATCCATGTACATACCCAAATTAGAAAATCTGATCAATGTGGTCTTGTGATCTCAGAAGCTTCTAATCCCTCAAATAAAATGCCAAAGAATAATCGATAAAAAGAGAAATCCCTTGACTTGACAGGGTTTATTGATGCTGATTGGGCTGGTTGTGCCTATGACAGGAGCTCAACTAGTGGTTATGCATTTGGATTGGACAACAGTATGATTACTTGGTAGAGTAAGAAGCAACATACTATTGCATTGTCTAGTACTATAGAAGTTGAGTACAGAGGAGCTGCCTTAGCAGCTTGTGAAGCAGTTTGGTTGATGAAACTACTGAAAGCAGAGTGAGATTGCATTGTGATAACCTCAGCAGTGTTATGTTGGCTAGCAATCCTATCTACCATGTTAGGTCCAAACATATTGAGGTTCACTACCATTTCATCAGAGAATGGTTCTTATAGGGTAGATTGACTTGATTCATGTGAAGATTGAAGACCATGTGTAGCAGACATATTTACCAAGTCTCTTGGTAAAGAAAAGTTCATATACATCAGATAGCTACTTGGAGTTTATTAGATGGTTTGAGCTTGAGGGGGAGTGTTAGAATATCAAGCTCCCGTTACTCTTTAGTCAATCTATCTTTATGTGTGTGATCGACATTAGTTGGATACAACTGTACACCTGTGTGACATTCAATAAGTTAGTGTAGTCAGTGAATTAACCACAATTAGTCTTGGTTAGTCATACCTATGTGTGTAAGTCTCTTTCAGTTTGTATGATGGAAGAATAATGAAAGAAGAACAACAATGAGCTGAGACTCATCTTCCGCTTCACTCTGTCTTTCTCCCTCTCTTTCAACATCTTTTCGACAACTTGTGCATCAAAGGAAACATAAATCTACTAGAGAATTCTTATTGTATCTAAATTTCTTGAGTTAGGTACTCTTCATCATCTTTTCCCTCATCTCAAAGCGTCCTTGCGGCGAGCGACTTCCACGAACCCCCCGCGTGTATTATTTCGTGCCACAACGCAAAAGCCACAATTATGTGGTTTTCATGGAAATGATAAATTTTGGGGTTCATATGGATTATAAATGAATATAGAATCAATTCCCAATAATTGTGATTAGTCCCAATCCATAAATAAAAACTATCATAAATTTTTACCTAAATAAGTGAAAGAAAATAGTGAAAAAATGGAAAAATTTAGGTTTGCACTCTAGATTTTCTTCTAGTGGAAGATGCTTGTACTTACTTGACAGAGCTTAGTTCTTTGAGATACTGGGACTCTTGGTTCATGTATATGATCTCTTGTATGCTATTGGATGCAATTACCTCTACTTGTGGATTGATTTGATTTCATATGCTTTGAACACTGACACTTACCTTTGTCACTAATTTATTAATGATGTATACATGCATATTAGTGATATAATAAGAGTCATTGCTCTTTGCTCAATCAATTGTGAATTTGATAGATCTTGGTCATTACTCTTGAGATCTTCTACATGCATAATTTACATGCTTAAGGGATGTGATGTTTACTAACAATGAGATTGTGATTGTCTTTTGGTACTGGTGGTCTATGCTCTATCACTGCTAGTTGCATTCTTTGTATCATCCCAATTGTTATTTGGATATCTCTAGCAATGGGAACTTGCTTTATTGGTTATTTTGCCCATAGTTTCATTGACATATACGTCTGACTTTATTTTAGCATTATTGTAATTACAATTTTCAGTATTCTTTTGGAGAGCACATAGTTTATTTTGGCACTCTTTTTATTGCAATTTGTGAGAAACAATACTCTCATTTGTTGCTACCCTTTTGTGGCCTTTTGCATAAGCTTTGGGGTTGTTTTACTGAATTTACAGTAGCCCATTCTCTTGCCATTTGTAAACATTTACAATCATTATGGTAGGTTCATTAACCGATAGTACTATTTTCAATATTAAAAAGATTGATGGCGATAACTTCAAATATTGGAAGACACAAATACAACAAGTATTGGTGCAGAAGAGGTAGGTTAACTATTGAAGCTAGAGGGCATCAAAACTATGCTTTATGATATAGAGGGTTGGGCAAAACTTGATGAGCTATGAAAATCCACTATCATTCTATCATTATCCAAGCATGTGTATTTTAATATCATTGACAATAGGCTTACAGCCTGTCATCCCATATTTGGACAGCATGTCCAATCCATACTGCCTCTGCAAGAGCCATATCCCACTTGGTGATCTAATAACCTCAATGCCCAAGAAATAACGCAGCTCTCCCAAATCCTTCATCTCAAACTTTTGCTTCAATAGCATTTTCACATGAAGGATATCTTCATCACTATCACCTGTGATAATCAAATCATCAACATAAATGACAAGCAGCATAATACCTTTCTCTGTTTTTATCACATAAAGTGAGAAATCTGCCTTGGAAATCTGAAAGCCAATAGTGACAAGATACTGTCCTATCTTGTCAGACCATGCTCTAGGTGCTTGCTTCAAGCCATACAAGGCTTTCTTCAACCTGCAAACAAACTCAGGATGAACAGCATGCAAATAACCTGGTGGCTGCTCCATATAGACCTCTTCTTGCAAATCACCATGCAGGAAGGCATTCTTTACATCCAACTGATGTAAAGACCATCCCTTTGATGCAGCCATAGCAATGACTGCTCTTACGGTTTCCATCCTTGCAACCGGACTGAATGCTTCTTCATAGTCAATGCCATATGTTTGTGCATACCCCTTGACTACTAATCTTGCCTTGTATCTGTTCACAGAACCATCTGCGTTGTGCTTCACCTTATAAACCCACTTACAGCCAATTGCATTCTTATCTTTAGGCAAAGGTACCAACTCCCATGTAGCATTTGCTTCCAAGGCATCCATTTCTTCATCCATAGCTTTCTCCCACTTTTCTTTTCCCATGGCTTGCTCAAAAGAAGTGGGTTCTAGTTCCTGTATCACTTTGACTATATATGCATAGTGAATGGCTGTAAATCCATCATATTTCAGCCTATCCATAGGATACCTAGCTTTGGTAGACCTACCGCAAAGTAGGCTCACTTCCAGGTGCTCTCAAAATATCCCTGGTCTTCCTTACTCCAGGTGTAACAATAGAAGGAATACCCAACTCATCATCAATGCTCTGTTTTGAGCCACTGGATTCACCATCCACATAAGAGTGACCTGCATTCACATCAAACATGGGCTGATCTACCTTCTCTTTTCCTTTTTCGTAATACCTGCATACCACTATCTGCATTGCTTTGAGAAGATTCTCCTGATCTCAATCTGCCTGTCCATGGCGAAGAATGTGAACCACTGCTAGAGGATGCTCCAGGTCCACTAATATCTTGTGACTGCTGCTGTGAATTCTGTGCAGCATTACCATTTTGTGCATCTACATTATCAATCACATTTAGTGGTTTATACCAGCTACTCATCTAATCAAAAACAACATCTCTGCTCACTGTAAACTTACGAGTAGAAGGGTTATAGCATCTATACCCTTTCTGCTGTGCAAAGAGTAACCAATAAAGATGCACTTCTCAGCTTTTGGATCCAACTTGGATCTCAACTCATCTGGCACATGAACATAGGCAATGCAACAAAAAATTTTCAAATGAGAAATATCTGGTTTCCTACCAGTATACCTCTCCTCTGGAGTCATCCCATGTATTGCTGCAGTGGGAGTTCTGTTCATTATGTAGACTGTTGTAGCAACTGCCTCAGCCCAATAAAAATCTGGCAGGTCTTTTTCATTGAGCATGGCACGAGATACCTCTCCAATATGTCTGTTTTTCCTTTCTGCAATTCCATTTTGTTGTGGGGTATGACTGCATGAATATTGCTGCTTTATGCCATGCTCCTGCAGGAACCTTGCAAACTCATTTGAGAGGTACTCTCCCCCTCTATCTGAGCTTAGGCATTTTATTTGCAGGCATGTTTCTTTTTCAACCATAGCTTTAAGAGTTTTGAAATGCCCAAAAACTTCACTTTTCTTTTTCATAAAATACACCCAAACTTTTCTGCTATAGTCATCAATAAAAGTAACAAAATAATGACAGCCTCCAAGAGATGCATCTTTAGTAGTCCACACATTAGAGTGGATTAATTCCAATGGCTTCTTACTCTCTTGAACATGTCTAGGAAATGGTTTCCTTGCCTGTTTTCCAAACTGATAGGCTTCACATACCTTATGCATTTCTGCAACCTTGAATTTAGATAATCCTGCAACAATATTTTGGGCCTGCATTGATTTAAGTCGTTGTACATTAACATGACCAATGCGTTTATGCCAGATATCAATATCTGCAACTACATCGGTCCCATGTGCAAACATTGCTGTACTCAATTCAGGCATGTTTGCATCCAATGTAAACATTCTGCCCTTCTTCTTTCCTTTTGCTATCAAGCGACCTTTATTTTTCATATCCTCAACAAAGCATCCATGAGGATTAAATCTGACCTGCAAGCCCTGCTCAACCATTTGACCAACATAAACCAGATTCTTGGTGATATTCGGGACATGAAATACATCTGACAGGTATTTCTTTTTCCCATCCTGCATAGACAAAAGAATTTTTCCAATCTGCACAATAGGATGTGCAGTATCATCACCAGTCTCCACAAATCCTGGTTTTTCCATTTTTCTTGCATCCTACATCCATTCTGCATGACCTGTCATGTGGTTTGATGCACCTGAGTCAACATACCACACTTCGTTGCTTTCTTCTGCACTTGTCACAGAATTGTTCATGTGCTGCACCATAAACAAATGCTCATTTCTGTCATCACCCTGTCTACTAGAAGATGCATAATTTCCTTGTTGCAATTTCCCATTCATGATGTCATTCTGCTTTTTATAGCAGTCTTTAGCCATATGACCCATTTTACCATAGTAGTAGCATTCAACATTGCTGTTTGCATTTTGGCCTCTTTGCCATCCACCACGACCTCTTTGGCTCCCCCTACCTCTAGAGTTACCACGTCCTCCTCCATAGGACTAGTTTTCTTGAGTCTGCTGCATATTCTGATTTCTACCACGGCCTCCAAATCGGCCTCCTCTACCTCTGCCTCTACCTCTTCCAGCATTTGAGTAGAAGACAGTTTCTTTTGAAGTTCCTCCTGAAGAAGATGCACCACCATTTCTTTGCTCCTCAGAAATTAGAAGAGCAATCAACTCCTCAAAATCAGGAAATCTTTCACGAACTGAAATGGATGTCCGAAACTGTGCATAATCCTTTCCTAGACCATTCAAGGTCACAGAATCTAAATCATCATCTTCCACTGGCGACCCAATGGAAGCAAGCGCATCTGCAATCTTCTTTACCTTCATGTGGTAGTCATTGATGCTCATACTTTCTCTTTGCACATTATGCAACTCTTGCTTGAGCTGCATTTTCCTGGCTTGCGTATTTGTGCTATACATTTTTGACAAAGTATCCCATGCCTCCTTTGGCGTACTTGCATCCTGAATATGCACAATCATAGAGTCTGAAATACTGATAGACAACCAGTACATAACTTTCCTGGCTCTCTCATGCCATGCTTTGAATGCCTACACTTGCTGTTGATTGGGAACATCAGGAAGAATCGGTTCTTCTTCATTTCCTGCAACAAATTCCCAATATCCTTTTCCCATAAGGAAATTCGTCATTCTAAACTTCCATGCTTGGAAGTTGTTCTTGTCAAGCTTTTCCGTTATAATCTGTGAAAGAGAATCAAACGCCATTACAGAATACTGTAAAAAATTCTATCACTGCAAAAAACACAGCTTCACCCTCACAAGGGCAAATCTGCAAAACTAGCGAAAGTGGTATTTGACCACACAGCCACTTCCTAGTGACGATTTTGCATAAATAGGAAACAAGGATGATTCTGTAACTCCCAATGTCTCTGCACACAAGCATACGATGCAATTTTTGTTGTAACTTTTCACCGACCTGTAGAACAGTGGTCGCACAGCATAAAACAGGGCCTTTTCCTGAGTGCGTGCAGAAAACTTTCGCCTCCAAAATAGGCCCTGAAATGGCCTCAAATAAAAAAAACAGGGTCACCAAGGGCTAAAGCCCTTACCCGCAGCATATACTGCCCTGTTGCTTCACCGCGAAGGGCGTCTCAACCTGA
The DNA here is from genome assembly GCF_053477565.2 of Lygodium microphyllum. Taxonomy (NCBI): domain Eukaryota; kingdom Viridiplantae; phylum Streptophyta; class Polypodiopsida; order Schizaeales; family Lygodiaceae; genus Lygodium; species Lygodium microphyllum. Next base: position 36,531,035 of record NC_141148.1, read on the forward strand.
GACAATGCACTCTTGCAATTTCCGGTTGTGCTACCTGCAGAGATCTGCTCCCAAAATAGAAAATGAAAGCAACACTGCTCCTCTTACCAGAACATCGCGAACTTGGCTTGCTTTCTTGAGCTCCTTACCACGAACAAGGCTCTGATACCATGTAAAGATTGTGGGAGAGAAGGAAGGAGTATCACTTGTAGCTTTCTTGCTTGCACAATGGGGGAATACACACAAGGGTGGAGGCTGAAAACAGTTTTTCTCTTCTTAGTTGTGTAAGCTAAAAATAACTCAAGTACATAGATATAGAAGAACCCTATATATGAGTCTCAAAACCAAACTCAACTAACTAAGGTGGCATACTAACTGAGCCACGAACTAGAATAGATAAGGATAGCTGTCATCTAGCTATTATTCATGGGCAGTGTACTAACCGCATCTGCAACTGACAAGTCGGTGACATAAATGCACAACGGTCACCCTGGCATATCACGAGTGGAGTTCGATATCTCAACAGCCCTTAGGCAAAGGAATCAACTCATTGGTAGTGTTCTTAACCAAAGAGTCTATCTCTAACTACATAGCCTTGTTCCACTTATGAATATAATCCCTAGTCATAATGTTAGCATAACATGAAGGCTCTTCACAATCTATCACCATGACATAGTCAAGAGAAGGGTACTCCCAACTATCTATCCTACTCTATGCGAGGCTATCCAATTGGTTGTGGCACATCTACCTCTAAATTTCATAGTTGTCAAGCTTTGCATCATACGGGATGGGTCATACATGCTTCTTATACGGTGGTTGTCATCTCTTGCAATAGTACCCTATGTATCTTGATTGTCTTGGTATAATGTTTATGTGTCTTTCTTCTCATTGAAGATAGCATCATGGCTATGGAATCCCTTCTTAGCTTTAGGATCCAAAATTTGGAACCCCATCTCACTGGAATCTCCATACCCCAAAATGGATATGTCCTTTAAAGAAAATACACATAGCTCTACTGCCATTCAAGAATCTCACGATAATCTTTATTGCTTTCCAATCCTTCTTTCTAGGCTTTGACATAAAATTGCTAAGCACTTCCATTGTGTAAGCAATGTATGGATATGTAGCAACCATAGCATACATTAAGTCACCAACTATGGATGTATAAGGTACCTTGGCCATTTTAACCTTCTCTTCATCTCACTTAGGACTATTCTCTTGGCTAAGTTTTAGATATAGAGGTAAGTGATCATAAGAGAGTTTCTTGCAATATTGCATCTCATCAGGAATTTTGCCATCTAATGGCTTGCTAGGTGACGGCTTAATCAAATGAAGAGTTTTATTAAAAGCTTGAACTTGAAAGCCATTAGTGAGACAACCCATGTTCATTGGGGCCAAAAATGCTTCAAAAAAGGCACTTGTAAGAAAATGATTAAGTTTCTAATTAGTTGAGATTTTAGAAGAATGAAAATGCTAAATTTGGTTGCTCAGATGTGAACAATGAGAGAATATTGAATTCATTAAAGAGCTCATTGTCCCTCATCTTTAATTTATGTCAAGGTCACCTTTTCGGCCGTTTTTTGTCTTGGAACTTGGGAGAATTTGAATTTTCAAGAAATGTCCACCTATATCGCGGTTTGTCTACTCTTGTGTATTCTTTTCACATGCTCTTTCTCCGTTCTCTTTTGCCATTCTCTTCTTTGTGCTCACTTTCTTATCACTGTGATCATTCATCTACTAAAATGTTTAGCAATACCTCTACAAGTAATACAGATGCGAGCACATGCAAGTACAAACTTACCATCCAACTAGATCCAATTTATTCATCTTGGAGAAGTATACATCGTCGAGTACTAATAGATGAGATGGAGGCCAACAGATTGTGAACTCAAGGAAAGAAACATATAGATTTGTGGGTGGATGGAAATATTTATCCCAAGGATCCTTCAACATGTAAACCTCCTAAGTTTTTAAATATTCATGACTACGTGAGATATGTTTGGGAAGGTTATAATGGGATGCTTGGCTATTGTAAAAGGTTATACTCTACATCTTACACATACATGGCTCAGATGAATGAAATGAGAAAATCATTATTTATTGCACAGACAAGCATTTCTGAGCTAACAAATAAGATTGACATTTTGAAAATTACTAATAATTCATTACAAGACAAGTTAGCACACTTAAAGAAAACTCCAATAGGATTCAGAGAGAGAAAGAGACCATTAAAAAATATAACTAGCTTGTGTGAGAGAGTAAAGAAAAGAATATTGAATCTTGCAAAGAAATATGTCTCTAACATGTCATGTATTAATATTCAAGAGAGTGAGGAGAGAATTAGTTTTTAAAAAGAGACCATAAATAAGAATGATATTTTGAGGATTCTTAGGTCACCTCAAAATATCGATTTGAAAGGCCCAACTCTCAAAGAATTGGTGAAGGACTTAAAGAACACAGTAAAACCAAACGAAATCATAGAGACATGTGATACTGTGGGCATTAGTCGAAAAGGTTATCAGGCTATCTCACGATTATGGTTTAAAAATCTAAAATGTAATAAAATAATTGCATTTGGGTTACCTTGAGCCCTAAGAGTATCGGTTGCAAGGACTGCCATGAATCGTAAGATTCCACAAGTTTTCAGGGAATACATTCATATTGAAGCATCTATGCCATATGAAAAGACAAAAAGAAAATCTAGTTTTGAATACAATGTATTTATGGATTGATCTAAAGAAGAGTGCAGATTGCAATGGTTCACATGTATAGACTCACGTTAGAGGAATGTCACAGTGTTTTGAAGTTTTCCTTGAAGTTAGATGAAGCACAGATTCAAAAAGGACAAAAGATGGAAAGAGTCAGCATTTGCATCATGAACAGGGTATTGGAATACATCAATGGTAGGGGTCAAGCACCAGTGCGTAAGTTCTAGGAGTGTGAGATGGAGATTTGGTGGGTTGGTGCAGCTCAGGTACCAATTGAGAATCATCAAACACTGAAATGGTTATTTACTCATACAGGTATTCCAAACATTATTAAGTCTCAAAATGAAGGAGAAATGTTGGTTGTTGATGGGGTTGGTAATTTTAATGTGGAATGGCACATGAGTGATGACTTGAAAACGATCAAATTTATGCTTGAAATATGTAATGGGGAAAATTCAAAATATCCTTGTATTTATTGCATGGAAAGTGTTGGGTCTAAAGATTGGAGCAACTTGCACCTTGTAAGAAGAGACCCAACTAGAGACTCTATAGGTCTAAGTTTAAAAAAAACAAGGATGATATATGGGATCCAATTCTTTCAATTCCTCTTACAAATGTTCATATATGTACTTTGCATGCAGAGATTAGAATTATTGATAAACTTCTCAGGTTGCATCTCGACTATGCATACTCAATTAAGCCTTTGTCTTTATCGGATGAGTGTATTGATAAATATGAGGTATTACTCTCCAAAATGGGTTTTCATGGAGGTCAAGCTCACTTAAGAAAAGATCCAACACTTTCAAGGAAAACAAGAGATGTCTTGGCTGATGTCTCAATGGGAAGCTCAAAAGCTAGATGTTTTTTAGGCAACCATACAGGAAAACAGGTGAGCATTACTTGGGAACATTGGAGAGAGCTGTGTGGGATAACAACAAACGTTGCAACCACACCACGACTTGCATTTCTAAGGATGGAGGTTTGGAGACACCTTGATGTCTTCCTAAAGGTCCTCAAGCAACAAACGAAAACCTACACATATCTAGAAGAGTTCAAATATTCGATTACAAATCTTGTTCAAGCAATAAAAGAGGCATGGGGAGAAAAAGATATCACCTTTTATTTGGTAAGAGAGAATATTAAATCCAATATTTCTTCAATAAAATTTCCATTGGCATAAAATGATCATTACTCTTATGAATTTGCAGTACATCCTTCATATCCATGGGCCTTACTTTGTGGAGGAGCAAGGCCCCCTAGCAACTTATAGCGGCCAAGGCATGGAAAAATCTCACTATCAAGCACGTACAAGTTTTTTTCGAAGCACAAGACATGGAGGAGGAGTTACAAAAAGTAATTCTCTTGAGGAGCTATTCAATTGGTTTTTTTGATGATAGCTTTAGAGAATGAATACTTCAACTTGAGAATTCATTGTATTTTTCAAGAAAGAAAAGTACAAAGCTAGCTCTCAGGAACCTTTACATCATCCTCCCCCTCTGGGATATTTTCTCTATAACGCAAAAATTTTATTCTCTTGTAGTCAACTATTGATTTTATATCAGTTCGGTTTGTTGCCAAAGCATAATATGAGAGGGCCAAAAAGTATCCTGCTCTAGAACCAAAGAAACCAAGACCATAACCAAAAATCCTAATTGCTGCAGTCTTCTCCAAAAACATCACCTTGGGTGCATTGTACTGTAACCTAGAGAAACCAAGTAGCCTTGTAAGTGCCTTGATACATAGTGTAGGCCATGTTGCTTCCTCTAAGAAGATGTTATGAAATACTAAGAAAACATGCAGATCAATCCTTGCTAAGTAATGGCCAAGTGCAGCTCCTCTTCAATAATCCCATACACTTTCTTAGCATTCTTTGCCTTACGAAAACAAAGAGAAAGGGCATCCTCTGCTTCAATAAACTTATCGTTTATAATTTCGGTGTCAAGTTTAAGTAACTCTTCTTTCTATTCATTTTTTATGTCAACAATGCCATTTGCAACATCAAAAGCCTCTACAATGATGGCTAAACAATAATCCTCTCTAAGATTGAAGAGCCTTTGGATGTCTGCTAGTAGTATGTATTCCTTACTCTTGATAGGGAAAGTTGAAAGTGAAGCAATAGTATAAAAAGAAGAGTCACATATAAGATCTACATTTGCATGGTTTTCTTCAATAATGGTCTTAGCTTTGAATTGGGCAACATCTAGTTTGCCAGCAATATATGCTTCTTGCTAAGGGTCAAAACATTCATTTGCATCCTTGTCATTTGCTACCTCATCCGAAAGGCAAAAGTTGGAACATTTTGTACCCTCTAATTGTTGTTCATCAAATTTAACAAGATATTTAACAAGAGTATACGCAATGAATGCAGCTATTTTAGACTTAGCCTGCATTTTCTAGAATGAGTAGAACAAAACAAATATGAGGTATAAAATCGGTCAAGAGAATGAGATGTACGCTTTCTTGAAAATAAATCCTTCTCTGAAGGTGAGCTCCCAATAGGTATGTGAACATATTCCTTCGCACCCTTTTCAACTGCCAGAAATGCAAGTCTTTCAAACTCAACAAACTTCTCCAGGAAAAACTACTTGCATGAGTTCAATACAAGGTCAATATCCTAGTCAGGGTTGAAAATATCATTTGCAATTCCGTAATGAGATAACTCCATGCCATTCTAAAGAAGAAAGTTTAGGAGCCTTTCTGATGGAGAAACTTCTATGATCTGAGACAATCCAAAAACCCTCAATGGTGACTTGCCTTTTATTGGAGACTTATTAGGCATTTCCACACTTGCTACTGAACAAGGGGAGGAAGCTATGGGAATTTCAGGGGAAAAGGAAGCACAACTAGAAGCCCTTCTTGACCCTGATGACGATCTTCTTCTTTTCTTATTAGGGGTTACATGCTCTTGGGAGCCTGCAACATCCTTAGGTTCAGACATGAGTGAAAGCACGTTACGGCGCAAAAGTGTGCACCTGACCTCACGAACGATGCCTCCTCGCTTTGTATTTGCGAATCTACGATACGGTGCAAAAGTGGGCAAGTGACCTCAAGAAAAATACCTCCTCGCTTCGTATCAAGGGGTACACGAAATGGCGCAAATTGACATATGAAACACTAAAAGTGGACCTCAACTCTTGCTAGGCTTGATAATTTGCAAAAAAAATCATAAATGTTTAATTACTTATTTATATAGATCGATAAATATTTTCCACGTGGAAAGCCATGTAAATAGCTACGAGGATGGCCTACGCAAATCCTAGCCAATAAAATAGTGCCACGTGTTGCCTATCTCGCAGGTATAAAAGATCGATGCCAGCTTACGTGGCTCACTTTTTGAATCTATGAGTGCGAATACACAGCAATGTTGAGATCAACGATTGTCGCATCGCCCTGTATCGATCATCTGCAAATATGGCATGAGTAGGTGATTTTTAAACTTGCGCTTCACTGTATTCGCATCGTAATAGGTTATACGCAAATATGGCACGAGCAGGTCTTGGAATATCCGCTTCACTCCTTTTGTGCTGTATCGGTCATCTGCAAATATAGTGTGAGTAGCTTCATTTCCAACCCGCGCTTTACTTCTATCACGCCGTATTGGTTATCCATATGTCATCCGCAAATACGGCACAAGGATCTTCATTTCCAACCCATGCTTTATGCCTATCGTGTTGTATCAGTCATTCATATGTCATCCACAAATACAGCGCGAGGAGCTTCATTTCCAACCCACACTTTTCTCCTATCACACTATATTGGTCAACCGTATGTCATTCGCAAATATGGCATGAGGAGCTTCATTACCAACCTACACTTTTCTCCTATCATGCGCTGTATCAATCATCCATATGTCATTCGCAAATATGGCATGAGTACTTCATTTCAACCCGCGCTTTACTCCTATCGTGCCATATCGGTCATCCTATGTCATTTGCAAATACGCCACGAGGAGCTTCATTTCCAACCCGCACTTTTCTCCTATCGTGCCATATTTGTTGTTTCTATTTGGGGTTTAAGGTTTCTTACTTATGGTTTTAAAATATTCTACGAGTGAGGAAGAGACAAGACCATTAGCTCCTCAATCTTTCTCTCTTGAGATCCCACCTACCTCTGGTTGCCCTCAGTCTCTTGCCATGGAATCTAAGCAATCTAGTGCAGAGACATTGTCTTCTCTTGCCCATAGTAAGCTTCATCATGTACAGACCTCCTCCCCTACAACTACCAAGTTTCCAACCTCCCTTAGAGCCCCTATTCAACAAACAAAGCAACCTGGACCCTCTTATGCCCATGGAGAAGAAGACCCTCCAAGATCGCCCCCGAACAAGTGTCTCTGCCCATCAAGAATGACCACAAGAGATTATAGAGTTAGAGGATGAAGTTTGCAAGAGGAAAATTGCTGTCCTTGGTCCTATCAATCTGAAGAGAATGGGGTAGGTATACAGGAAAATAGTTGTGAATGTCTCTTGCACTTCTTCAGAAGAAGACTATCTTAGTATTTTCCCTAAGGACAAATCCATGCTTGTTAAGAAAGATATTCAATTTTCAGATTCTGTAGTCTTTTGTTGCATAAGATAAGGCTTTTTGACTCAATTTTTTTAAATGGAATGATAGTGTTGTTCATTGCAACTAACATTCCTTTGTTTTTGCTATTGGTTTTAGGGCATTGATTGCTTCTCTCATCCAAGAAATCTCTAAAACTATATTTATTGTTGATCCACTATTATCAGTGGAATTGTTTTCAAGATCTCGTTCAAACATAGAATTATTTTTCAGAACGTTTGATCCAATCACAAACTACCATATGTTTTTCCTTACATCGAAAAAGGTATGCAATTTTGCAAAGGACTTAATGTATACTTCTTTAAAGTATGCATTTCTTACTAACATTTTACTTTGCAGAGGACATTGGAGCTTAATATATATTGATATTCTTATTAGAGAAATTATCCTTATGAAATCTCTTAGTGGTATCCATGGTCAAGCAAAAATGTGCATTGAATACAATAATTCTCACTTTTTGGTTTATTGTTTATTTTATTTGATTGTCTTGCTGATCCTCAAAAACCATATAGCTTTCTCTTACAAGAAGTGCCCTTGCAAAATGATGCATTTTCTTGTGGATGGAGAGTGATTTCAAATGTTTTTAGGACAATAGATTCAAAGATTCTCAAGATAGATGAGGTTAATGTAAGTATCTTTCACATTCTTTTTTGAGCAACATGTCTTTCAATTTTCACAACTACTGCATTATCTTCAAATTTTATAATCATTCCATTTCTTTAGTTTAACTTCCTACAAGTATGAACTATCACTACCCTAACAACTTATTACAACTTTCCTTGCAGTGCCAAGATTACCCCGATTCATACACATGGTGGATAAGAGAGAGATGTATTGAGTTAATTTTGGACAGGGCAATCATGCCAGTCGACCCCGACTCTCTTCCACTTAAATCCTTAACTAAGAGTAAGAGTAAGGCAAAAGGCAAGTCATATGGAAAGACAAGTAAGGTAAGCTCCAAAAAGATAGAAATGCCAACACTTTCTCATTCATCTCCTCATCAGCCCCTTGCAGAGAAGAGGTCCCCTATCCAAGTCAAATTCTTCAACCAACCAAAGAAAAAAGTGAATGCAAGGATATTAGATATCTTTTTAGAAAGTGATGAAGAAGTTACAAAGTTGAAAGAAGAAAAATAGATGCAAATGAAGCAAGATCCTTGTATATCTACACTTCAATTTTGTAACTCTTCATTCAATGAAAAGCTTCTTGTCAAATGTAAATGTCATCAATGTTTTCATATTTATGGCTTGAAGCTTACAATTTTGGGAGGCAAGGAACTCATACAAGAGAAAGAGCATTCAGCTCTTTTCCCAACTATTTTATTGTTTACTTTGAACTTATATTTTGGGGATGTACAGTCTAACATCTCCAAGGTATCCCTTACATCTTTAAAATTCCAATTGGAAGTGATATTTACCTCCTTTTCTATAACTTGCACCTTAAAGTTTGAAGGGCGTGCAATCTGTATCAGAATCCAAGGGAATCCAGACGCCTAGTTTATGTTTGTATCTCCTATAACCAAAACCCAAAGCAAGAGTTTTTCATGCTTTATTATAACACAAAGATAAGGATCGGGGGCATACAATAAACCTCATGGTGTTGCCCTTATGGTCAGCCTCTCTAGATTTCCAAATATTTCCTATAATGTTATCTAGTTCTGCTTCTGCAAAATTTCTACTTAGCCAAGATACTTTTGTTCTTTGTAAGTTTGCTATTTTGAAGCAGCCCACAAAGATATGTAAGGGGATAAACCATGACAGACATATTCTTCTTGAGATCCTTCCAACTGTCATGGACTTTTGAATATCTTGACATATTTTGAATTTAAAACTATGCATGGTTGCCTTATCGCGAACCTCCCAAATTAGAGATGAGAGACTTGGCAATGGCAAATCCTCGATATGTCCATATGTACCCTCTTTAGACGAAACCACATATTGTGCATAATATATAAAAAATCTTCTCTCACTAAAAGAACTGACGGTCTCATCAGCATATATAATGTCTGCAAACGCCTTATGAATTGCATTGAAAGTTCCACTCAAAATCTCCACAAGTTGCAAGTCAGTAATTGTTGATGGAAATATATCTACAACCAAGAATTCAATATTAATACTTGCTTAAATTTAAAAAAATATCATATATGTTATATCAACTTAAGACTTACAATGTGTATGCTAGCAAACACGTTTGTTAGGAGACAACTGCATATCCTTGGCCATGTAAACATGTTGCACTTTGACTAACCACCCTTCATGCGTAATTTTGAAAGCAATGATATGCCCTTTCCAATGATATTTTATATTCTCTCTTTTTCTTATTTTGACCTTGTGAGAGCCTTTGCAAGAGGACAACATGGTCACCCAACCATTTATGCAAAAGGTTTTGGGCTCCCAATTTTTGTCTACTCCTTAGCTATAGATAGTGCAAGAGTTTATTAAATGAGACAGGTGCCTTTTGGATGCTATACTTAGATTGAATTTGTAGAGAAAAGCACTCACTGAGAAAGGAAAATGAGCAAAGAAAGAAGCTCTCTGAGAAAGACGGATGAATAAATAAGAAATACTGAAAAGAATAATGTTCTAGTGAGCTAGTGTGTAGGTGTATTGCACTATGAGTGCACTAGTGTGGAGGTAGGAAAGTGCAATGATGGTTACTTGTGAGTGGGTGCACAAGTATATGTGTATACTAGTATGTGTGTGTTGGTATATGTGCACTATATGCGCTATGTGTCAATTATGTGCATTAGTGAATGATGTAGTGCACTAAGATGAATAACTAGGCATAATGCAAGAGTTATCTTGTGTATTGGATTGTGTGTAAAAAATCACTATGTTATACTTGCATGAACTATTTGTAGTGCATTAGATGAAGTGCACTAAGGTGGAGTGCTATGTTTATGTGCTAGGATACACTAATGCACTAATTTAGTGCACCATGCTTGTGGGTATATGGGGGTGCATTGCACTTTGGTGGAGTTGGTGTGCAAGGTATGTGCACTAAGACAGGTTCTTTTTGTACAATTATAATCGATTGTAGGGTTGGTACACTAGGTATGTGCACTAGGATAGGGTCTTTATATGATGGGAACTGAATATAGGGTTCTAGGTGTAGTTATACTAGGGATGGTAAGATAGTGTACAAGGAAATATAGGGTGCCTCATTTCTTCTTTCTCCCATCCCCATCAACCCCCCTTGTGAATAGAACGAACATTGATTGAGAGAAAAAGTAGGAGACATAAAGTGTGCATAGGTATGCATGTGCAGAGGTGTGTACGTGCATACATGTATGCCAAAGTGAATTAATGCATGGTTCACAAAGTACTAAGATGCAAGATATAGTGCAAGGCTTAGTGCATTAAGTGGGGTTGTTGATATATCCTAGTGTGAGGATAATGTGCACGTGTGCACTATGCACTGTGCATGTATACATGTATAGTGTGTAATGCACTAGTGTGGATACTACTAGATGTTGCCATCCTTTTTACTTTACCCTCTTGGTCCCTCCTTGTGAACAAGGTGGCATCAAGAAAAAGAGAGAAAAAGGGAAGAGGAACCCAACAAGCATTCAAGTGCATTGCAAAGTGTTCAATGCACGAAGGGTAATCACACATAGAAAAAATTTAGTGCATAACAATCTTTAAGGACATTTGCTAAATAGGAATATTTAACAGGTCATTAGACAAGAAAATTGATCTGATGCCACCTTCTTCCCATTAATATCTTCTCTCTCCTACCCATTTGTGAACAAAGTGAGATTGATAAAAGGTAGGGTGTTAGGTGGTTCTCCCTCACTCTATCTTGTTTCAATGCAAAAACAATAAACATGACTAAATGATGCCAACAAATAGACTTTAATGATTTGTAGAGACTTCAAGATAAAATCTTACCTCTTCCAACTAGTGGTTGGAACTCTCCACTTGTTTTTATGGTGGCTCTCTCCTCTTTTTGGTATTTTTGCTTTTTGGGTTTCTGACATGTAGACGAGTAGGATGATTCATTCCAAGCATTGTCTTGTGATTTGTTTTTGCATTAAGGCAGGATAGGACTAAAAGATTGTGAGAAAATAGTAGGGTTTTGCTGGTGTAAACAGGGCACAACCAGGAAAGAGTGGGAAAAAGATAGGCTTCCACGCCTAATGACTAAGGAGGGTGATTTGGGAGGTAAGGATTGAGTAAGACAGGACCCTAAAACCCCAAGGATAGGGGAAAAGAGCTCATTTCTGCACACTGAGAATGAAAGAGAGAGCTTGAGAGAGAGAGAGAGAGAGGGTTGTAGGTCAAGGAAGAGATAACATCCGTTGATTCGGAGCTTTCTTTCTTGTTGTGTGTTTGCTGGATTTGTAAAGTCTTGTAGGCAGCCGCGACCACTGTGTGGAGAAATCGGCCAAGATGCATCGCGACACGCCCTCAAGTTCGCAGTCTCACTGTGTCCTTGTCTGACTCCCAAAGTCGGGCAATTGGACCGTTTGACTAGGAGAATTGGACCATCCAACTCCAGGAATCGGACTGTCACTCAGGGTTTGATCAGATCACCCATCTAATCAAACACATTTTGACAGTTGGACCAAGACCTTTGGTCCGATCAAACAACAGTCCGACCATCCAATCTAGCATCCCATTTGTCCAGTCAGACGTGCACAACAATCGAATCACTCTATTATCGGACCAACCATAGGACTCGGACCCAACTACCAATCAAACCACTCTTCAAAATCGAACGTGCCAGTTGGACCATTTTTGAATCCCAAAATCGGGCCACTAGAATCGAATGTGCCAGTCGAACCAGCCGTTCGACTCCCAGAGTCGGGACCACCAAAATCGGATCATCCACGAATCGAACTACTTGGGCAGAAGACAAAAGAACTAGGAATAGGCTAGGTTAGGACCAACTGGGACACATTCTTGAACACCACTAGAGACCTGACCCGGCTCACCGAAGCCAAAGACCAAAGAAAACTGCAATGGTGCAATCTAGAAGCAACCTCTAATAGCAGCCGACAAGAGACCAACCTGACTTAGAGCCATACTAGGTCATGGACAAGACAAGGAGGTAGCCATACCTGTATGATTGTTTTGTTTTGTTTGCGCACCCCACAGTGACTTCTTTTACATAAGTGCACCAAAAGGATGGAAAGCCTAAATTTGCACTATGCACAATAGAGCACCCAGAACTGAGTGTACACTAGTTGTTTGAGGCTGTTTTCAATAACACGAAACACACTTGGAGATAATAACTTGAAGGAACCCACCAGTAGGAGGAGACCCCAAAACACAATCAGATGCCTCAGAGCCCCATTAATAGGACCCTCAAAGACAACGGCAGGATAGAAAGAACATCAAGATTGAGGGCAAAGGCTACCAGAGCTGCTCGGATTGACCGAAAACCTCGTGGAGTAGGAAGCACGAATGATATTAGGAGCAAATTGAGATCAGGGAGATGATTAGCTGGACTTGGGTGAGTTTCCAATCACGGTCCAAGACATGGTCAATGAATACAAACTGCTGATGACCATAATAGTAATCCATGATAAGCCAGTAGAGGAGGTAGCGGCAAGCCTAGAGAAAAAGAGAAAAGCGGTTAGAAAAGTGCTACAGGGCATAGCGGCCTACAACCGCGAGTAGAGAGCTAGGAAGCTGTAGTAGGACATAGATGTGCACGAAACGTGACACGTGCTAGCGTTAGCCGAAAAAAGCAAGGCAGGACCAAATGCAGAGAGAGAGAGAGAGAGAGAGAGAGAGAGGGAGGGAGTGCTAGAGGTAGACCTCACGCTGAGCAAGCTTGTGACCAAGCGGCTCATGGACAACATGGCTCTGCTGAACAGAGTGCATCAGCACTAGTGACCTCTCTACTCTCAGGCCTAGGAATTACTCAGGGGGCAAAGAGCCAATCAAAAATCCCTACAGTAGCTAAGCAGCTGGACAAGTACCAGCCTAATAAAGACCTGTACAGTTTTGTAGAGCAGTTCGAGCAAGTTTGCAAGGTCAACGATCTCACGGACCTTGCACAATGCCCTTAGTCATTTGGGCTCTGCTTAGGTGCTAAAGGTAGGATGTGGTACACCAGCTTAGACGTCATGGAGCATGAAAATTTTGCCTTACTAAAAGATCTCTTCATTAAGAGATTCTCGAAAGCAAGATACTCTGATAACATCATATTCCTGATTGATGAACGTCAGTTAAAAAGACAAGGAGGACATAAGAGACTACGTCATTCATGTGCGCAACCTCTTCAAGAGAATCCCCAAAAATGAGCAACCCAATGAAAGAGCTATCTTCACCGTGTTCATGAATGGAATCTGTAGAGCGAGGAGTTGTACAAGGCTTTAGCAAGTAACTCTAGCTTACAGTGAGACGTGTTAGCTAGAGTCTTTGACGAAGCAATTAGTGTGGATGACCAGTTGAGAGAGAGAAAAGCTCTTAAAGTTCAAACCGTGACAACCCCAGTCAGAGGACCTCAAAAAGGGCCACAATATCGAGCGAGGGATCAATCCTTAGCACACAGGACAAGGGGAAGAGTGTAGATCAAGGCTAGGAGCTAGTTGAGGTGAGAATGGAGCTAGCACGACTACGTGAATTGGTGAGGAAACCAACATGACCACACGTCCAATGTGTGCATTGTGGTGGAAACCACCTCTTTGCTGAGTTTAGGATCCTATATCTAGGCCCTGCACGAATTGTGGTAGGTTCGGCCATGATGCCATGCACTATAGGTTGCCTAGGAGATTCCCCTATGTTCAGCAGTACAATCCATCGTACCTAGGGAATAGGCCGCCAAATTTCTATGGAAGAGGAGCCCTACTGGCGCTTCTAGCACCAAATGACGCAAAACCAGCCATCCCTAGGATGGAGATCAACCCGAGGGCATACCCAAGCCACCAGAACCCTACGTGACCCATCCACCAAGTGATGCTCCAGTCTATTACATGGAGGAGCCTAACGAAGACAAAGCCTACATGAACCCTTACATCTCTATGACGAAGAGGGCAATTTAGTCCTAATGGACTATCGACTAGTGCCAATGATGGTGTTAGGTAGAGGTAGGGGAAGAGGATTTGCAAGACCGACCCAAGATCCAATCTCATGTTGGACTTGAGGTCACCTGGGCCATGTCTCATTGCATTGTCCAGAGAGAGAACAAGCAAATAAGAAAAAAATTGACCTTAGATGTGTCGAGTGCAACATCACTCATCTCTTGCCAATTGCCCTAGATGGAAGCCATCACCTAGATCGAAAATCATGCCATTAGTACCCTTGGGACAGTTTGTAGTCAAGACATTCAACAGCGAGGATACACCCATGCCTCTACATGTCATGACCAGAGCACAGACGAAGCAGGCAGGCATATCACTGCCAGGTCCTAGCAATTTAGATGCAACCTCAATAGGAAAGAAGAGCCAACGGAGAAGGAATAAAAATACTGACACAAAGGTCACACTTAAGATCGAGGGTGCGACAATGCTAGTGACCGGCAAGAAGGTCACAGATGCAGAGGCAGAGACTACCACTCCAAAGATCGCAGAGATGGCCTTTACTTTCATTTCGTTAGCTAGAGTGATGTTGAACCTAGCTGTTTCGATAGGCAGATTTTCCCAAGCCTAGAGCACAACAACATGGCTCAACACACTCACCCTTGCTCTAGTATCTATGATTCCCTTTTGTGTTACACCTCCTAGGGCTAGGATAGGCAAGACTATGTGTGCCTCAGTGCCTTCCCAAAAGGCATTGACATGTAGTGGCTTTGGCATTGAGTGCAGTGTCAAGCTAGGTATCTACATGACTGCATCGTGATCCTACAAGTCAGCTGCACCATGCTCCATCTATTCTTCCACCCAGTGTTTCAACTCCTACCATAGCGTGCGGTGCTACCTGAGCAGGTCTCCTACACTTAGAGTCACTAGGGTGGTTACCAATGTCGCGAGGAGGTTGCTGGTTGCTTGCCTATCTCCTAGTGTTGTGCCTCTTGGCCATTGATCTTGATTGACTGGCTAGTCCACAGTATCTAAACTTGGCCTTAGAGGGGCCACTTGTGGCATGGGTACATTTCTCAACCTTGCTCATGCAAGCGAGATTGGCATGCTCATGATAGAGAGATCCTCAATCTCATCCTCTAAGATAGGCTCAATGTCCTTGAGCTGCTCCTAAGCTTCCTTTACCCACTCTTTTACTTTGGCTATTGCTTCGAGTTGGCGCCTAGGATGAGGATACTCCCCTAACTTGGCACTTCCTTCTGCTTGGGATTTCTTGGATGTGTGGTGGTGGCTCTTCTCCTCCATATACGCTAGTGGCGTTCACCCTCAAACCCGCTTGATGAGGCTCTATCTTCCACGAGGCATCTATTTTAGTAGTGTGGACCCCCGCAACTGAAGCATTTGATCCCAATGGATGGGCCTGGGGGTCTCCACCATGTTGTATTTGATCCTACGGGTCCATATGATGCACTGGGAGTTGGCCTGTAATGGTTGTTTCCCCATCTTCCTACTGCTCCTCTTGGTACCAATGCAGATTGCGACGCGGCTGGTGTGGTATTGGAGGTTTGGCTCTGTGTGTCCGTGAATGACCCTTGAGGGGCATTGGGCCTTGGGGTCCATGAATTGTTGTTGAGGTTGGTGTTGAATTTGTTTTCGTTCCCTTGGGCCATTCTCCTACCTTTCAGGTCCACTAGTCTTTCGGCCATTCTCTTGGCTTCTGCTAAGCTGGTTGGCTCCTGTCTCTCCACATCCCTTCTAGCCCATTCTTGCATCCCAAACAAAAATCCATGTTATTTGGTGTCAATAGTTGCAGCACAATCTGCCTACATTTGCTGACATATTCCTTCATCTTTCCTTGTGTTTGTTTGAGGTTCCTCCATTCGTCTCTCACTTTGAATTTCTCCATCTTTGGAATGAAGTAGTCTTTGAGTTCTTCCCATGAAAAGATAGTGTGGCCCTGCTCTTGCTCCAGCATGTACCAGTTAGTAGCGTCCTCCTCCAAGTAAATGGCTACCACTTCCGCCTTCCTATCTTTGATTATTCGGGCATACTTCAAGTATCTATCCACCTCTGCAATCCACTTCTTCAGGACCAACCTGTCTCTCTCTCCTTTGTACTTGGCGGGTTGGGGCATCTTGAATTTTCCATAGTCATCTTCTGAACTATCACTGTCTTGCTCTTCCCTTCGGTTGTGCTTCTTATCTTTCTTCTTGTCCTTCTTCTTGTTTCCTGCTTCTACTACCTTCTCCTTTTCTTTCCTTGTAACTTACGCCCTTCTAGACGTCTCCTCTCTACCCATTCTATCCATCTCCTCTTGCATTTTGTGTCTTTTCTCCTCTTCTTGTTGCTATAACACCCAATCTCTATAGCCCTGCTCCACCTCTAGTTTCCTCCTTCTTTCCTCTTCCTCTTCCTTCATCTGCATGTTCCTCCAAATTGACTCCAACATGCCTGACATGCCCTCCAGTTGCCTTTCTAATCCAGCTACCTTCTCTTCTTGGGCTACTCTCCATTCTTGCCCTCTACTCTTCTTCCTCTCCTCCATTTTTGGGAGGGTGACATTCTCCCTATCGTCCTCCATGTGGTTGGTAGTGTTGTCAGTGCAGGGAGGCCGCATTGTGGTCAGTGGTGTTGTCAGCGCGGGGAATTCGCGTCTCACCTTTGGTGGTGGTGTTTGTGCCATAGGGAAGCCGTGTCATGTCTTCAGATGGTGGGTGGTGTCAGGGTCGGGACATCACGCCGGGGGCGATGCGATGGGGTTGACGCGATGGGGGTTGACGCAACAGGGGGCATCGTAACACAGGACATCACGACGTGGGTTGTTACGACTTCATTCTCTTCGGGGCACTGGATCTTCTCTCCTGCTTCTGTGAGAAGTCCTTCACTCCAAGTAAAAGTTTCTCTAATACCAAGTGTGATGCACCTGCACTCGTTACGCACTCAACACGGCACAGAAAGGTAACATGATATGTGAGATCAAGGTATACTCTTGTATTATTCAATCAAATAAGTGGTATAACATAAGCACATCCCAGGACTACACCCTCGTGACGCTGCACATAAGAGGGTTCACCACTGGGTATAGGGAATCACACGTAGAGTGGAAACAAGGCAGGGCTTTGACTCACTACTACTCCCTATATAGGTACAAAGCCCTTATGGGGGGGGGTGGTCATTAGTATGTAGGTGTTATGTGTTGTGTTGTCTTGTTTTTTTTTTGGTGATATGTTTGCTTCTTTTTTTGTGTTTTTTTTGTGTGTTTTGTTTGTGTGGTTTTTTGGCAGAAGGAACATCGTCCCCCCTTGTCCCACACATGTGCGTGGGACGAGGGTAAAAAAATTTGTGTTCCTTGGATTGAGAGGGCGTGTGGAAATAGGCACGGTGGAGGGCGGCCTTTGACGGACGTGTCGATGCACCATAGAAGCCACAATCGGAGATGCTCATGTGCAAACACACGCAAGATCGGAACGAAAATTCATAGAAAAATAATACTATCTAAAAATCCGATCGGCGAAATGAAACGTAGAAAGAAGGACAAGTGGGTTAGTCTTTGCTATGCCGTTGTATTTTAAAGAATGATTTGGAT
This sequence comes from Lygodium microphyllum, assembly GCF_053477565.2. Classification (NCBI taxonomy): domain Eukaryota; kingdom Viridiplantae; phylum Streptophyta; class Polypodiopsida; order Schizaeales; family Lygodiaceae; genus Lygodium; species Lygodium microphyllum. Next base: position 36,548,838 of record NC_141148.1, read on the forward strand.
TTTAGCAACAACTGCCAAGACATACATTATGATAAATTCTTTCCAAAGACTATCAATAGGGTAGGTTGAATAATGTGTCGGACAGACCTGTCAGAAGAGAATGCTGTTTCGATAGGGATAGGACGCGTTCACATGGGAAAAACTGAAAAAACTCTCCCGAAATGGGAAAAAAATAATACAAAGAGATTTGTCGGGTGAAACCCAATCAGGTGAAAACCAAAAATGTCCAGAGGAAGATGTTAGGCGGATAGGCACGGCCGAACACGGTTCCAAGGGTAGTAGAGCACGTTTGCATGGAAAAAATGGCAAAACCACAAATAAAAATGAAGTCAAAATTAATACAAAAAAAATCGTGCATCAAAACAAAGTGCCATAAAAGGAAAAATGTCAGGGGAAGCTTGTAGGACAGGTTTGAAGTCAAAACACAGTTTCGACGGCATTAGGAGTGTTCACATGGGAAAAAGAAGAAAAATAAGCAAAAAAACACACAAAAATTTAATAAAATAAAATCGGTAAGTCGGATCACAATGGGGAAAAAAGGAAAATCATGCAGGGGATGAAGCCAAATAGTATGTTAAATCAAAACAGAATTTCAAGGTGGTTAAGGTAGGTACGCATGGAAAAATGATAAAAAAACGTAAAGGAGAATATCCAAAATTACGGAAAAAATAATAACAAAAAAACCAGACATCAAAAGGATGGGCAATAAAAAGGAAAAATGTCTCAAGAAGGTGTAGGTCAGGGCTGTCACATCAAATCACTAGTTTGAAGTGAAAAAGGCACGTTCACATGGAAACACGTTAAATGGGTAGAAAATTCTTCAAAAATTAATAACTCATGATCCATGGCTTAGAGGAACATGGGGCTATAAAAAGGAAAAATGGCCATTTAGAAGGGACAAATGGGGTTATAAGGTTAGATTTTACTTTTGGTGAACGTAGGATGCATTCACATGGAAAAGCAACAAAATCAAGAAGAAAGGAAAACGGACAAGGAACAACCCCAAGACGAGTTGAAAAGAGGATGGGTGGGTGGGGAAGGGACCCCAAGATCAGGACATGGTATGCTTAAATCATCCAAGATGGATATGTCCAAAAGGGTATGCACAACGGACACACAGGGATCCGTCCCCACACTTAAGACCTTAATAGATATGATTGACGATGCAACAGGGTCCTAACACAGGATTATAACTTGTACACATACATCCCCACACTTAAAACATGACTAACTCTTTAAATTATAAGAGGCAGGGTTAGAAAATCTTGGCTCGGGTTGCAAATGGTTGAGGGAAACCATCGTTGTCACATGAAGGATCGTAGTCATCGGCAAGAGATACCAAGGCTTGCCACAACATACTCGTCTAGCATGGTAGGGACCACCCAGCAGCACCCAGGGAGGTAGCTTTTTTGATGAAGCATTGGTTAGGTTGTCGATGGCACAACACTCAATCTCAACAGTCACTCATGTTGAAACGATAGATCAATCACTCACCCCATGGCGCACGTCACTCGAAGAATAATTATTGAAACCCATAGCTCACATTTGGTTTAGAAATCAACAAGAGGGATGGTTCAGAGGGAGTATGCCAATGTGCACAGTTGATGGTGCATTAGTGCGTCTGAACCCATTTGGCATAAGTGCAAGAAGGAAGGCCAGGGAGCCTTATCGTGCAGTGCGCCAAAGAGAATGAGGTGTAGAGTAATGGCAGAGGAGGCGTGTTCCGTGTGCACATAGGGAAACGAGAAGGTACCAGTCTCCTAGTGTCAAAATGTCCCTCAATCCTCACATCTCAGATAAAAGGGAAATCAATCACGCTCAATCCCCCCTCTATCTCAAGCTCTATTGATGATTATAGGAGGGCAATCGAGTTCCTCACATCCCATTGATTGAAGCTCACTGGCACTTGTGTGAAGGTTGTATTCCTTGTGCGCAATTGATGATGCAACAATGCAACCCACCCTATGTCGGCATACTATGTGAGAAGGGAAGGCCAAGGAGCCTTATAGTGCTGTACACAAGAACAATTTTTTACTTTCTACATTGAGAGGCCCATCCCATGCATGCAACATGTTGAGAAATTTACAAATGGTGTATGCTCTAGAAAGAGATGTCGTGAATCCCATATGCACAGTGAGGAGAGTGGAACAACCCAACTTCTATAAAGCATTGTACTTGACTATCACTTTCATAATGATGAATGCAATATCATGATGCTTTCCACTTTCAGTTAGTGTCATTATCAATTCAATACACAAGATTGTCTTTATGAGTCCAAGCTTCCATCTTGGAACCTAATTCACTTTTGTAACAGTTGTCTACTCATTGTCCATGTCAACATGAATTTATTCTTCATCTTCCAATCTCCATAGCTCTTGACATGCTCTATATCTAACCTTTTTACATAACACTCTATTCATAGCAGCCCATACTCACATTCCCATCCAGTTAGAATGAAATCTCACTTTGCTCTAGATGTGTCAATGAAGATCGGCTTCAGCAGGTTGGTGATGTCAATGTGGATTGGCTGATGAAGAGGCATACCCACGGAGGTAGCCAACAAGTTTGGTAGTTGAATTTCATGTTGGAAACATCATCTGCTCTAGGAATCAGAAGCAAGGATGGGGTTACAGGATGCAGTGCACCAAGGGAGGCGACTTTGGAACTTCTGTTGCAAGAGTTCGGCTAGTAATTCAGTTGTTCTGGACTGCAGGGTGTTACCACCTTTTCCACAGTTAGCTTCCCATCCAAGGGTATGTGCCACCTTTTCTTGGAATGAGGCATGTTATGGCAAGGAATTTCTTCCTTTTCTCCCATAAAAGTTTTGTTTTTAGTTTTTTATTTTTTTCTTTTCTTTTCTTTTTCCCTACTCCCAAGGGTGTTTCCACATTTTCTTGAAGAATAGGCCGGCATGACAAGGACCAAAGTCCTCTTCTCCCATGATTTATATATATATATATATACAGAGAGAGAGAGAGAGAGAGAGGAGAATGGCAGGAATGCCATGTATCAGAACCATCCTTGCCACCTCTGATGCATTAGATGGAAAGGAAGCCAACGAGGGGGGGAAGGTGGCTATAAGGGGCTAACAGAATGAAGCCACATCATCACGATCAAAAAGAGGGCTATCATGAGCATTATGTAAAGTTGTATCGATCGTCGTGCAAGGAATGAGGGAGCTATCAATGGTGATTTTCAGGATTCCTAGGGAGGGTAATATGTATTGAGGAAATAGCCATTAATCAGAAAGGGATCATCCGAAGCATCAATTATCTAAGCCATTAGGATTGACAGCAAAAGTAACTCATAAGGGCCCATCCATTGTTGCTGAAGCTTGCTTGAAAACTTGCCAAATCGTGAATCATAGGCTAGAACTAAGTCACCTTCCTTGAACTCCTTCTGCTTGTTGATGAAGCTATCATGATAGGTCTTTCTGCGAGCTTGCATGGCTTCCATGCATTGTAGGGCCATCGTGTGAGTCTCATCTAGACATTCTAGGTGTAAGAGATGGCAGTGCAATGACTCATCATCTCCCAAGTGTTCTTTGATAGCCATACGCAAAGAGGGTAGCTCGAGCTCAATAGGAAATATAACTTCTATACCATACACCAACTGGAAAGGGGTTTGTCCTATAGCAACCTTATGGGAGATTCAATATGCCTAGAGGGCCTCTGTAAGGTGATCATCCCAATCATGACGATGCGTAGAAATTGTTCTTGTCAGGATCGAGCAGAGGATATGCGAAAACTTTGACTTGGCCATTGGCTTTGGGGTAATAGGGTGTGGACTTATGATGGCGGATCTTGTACAGCTCTGTCAATTCTTCCATAATTTTGTTGAGGAAGTGCATACCTCTGTCACTTACAAGCTCTAGGGGATTGCCAAAATGGGTGATGGTATTATTGTACAAGAATAGGTCCACGCTATTGCCATCATCCCGCTTCAAAGCTTTGGCTTCACACCACTTTGTCATGTAGTCAATACAAACCAAGATGTATTTGTTCTGCCTTCTTTTGGTTGGTTGATCGATGGGACTAACGAAGTCAATTTTCCATTTCTTGAATGGCTTTAGGAAAAGGATAGGTTTTAATGGCATGATGCTAGATTTGGTAGGCTTTCCCATTCTCTGACAAGCATCACAACACTTGCAATAGTCATAGGCATCCTTGTGGAGGGTCGGCCACCAATATCCTACACAAACAAGGCCTTTTTGCCTATTGCTTCTCGTGCAAAGTGTCTGCCACAGGGCTCGTCATGGCATGCTTTCAACACTATTTCAATCTCTTCTCGTGCAACACATCTTCACAATACCTCATCTTTACCTTTTTTGTATAGAGCACCACCTAACAGGGTGCACGGTTGCCGAAAGGTTGGCTATGTCTACGTACCATGGGGTAACAGTTTTGACTAGAAACAAGGAAGCATCAGGAAGGTTTGGATCATCCTGCTCTTCTTCATTGCTTCGAGGGATTTGCGACAAATGATCAGCCAGGACATGGGAGCAACCAGGTTTGGTAACCACTTTAAAGTCAAACTTTTGAAACAGAAGGAGCCATCTCATCATTCTTCCCTTCACATTGGCCTCGTTCATCAGGAAGGATAGGGCTTCATGATCCACTTAGAATTTGAAGGGTGTCGACAGACGGTAGTGTCGGAACTTCTCAAAGGCAAACACCATTACTAGGCACTCAAGCTCCGTCACTATGTAGTTTCATTCTCTATCGGCTACTTTCCAATTTGCATAATAGATAGGTTGATTTGAGGGGCCCTTTTGGGCTAAGATTGCACCTAGGCCTTCGACTAATGTATCAGTTTGCACACGGAACTCCTTTGCCCAATCAGAAGGTTGCAAGATGGGTACTTCAATCATGCATTGTTTTAGGGTGTTGAATGCCTCATCACAATCAGTGGTCTAGGCAAACTTTGCATCTTTTCTCAAGAGCTTATGCAAAGGGGCTGCCTTTGTTGCAAAGTGTGTGATGAATCTTCTATAGTAACCAACATGGCCAAGGGATCCCGCAACTATTTGATCTATTGATATTCCTTGTGCAAAGACATGTGGCCTAGAATAACCCTTCAAAATACTCTGAAGATGCATTTTTTGGGGTTGAGAGAGATCCCGTACTCTCAACATCTGTCAAAGCAATGTTCTAGGTGTCCCAATGCTCATGGATTAGGCTATAGACACAGAAGTCATCTAGGTACACCTCAATGAAGTTATGCAAATGGTTTTGGAATGTGGCCATCATTACTCATTGGAAGGTAGCAGGGGTGTTACAGAGCCCAAATGGCATCATTATGTAAGCATAGGTTCCCCATTCTATTGTGAAGGTTATTTTGGATTGATCTTCTTTTGCGACCTGGACTAGATTGTATCCATTGAATCCATCCAAGAGAGAATAGAGCTCATGGCCTACGACTATGTCCAATAGTTGGTTTGGGAAAGGAATAGAGAAATGAACCTTCTTTGTCTTGGAATTTAGCTTTCAGAAGTCCACACATATTCACAACTTTCCATTCTTCTTGGGTACTACCACAATAGGTGAGACCCATTCACTATTGGCCACTAGATAGATAAACTTAGCTTCAAGGAGCTTCAATAATTCAGCTTTCATGAGGGTAGAGTAATTTGAATTCATACACATCTATCTTTGCCTCACTGGCTTGGCATTAGGCTCTAGGTCTTGATGTGATGTTGGCACACCATAGGATCAATCCCCTTCAAATCTTTGTATGACCATGAAAACACATCCAAGTTCTCCTTTAATAGGTCATGCAAGACCATATAACAACATCACCTTGCACAAGAAGTGGTTTGTGTGCCACCAAATCATCAACTATAGTAGGCTCTCTCATTGGGGGTTGGTTGTACCGTAATAGGAGGATCCTCTTGAAAGACCACCTTACGTACCTCAACTACCTACTCAAGCTACTTATGCATCTTCTCCTCATGGAAAATCACATCATGGCTTTTAATAACCTTCTAAGCTTGTGGATTCCAAAGTCAATATCCATTTCACATCATGCATCCCCATATCCAAGAAAGATACATTTGACAAGACTTCAAATTTAACTTATTGTGCTTATCTTTGGGAATAGGGTAGAAAGCCTCATATCCAAAGACCCTCAAATGAGCATATGATGGAGGTTTCTAAAACCATACTACCTTTGTAACCTAGCAACCAAGAGTAGTGTATGGGGATCTATTAATGAGATGCATGTAGTATAAACTACCTCAGTACAAAAGTATTGTAGAATGCTTGCCGCTTGACTAAGCGCATACTATGGATTCTTTCTTGAATAGTCATGTTCATGTGCTATGCAATACCGTTTTGGGGCAGGACATCGCAAAACTGCTCAAATTCTTTAGTGATGTATTCACCCCCATCGTTAAACCTTAGGTATTTTATCCTATATCTAGATTGATTCTCAAAAAGAGAAACAAAGCCTTGAAATATAGATAAAACATACAATTGTTGCTTATTAGAATAATCCCAGAACTTATGTGAATAATTATCAAAATAAATGTCATAAAGTACTTCTTGCCACCCAATGAGTGACTGTTTGGGTATGGGACCACATACACCTAAATGCACAAGGGCCAGAGGCTCAGCCATGCATGTAGAGCCAAAATTCTTATGCAAGCTACAAGTCTACCTTCCATAAGATAATGATCACATGAATCAAAGTGGGAGTAATCAAGAGGCAAAAGATACTACAAAGGATTAAGGACTTCCATTTTTTCTAAAGAAGTATGCAAGGTGACAATGCCATAAAGATACATGTGGTAAATCAATCACATCCAATACATTGTCAACATACCTAGATATAAACAAAGGATAGAGGCTACCAACCTTGGCACCTCAAGCAAAAACAAGGCAACCATAGGTAATCCTTTATGTAGAATCACCAAAAGAGACATGATAACTTGCATCATCCAACTATCTAGCAAAGTGTTGGCTTTGGTCAAAGTTAGGGCATGATTTATATTATGCAAAATAAAAGAGATACAGTCTAACCTCCCAATGCCAATGATATCTAATGCAATATCATCATCCAATCTCACAAAAATTGTAATGTTATGATAGGTATAAGACTAATCTCGACACAAGGTTACATGAAAGGAAGTCCCCCAAATCAAGTAGCCAATACTGAGAATAAGTAGATGAAGTATTGATCAACTAAGTAGTATCAAGAGACAAAGTAGCTAAGATATAGTCATCATCAAACTTAGTGTGCACTACATTTATCTCTTGAATATTCATGTTGGGCTTACTAGGGACATCAAACTTTGTATTATCATGCACTTTCCTCTTGCCTTTCTCATGGCGTATTTTATGGAGGAGAGAGAAAGACTAGAAATGGACATTTCAAAGTAGGCCACCATTTCCAAAGTTGAAAAAGATGGCAATAAGGAGTGAAAAAATAGAGGAGAAGCATGGTGTAATTGGTTGCTATCTCAGTATTCGCAAGCTGCCATGGCCATCTCACCCCATCCTTCTCTTCACATCGCATGGCACCTTCTTTTTTCTTTCCATGAAAAAAATGCCCCCCCTTCCCCTTCACATCAAAAATTTGAGGAGGGGAGCCCCCAAGGGCTACATCCCTTCCCTTCTCTCATTACAAACATCTTTCACATTTGCCTTCTTCTCAGCCTTCCAACGTCTAATATCTTTTGAGTCCAACCTCCAAATCGTGATCTAATTTTTTTTTCCCATCCATCTAGGACTCTTGCACTGCTGCGTTGTACTTGATGTTGTCCTTTCTATCATTGAAAAAATTTATAAAAATGTAGAACCACTGTAGGATTTGTATTTAGATGCAACTTTAAAACATGTCTTTCACTGACGCTGCTTCTATTGGGCTCACATTTTTGCTTTAAAATCACAAAATTTGGCACACTTTTAGCTCTTGATGCAACTCAAAAAATCTTAAAATCCCACTCTCATGGGCAACCATGGGATAGGGCGACTCAACCCGTTAAACCCATGAACTGATCTACACACAAAGAAAACATAGAGAGCATCAAGCTGCTTTAAACAAAATACACAACATAACTCAAAACACGGCTCACACCATACCCCTTAACAAAATCAAGGCATGAATTCCACGAGGGATATGCCAAAGCATAATCTCACAAAGAGATCGAGATCTAGTTACTAACCAATTTCTCCAACACAAAGTAGCTAAAAGATCTATCAAAGAAGTTAGCCAAAGTAGTGGTTTAACCTGCCTATCTGACCTAGGACAACTGCACTAAGAACTCCTACATACTAGGCAAGGAATCCTATAGCCTGGTCCACTTAAGTTTATATTTTTTTTATTTTCCTCAATCTTCATTCTTCATTATTTGATACTTGAATGTGTAAAAAGGAGGGAGCTAAGCGTATTGTGACCTAAGAAGAATAGGGCATTGGTCTCATGTCCAATCTTGGTACCCAAAAACCTACAAAGATCTCACGAGGCAACACGAAATTCTTTTTTTCCCGCTCACTTTTATTTTCACTCTAACCATCCTTATTTTCTTTTGGCTAGATGCTACCCGTAGGAAGGACAAGGCACCAAGAACCTACCAGGTCTTCGTGAGGCGATAAATAACTACTCTTTTTATTTGTTTTTTTCCTCTTATTTTCTTATTTTAGGGATTAGAAACCCTTTTTGCACACCTACATGTTGTAGGTTTTTCAGAAAATTTATTATTTTTTTCATGTATTTGTTAGGATTCCCTAACTACCTCACAACTTACAAAAATTCATAGAAACCAGTTGCCTAGTAGGCTAGCTAGACAAGGTCATTAGGATTACTTCTTAGAGCTTTGTATACCTGACAATATCTTCGCAGGAGGCAAACAACCACTCAAACCTCTCCATACATACCTAACCTAATTGTGGGACTTCATGCCTTGACTGTCAGTCCCCAATAAAGAAAAAACCTCCCCCGCTACATATACAGGTTTTGCTTAAGGAGAAGAAACTCGAAAAAGGAAAGACATCACCTAGACTGGCCACAAGAAGTGTCCTTGCAGCAATTGGCTCCCTCCAAGTGCTCCTTCAAACCCATTTAGTATAGCACTAAAACAAAACCTATCAAACACACCCGCACCAAACAGACCCATGGCCCTCTTGGCCTGATGAGATAAATCAGTTCACTGCAAAAGAAGTGGCCCTCTTAGCCTAACGAAACAACACGTGTATATCCAAAACCATTGGCCCTTTTGGCCTAGAAAAATAAATCATTGGCCCTTTTGGCCTAGAAAAATAGCACATGTATATCCAAAACCATTTGCCCTTTTGGCCTAGAAAAATAAATCAATACAGGCTATATGACATCTCCCCTTGAAGTGGTACTAGACATACAATAAGATACACTATTCCAAGGAGAAAATAGGGCTCTCAACCCTAAACTAAGTACACCAAATTATGACCCATACCTCTTGCATATACAACAAGAGACGTATGTAAAACATGTTGTCTAAAGAGCCTATGTATCCAAGATATAAATGGTAGATGGGTCTTGCTACTTTCTGCATTACTCAAAATAGCCACCAGTCGCCATATAAAGCATGGTCTGCTAAAAGTCCCCCCTAATCAACCAAGCCCCATCTCGTCATCAAGAGATATATCTGATCCAGGACCACAATTGAAAAAGAGGCCTTCTTTATAATAAGTATAATTCATTAGTGAATTGGAAAAGTGGTTCCAATATCATGGAACCAACTGAAGAGACACCCTTTCAAACTCACCGATCATGTCTATAGCAGCATGATAATATATATGCAGGATGGGATTGCATACTACTATGTGTATCCTATCTAGTTGTGATTCAATATTAATTGGGAATCCCTCTTTACTAATAAATGGCAAATATTACCTCTCTTAGCAACATCTAGTCCCATTATCAGGCTTTATTCTACCATATTGTTAGTAAATCCTACCCCAAGCTAGGTAGCTAATTTCATAGTCACTCTATGCCAAGAATCTCTAATGATTACTCTGATGCTCCCTTTCTTATTGGGACCCCTAAATTCTCCATCAAAATACATTGTATAGGTCCATAAAGGGTTTACACAATCAGCCATGGTCAACTCCTTTATTCATAACTATGATAATCGAATTTTAGCATATTGAGAGAATGAACCGAGGGCTCCATCCCACCTTTTTCGTCGAAATCTACAAGGATACTCACTAGGACACTCAAGCAATGATGGCAGAAGACCTTAATTTCCCAAACAAACATCTCATCTTTTTGCTCAATCACCTTATACCCTTTGCTCTACCAAATGATCCTTCCTTGATAGTATCTTTATTCTAGGTATGGGTGCTCCAAATAGGGAGCTATCCACCCCATCAACTAGTTGTAACCTCTCTTGCAGGTTTCAAATCAACATGGTATAAACCTGCAAAAGCATTTGTCCCATTAGTATGCTTATAGATAATAACATTTAATCTTGTTAAGATTTATCTTATTCTTAAATTCCATCCCCTATAAATCTGGTAATAATGCAGTTGACTTATTTTTACCTATTTTAACTATTTTGTACTAGGGACCATCCCACTTAGGCTCTAATTTTCCAAGAAAAAGCTCCCTACGTGCATAATTATACAAGACTAGTTGTCCCTTTTTATAGGTGAACTTCTTCGCTTTTATGTCAGGAAGCTATTTCATGCCATGCTTAGGCATCTTTTGATGTAATAAACTCTGAAGTTTAAGGTCATCAAGATATGCTAAGGTCATAAAGCATTCGAAAGGTGCATCTTCATTCCCTAGAGAATGGTTAATCGCAAACCCGAGTAATTCACTATATGTATACCCTCTATATCACATGTATTTAAGGACTATTTATAAATATCATTATTTATGGAATTTTAAATAAAATATAACTTATTTCTATTCAATCTATAAGTAACCCTTTTATATGGGACCCTTCTATATGTAAAAATTATATTTTTAAAATCCCAACTAACAATCAGACAAAAGCGTTGCTTCTCCATAGAACATGTATGATGCTTCAGTGAGTTTCAATCAAATATCATTGACCAAGCAATCTCAAACTTTGAGCGAATGGTAAGAAAAGTGTGTATCAATCATGCTTTGCATTTGCTAAGTAATTGAATATCATATACAAAAATATTAGACGTACCCATGAAATTTATATACAAAGAGGTGACGCTTCATCCCAAGGAAATGTACCTAAGGGCATACTGCAAACAACACCTTCGATACCAGAGGAGACAATGGGCCTTTCGCACCTTCCTACAATCTTAGAACCTGAGATGGAGGTAATAATCAATGCATTAATGCCCATGGATACTAAGTCATCTAATCCACTGAGAAAAGAAGCATCTATACCATCATATGATGGGAGTGCCGAGTATCTTGCCTGAAGACATTGCTTGCACTCCTAAGTGTGCAAGAAAAGTACGGGTGGAGCGATGTAAGTGTGACTGAGGTGTTCACGTACATTTTATGCTTCGTTGATTTTTTTGACTCTATTATAAAATAAAAAACACTTCTTGTGCTCTTCAAGGTGTCTTCTGATTTTATTTTTTTTGGTTGCTAAAGTATCATATATTACCACCTGGAAACACAATGCTTGAGTCCCGTGATGATATACATTTGGTGTTACGAAAGCTTAGCATGGACTACAATAGCATCCATGCATGTGTCAACAATTGTGTGATGTTTCGAGGGGATTACGTGACTATGGAGACATGTCCAATAGTGTGGTGCTGACAGATATCGATAGGACTTGCAAGGGAAAACCATCCCTTAGAAGGTTCTCAAACACTTTTCACTTATACCACATATATATCACATGTTTTGTACATCAGGAATGGCAAGCTTGACACATGGTATGTGTAGAATAGAGATTTTGTGGGAGGAGGGGTCACTGTGGAAGACGTGAGCAAGCAGATGGTTGATGGTCTGCTAATATACGAGCCATTCTCATGTGGACCATGCATGACTTTCCAGGATTAGGGGAGTGCTCAAGTAAGTGGGCTCATTAAAGTTTGTGATATTTAACATAGCTCCTTCAATTTTGTGATACCTAACATAGCTTGTTCAAGTTTTTTTTACTAGATAAGGGCGATGCAACAAGTTTGGTTACCTCAGAGGTTATCATGCATGTCCATTGTGTGGGCCATAGTTAGACTCTCGAAGGTCACGAACCATGAAGAAGATGGTATATTAAGGACATGCCGCTTTCTTGCTAGAGGGTCATGAACTAAGGTTTTCTTGGACGACCTCTAGCATAAATGAATGCCCAAAGCTAGTACAAGTTGAAAATGGTCCACAAGGAGTCACATCCAAGCGAAATGCAATGATTCTTGGTTTTCTACAAGTTGCTATATTGGACCCACTTTACAAATCAACCATTTGTTGGATCCTATGCATATTTTCAAGAATGTGGATAGCTTATTATGGGACCACATCACAGGAAAGAGAGACATTATAGGGGAACGAATGGATTTGAAGGAGTTAGGTAAGATGGAGGCACTTTGGCCATAGTCAAGCATCGATGGTCGCTTGCAACTACCTCGCACTCCTTAGGTCCTATCCACTAAAGAAGAGCACATCATGAAGCATATTATTAGGTCTATCCGCACCCCAACAAGTATGATGCATTCTCTCACGTCTACTTTCTCTAAATACTACCAGCTCTCAAGGCTGAAATCCCATGATTGGCATAAGATATGTCAGGTTTGTCTTGTTGTTGATTGCAAGTAGCCTCAATATTTCACTATTTAGTATCTACTCAATGTTCATAATGCTTTTCCATTTGTGATAGTTTGTATTGCCAATTGCGATCACAAGGTGCCTCACTCTAGAAATACGTGAGGCAATTTATAGGTTGTCGAATTCAATGCAATGGATCTCACAGAAGGAGATCAACACATCCTCTATTGAATCCACAAGGCAGGGAGTGGTGGAGACAGTCTCTCTCTTTGAGAGGTACCTGTCCACAAGCATGCTCATGATACAAACTCACATCCTAGTGCATCTTGTAGATGAAGTGGAGATTGCAGAACCTATCTATACGTCATGGGTGTTCTTCTTGGAGTGCTTTATGAAAACCCTGAAGGGCTTTGTGTGACAACGAGCTCGGCCGGAAGGTAGCATGTCTGAAGCTAGCATGGCTGATCTCATCAGGCATAACACATCAAAAATAAACATCATCTACCCATTTCCAATATAGAGTTATTGTAATTAAAGCAAAAGTTAAAGCTTATTGTTTAATTTTCATTTTCTCAATCTTAAATAGAGGGGGTCTAGTCTCTCTTGTAAGTAGATAATGTGTTATTGCACTATGCCAGGATGGACATGAGGTTTTGTCTATTTTTAATAGGCCCTCAATGTTGCTAGCTTTAGCAAATACTTCTTTCGACTCCCCAAAGTCTGCAAGACACTCCATGATGCCTTGAAATCTCAGTGGCTTACTCTTAATCTTGTAATCTAATTCTTGAAAAGTGATTACCCACTTTGCTAGGAAATCGAGTGGTTGCAACTTGTTTAGCAACAATCTCATTCCTTTTATATTTGTATAAAATACTAATTTCTCATATAGAATATAGTGCCTAAATTTCTTCATGGAAAAAACCATTCCAAGGTACAATTTTTCCATATATATATAATTAATTTTGGACACGCCCAATTTGTGACTAGCGGATGCAATCAAGTGATAATGTTTCTCCTCCCATATCTAAGCCAAGCACTTGCTAATACTATACATCGTGGCCCCATTGAAAACACATAGAATGTGTTGCCTCTTTTGGGTGCTTTCAAGATTGGTGCTTAAGCCAATTCTTGCTTCACATCCTCAAAGGATATTTACACATATCACTCTAGACAATTGAAGAGTTGAAGGGTAATAAATTTTTCAATGGCAACATCCCTTCAGCAAAGTGCATTAATGAATCATCGGTAATATCCAACTGATGATAGGAAACTATGCACTTCCTTGAGGTTTTTTAGGAAACTCATAACAACAATAACTTTAATATTTTATGGGTCAATTGCAATTCCAATTAAACTAACTACATGTCCCAACAGTAGTCCGTAGGGCACCCTAAGGCCACATTTCCTCGAATTTAGAGCAATGCAAAACTACCTACAACACTCAAAACATTGTCGTAAAAGTATCAACTACCTTTCCCCTAGTGGTGGCTACCCCTATATCATCAATGAAAACTTTTCATTCTTCAAGGAAAATATCACCAAAGGTTTTGTCAATGTGTGCTGCCAACAAGAACTGGGTGTGTTACATAACTATTTGCTAGCTAATCTAAGATTTGATCAATGAATGGCAATTGATAATAATCCTTAACTATTTGTTTGTTAAGTTCTCTGAAATCAATGCAAAGCTGGATTTGATTATTATTCTTCTTCCTAATGACCATAGCTAAATTGGGGAGAATACCTCTTAATTTGTCATAACTCCAAGAAAATATATCACAGAATTCTTAGATTAAGGACACATAGTCCTTCCTTTCTTTCATGTTGAGTATAGATCCTAATTTGATTGGTTACAAATCATTTGATGTACCAAGGTCTATCTCTATTACATATACATCTTTGATTCTATCCTAAGATTTTATAGACACATTCAAAGTTACCTAGTAAACATCTTATGTAGTAGGCTCCTCTCTTGATTCATCACTCAACAAAGTCTCACTACCAAAAAGGCCCCTCTAGTATATCCAATTCCATTGAGGATATGGGTACTCTCTCACTTTGAGGTGATTCTGGGTAAGCATGGATTATAACTCGTATGACACCTCTGCCAAAGATCAAATAGTTAGCTGGGATATGTCAAATTAATAGTCGGATTACAAGATCCATGGCCTTCCTAATAGCACTTGGTAGCTTGGCCAACTTGCAAACCTAATGACCTTAAAGTACATGATACATTTGAAATTAGCAATGGTTACATGGACTTTGATAATACAACCCTTTGGTTTTCTCAAATTTTCATTAGTTATCCTTAAAATTGTGGAGGTGCCTTTTTTGATCTCTCATCCTAGCTTCTCCATCAATTTTGAGCTCATAATATTAATGGAGGATCCTATATCTACAATGGCATGGTCCACCGATATACCATCAATATAAGTTGGCACCCTTGGGTAGTGTTTTTTGGCATTCTCAAACCGATCATCACCAACACAGGCTATATCCAAGGGTTCAACAATATATCTAGTACAAAGGATCTTCTTAAACTCCTTACACATTCCTAAGGATATTTTAATTAACTGTAGGAGGTTAACGTCAAACTTGACCTCACAAAGAGAACTTGCTAAATCAAATCCCTAAAAGCTAGCAATACCTCTTCTCCCATCAAACCATCTACTCTCTTGGTCGCTTCACAGACTTAGGTGCATATTTCTTAGCCTTCACTTTCTTCTTTGTTGGCTCCTTATTGGGGTTTACTTTGTCATTAATAGCAGCCTTTAAAAGACCACATTGCACTTACTATAGTTGGACACCATGTGAAATGGGAATAGAGGCTTGTAATTTATGGAAAACCTCCTTCAATTTCTTGGCACAAGCTCAAGAATTCTCTTTAGGCTCTTGACGTGTTACATTCAAAACACGCAACCACCAATATTGGCCACCTCTCTTAACAAGGGCAATGTAATGTCTCCTTTCCACCCCCCCCTTGTGACCCCCGTGCTCCCCCCATAGGAATAGTCCCCCCCAATTTTTTTTAAAAAAATTATTCTCTCCCCTGCAGTGGCATGGTGGGGGGAGAGAGAGAGAGAGAGGGGGGGGGTGCCGTGTGGGGAGCTGGGGGGCATGCAGGCCGCAGGTGGCAACGGCCCCCTATAAAACCTCCCCCTCCTCCCCCGCACAGGGCAGCAGCTACCCTCCTCCTCGCTGCGCCAGTAGGAATTTCCCTTCCCCCCCTATTGCAGTAAAGTTTCCCCCCCTTGATGCAGAGTCCCCCCTTTTTTGCTAGCAAGCTGCACCCGATCAGTGAGGAAGAGAGAGAGGAGGAGGAAGAGAGGGAGAGAAGAAGAAGGAGAGAAGAGAAAGGAGAAGAAAAGAAGGAGGAGAGAAGAAGGAGAGAAGAGGGAGAAGAGAGGGAAGAGAAGAAGAAGAGATAGAGGAGAGGAGAAGAAAAGAAGGAGAAGAGAGAGGGAGAAGAAGAAGAGTTAGAGGAGAAGAGAAGAAGAGAAGGAGAGAGAGAAGAGAGAGAAGAGGAAGAAGGGAGAGAGGGAAGAGAAGAAGAAGAGATAGAGGAGAGGAGAAGAAAAGAAGGAGAAGAGAGAGGGAGAAGAAGAAGAGATAGAGGAGAAGAGAAGAAGAGAAGGAGAAGAAGAAGAGAGAGAGTGAGGAAGAAGGAGAAGAAGGAGGAGAAGAAGAGGAGGAGAGAGAGAGGAAGAGTAGAGGAATAAGGGAGAAGTAGGAGAAGAGAAGTAGAGGGAGAGAGAATAGGAGGGTAAGAAAACTAAAGAAGAAGAAAAGAGAGAGAGAGAAAGAAGGAGGAGATGAGGAAAAGAGGAAGAAGAGAGAGAAACACAATGCTATTGAGTTTGGGAATCTCCCAATTCCCGTTTTTTGAATACCAAAAAGATAACACCCGGATAACATGCCCATAAGTTTCTCAAAACCATATGATGTGACCCATCATTGAAAAGCACTTGAAAAATGGAATCTATTGAGCTATAAAGCACTCCATTTGGAGTTATAGTGTTCAAGTTATGACAAATCCAAAGATTTGACCATGTGTCCCAAACTTAAGAGAAATTCCCATATTTTCCAATATGGTGTTGAGAAGAGTAAGAGGGAGAAGGAGATAAGAAGAGGAGAGAGAAAAGAGGAAGAGGGAGAAGAGAAGGAGAAGAAGAAGAAGAAGGAGAAGAAGAGGGAGAAGAGAAGAGAAGAAGAAGGAGAAGAAAAGGGAGAGAGAGAAGGAGAAGAAGAAGAGAGAAGAAGAGGGAGAGAGAGGAGAAGAAGAAGGAGAAGAAGAGGGAGAGAGAGAAGGAGAAGAAGAAAAAGAAGAAGAGGAAGAGAGGAGAAGAAGAGAGGAAGAAGAGAGGAAGAAGAGGGAGAGAAAGAGGTGAAGAAGGGAAGAAGCAGGAGAGGAAGAGGAAAGAGAGAGAAGAAGAGAAGGAGATAGGGAGAGTAGAGGGCTTAGAGATAGAGGTACACTCGGAGCCATGGCCCCCCTAAAGGCGGAGCTTGAGAGACGTGGAAGCGACTGGAGCTGCAGGACCATCATGAGTCAATGAAAATGCGGTTAGGAACACCGACGGGAACGCAAATAACATGCCACCCCTCCCCGACCACTCAGGCCAGGTTCCTTGCTCTCGATCATATAGTAGCACATGTAAATAGATCTTTGAAATTGAAAATAATCCCATGTCATGTGTCATGAGGAAAGGAACACTTGCATGAAGAACATTCTACTGATTAATAATAGAAGATATTTGTGTACTACACACTGAATGGATTACCTTAGTTTGCATTTAGAAAGAGCTAGAATCTTGCATTATTTTCATGAAAAGGATTGGAGCCTCGCACCGAAAGAGATAAAAATACTCCCTTATTTAAAAAATGCAATAGCATCCTAAGATTGCAAACCAGTTTTTCATGCGCAAGGATGATAGAGTACACTAAAGTAACAGTTAGCTCATGCACATGTCGATATATGTTAACTTGCACACACAATGGGATTGCACGATAAACATTGTTAAAACAATAGTTCTAAAAGAAATTCCGCTTAGAGATCCTTGTCTGAACTCTAGCCGATAGATGAAGATTGGATAACCTATGGCTTATTAGGTTGGAATCTCGTTAATGTACTCTTGATGATATAGTAGCAATATGGGTTAGCACTTGGTGACCTGTGATATTAGATAGCTACTCTAGGAATTGGGTTGATCTTCTACCCTAAATAGGTAGCCAGGATTAATAAAGGTCAAGATGAAATCACTTAGTTCATTTAAAGGTTCTAGAAGGGACTTGTTAAATCGACCTTGCAAAGCCCTAACCCAAGGGGGAGAGCAAACTTTAGGGTAGTTGATTCATGCTAAGCATGTTGCTTAGAACTGTTGAAATGGTTTTAACGAAGGTTGATCTTGTTAAAGATGGATTGTTGACCCAAGTTATGCTTGGTTGTTTGAAAAGGTTGTATAAGTATTTTGATACATCCAAGTTAAATTCTAGTTGTGGATGCAATGGGATCACGGTGCCTTCAAGCAAGAGGTTGTGCATTCAACTGTTTGTTAATGTGGTTTTGGATGTTAATCCAAGTGGGGTGTGATTGATGATTGCATGGCCGGGTTTGAGATAACTGATTGCCATGGAAACAAAAGGGATGTTTTCCCTAGTAATTGTTTTTAAGCTGGTTGCTTCAGCTGTGGATGATTTCCTAAAGGGATAACTAAGGAAGGATGGCGCTAGCTACCCCCCACGAACCGCCAAACCCTAACCAAGGGGGTTATGAATCCGCACCGGGAATGTGGACCGAACCCGCCGCAAGAGGTCTCTCCGTGGAAATTACTTGGCGTAGGAGGACACTTGGGTGCCAGTGGGGGCTCTGGCCATAAATCCCAATGCCTTCGGGCCCTACACAAGTGTTCTACGTGACTCGAGATGGGATCTCAAGGCCTTGATACTAGTTACAAGGTAGAATCTTGGTAGGATAAACCTTCGGGTTTTTATTGCTGGAGACGAAATGATTTTTTTGCGGAGGCAGAAAGGAACACTTAATTCTCCTGTATAGGCAGGAGACAAACATTAATCTGAAGATAAGTTAAGGAAGTGTTTTATCTTGTTTTTGTGTCAGTGCCCTAAATTACGTAAAGGAACGTGTGATTAACAAGGTTAATTAAGAAAGCTGCTTTTATGTGTCAAACATAATGTGGTAGGTAATTAGATAACTAAAACAACCCCTGAGGGAAGCGTGGTGGATGTGACTAATGGGTCTATCCTACGGAAGGGTGGTCTCGGTTAGCCGAGAGCTTTCCTCAAAAGGAAATGTTAACGAGGAATGTTACCCTACGGGTAGAGAGGTCAAGCGATGCATCCCTCCTGTTTCCCATTCTCTTTGAACCAAGTGCGGTATGAGCCTGCTTTGGTCCAATTGTATATACGCAAAGTGGAGCGGCTGTCGACCGACGCTAGAAGGCTGTTAGGAAGATTTGACTGCTAGGAACCCGGTCGATCCTAGTGGGAATGGCCGGATAAGTTCCGTTGCGAGCCAGACTCGAGAGACCCTAGTTGGCAAACCCCGTGTCATTCCTTGGGAGTCTCGGGCGGCATCTTCTAGATTGATCTCTCGATGGGCTACGAAGACGTGTCCCGCAATTTGAGGGGCGGGCACGCTACAGGCAAACTCTCTTCCGAAGGCTACATAAAATAGATCTATTGTAGTTATGGTTCTAGCTTCTAGGCCATGATACCACACTGTAGCTTTTCCTTTCAAAGTCATATTAAAGATTATGAGATCTCCTTCATCATCCTAAGTCCATTAATTAAATATTAGCTTTTGGAACTCACTGATATGGAGCTTTGTATCCTCTTCTACTAACCCATTAAAAATGGGCAAGGGAAAACCAAGTGTTGGAAAATCCACCACCTTTTGGGACCAAAAATGGGGATGACACTAGCTCTAATGGCTCTAGTTGGGGCTCCTACCCTCGTGGCTTTGCAACTAAGAGCATCTAGATGATACAAAATGGTTTATCTAACTAATGTATTTATAGACATAAGTTTCAAAGCTGTACTCCAACGGTTTGCCCATCTTGACTCCAAGCACATGGAGCTTCACATACATACGTGACTACTTCGCCTCGAGTTACACACACAAAGGGCATCCCCTAGTAGAATGATGTGGCCCCTATGACTTTCCTACATCCCAGGATGTGCCATCTTACACATAAAGAGCAATGAAACATAGTTCTTTCTTTTTTTTGTTTTCCAATACATGAAATTTATTGTTGGCAAAAAGTGCTATGCATCTAGGATTTTTTTTTAATGCCATGCTTCATGCACATGCAATGTGTCATGCCATATTGTGCTCAAATAGTTTTAATTAACAATTAGTCACGTGATATGCAAAGACATTCTTTTCATGCTTTTCCCTAACATAATGCGGCATTAAGAAGACCGAATTGGGCTAGCCCCTGCTTTCGATCCTTTAGATATTCAATAAAATTTGAAGCCTATACTTCAATGCACAATCATTTATTATTAACTTGGCATTTCAACCTTCATTGCATATTGATACATTATATGTAGCATTCTTTATGTTATATGATATTTTTACATAGAAACACTCCCTAAACACAGTTTAACATGCAAATGGGTATACATTGACACTAAACCTCATGTTCTATAGCGACAATACATTCAAACATATTTTACTGTTTTTCTATTTTTTAGAGTTAAAAATATTTTTCTCTATTTTCTATCTATTTATTCTTAATTTTTCTCAATTATTTCTACAATACATACTCATTACTTTGCTATTTTTGATCACACGTTAGCGAAGATCACCCAACCATGGCAATCAACAAACACTATAAAAAAAATTAATATTTTTTAATCAATTATTATAAAAAATACTTCAATTTACATATTTTTCATATTTTGGATAATTAATTTCTCATTAATGTGATGTTGGATTCTACATTTTCTTTAAGACAACACTCAAGCACATCACATACTAGGCTCATATCAAATTTCATGCCATATGCACATTATTTCCACGATTAAACATAAAAGAGAATCAAATTTTCATTAAAAATTGAGACTTACTGAGATTTCTCAACTTTTATATATTTATAGTTGCATAGATGGCCAGCCAATTATTGGTCCAAATTTGGGATCTACTTAGTCCTAGTCATTGCATCTTAGCATTAGCATCATCTCATCTTGACTCGGTTCAAATTACGAATAGCCATATCACATCCCGATCATCTCTTGATCATTCCCACAAGAACAACCCATAAGAGAAGAGAGAGGAAGGAGAGAGAAAGACTAGAAAGTGACATTTTAGATCAAGCCACCGTTTGTAGAGCCTAAGGCGGTGATAGGGAGCGGAAAAACACAGGAGAAGCATGGTGTAATCAATTGCTATTAGCATTTGTAGGCTACCATGGTTGTCATCTCTCACCCCATCCTCTTCACATTGCCATGGCATCTCTCTTTTTTTTTCCACAAAAGAAAAATTCCCCCCCCCCCCCCTTCATGTCAAAAATTCAGGGAGGGGAGCCCCCAAAGGCCACACCACTTCCCTTCTCACTACAAAACTCTTTCACAATTGCCTTCTTCTCCGCCTCCCACTCAATGTCCAACATCTTTAGTGTCTGGCCATTGAATCACAATCTAGAAAATTTTACCTACCCACCTAGGACTCCTGCACTACCTAGCACTTGATGTTGTCTGTCCCACTGCTCAAAAAATTTACAAAAATCCAAAAGTGATGCACCGTTCATCTTTAAATGTGACTTTAAAACCCATCTTTCACCAACGCTTAAAATGAATGGATTTGCCTTTGTTGCTTCCAATGGGATCACATTTCTACTTTAAAATGACAAATTTTGGTATGCTTTTGGTTCTTGATCTAACTTAAAATGGCTTAAAATCTTGCTCTCAAGTGAAGATCCTTTGTAATATGACATGAATTTTTGCATACCATTTCTTATCTTGTAAATTAAACCCTAAATTTTGTCCTTTTTAGTGAAAGCTCACATTTTCTCTTTTTCATTTGTTGATATTGTGAGGAACTTTATAAGAGGGAAGCATTGTTATCTAATCTTGGAGCCTATAGATTTTTGAATAGATAGATCATGTTCTCTTGTATTGTAGCATATACATACCTATATATAGAGTTACATGGCCATGGAAGAAGAAGAATGAGGTATTGATGAGAAATAAGATGGGAATAGAGTAGAGGTAATGCAAAAAGAAGTAGACTTAAAGCAAAAAAGGAGTAGAGGTATTGATGGAAATAAGATTGGAATAGAGTAGAGGTAATGCAAAAAAGAGTTGGGAGAACTTGATGTTACATAGTAGGATAATGCACCAGAGGAATATTACCAGTGTCCAAGTCATAAACCTTACGTATAGTTATAAGGAAATTGATGTTGCAAAAACGGTACACATACCAATGCATTGATAAATGAGATGATATCGTCCACTAGGAATTCTATACGTGGATGCACATATGGATGCAATGATCCAAAAAAATAATATAGGACCCTACACCATAGCAATCAAAAGGGAACTTAAGAAGCATACATCTATTAATACTCCTTGTGTAAAGAGGCATCTCGAACCACCAATGTCATCCCCATATATGGTGGATTCCTTGATTATAACATCCACCCATGGCTTGCAAGTTGTGGAAAATCCACTATCAACTTGAGATTTCTCAATAGAGACAAGAAAAAGCAAGAGTTGTGAAGATTTGAACAAGAGACGGCAAGACCAGTGTGTGGGAACTTCCAATAGTCATAATGTGTGACTTGCCTTCCCTTTTTTTTTACTAAGTATAAGATAAATACAAGTGGCCAGGCACAGGTGACCTTTACCCCCAATAACCTCCAACTTAAAGCCGAATGTGCATGTAGTGAAGAGAAAAGTATAGTATGTATATATGAGTACAATTAGATGAGAGAAGACATTTGTTGAGACCTAAAACAGGTCACCCCCGACACTAGCTTTAACAAATCTAGTTGGACTATTAAATACACCAAATGACCCTAACTCACAGCTAGAAGTGTCTTGGTACTATAAATGATTATTCTAATTGTTGCATTTGTAGATGCAATTTAGGATTGTAGTCTAACTAATTACCCCTCCCAACTCCAAGCAAGAGAGTTTCCCACACATAGGTGACTATCTCACCTAGATTCATATACATAAAGAGCATCCCCCAACCAACTATTGTGGCCCCTACAACTCTTCAACATCCCAAGGATTGGTCCTAGGATACACAATCTGAACATGTAAAGCATTATAACATATTTCCCTTTTAATATTTATCATTCCATAAGACTTTTCGTAACCTCACATAATCTTTCCCCCAAGAATAAATGTGCTAACCTATAACTAGGAATTCTCTTCCACTCCATGTGGGTCAACGTGTTTTCAAGCAATTACTATGCATCCAAGAGGTTTATTCTGATACGATGGTTTTATTCTCTTTCTATGTAAGGTAGAATGCTCCAAAGTATACAAACAAAAGAAAAACAAAATCATGTTCCATGTGCACAATCATATCTTTTTATGCTTTTCACTATACGTATTGCGGTGATGTAGAAGATAACACCCAGAAAATCTTATACTTAAAAAAATGACTAATAGGTATATGAAAAACATAAGAAAATCAGCACATTTAATCTCAGTTTCCCTTCTTACCACCTTGTTATCAACAAATTTTATAAGCATTGTCATATTCTTAGGTATGTAGTGAGATGAGAACAACCGCATAGAAATGCACCTTAACACACAATATGAGGCCATGTTGAAGCAATCTCCATGCCATGGAATCCATATGAACATTGCACAAACATACATTTATTTTTCCACAACATCAACATCCATCTAATCATTCAATTCTCCTCAAAATCCCATTTTTTATAAATTTACTCAATTTTACTTTTATGAATGCTTTTTAAAACCAATTATTATTATAAAAAGCAAGATCATAAATCATTTAGAAAGTTATTTTTTTCTTTGTAAAAACACTTTATATGTGCATACATCATTCTTTTTTGCCATTTTTAAATAAAACGAGACTTATAGTAAAATGTTCTATAAAACTACTTTTTTTAAACATTATTTTGGGATCGCTTAGGTAGCTCTCTGACGTTCCACATAGCCACTAGCAACCACCTTCATGCTTTCTCTCTCCATTACTCACATCATATCATGCTCCGGTACCCCTCTCCCTCTTATCCCATATGAACCCCCACTATGAGGAGAGAGCAGGAGGAGAGAAAGAGACTAGATTTTCAATTTTTTACATACTGTATCATTTTATGCAATACAAGTGGCGATTGGAAGTAAAGAAAATCAAGAATCCACATAGCAAACAATGCTCCCTACATCTTGGAGAGTTGCAAAATCTCAAATTCATGAGAAATGAGGGAGCTCTGGAAAAATGTGCCTCACCCCTCCCTCATCATGAAGTTTTCCTTGGCTTTTGAGCTTTTTAAGCTCTTTTAATCACTTCATTAGCAAATAACTAGTTCATCCCTTGTGCATTTGCACTATTGACAAGTGGTTTCTTTAGAATTAGAGGGGCAAATGAGTTGCTCTGACTCAAGATTTGAAGGTACAACCATGTTCTTGGCATGGTTTTCTATTAATTTTAGCGTCTTGGACACTATTTTCAACCTCTAGATCAAGTAGTTGCTTTGTAATACTAAAGTTTTGCCTCTTTAAATGGACCGTCTAATGAATTCCAATTGAAGAATGGACGCTTCCAACGAGTTTAAACCACCCACTTTTGCTTAGAAAAATCTGACACCTCTTCATTTTTACCACAAATGCTTCATTTTCTGCTATAGTTTTGGAATGAAGTCCCAACTCTCAATATCATATCATCGTACACTCATCAACTTCCTAAGGAAGACATAATGTTCCACTAGAGACTTTTAGTGAATAGATTAACATGATTTTCATATGTAGAGACCTTGTCAAGCTCTATATGCTTGTCCTCAATCACATCTCTGATGAAGTGATAATGCACCTCAATGTGCTTGGTCTTCACATGAAAAACTGGACTGCATGCCAGTTGGATGGTACTTATAGAATCTAAATGCAAGGTAAGAGCCATAGAAGTAATTCAAGGTTTATAACTAGACAATCTAACCATAGGACCTCCTTGCAACCCTCAGTGGCTACTACAATGTACTTAGCCTTGATAATAGGCAAGGTTGTGTATCTCTACACCCTAAACATCTAAGAAACAATACCTCCATAAAAGGTGGAAATATAGCCAAAGGTCGACTTTCTACTATCTGCATAACCTACAGAATCTAAGATAGTATAACCCACGACTCCAATATGCTAGGTGCCATAGCAAAGGCACAAGTCTGCATTGCAACCTTTCACAGCATCCCAATGTCATCAACTAGGTATTGCTATGTAACGAGCCACAACTCCCACTACAAATGCTATATCAAGTCTAGTGGCCATCATGGCATATATCAAACTACCCATTGCAGATGCATATGGAGTCTTGGCCATCTTGATCTTCTCATCATCCAACTAGGAACAATCTTTTTTTATTGACCTTCACATGAGAAGATAAAGGGATTCCAATGGGTTTTCCACCTTGCATGATGGAGCCACTCAAGTATCCTATAAATATACTCCTTATGTGACAAGTAGAGAAGTCCCTTAGAGTGATTGCGTGTGATATATATATCAATTATATGAGAAGTAGGCCCCAGGTCCTTCATCTCAAAGCTCCTTTTGAGCTCGATCTTTAATCATCCATCTCATCATGAGCACTCCTAGCACAATTAGCATATCATCAACATAGATTACTAGATTGATAAAACTAGCATCATGGACCTAGCACTATGTGAATAAGACTATGAAAGCATAAATGCATCAAACTTATGATACCATTTTCTATGTGTTTGTGAAGTCCATTAGAGATTTTTCTTCAACTTTCATACTAGGTGTTCCCTGCCCTTTTCCACAAAGCCCTTAGAAGGTTGCATATAAATATCCTCAATCAAGTCTCCATGTAGAAAAGTCCATCTAGTTCTAACTATGTAATTAAGGCTAAAACCAAGTGAAGGGTATTCAATTTGACCACATGAGAAAATGTCTCATCAAAGTCAACTTTCTTTTTTGGTTTAAATCCCTTTGTAACCAAATGGGCCCTATATACCATCTTAGGATGACCATGGGTGCTCTTCAGCTTATACACCCACTTGCATGGGAATGCATATTTTCTACTAGGTGGAAGATTAAATCCCATGTATGTTTTTTTTGCAATGAGTCAAACTTAAACTACATAGCCCTCTCCCAAGAAGAACTATCACCTCTACACATAGCCTCCTCAAGAAGAGTAAGGGGCTCAACATAATCTATCACCATGATATAAACCATAGAGGGCTCATAACAATAAAGGTGACATTAGCCTCTAATAGAGCATCACAAAATTGGTTGTGGAGTATATATACCATGTCCTCCTTATCCAACATCAATATGACCCTACACAATAAGTGAATCCTAGGCCATTGGAGTATCAACAACAACTGCAAGCTATCTAATGGGGAATGGTTGTATAATAATAGGAGGTTATATTAAAAAGATGAGAGAGAGATAGGGGCAACAGAGAGTAGATAGCTCTCAATGTTCTTCTTCTTCATTATTCATCACACTTTTTCTAATTGTTGAGTAACACAAACTACAATATACTATAGCCTAATTCAAGTAGTGTAAAGAGACTTAGTCTAACTCTACTAGCTAAGTTTGACTAACTTTATTACACACACATGTCATCTAGCTAATTTACAACTAAATAGATTTGGCATGTGGTAGGTAGATTGAGCTTGCATATCTCAACACTCCCCCTCAAGCTCAAGTCACTTCATGTATCCCAAGGAGCGATCTAAAATGAGTGAACCTATCTCTACCAAGAGATTTGGTAAAGATATATCACTTAGTCTTCAATCTTCACATGTATGAGGTCTATCCTGCCTCCAAGCACCATTTCTTTGATGAAATGGCAATGTACCTCAATGTGCTTTGACCTAGCATGATAAATTGGATTGCTTGCCAAAAGCACATTGCTTGTGTTATCACAATATAGCTTGATTGGTTTATCCACATGAATTCCCAAGTCATACATCAATTTAATTAGCCATGTAGCCTCACATGCAACCAATACTACACCCTTGTTCCACTTCTGTACTTAAGAGAGCCACAATAGGTTGTTTTTTTACTACTCCAACTAACCATGCTACTTCCAAGACCAAATGCATATCCACAGATCGATCTCTTGTCATACATACATCCTCATAGAACAACCCATAAGACAATGTACCCTTCACTCTCAAAATCCTCCTCGCATCACATGTTGGTGAGGTTTCCTTGGTTATTGCATAAAAACTGGCTTATCAAACCAACTGCATAACTCAAGCCTGGTCTAGTGATAGTGATATAGACTAAACTACCAACCATCTATCTATACATAGTCACATTCTCTATCACATTTCCTATATCAACAACTAGCTTTACATTTTTCTCTAGTGGTGTGTCCATGGGTTTGCATTACAGCATGCCATACTTCTCTAACATATTCTTTGCATATTGTTTTTGTACCATCCAATCCCATGAGGTGTACGCATAACTTCGATGCCTAAGAAAATTTTCAGTTCTCCAAAGTCTATAATCTGAAATTCTTTCTGCAACATAGCTTTTATGTCATCAATGCCCTATATGTCATCACCTATGATCACCGAATCATCTACATAAAGCACCAAAATCACATATCATGTCTCTATTTTCCTGGTAAATAGGCTGTGATCAGCTTTGCCTAGCTAAAATCCAAGTGTCTACAAGTAGGAAGTAATCCTAGCATTCCAGGCTCATAGAGCTTACTTTAAGCTAAACAATGCTTTCTTCAATCTACATACATGCGACAAATAGTCAGGATGCACATAGCCCTTTGGTTGATCCATATAAACCTCTTCTTCCAAATCACCATTTAAGAAAGCATTTTAACATCCATCTGATAAAGATTCCAGCCTTTGGATACAACCAATACTATAACAGTTTGTACAATTACCATCTTAGCAACTGGACTAAAGGTTTTCTCATAATCCACCCCATACTGATGGGCATATCCTTTCACTATCAATCTAGCTTTGTAC
Source organism: Lygodium microphyllum (assembly GCF_053477565.2). Classification (NCBI taxonomy): domain Eukaryota; kingdom Viridiplantae; phylum Streptophyta; class Polypodiopsida; order Schizaeales; family Lygodiaceae; genus Lygodium; species Lygodium microphyllum. The sequence goes on from NC_141148.1 coordinate 36,576,689, forward strand.
CTTTCTAGTGAGCCATCAGACTTACATTTTACTTTATAGACCCACTTGCATCCAATAGGCACTTTGCCCTCAGGCAACTCAACCAAATCCCATGTTTTATTTTTCAACAAAGCCTCATATTCATCATCCATAGCCTTGCACCAGTTCTCATCCTTAACTGCTTCTGCAAAAGATGTAGGCTCTTTGTATTTCAACACTATTGTCATGTATGCATAATGTCTCACTGAGTATCCACTATAGGTAATCCTATCCACAAGCTTCCTTTCTCTTTGCGATATCCGCAATGGAGGTGAACTAGATTCTACTCTCTCATGAGGTGGTACATATCTCTGCTAACTCCAGGTGTAACCACTGCAAGTATGCCAAACTTGCTATCAAGACTCTCACTAGAGTCATATCCTGAAGTCAATGGACCTATAACAACATTAGAAACCTTCTCTTTTCTTGTATCTCTCCCCCCATTGACATATCCATGTCAGTGGTGGATGGGAGACCCATGGCTGCATAGCCTGCCTATCCAAGAACTTACACTACCAAATGCATCTTGAATAGGTCCATTGATAGAAGAAGTGCCTTGCTATCCATTTTCACCATACATGTCCTATGAAGTGACATCATATATAGCAGCGCACTTAGCACCATACCAAGATGCTAACTCATCAAATACGACATCACGGCTGAGCAATATCTCTTGTGTAGTCGGAACAATACACTTATATGCCTTTCTTTCTCGTGAGTATCCAAGGAAAACACACTTCACTGCTTTAGGGTCAAGTTTCTTCCGTTTGTCATTGGGAACATGAACATAGGCAATACTACCAAATACTTTCAAATGTTGTATGTCAGGCTTATAGCCATATAGCTGCTCATAAGGTGTCTTTTCATGTATTCCTACAATAGGTATTCTATTCATAACATAGACAGTCGTAAGTGCTACTTCAGCCCTATACAACAAAGGCATATCCTTCTCATTTAACATGGCCTTGGATGCCTCCATAATCACCTTGTTCTTTCTTTCAGCAACTTTGGTTTGCTATGGAGTATAGCTACAAGTCAATTGCCTCCTAATCCCATGCTTTGCTAAGTATCTGTCAAACTCCTTTGAGACATAGTCTCCACCACCATCAGATCATAAGCATGAGACATAATACTTAAGCTCTTTTTCAGCATGAGCTTTAAAATCCATAAAGTTGTCCAACACCCCATCTCTATGCTTTAAGATGCATATCCATATGTACCTGCAATAATCATCCACAAATGTCACATAATATCGAGACCCACCAAGTGATGCATTATGTGTAAGTCCCCAAACATATGAGTGCACAAGCTGTAAAGGCATGTTGTTATTCCGTGTATTCCTAGTGAATGGAAACCTAACTTGTTTCCCAAATTGACATGTTGAGCATACATGCCCCAAATCAGCATACTTAAACCTTGGTAGCCCTGTAACAAGCTCCTTATACTGCATATTTTTTTTAGTTTTTGAACATTTATATGTCTGATACGTTTATGCCATATATCAATGTCTTGGATACTTGCCTCATCATGAGCAAACATAGTAGCATTCAACTCAGGTATCTTTGCATCCTGTGTAAACATCTAGCCATATCTCTGGCCTTTAGCAACCAATCTACATCTTCTACCATACTCCTCTATGAAGCAACCATCTCTATTAAATTGTACTTGCAGGTTTTGCTCAACCATCTAGCCTATAGATAACAAATTCTTGGTAATCAATGGTACATGAAATACATCATGCAAGGGCTTTTTCTTGCCATCAAGCATAAACCAAAGGAACAATCCCTATGTGTGCTATGTCATGCTAAGAATCATGTTTAGTACATACATAGCCATTAGCACCTGATTTTAGCTCAACAAACCACCCGCCATATGTGGTGCCATGTGGTTTGAGGCACAAGAATCTATATACTAGAAGACATCATCAGACTTTCATTGTTGATGGCCTTTGTTGCGTACATAAGTCATAGCAAACAGTCTCTCACCACTCTCAAGATCTGCATAACTAGAAGATGCATAGTGTCCCTATTGTCTACCTTTCTGATCAACTTGTGTTTTCTAACACTCTTTTGCAATGTGGCCATGCTTACCACAGTAATGGTAAACTTTATCCTTATTAGCATTTTCATGAGTAGACTGAGTATGCTAGGATCCTCTACCCCTAGATTGAGATCTCCCCCTCGCACGGGAGTATCCACCACCTCTACTAGCAAATCCCTGCTGACCTTGTCCATGCTAAGATGCATGCTGTTGAGTTCCCCTGCCATAGCTAGAATCTCTACCATGATAACCAATGCCTCTTTAATTAGAACAAAAATATGCATCTTTGCTTTTAGAGTTACTCGAACTTGTAGCCCAAATCCAATTTCACTTCTTCATGGATAAGCAAGGATACAAGTTCATTAAAGTCAAGCATTTCAACCCTGACTGAAATTGATGTATCAAAGGACTTGTATTGAGGTCCTAGACCATTCAAGGCCATAGACACCAAATCCTCATCATCTACCTCAAACCCAATGGACACTACTTGATCCGCAATTTTCTTTATCTCAGTCACATAGTCTTGAATGGACCATCCTTTCCTGTCCATCGTGTTAAACTTTTGCTTCAGCTGTATTTTTCCGGCACTAGTGGTAGTACCATAGTATCTCATTAGAACATCCCATGCATTCTTCGGTGAGCTACAATTCATTATTTTCATAACCATAGCATCATAAATACATAGGGATAGGCAATGCAATACCCTACGAGCTCTCTCACTCCATGCTTGATGTGCCCTAAGCTGATCAGGACTTGCATTCCTGTCATCGGGGAGTTTGGGCTCAGCCTCTACACCTATAACCAAGTCCTAGTATCCCTTGCCAATGAGAAAGTTCTCCATCCTAAACTTCCAGATAGCATAGTTGTTGTTGTCTAATTTGTCACCCACTATTTGAGTTATGCTATCATCAGTTCTTTCAGTATTTGCCATCTCGGCAACTCTATGTATTCAATGCAATATACAACCTCTAAATGCATGAATCCCTACATTTTAAGATTAGACTCCTTGTAGTTTAGGATCAAACTCCCTACAGGTTCAGGATCTGACTCCATGCAATTTCAAGATAAGACTCCTTGCAGTTTCAGGCAATTTTCTTGCAGTTTTAGGACAGTTTTCCTACATTTTCAAAAATAGGCTGTGAGTAAACATCAATGAAAAACACAATCAAATGATCATAGACTAAGCTCAAATCAGCTCAAAACTTTCTATGGCATTGGTAAAGCATCTAGAGACGATAGCATGTTCACATAGACTTCATCTCTTGCATAGCTCCTACATAGCTTGTATGCAACCAAGGTATGTAACAATAGATAGACAAGCAGTCTATACTGACCAGCAATCAATTCCTTGTGCAAACTGAGGTATTCTCAGCCCAAAACATCCTCAAGACATCATAGATATGTCCTATTACATCAAGAATTCAATACATGATCAGACAAGCAACAATGATTGTACCGTATGAAAGTAGTAGCAGTGCCAAATATTCTTCCTAGAGGCTGTTTACAACTAGTTCACTATTATAACCAGCAATATTTCAATCCAAATCAAAGAATTTAATGCTCATTTTTATCCACAAAATATCTTACATTCATGGACCAACATCCAACCATTTACCGTACCAAATATGGGTCAGGATGCTCTAAAACTTCAAATGTAAGCTCTCATATATTCAATGATAAACTTCAATCTACAATTTCAAATCTGTAAAGCATTCCAGAACTAAATTCTCAACCCCTTTTAATCGTGCCAAATGCACAAAGTCCAAGGCATATACATTGTCAAACATATCATGTGCTTGTCTGTGCCCAAAACACAAGCATTTCAAGGCTAAATACTTCCCACAATTTCAAGCATGTACAAATAAAATTTCGGCCTATTTACAATGGTTTCCATGCTCAAATGGGAGCTACTCCTGCTGTGATTAGTGCTTCCAATAATGTTTGCTTTGATTAGCTTCTAATTGAGCTCTATAAGCTTCATGACCTCAAGCATATAGTTCATGAATACTCAAGTCAATATGGCTGCATTCTCCCAAAGTATGACAGCCCAAAAGCAAGCACATTTTACCCTACTCACATTTTTTGACCTGCTGCCCCCTTTTATGTTAGTGCTCATCAACATGAGCTCATTCATATGGCAAGAAACCCCCTTGGAAGGCCTCAATAGGCTCTGGTCAACTCAGACACAAGATAAATACCAATGAACAAAGCAATGGCTGCCATTTCTACATGACATTTTAGACACCTCTCTTTTTTTTTGTAGACCACATCAAATCTCTTCATTCCAGCTCTCTTGACTTAGGCTCCAACTCCTACAATGCCAATGCCGAGCTCCTAGGCTTCTTAGGCTTCACAAAGTCATGGGTGTTCATGGCTTTGATACCATGTTAGAAAGATGAGAGAGAGATAGGGGCAATAGAGAGTAGACAGGTCTCAATGTTCTTCTTCATTATTCATCACACTTTTTCTAACTGAGTACCACAAAGTACAATGTACTACAACCTAAGTCAAGTAGTGTAAAGAGACTTAGTCTAACTGTACCAACTAAGTCTGACTGACTTTATTACACACACATGCCATCTAGCTAATCTACTATTGGATAGAGTAGCCAGGTGGTAGGTAGAGTAAGCTTGCATATCTCAACAGGTTCCTCTTAAAAGATCACCCTGTGCACCTCAATCACCTACCCAAGTTTATTATACATCATCTTATCCTCATGGAATATAATATCATGGTTGTAGATAACTTTCTTTGCTTGTGGATCCTAAAGATGATAGCCCATCTCACCTACATCACCATATCTAAGAAAGATACACTTGACAGACTTTGGATCCAATTTATTGCACTTGTATTTGGAAATGTGGTAGAATGCCTCGCATCCAAAGAGTCTCAAGTGTGCATATAAAGGAGGTTTAATAGACCATACTCTACCACCAAGAGCAATATATGGGGATCTGTTAATCAAATGAAATGCACTAGTAGCTACCTCAATCCAAATGTAATAGGGTAAGCCTACATAACTGAGCATACTCCGAACCCTCTCTTGAATGGTCCTATTCCTCCTCTTGGCAACATTGTTCTAGGATGGGGTATTAGGAGCAATCAATTGATACTTAATACCCCAATCATCACAAAACTGCTCAAAAGCACGACACAAACTCATCCCCATTATTTGGTCTCAGGAATTTCAACCTATGCCCAAACTGATTTTCAACCAAAGTAACAATACATTGAGAAGTAGCTAAAACATCTGATTTCTACTTTTTGGGATATGCCCAAACTTTATGTGAAATTTTATCAATGAACGTAACAAAATACTTAGCACCACCCAAAGACAAACAAGGCATGGGACCATAAACATCTCATGAACAAGAGTCAATTACTCACCCATGCGCATGATCCAAATTTCTTATGAATATTACAACTCTATTTGGCATATAAGCAATGATCACAAGAATCAAAACAAGAATAGTTTGGGAGATACTACAAATGAGTTAAAACTTTCATTCCTTTAAGTGACATGTGCCCAAGGTGACGATGCTACATAAATACATGAGGAAGGTCAATGACAACCAATACATAATCCATAGATCTAGAAACAAGCAAGGGATAAAGACTACCAACTTTGGCACCTTTAGCAAAAATGAGATTGCCATGAGTAATCTTGTAAGAAGAAATGCCAAAGTGACGTGATAACAAGTATCATCCAACTATCCAGTACATCATGCAACACAAAATAAGTACCTATATGAAACTACAAGCAAACATCAAAGAAATAAAGCTTTTTGTCAAATGTAGGACCATGATGTACATCATTTAACACAAAAGTAGTATATATGGGAAATTGCAAGCAAGCATCATCGATACCTATAATATCACACACATGATCATCCCCTAGGCATACAAAGCTTGAAATGGTTCGATAGGTGTAAAAACAACTATAATGTGGAGTCACATGAAAGGAACCCCCCCTTCCCTCAGATCAAATAACCAATATGAGAGAATGAGAAATGACCATTAGTCAATTATGTGGCAACAACTAAAGAAACAACCAATGTATAGTCATTTGACTCATACTCCAATGTATTAATCTCTTCAATTTTGATGATGGATTTAGTGATACTTGAGTCATCTGATGATTTATCATTATCTTGCATTTTTTATTTGCCTTTATTACACCCATTCTAATGTGTTTTATGGCACTCCACTCGTATGTGTCCCTGCTATTGACAAGCTTTTGATGTGCAACTCAATCTAGTAATGTATACACTAGCCTTCCAACAAGGCGAAGTGTTAAGGGTAGGTCTATGATGGCTCTACTTTGTTTTGCATCAATCATGCTCATCATTTATATTGTGTTTCATCATTTACATGTCTAGACACATACATGGTCTTAAACCATTGGTACTAGGCTTACCAATGTAAAGAAGCATACTTGTCACTCTAATGTAAAAATAGTCTAATAGACATTGGAGTTTAGTTAGTTGCTCTTGTTTACTAATATGTGTGATCTACATTCAACTACCTTTAGTATCTAGCATTCTAGAGTTAATACAAGTGTATATACATGTATTGGCACATCCTTGAGCACATAATTTGACATGTACATAAGTACATGTACTTCTTATAGTCTTAATAATGATGGTTGCATCATTTTCAAAGGCTTTCTTATTTAACATCCTTTGTTTGATGCCTATTGTGTGTCACCAATTATTTCATCTCATGCTACTCTTTGGCTGGTGTAGCTACTATGAGGATTTGTCTTTTTGTGTTTGAGTTGAATATAAAATCCCTATGAATTAGATATTTGTCCTACAATGTTTTCAACTTATTTTTTATGCAAAATTATCACAATATTGCTAAATATACGCATATCTACCTTCATATGTTAGCTCACACTATTCTTGGGAATGATATTGGCTTGGGTTAGTTTGTTATCATAGCTTCATCACATATCTTTGAGTATCCACTCATAGTACTCTTTTCCATTTTAGGTATTCTTGAATACTTCTTTTGTACAAGATGCTTGTTACTTGGCCTATGGCTACATCATTCGTTAGACTTTCTATAGCCTTTGAATGTTTATCCTTACCTCGGCAAGCCCTTGTGACAGTCATCTATTTACAATCCGAGAAGATGTGAGGGATGTACCACCTCAAGTCTCACAATTTGCCAAATTTTAGCCTAGTCCCCTAGAAATGCTTCTTGAACTTGATGCACTGCCTGATAGGTCTACCAAGTCGGACCTAAATCCTTAGAATAAAAAAGATCGAAATCAAGCCTAGGGTATTTCAAGAATTTTCACAAGATTGGTGACCCTCGCGATGAATTAGTGATAAAATTCCAAATGAAGCCTTCTCTTCATATTGACAACAATCGTCAAAGCAAGATAACCTTGAGAGACATAATGAAGCCTGCTGTGCAAATTGTCAAAGAAGATAACCTTATAACTGGGCCTACTTTGTTAACCGCAGACCCTGCAAGGGGTGATCGCATCAACAATTACGATAGTCCTCATAGGGATCATCGGAGACTAAACAAACGTCTTACACCCAAATGGAGGAAGCACCGTTACCGTTCTTTGAAGTTTACATGAACTAGTGGACGTTCTCAGAGCTGATTTAGACGAGTATCGCGATGGCTCCTTCATCTCCTGACTGTTGCATTCCATCATCAAGTTAAAAAAAGAAACAAAAGCATGTGAAGAAATTGTTAGCTTTTTGGTGGAAAACACTAACACACATTGCACTTCTTTCTCTGTAGAATACAACAGATAAATTTGTCCTACAAGCAGATGTACACAGGAGATTTCAAGATGCTTTAACCTCCTTGGTCATCCACTCTCACAAGCACCACAAAAGTCAGAGTTGGAATCCGAGATACTGATGAGACTGGAGATGGCAACTCGTCTTACTCTTCATTAAAAGAATGAAAGCAGCCCAACAAATGAAATTCCTGAGGGCAGCAGTCAACTAAGTTACCCTACAAGGATGAAAGCTATGCAACTGTTTAGTATGCACATACACATTCCCTATTTACAGAAAAATTGAAGCAATGCATTACCATTACAGAAGGCCTTATACCGACCAGCTTAGGTAGGTCATTAAAGAATGTGAATCACATGATACAATAATAAAAGCTCTCACGCAACTACAATTTGATTTTCATCCTAAATTAATGCTCCCCTTAACCCTTGAACTTGTTTGCAATGGTTCTTCAAGGCGTCAGACACATGATGCTTTTGCCTTATTGAATAGCCTTTAGGAGCCCTGGGGGTGCAAGTGCCAACTGGTGCTAGTGCTGAGTTAGCCTTAGTCTGACAGGTTTTCTCTGTAAATCTGGGTCCATGGGCGATGCTCCCAGCCCAGAGAAACCGATCCGAGTAAGGGCTAAGCAAGCTGTCGCAAAACATTGCAGGCGACTCGCAGACGAGACCCTGCGACATTGAGACAAATTAAAAGTAGAAGTGGAATACAAGTTTTAATGCTATTTCGATTGTCCAAGTTTCTAAGGTACGAATGTATTCTCGTTTACTTCAATTAATGGTTCAATTAATGTTTAGAAGTGCAGGATTCATAGCATAAAAGTTTTTAACTTCAGATTTTGAATTTCTGACGTGCTACCTCAGCCATGGCCTTTATCTTTAAAGCTGTGTCACAAGTAACCAATGCAACCTGCCCGTCTGGAACACAGGAATTGAAGACCAGAGCGCAATTCAGCACATGATCTCCGTTTGTTGGAGATAGCAACTCTTTGAGCGGCCTTCCACCATACATAGAAGAAAGGAATAGGTCATGGTGGTGTGGGGAAGCAGGCGGCGTTACTCCCACAGACATGCTTTCGGATGAGCTTTGGACATGGATCCAAGACGGAAGCTTTACCATACAGGACTCGATCCATTTCAAAGCTTTGCTTCCAACTTTGCCTCTGAACTTGACAGAATCCAACTCACTGATAACTGGTAAGCAAAGAGAGAAGAGTGTTACCAAACCTGAGTATTAGAAGAAATAGATCGATACATATGAACCGATGAAAACGAGCATAATCCCCACCTATTTTGGGCACTATAAGCCGGACCTCACGTATCCCTTCAAGCATCTTCAAAGAACAAAAGGATGTATCGTCTTGGAAACAGGTGACATCGACCACGATGTGCCATACACGGCGTGGCTCGGACCTTGCCATTCTCTTCAAATTTTGGAGCGAGAAGTCTAAGTTCTCCAGCTGCTTTCACAAATTACAAATCGAGAACCATCTCAGTGAACGACCGCAAAAAATTGAGTAGAAACGCAAAA